>NC_138313.1:38618333-39254166 GCF_965601325.2 Salmo salar
CAACAGAGCTAGGCAGAAGGGCTTGCATTGCCTATACATTGATACAAGAAACATTGGGAGAGATCTAGGCAGTAGGGATGACCAGGGATGTTCTCTTGATAAGTGTGTGAATTGGACCCTTGTCCTGTCAAAATGTAACGAGTACTTTTGGGTGTCAGGGAAAATGTATGGAGGAAAAAGTACCTTATTTTCTTTAGGAATGTAGTGAAGTAGAAGTAAAAGTTGGTGAAAATATAAATAGTAAAGTACAGATACCCCCAAAAACTACTTAAGTAGTACTTTAAAGTATTTTTACTTAAGTACATTACACCACTGTAAAGGCATCTTGCCAAGATTCTTGTATACTCAGGTGAATTCACTCACACGTCTTAAAACAATTGCATTACTTTTAGAGAGAAAGCCATTCCAATAGTTAATGACATTTAAGATACTGATAAACAGGGTTCTCTTTTGTGGCGTGTGTGTGTGTGTGTGTGTGCGTGTGTGTGTGTGTGTGTGTGTGTGTGTGTGTGTGTGTGTGTGTGTGTGTGTGTGTGTGTGTGTGTGTGTGTGTGTGTGTGTGTGTGTGTGTGTGTGTGTGTGTGTGTGTGTGTGTGTGTGTGTATGCGTGTGTATGCGTGTGTGTGTGTTCGTGCAGACAAAAGGCCTCTGAAGCGCAGTATCTTATAAATTCCTATAAACTCCCGTGTCTGTAACCACATAGCAGTGGCTACTTGGTTCTGAATTGTGGATTATCCCAGTAGTGCTGAGGCAGCTGGCCACCATTGAGCTGTTAGATTACCATGGCTTTTGAAGGGCCATCATATCGCATACTCCAGATCCGGATCACCCACCGGACCCCTTCAAGCTTTGCTACGGTATTCCATAATAACAAATACCTTAGCAGGGCTGTCATATCTCAGTCTGTCTAACACCTAACTCAGCTCTTCGCTGTGTTGTCACGTGGGTCGTGCCAGCCAGGCTAGTCATATCTGACCAGACCAGTCCAAAGAGTCCTGCTGGAATTTGAAGTGTGGTTCTAAATCACACTCTGGAATATAATTTGCGACTATCTTGGTTGCATAGGCTCCTAAATATTCGGCTTGGAGGACAGCGGAAGTTTAGAAAATTCTACAGGTAGACAAATGAAGGAGCCTTGTATATTTTTCAAAATGACCTATGTCAGGTTTTTGCAACTAATTTACCAAATCACATCATATTTTGTGTCGTATTCCCATTTTGATTGGACTGGTCCCTGAACCCATACGGGGCAATTTTGAAAAATTTAATAGCCTCAATTTCCATCTCTGTGAACCCTGATAAAGGCCATTCATTTATTTGGATGCCAGTTTGTGAAAATATACATGTTTGGTCAACTTTATAAATGCTGGCTCGCCAAGATAGACATTGTGTAGTGCTGCCTGATAAGTACCACACTAATACAATTAGAATATATACTGCTACCAATTATTTGAAATAAATGAAAGTTCAAAGATTTCACAAGGGATTGGATTGTGTTACATTGTTCCTAAAGTTGCAATGGTCCCCCACGTGGTATCTGGTAACTTTTGTAGATTAAACATTTCATGGTTAAATTTCACTAGCTACATTTTAGCAGAGGTCACTTGGCAGGTACCATGGCAGCAGCCAACGCTCCACAGACAGTAGGCTTCTTGCAGGCTGCAGCTGAAAAGACACAGGAAAAGAAATGCTAGCTAGCTTCTATCCAGCTTACTTATCACAATTTTGAGAGTAAATGCCAAGTAATTGACAAGCTCAGAAGTCCCCTCCCCCCTCTGATCTGGCGGACTCACTAAAAACAATGCTTTGTTTATAAATGATGTCTGAGTGTTGGAGTGTGCCCCTGCTATCCGTCAATAACAAAAAACGAATTTGAAATGATTTATACTTTTACTTTTGATACTTAAGTACATTTTAGAATTTCCATTTACTTTTTATACTTAAGTATATTTAAAACCGAATAGTTTTAGACTTTTACTCAAGTAGTATTTTACTGGGTGACTTTCACTTTTACTTGAGTCATTTTCTATTAAGGTATCTTTACCTTTACTCAAGTATGACAATTGGGTACTTTTTCCACCACTGTGCCTTTATAAAATCTCAAGCCAGGTATGGAAAACATGCATTTGAGTTTTTGCTAAAATGTTTAAAATTTGTTTGTCTCATACCTGTAGTTCAGATGCTGTTAGATTTCTAACAATGTTATTGGCATTCTTCTTCCTCTCATACGAGACAGTGACTGAGTTCTGACTGCAATAGAGCAAGGTAAGTAACAACATTATTGAGTAATAACTCTTGTGAAAGTCTTGTTGTTTTGCATGTGTACTGCTGTGGGCTCCTCCAGTGCCACGGTCACAAGGGAATCAGTTGTGCACAGGAATTGCCAGACCCTAGTAACCTGTTAAACACACAGAGAGATTAGGGGGAAAGGTAAAGTGACAGTACTCAATAGATGGGCAAAGGTGAATGACAATTTGATTGGTTTAAAATATATACAGAATACCTTGAATGCCCTTTTAGACCTGATTCGTCCTGGAGGAGCATGATGCATCACTTGTATGTCTTAATTCATGGTCTCCAGGCCAGGTGTCTGTTCTCAGGAAGATGCTGCGCTACTTGTCTGCCTTCAGAGAAGTGGACAGTAGAGGACTGCTACCTCTCCATAGAGCTGCAGCACAGCCTATACCAGGAGTGTTGGAAACTGTTAAATCTGTACTTCTGGGTTATGCTTAATTTTACAGTCTGCTACACTGAACAAAAATATAAATGAGCATGTAAAGTGTTGGTCCCATGTTTCATGAGCTGAAATAAAAGATCCCAGAAATGTTTCATATGCACAAAAATGTGTTTACATCCCTGTTAGTGACCATTTCTCCTTTGCCAAGATAATCCATCAACCTGCCAGGTGTGACATATCAAGAAACTGATAAAACAGCATGACCCTTACACAGGTGCACCTTGTGCTGGGGACAATAAAAGGTCACTCTAAAATGTGCAGTTTTGTCACACAACACAATGCCACAGATGTATCAAGTTTTGAAGGAACGTGTAATTGTCCACCAGAGCTGTTTCCAGATAATTTAATGTTATTTTCTCTACCATAAGACACCTCTAACATCATTTTAGAGAATTTGGCAGTACGTCCAACCAGCCTCACAACCGCAGACCACATGAATGGTGTTGTGTGGGTGAGAGGTTTGCTAATGTCAACGTTGTGAACAGAGTGCCCCATGGTGGTGGTGGGGTTATGGTATGGGCAGGCATAAGCTACAGACAACGAACACAGTTGCATTTTATCGATGGCAATTTGAATGCACAGAGATAACATGACGAGATCCTGAGGCCCATTGTCTTGCCATTCATCCGTCGCCATCACCTCATGTTCCAGCATGATATTGCACGGCCCAATGTAGCAAGGATCTGTACACAATTCCTGGAAGCTGAAAATGTCCCAGTTCTTCCATGGCCTGCACACTCACCAGACATGTCACTCATTGAGCATGTTTGGGATGCTCTGGATCGATGTGTATGACAGCGTGTTCCAATATCCAGCAACGTCGCACAGTCATTGAAGAGGAGTGGGACAACATTCCACAGACCACAATCAACAGCCTGATCAATTCCATGCGAAGGAGATGTGTAGCGCTGCATGAGGTCACACCAGATACTGACTGGCTTTCTGATCCACACCCCTACCTTTATTTTTAAGGTACAGTGCCTTGCAAAAGTATTTATCCCCCTTGGTGTTTTTCCTATTTTGCTGCATTACAACCTGAAATTTAAATAGATTTTTATTTGGATTTCATGTAATGGACATACACAGAATAGTCCAAATTGGTGAAGTGAAATAATTTTTTTTTTTTAACAAAACGTAAAAGTGGGGCATGCGTATGTATTCACCCCTATACGGAACACCTTGCTCTACAAAGTATTGACTTTGGGGGGGGTAAATAGTTATGCATGCTCAAGTTTTCATTTTTTTATGTTATTTCTTGTTTGTTTCACAATAAAAAAAAATTTGCATCTTCAAAGTGGTAGACATGTTGTGTAAAACAAATGATACAACCTGGAATTAAAATATATTTTTTGGGGGGGTTTGTAAGGCAACAACAACAAAATAGGAAAAATGCCAAGGGGAGTGAATACTTTCGCAAGCCACTGTATCTGTGACCGACAGATGCATGTCTGTATTCCCAGTCATTTGAAATCCATACATTAGGGCCTAATGATTTTACTTCAATTGACTGATTTCCTTAAATGAACTGTAATTCAGTAAAATCTTTGAAAATGTTGCATGTTGCGTTTATATTTTTATTCAGTATGTTTTCTTGGTATTTATCTTGAATTGAACTTCATGATAGTTGTCTCATGGTTACACACTGGCACCAGGTCGCTCCAATGTATTTAAATGCAGTAAGTACAAAAACTCTTTGTATTTCACCTTTATTTAATTAAGCAAGTCAGTTAAGAACAAATTCTTATTTACAATGATGGCTTACAACGGCAAAACCCTAACCCGGACGACGCTGGGCCAATTGTGCTTGGGAGTCCTATGGGACTCCCAATCACGGCTGGTTGTGATACAGCCTGGAATTGAACCAGGGTCTGTAGTGACACTTCTAGTACTGAGATGCAGTGCCTTAGACTGCTGCACCACTCGGGAGCCCTTGTAACAAGTTACTATATTTTAGTTATTTCTTGTTGGTTTGTGCCATTTGCAGTTTGTTACATACTTTAAAATAACTGTTCTGCTTAGTAGCCTGGTTATACTGGATGCCATCCAGATTTGAGACGCTCCTCTGTCTGGCTCTATATCAATCTGATGTCAGTAGACATTTGCCAGTCAGGACGGCACCCATGCAGCATAATGATTGGTCGGACATTAAGTACTGACTCTGGCAGCTAAAGCCAGTCTGGTGGAGAATGTGAAGACTCTGCTGAAGCATGGGGCTTCTCCACACAACACAAACAGACATAAACTGTAGGGGAGAGAGGGGTAAGTTGAGCCAAAGGGTTAGTTGAGCCACCCCTTGTTTCTAGGAAACCATACACAAAATGAATAATGTGGCCAAATATTTAAGAAGAGGTCATCATTTCATGGAGTTTGTGAAGGAAGAAACCACATGGAAAAATGGCAAACAAGTTAGGTCCAAAAAAATTGATTTCCATTGTTATAGGTTTCATGATGCTTGTATCTAAACCAAAGTAGATAGTTTTATAAATCTGTTGGGGTCTCTGTAAGCTACAATATGTATGAAAGGGCATCCTTGAAGCTGTGTGGGCTAATATGGTCAAAATTTTGCCTTGGGGTAAGCTGATCCAATGGTCACCATAACCCATACAAATTCTGATTACATTTTGTCTGTTGTATGCATAGTATTTTTGCAATGTGTCATGCATACGAACTCAACATTGTGCATTTTTATTGTTACGAGCAGACATCATCATGCCCTGTGTATACAAGCAGCGGTCTAGCCCACTTGAGGTTCTTGAGAGAGCAGGCAAGGAAATGAGAGAAGGGAAGTCCATTCAGTAAGGGATGAAAAAATTGACTGAATTACACTGAAGAGGTACAGTGCCTTGAGAAAGTATTCAAACCCCTTGACTTTTTACACTTTTTGTTGTGTTACAAAGAATTATGAAAAATAAAACACTAATATGTCTTGCCAATGACAAGCATACCCATAACATGATGCATCCACCACTATGCTTGAAAATATGGAGCGTGGTTCTCAGTGATGTGTTGTATTGGATTTGCCCTAACATAACACTTTGTATTGCATCACTTTTCTTTAGTGCCTTGTTGCAAACAGGAGGCATGTTTTGGAATATTTTTATTCTGTACAGGCTTCCTTCTTTTCACTGTGTCATATAGGCTAGTATTGTGGAGTAACTACAATGTTGTTGATCAATCCTCAGTTTTCTCGTAACACAGCCATTAAACTCTGCAACTTTTTTAAAAACCTCTACAGGATCGGTGGGTCCCCCACGGGACGGTTGAGCTAACGTAGGTTAATGTGATTAGCATGAGGTTGTAAGTAACAAGAAAACTTCCCAGGACATAGACATATCTGATATTGGCAGAAAGCTTAAATTCGTGTTAATCTAACTGCACTGTCCAATTTACAGTAGCTATTACAGTGAAAGAATACCATGACAGTGTTTGAGGAAAATGCACAGTTATTAACTTGAAAATGTATTAATAAACCAATTAGGCACATTTGGGCAGTCTTGATACAAAATGTTGAACAGAAATGCAATGGTTCATTGCATCAGTCTAAAACTTTGCACATACAGTGCAGCCATATTGTGGCCAAAATCTAAATTGTGCCTGGGCTGGAATAATACATTATGGCCTTTCTCTTGCATTTCAAAGATGATGGAACCAAAAAATACAAAAAAGCATGTTTTTTTCTTTGTATTATCTTTTACCAGATCTAATGTGTTATATTCTCCTGCATTAATTTAACATTTCCACAAACTTCAAAGTTTTTCCTTTCAAATGGTATCAAGAATATGCATCTCCTTGCTTCAGGTCCTGAGCTACAGGCAGTTACAATTGGGTATGTCATTTTAGGCAAAAATGGGAAAAAAAGTGGCAGATCATTTAGAGGTTTTAAAGTCACCATTGGTCTCATGGTGAAATCCCTGAACGGTTTCCTTCCTGTCAGCAACTGAGTTTGGAAGGACGCCTGTATTTTTGTAGTGACTGGGTGTATTGATACACCATCCAAAGTGTAATGAATAATTTCACCATGCTCAAAGGGATATTCAGTGTCTGCTGTTTATTTTATTTTACCCATCTACCAATAGGTGTCCTTCTTTGCGAGGCATTGGAAAATATCCCTGGTCTTTGTCATTGAATCTGTGTTTGAAATTCACGGCTCAACTGAGGAACCTTACAGATAATTGTATGTGTGGGGTACAGAGATGAGGTAGTCATTCAAAAATCATGTTTAACACTGTTATTACACACAGAGTGAGTCCATGCAACTTATTATGTTACTTGTTAAGCAAAATGTTACTCCTAAAGTTATTTAGGCTTGCCATAACATAGGGGTTCAATACTTATTGACTCAAGCCATTTCAGCTTTACATTTTTTATTAATTTGTAAAAATGTAAAAAAACATAATTCCACTTTGACATTATTTAATCCATTTTAAATTCAGGCTTTAACACAACAGACTGTGGAAAGAGTAATAGAGTGTGAATACTTTCTGAAGGCACAAAACATGTAACTAAGTTGTACCTGCGTGAAAGAGAGGCTACGATAAAGTAGCAGAGGCACACAATGTCTTATCTGATGACATGGAGTCTGAGCTTGATAAACATATCAAGAATCTGTTGGACCAATTTAATCCGCTTAGTAGCCTCAAGTGCAGAGAACTTGCCTACGAATAGGCACATCAAACCAACATCCCTGTCCCAGACAACTGGTCAAGAATTGGAAGAGTAAGTGATATAGAACAGAGAGATTTATATCTGAATATAGCCATACATTTAAGATATACAATATACCACTCTCCCTTTCCATGAATTAAACTTTGACCAGAACCATCACCTACTGTCACAGGACACCATCACCCACTTGCTTTGAGGTGGTTCAACTTACCCCATACCTGAGGTAAGCTGTGCCAAGAGACCACTTTTTTTGGACAAGCTATATTTTCAAAACTGTTGTGCTTACATAAATTCTGATTATTTCCAGGGATAGACAACATCCTGAAATATATGTAGATATCTTTGTCAGAAAGAATACTACAGTATATTTCCCTTGATGTAGTAAAGCTGAATGTAAGGAATGGCTCAACTTACCCCACTCTTGTTTAATCACATTGGATATGCCATCATTACACTGTTACCAAATCACCTTAAAACAAATAGGTGTAGACCTACATTTTATTTGCATACAAATTTTCATTTTGAGATAAATGTCCCCAAAATTATATTTGATGAATTCAGAAGTTCATATGAACCCAATATAACAGTTACAGTATATCTCCTTGTTGAAGCTGTTAGGTCTGGGTCATATGAAATGGCCTACACTTTGATCGCTAGAGGAGCCTGGGTGGAGCAGATCTGTTAGAAGAAGTGGACCTCCACGCATGAAGCAGCAAAGGTGGGCTGCTCTGAGGTCATGATGTTGTTACTAAGGCACAGAGGTTTGGTCAACCAGAAAGATAACCATGGGGTGACCCCATTGGGTGTTGCTGCTGAATGCACCGATGTCGACATCCTAGACATTCTTCTTCACCATGGTAGGTAACCAGTGAGGAAAAATCATCTCAGAACGTTAACGTATATATCTAGTCATAGGCTCTGTGAGTTTACAGAGGACTGGTCTTGTCTTGTAAACTTGCCTCATGCACTGTTGTATGCTGTCAGCTGGGGTGACTTTGTTTTCTACGTTTCCCATAAGGAAGCAGGGTAAATTCCCAGGCTTTAAGTGGGGAGAGTGTTCTGGAGGATGCATTGGGTGCCTTGAAGATGTTGATACCCGTTACCACCAGAAAGGCTAGCAAACTCTCTGGCCAATGCCCGATTCACTCTGCAGCTGATGGCAACCATTTTGATTGTCTACTCAGAAAACGGCTTTGACGTTAATGCCCTCCTGACCCCATGCCTCTCAGACAAGTGAAAAAGCGCATTAAACTTCGCCTTGTCTAACGGGGACATCTTATGCATCAAAATGCTGCTGAACGCAGGAGACCTGACCTGGACCCCCTACACTGCGTCCTGGTGGCGGTGATGGGAGATTGTGAAGCTGCTTTTGGCCAGACAGGCAGACGTCAATTGTTACTTCACAGTGGTCAGTGACATGGTGGTTCCCATTGCTCTGCAGTACTGCCTGCAGGACGAGATGATGATGCGTCTGCTGCCTAACAACGGCTATGACACTGAGAGGTGCTTCGCTTGTAACCATGATGACAGCTTGAGTATGAAATGTGCGGAGGAGGGAATCCCAGTAAGTTGTCAAACTTTTTTGCATTATTTCCATTGTGGAAAGTTTTTCTAAGCTTCTCTAGACTGAGTGACAAACAAAATAGTTTCCAATCTTGTCTTTCCCTTGTGCAGTTTTGTGAATTCATGAGTATCTCCTGCCTCATGCACCTGTCTGGGAGTGTGGTGCGCATTCCTCTGGACTATGTTAGTCACGTGCCTATCTGTTCACAATTCAAACTCAACCTGGAGAAGCAGGAAGAATGTTCTTACATATAGTGCCTTCAGAAAGTATTCATACCCCTTAACTTATTCTACATTTTGTTGCGTTACAGCCTGAATTCAAAATGGATTAAATAGATTTTTCTTCTCACCTATCTACACACAATACCCCATAATGACAAAATGAAATCATGTTTTTAGTCATTTTTGCTAATTTCTTGGAAATGAAATACAGAAATATCCAATTTAAATAAATATTCACACTCCTGAGTCAATACATGTTAGAATCACCTTCGGCAGTGATGACAGTTGTGAGTCTTTCTGGGTAAGTCTCTAAGAGCTTTGCACACCTGGATTGTACAATATTTGCAAATTATTCTTTAAAATATTCTTAAAGCTCCGTGAAGTTGGTTGTTGATCATTGCTAGATAGCCATGTTCAAGTCTTACCATTTATTTCCAAGCCGATTTAAGTCAAAACTATAACTAGGCCACTCAGGAACATTCAATGTTGTCTTGTAAGCAATGCTAATGTATATTTGGCCTTGTGTTTTAGGTTATTGTTCTGCTGAAAGGTGAATTTGTCTCCCAGTGTCTGGTAGAAAGCAGACAACCAAGTTGTCCTCTAGGATTTTGCCTGTACTTAGCTCTATTCCGTAGTTTTTTATAATAAAAAACTCCCTTGTCCTTGCCGATGACAAGCATACCCATAACATGATGCAGCCAACACCATGTTAAAAAAAGAAGAGTGGTACTCAGTGATGTGTTGTGTTGGATTTGCCCCAAAATAATGCTTTGTATTCAGGACAAAAAGTGAATTGCTTTGCCAAATCTTTTGCAGTTTAACTGTAGTGCCTTATTGCAAAGGGGACTTATTATGTGACTTGTTAAGCACATTTTTACTCCTGAACTGATTTAGGCTTGCCATAACAAAGGGGTTGAATTGTTATTGACTCAAGACATTTCAGCTTTCCCTCTTTTGTTAATTTGTAAAAAACACAATTCCACTTTGACATTATGGGGTGTTGTGTGTAGGCCAGTGACAGGATCAATTGAATTCATTTAAAATTTGGGCTGTAACACAACAAAATGTGGAAAAGGTCAAGGGGTTTGAATACTTTCTGAAGGTGCTGTATGTGATGTTCTGTGTATTTTCAAATACAATGATTTTACTATTCTACATGCACCATTTAAATGGAATATATCACATAAAAAATGTGCTGTTATATTACTTGTGTTTATTTTTCTTCCTTTTTACCCAGGGAACCCCCCAATCACTCAAGTCCCTGTACAGACTGGAGGTCAGGAAACAGCTGACATTGAAAATAATGAATGACTCCATGATCTTGAGCTCTGACCTTCTCCCTCTCAGACTGAAGAGCTAGTTGATGTACAGGGAGAATGATCTGTATGGCCGAAATGTTGAACTGATCATGTTGGGAGAAGAGACGCCAGTGAATTTCCCGCCATGCCACCTTACTGACTATGGAGCTTGTATTTGTTTCAATTGTTGAGCATATTGTGCATTTCTGTTTCACATGTTTTTACATATGTTAGCTTATTAAATGTTTTACATTACATTTCATATATTTTACTTTCGTTTTTTTTTCCTTTTTTAGTGCAGGATAAAACAAAACATGCCACCTGGTGGCAAACCAACCACACAACATCCATAAGCAACAAATTCATACAATAAAAGACAAAACAACACTAAGAAACAATTGTGACAATAGTGAAACAGTTAGCTCCTTTACAGTGCTAGCCAGGTTGTGAGCTTGGGCTAGGAAAATAAAATAAAATGGGTGCATCGTTCCAGACCTGTACAAGCCATCAGAGATGCACCCAGAACAAAATATATAATAAGGAATAATGTATCTGCTCACATCTAAAATAACCATGTTGGAATATCAGATTACATATTGAATATTGCTTATGTCCAATACAGTGTCTCCCAATCCTGGCCCGGGGGGCACAAAGAGGCGCACACCCCTCTCTCCAACACACCTGGTCCCCACCAACCAACTCATTTTGCCTTTGATTGGCTGACTCAAGTTTTTATTTATTTATTTATTAATTAAATTTGTTTGGACAGGGACAATGCACACCAAAAACATGTCTCAGAAGTGAGATGCGTTGCACCAGATTTAGCTAACAGCTAATTTACATCTGCTATGTTTAAGCGCTAGGGGATGTTTTACATTAGAGATTGGATAAAGACTTGTCCTGTAATTCTTTTCGTAAAATATCAGACAAAAAGCAATAAGTAAAGTATGGATGTTTGATAATTATCCTTTAAAAGGGAATTTATGCTGCAGCTATAGCAGTTCTGATGAAGCTTCTGAGAGATCCTATTCCGTTTCAGCACAATAGTTTGAACCATCTTTGTGTCTCGAAAAAACTAACTACTGGATTTCTTTCTAAACGTTAATCAAATGTTAACCCTACCCACCAGGGAGCTCTTCAAGCCCATTTCATGGTCTGCCAGGGAAAATGGATCTTCTGTGAACAATTCTCTTTCTGACAAGTCTAATATTTGCCATCTGTTATGAAAACTGTCTCTATACATTAAAAACTCTTTCATTATTACTGTTGACATTATGGAAAATGAGTGTACATAAGACACAACATTTGGACGTTGTGGTATGGCCTGCATGCTAAACACACGACCTTAACAAGAACAGGTGACACCTAATGTGTGTGTGTGTGTGCGTTGATCGAGAGGGAAATCAGTTCAGGCATGACAATAATTACACTCTACAATCTCTCCTTCTGGGCTGGGTAGTTCCCGTAAATTCAACAGAACTAGATTTCACAGGTGAGAATGAAAATCTGCCTGACTGGTGAATAGGACAATATATCTAATAAAACAGAAAATGTTGTTTAGATGTTTCTGGAGAGTCAATTTTCTTTGCACGTTAAGCATACCTAAGGGTTTGAAGCATAGCAATACTTGGCCACGTACTAACATTGCTATTTGCTCTGAATATATGGATCCGGACAACATGGATGAAGATAAACTGCTTGATCATGCTATTCAGATGAGCATTCGAGCCATGCCAAAAAATAATAATTGTCACCTTTAGAGATTGTCACCATGATAAAAGTTCACTTCTGAAAGTACTTAATGTCCTGCATGTTCAACAACTCTGTCATTGTTGAGAGCAAAATG
Organism: Salmo salar; assembly: GCF_965601325.2. Classification (NCBI taxonomy): domain Eukaryota; kingdom Metazoa; phylum Chordata; class Actinopteri; order Salmoniformes; family Salmonidae; genus Salmo; species Salmo salar. The sequence goes on from NC_138313.1 coordinate 38,630,665, forward strand.
ATATGAACAACTAACATTATACATGCTTAAACATTAAACATGATCTCCTCTGCTCTGATATTCTCAGGGATAAACATCTGAAGATCAAAAAGCCCATTGAGCAAGGTGAATGTTCTGATTACTGAGGTCATGTAAACATCATATTCACTTCGTGTTTTACGTGAACGATGAACCACATGGAATAGCCATTTTTGAAACATGATATTACGTTTGCCGTCTAAATGAATGCACGGCCCACACAAAGCAATCCATGGCTGTATATCTCCCACTAATGATGTAGTGTACAGTATGCAAACAAGAACAATGCAATTAAGTTGCTAAGCGGCTAGAAGTATCACAGAGAAATAAATAATAATAATTAACAGGACAAATATGAGGGGGCACGTGCCCCCTATGGGCATGAAGCCTCTTGCTAACAAACTTATGCTCCTGTGAAAAGTAATCATTCATTTGGGTACATTCTCCACAAAGGTGACATACTCCCACTCCAAGATCTGCCAGAATTCCCAGCAGGCTTCAGTGAGGCAGGTGACAGGGGCTGGTACCCTCTGTACAAGGCAGCTGTCCAACCTCTGCTGCAGGTGCTGGAGATAGTGCTATATGGTAGAGTATTACAGAGAAATCACCTCCTGGGCTGCGTATGTAGTCTCCGTCAGTAGAGCATGTTGCAAGGGTTGTGGCTACGGCTGTGGTGGTCACGAAATTTCGGCAGCCGGTGATTGTCAAGCAAATAACTCAGTCTCATGGTAATTCACCGTTAATTAACATAAACACATTTAGCATCTCCTGGCTTCCACACATAGCCTGCAAGTGAACATCTACATTTTAAAAAGTCTAATAAATCCATGTAATATAGCCTACACCTTCACAATAAATCCATTATTTATTTTAGACATGTCTAAATAAACATGATATGAAGAAAATGTAGAATAGTATACTCTGAGTTGTCCTTATGTTAAGTCTTGATCTGGCTATGCCAAATGGCTGTGGGCTACAGTTGTTAATTTAGCAGACAAGATTTGCTTAGAATTCCGTGGCATTATTTTATATTATTTTATAGCATGAAGAATACAATTGAACAAAGCTGAATAAAATAGAAAGGATATTTTCTCCAAACGATTTGAGGGAGTGCGCACATGCAGCTATTCTGTGTTGAGCGGTTAATTAACAAAGAAATAGGTGCTCCTATATGCTTCATTTAGAGTTATAATGTAACTTTAGTAGTTCTACAAACATTGGGCTATATGTGTTGAATGATGCAACTCTAATGATGATTTGAAAAAAGTTGCTTGAAAGGCATGAGCTCTGCTTTGTTTTTTGTTCAGGCTGTACAAACTTTATCAGTCTCTCATTCACAATTTGACAAGCACTTGATAATGCCTCGAATATGCCGGTGGCATCGCCTTTGTGTGGCCATAATGCACCCTAAAAAAATCCATGCCCTTTGCGGCCAGTGGCCTTTGTGCCCGTGGCCCGGAGTGCTGCGTTGTACTCTTCCCCCTAAGTGCTGCGCGCTCCGAAGCACCTCTCATTCACATGGCTCTCCATCATGTGATCGGGTCTTACGCAACTGCGGCGTCCTTATCCAATTCTGAGGTGTGTATTGAAGATATTGGAAGAACTGTCCACATTTAGTTTTCGTCAGCCAATAAGATGAGTAGGCCTAACGAACAGAAAAAGCACTAGCCTGTCAATTTACTATCCCCATGGTACAAAAGTTGACCTATTCTATTCTGTGGGAGAAATAAATATTCCAAACATTTTCTGGGACAGTTGTGGTATGCAATAGATCCCAAATTAATACAACCGCTAGCATCAAAAACACTTTTTTACGCAATGTGGCTGACCCAACAGATCAGAACGTTTAGCTTAAAATGTTGATAAACTATTAGGCTATTTCTTCACATTATAAGTGCGCTATAATCGCAAATGTTCAATTAGCGGGAAAACACCATTATCAAAAGTGACCACAAATGCGATTATGCATATAATCCTTTTATTATAAAGGTACATTTCTATGGTGAAAATTATCTTCCCCAAACTCACGCGCTGAATATGTATACCAGTTAGGCTCTACACCCCTTGTAAAGCAGCTTAATTTGCTTCATTTTAAGAAGTTATTTGGCCACTTTAGTTGTGATACAAACCTTATCAAACATATAGGCCTATGGGCGAGGCTACATGAGGTGTGCGACTATGACTCGAAAAAGTCACAAAAAAGGCATTGTTTCTTGCCTTAAGCTGGGCATCATTCACAAGTGATAATATATAATTCACATGTGACAGGCAAATATTATCACCCATCAGAATATTCTTCATTTAATCTTGTCTTTACATATAGTGTAGAGTCAGTGTGTAGCGGGTCGGACGAAGTCAGCGCAGGACACAGAACTGAGTAAAAACGTAACTTTACTCGAAATAAACCAACAATAAAATCCCCACTGGGAAACACACCAGCTCACAGAAGTACTGACCACTTCACACCGAATAAACACGCACAACCACCATGGGGAAAACAGAGGTTAAATAATGAACATGTAACTGGGGAATGAAACCAGGTGTGTAAAACAAAGACAAAACAAAAGGAACACGAAAAGTGGATCGGCGATGGCTAGAAGGCTGGTGACGTCAACCACCGAACGCCGCCCGAGCAAGGAGAGGGACCGACTTTGGCGGAAGTCGTGACATCTACTAAATAATATATGTGTGAAATTTGTTTCTCGAAACAGGGGCAACAGAAAAAATACATGTAATCTATGCACTTAAATAGCGAATGGAGGAAGCTTTTCCTGTGCTTCATTTTCATGCCATCCATGTAGGCTATACTCCTGTTGTAAAGATAAGCAATGTGCTTAATATTAGGAAAGTTGAGAATTAAATTTAGTAGGCCTACCCTATAGAAAGCTGATGGGATCTTCCTCTTTTTAGTAGAGACCATCACTCTGTAATCTTACGCAATTGCATAGTTTATAGAAATGTTGGGCAACATGCGCTCATGGGCTCTCATGAAGTGTTTGATTACATTTCCGATCACATTTGCCTTGATGTCAGAGTGATTAGAGGTCCAATAGAGTGATGAGTACCAGGCAATTAGCAAGTTTGGTAGGCTACTAATGACCATCAGCAGCATCAGAGCTTGGAGAAGCCTAATTACCGTGACTCGTGACAGCCGGTATACAGTCACCACAACAACCCTAGTTGTGGGTTTCGATTCCCGCTGGGGCACCCCTTTACGTAAAATGTATGCAGGCATGACGGTAAGTGGCTTTGGATAAAAGCATCTGCTAAATGGCATATATTATTATGGACTGCATATCTAATTAATCTATGGCCGTGGATATTTACTGATTTATAGACCACATGATTTGGACGTGCCCCTAGTATGAGGAACTGGAACTGGTTCATGATCTCGTGTTGTTTCCAACAGCATCGTTCAAGTTGGCCCTGGAGAAGAAGACAATAGAGCGAGAAACATTGCTAACTCTAGCAGCTATGGCTGGTCTGGTGGACGATGAAGATGCTACTTGACCATGGAGTGTCTCCGCATGGTTTTATTTGGTCTCCCAAGTTTTCTGAGCAAAAAAATGTAAATACAATAAAATACAAGTATTCCCATGCATAATAGAGAGACATGTGATTGTATACAAATGTAAGCAAGGTTTGAAATTATTATGTTTAGTGTAACATATCTGTTTGGGCTTCTTCCTGTTAATTTGCGGTCTACAAAATATTTGTAATTATGTTTCAGTCCCTCGACCATCCGCTCAATAAAGAAATCGTCCTGCGGCTGAATCTAGTCGATGATCCCTGGTATAAAGTCTGTGTCCTTGGCATCACAACAAGTATCATTGTTGGAATGACTCTTAGTATATTATTCCACTGCTATTCAACATTTTTTGTGATTTTTCCCGGTCAGCTGTTAGATTTGGGTTGTATGAAATGGCATAAGCCCTGATCACGAAAGGAGCCTGTGAGGAGCAGGTCTGTTTGAAGTCTGTCTGAAGACTGCAGCAGTCGATTGCCATCCACGAGGCGGGCAAGGTGGGCTGCTCTGATATCATGGAGCTGTTGTTGGAACATGGAGGCCAGGTCGCTGAGGCAGATCAAGACAGAGTGACAACAATGGCCATTGCAGCAGAGTACGCCCACTCAGGTTCTTGAGATCCTTATTCATAATGGTGAAATAATAACAGCTCCAGCTTGCCCTCTGATAGGCTAGATGGAACTTTCAACATATTGCATTAACCAACCCAAACCCTTCAGACTCACATGCCCATGGGGTAAGGTGTGCTTTGGTTTTTACACTGGATAAACCTACTGGAGTGTACCCCAAAGCTCAGTTGTCCTTTCCATACAATGCTGCAAATAACCTCTTAACTGAAGGGAATTCTGAATGAGTGAAACTTTCTTGAAACACTCTTCCAAAAGTCATTAAACAGTCATTAAACAGCCTTAGTGTAAACAGTGCCATCAACAGATGACAGCCTTTGTAAACCTGTGAATTCCTCGCACTTAATGCAGTTATAAATAGATTTAGATGCACTATTGTAAAGTGGTTGTTCCACTGGATATCATAAGGTGAATGCACCATTTTGTAAGTCGCTCTGGATAAGAGCGTCTGCTAAATGACTTAAATGTAATGTAAATGTAATGTAATAAATAGCTGGACATTTTCAGCCGACTTGATAAGACTAATGCCTTGGAGCACTGATGCACACGGCTTGACAGTGTGCTAAGAGACCAAACAAACTACAGCATGGATCATCATGAGGCTGTCAGTTGAAAATGGGAAAATTATTAGACCAGAATAAAATAATAAAAAAGTCCATGACCCCAAAGAATAACGGAAGGTACTGATACTAATTCAAATAGGGTACAATTTGCAGTGAGATACAGTGAGGGAAAAAAGTATTTGATCCCCTGCTGATTTTGTACATTTGCCCACTGACAAAGAAATGATCAGTCTATAATTTTAATGGTATATTTATTTGAACAGTGAGAGACAGAATAACAACAACAAAAAAATCCAGAAAAACGCATGTCAGAAATGTTATAAATTGATTTGCATTTTAATGAGGGAAATAAGTATTTGACCCCTCTGCAAAACATGACTTAGTACTTGGTGGCAAAACCCTTGTTGACAATCACAGAGGTCAGACGTTTCATGTAGTTGGCCACCAGGTTTGCACACATCTCAGGAGGGATTTTGTCCCACTCCTCTTTGCAGATCTTCTCCAAGTCATTAAGGTTTCGAGGCTGACGTTTGGCAACTCGTACCTTCAACTCCCTCCACAGATTTTCTATTGGATTAAGGTCTGGAGACTAGCTAGGCCACTCCAGGACCTTAATGTGCTTCTTCTTGAGCCACTCCTTTATTGCCTTGGCTGTGTGTTTTGGGTCATTGTCATGCTGGAATACCCATCCACGACCCATTTTCAATGTGTTACCAATTGTTTTCTTGGTGACTATGGTCCCAGCTGCCTTGAGATCATTGACAAGATCCTCCCGTGTAGTTCTGGGCTGATTCCTCACAATCATTGCAACTCCACGAGGTGAGATCTTGCATGGAGCCCCAGGCCGAGGGAGATTGACAGTTCTTTTGTGTTTCTTCCATTTGCGAATAATCGCACCAACTGTCTCACCAAGCTGCTTGGCGATGGTCTTGTAGCCCATTCCAGCCTTGTGTAGGTCTACAATCTTGTCCCTGACATCCTTGGAGAGCTCTTTGGTCTTGGCCATGGTGGAGAGTTTGGAATCTGATTGATTGATTGCTTCTGTGGACAAGTGTCTTTTATACAGGTAACAAACTGAGATTAGGAGCACTCCCATTAAGAGTGTGCTCCTAATCTCAGCGCGTTACCTGTATAAAAGACACCTGGGAGCCAGAAATCTTTCTGATTGAGAGGGGGTCAAATACTTATTTCCCTCATTAAAATGCAAATCAATTTATAACATTTTTGACATGCGTTTTTCTGGATATTTTTGTTGTTATTCTGTCTCTCACTGTTCAAATAAACCTACCATTAAAATTACAGACTGATAATTTCTTTGTCAGTGGGCAAACGTACAAAATCAGCAGGGGATCAAATACTTTTTTCCTCACTGTAAGAGGGTTGTGAAATGTTATGAATAACTGATCGTCCTACACACTCAATGTGACCCCCATCAAAATCGATACTGCTTACAAACAACTTAATGACTTAACATCTACACCAGCCAAGCTATTTCTCTCACCAACTGTCTCCCTCTATCTCTCTCGATGTTCATTGGTCCTGAAATACTCATCCACTTAAATCCGTTTTACCAATTTCTACCAGCATATCACATGTTCAACCAGAGGAAAAACCACCTTTACTCCACACACAGAGACGCATCAAAAGCTCTCCCTCACCCTCAATTTGGAAAATCTGACCATAATTCTATCCTCCTGATTCCTGCTTACAAGCAAAAACGAAAGCAGGAAATACCAGTGACTCGCTCAATACGGGAAGTGGTCAGATAACGCGGATGCTACACTATAGGACTGTTTTGCTAGCACAGACTGAAATATGTTCCGGGAATCATCCAATGGCATTGAGGAGTATACCACCTCAGTCACCGGCTTCATCAATAAGTGCATTGATGACATTGTCCCTACAGTCACCGTACGTTCATATGCCAAACAGAAGCCATAGATTACAGGCATCATCCACACCGAGCTAAAGGCTAGAGGTGTCGCTTTTAAGGAGCGGAACACTAATCCGGACGCTTATAAGAAATCGCGCTATGCCCTCAGACAAACCATCAAACAGGAAAAGCGTCAATACAGGTCTAAGATTGAATCCTACTACACCGGCTCTGATGCCCGTCGGTTGTGGCAGGGCTTGCAAGCTATTACGGACTACAAAGGAAAACCCAGCCACGAGCTGCCCAGTGACATGAGCCTACCAGACAGGCTAAATGCCTTTTATGCTCACTTCGAGAAAAGCAACACTGAAGCATACATGAGAGCACCAGCTGTTCCGGACGACTGTGTGATCACGCTCTCCGTAGCCGATGTGAGGAAGACCTTTAAGCAGGTCAACATTCACAAGGCCGTGGGGCCAGACGGATTACCAGGACGTGTACTCAGAGCATGCGCGGACCAACTGGCAAGTGTCTTCACTGACATTTTCAACCTCTCCCTGACCGAGTCTGTAATACCTCCTTGTTTCAAGCAGACCCCCATAGTTTCTGTGCCCAAGAAAGTGAATGTAACCTGCCTAAATGACTATCACCCCGTAGCACTCATGTCGGTAGCCATGAAGTGCTTTGAAAGGCTGGTCATGGCTCACATAAACCCCATCATCCTTGAAACCCTAGACCCACTCCAATTCGCATACCGCCCCAACAGATCCCCAGATGATGCACTCTCAATCGCACGCCACACTGCCCTTTCCCACCTGGACAAAAGGAACACCTATGTGAGAATGATGTTCATTGACTACAGCTCAACGTTCAACACCATAGTGCCCACAAAGCTCATCACTAAGCTAAGGACCCTGGGACCAAACACCTCCCTCTGCAACTGGATCCTAGACTTCCTGACGGGCCACCCCCAGGTGGTAGGGGTAGGCAACAACACATCTGCCACTCTGATCCTCAACACGGGGGCCGCTCTGCGGTGCATGCTTAGTCCCTTCCTGTACTCCCTGTTCACCCAGGACTACGTGGCCAAGCACGACTCCAGCACCATCATTAAGTTTACTGATGACACAACGGTTGTAGGCCTGATCACCGACAACGATGAGACAGCCTATAGGGAGGAGGTCAGAGACCTGGCAGTGTGGTGCCAGGACAACAACCTCTTCCTCAACGTTATCAAGACAAAGGAGAAGATCGTGGACCTCAGGAAAAGGAAGGCCAAATACGCCCCCATTCACATCGACAGGGCTGTACTGGAGTGGGTCGAGAGTTTCAAGTTCCTTGGTGTCCACATCACCAACAAACTATCATGGTCCAAACACACCAAGAAAGTCATGAAGACAGCACAATAACGTCTAACTCCCCATAGGAGACTGAAAAGATTTGGCATGGGTCAACGATCCTCAAAATATTCTACAGCTGCACCATCGAGAGCATCCTGACCGGTTGCATCACCACCTGGTATGGTAGCTGCTCGGCATCTGACCTCAAGGTGCTACAGAGGGTAGTGCGTACAGCCCAGTACATCACTGGGGCCAAGCTTCCTGCTATCCAGGACCTATATACTAGGCGGTGTCAGAGGAAAGCCCAAAAAATTGTCAAAGACTCCAGTCACCCAAGTCATAGACTGTTCTCTCTGCTATCGCACACCAAGCAGTACCAGAGCGCCAAGTCTAGGTCCAAATGGCTCCTTAACAGCTTCTTCACCCAAGCCACAAGACTGCTGAACAGTTAATCAAATGGCCACCCGGACTATTTGCATTTACACCCCCCTCTTTTGTTTTTACACGGCTGCTCCTCGCTGTTTATTATCTATACATAATCACTTTACTCCTACCAACATATACCTGTACCCCCTGTATATAAGCTCATTATTGTTATTTTATTGTGTTGCTTTTTTAAATATTTTTTTTTACTTTAGTTTATTTAGTAAATATTTTCTTAACTGTATTATTGGTTAAGGGCTTGTAAGTAAGCATTTCACGGTAAGTTCTACACCTATTATATATTGCACCCACTTCAAATCACAATCAAATCAAATTTATTGGTCACATACACATATTTATAAAATGTTATTGCAGGTGAAATAGTGAAATGCTTGTGTTCCTAGCTCCAACAGTGCAGTAGTATCTAACAATTCACACAAATTTAAAAGAATGGAATTAAGAAATAAATATTAGATCGAGCAATTTCGGAGTGGCATTGACTAAAATGCAGTAGAATAGAAAAATAGTATATACATATGAGATGAGTGGCCTTCCAGTATGTAAACATTATTTAAACATTAATAAAGTGACTAGTGTTCCATTATTAAAGTGGCCAGTGATTTCAAGTCTATGTATATAGGGCAGCAGCCTCTAAGGTTGCATAACTGGGTGGAAGCCGGCTAGTGATGGCTATTTAACACTCTGATGGCCTTGAGATATGATGTTTTTCAGTCTCTCGGTCTCAGCTTTGATGCACCTGTACTGACCTCACCTTCTGGATGACCAAGGGGTGAACAGGCCGTGGCTCGGGTGGTTGATGTCCTTGATTATCTTTTTGGCCTTCCTGTGACATCGGGTGCTGTAGGTGTCCTGGAGGGCAGGCAGTTTGCCCCCGGTGACGCGTTGGGCAGACCGAACCACCCTCTGGAGAGCCCTGCGGTTGTGGGCGGTGCAGTTGCTGTACCAGGCGATGATACAGCCCGGAAGGATGCTCTCAATTGTGCATCTGTAAAAGTTTGTGAGGGTTTTAGGGGCCAAGCCACATTTCTTCAGTCTCCTGACGTTGAAGAGGCGCCTTCTTCCCCACACTGTCTGTGGTGGGTGTACCATTTCAGATCATCAGTGCTGTGTACGCCAAGGAACTTGAAGCTTTCCACCTTCTCCACTGCGGTCCTGTCGATGTGGATAGGGGCGTGCGCTCTCTGCTGTTTCCTGAAGTCCACAATCAGCTCCTTTGTTTTGTTGGCGTAAAGTGCAAGGATATTTTTCTGGCACCACTCTTCCAGTGCCCTCACTTCCTCCCTGTAGGCTGTCTCGTCATTGTTGGTAATCAGGCCTACTACTGTTGTGTCGTCTCCAAACTTGATTGAGTTGGAGGCGTGCGTGGCCACTCAGTCATGGGAGTACAGGAGGGGGCTGAGCACGCACCCTTGTGGGACCCCTGTGTTGAGGATACATTTTGTTTGATATGTAAATATTTTTCTGTCATTTAGTGAAAAATACTATACTGGAGTTGATTGCATATAAATTAAAGGCACAATCAGTAAGATCTCCTGTTCAATGGTCATTTCAATTCATGATTGATGGGCAGTGGGTTGGGGGAGGATGGAGAAAAGAGCAAGTGAATTGTTCCGTTAAATGGTTTATATATCATCCCAGTTTATAATATTCATAATTTGAAAATACACAACCAGTCATCAGTTGTTATAAATCTGTTATGTAATTCCTGAGAGAAATGCAATGGTCTTTGACTCAGAATTCATGTGCAGTGTTATCACTTCTTCTGTAACACCTGCTGCTTAGTGTCGATCTCCACTGGGCAAAAACTGGTTGAATCAATGTTATTTCAACACAAACTCAAGGTGATGACGTTGAATGAAGGTGGAAAACGGATTGGATTTGCAAAAAGTCATCAACATAAGACAATTACGTAAATCTAATGACATGGTTTGTTGATTTAACATTGAATCCCCGTTAGTTGACAACTCAACCAAGTGTAAATCAAAACTAGACATTGAAATGATTGATGTGCCGGTGGGTCACTACAAAAGGCACAGCAAAAATGTGCTACATACATCACAGAAATATTAACTACAAACTGGCTGAATCCAGGCTTATGGAAGAACCAAAAGATAAGCCTCGTTCCATCTTCGCCAGGATTGAAAAGACTTGCAACAAAATTAGAACACAGTGCTATCTGTAACTGAATCACCTCTAATCCCACCTTGCTGCTTCGTGTGTATCTTGGAACTGTTCCCGATTCATTCCAGTTAATTTTGCAGCTGTTCAAAGCTAACACGTTTCCCTCTAGTCTCAGAGAGAACCCTTATTATTGTAGTCTCATATCTCCAAAATTACAGTAAAAGTCATACATGGAGATTTTAACTGTGGAAATGGTCATTTAGACAAGATTCATAGGGCTGGGAATGGAGTTAAAGACAAACTAAGGAGTAGCCTTATAGTGTCACTATGTTATGAAAGTGACATATCAGATGCACTAGGGCTGGGAATTGCCAGGGGCCTCACAATACCATATTATCACTATACGTGTATTGCGATTCGATACTGTGAATTTATTGTCATTCGATGTTCCAAACATATTGCTCACCATATGTCTGCTGCAGAAAGACGAGAGAGCCAGGAGAAAACGGTTTATTCAGTCGTGGAAATAAAAGACCTGAAAACAAAGTCTCCCATTTAAAAAGAAGATGGAGAACAAGCTATGAAGGAAAAATACTGGAGTTTTGGTGCAGGTACAGCCAACTAGCACAAAACGAGTATCACGATTGTCAGAACGATTGTCAAAAATAATAACCCAACTTGTAACTGTATCGATTTTTTGACCCAATCACTAAGATGCACCACAGGGTGAATGGAACTAATGCATAGAATATTTTCACTGTACAACTTCACTCAAGCAAAGTAATGCAGTTCAGTGAAGTCATCTACAAAAGGAACAACTATTGTCATCCTGTCAATCATTGGGATCTACTCAATCCGTATCGTGGAAGTTCAGCTTTACAGCGTGATTTAAATTTAAAGGCAATGTTCCTGCTTAAGCGGAGAGTGCATTCACGGTAAACGCTGCATATGTCGGCTCAATCGGAAGTTACCTTTCTATTTCTATCACAAAATCTGTAACGCTTCAGCCTTACAGACTGAATAGGGTCCATAATGGAGTCATCTACAATAGGAAGAACAACTATTGCCATCCTCTCAATCAAAACATTGTACTTCAGTCCTATATTTACCTTGTATGTTGCAGGCTAAAGTCGTGGTTACATAAAATTACCTACAAGTTAAGTACCTGAAATTTTCCATTGTTATCCTCTTAAATCTTTAAAACACATATTTGGTAAATACCAGTTGAAATAGGACTCAATTTAATATGTAAAAAAAGGAACACTTGACAAGGTCTCTGTAAATATTAACATTTATTTAAGTATACAATTTAGTATTTCCATTGCTTTTTCCAACCTATTTTGAAGGTTTGATGTCAGTATTACGGTTTCTTAATGCAGCAATCACCTCGGTGAAGGATGGTATAAATTGAGACAGGCAATACGGTTCAAACAGCATCCATTTGGCTACTTCTGTATATACTGTAAAATTGAGTTTCACAGGCATCATTATCAGCATTATCACCATGAAAGCATTTAGGATAGTGAAACCAAAGCCTTGTAGACGCTTCGTGCAAATGCCAATTTTGGTTCCTTATTAGCTTTTGTATGGAGGCATTTACAGATTCATCCCATAAAAGTTAAAGAAAAACTGGAAGATGTTTCTAGATCTGCTGCTGAATATGAACACTGACCTAATAGCTAGTAACATAAATATTATTCTAATTTTCAGCAGGGAGGAGAGAATAATATTTATTGTAACAGATATAGTAAGTATGACAAAAGAAACAAAACCTAAAATGATTCCTATGAGTCTATTTTTGTATAAGTTATACATTTTTGTAGTGATAATTTCCCCTCTGAAAGTTAATACAGGACACCTCTGTAAACCCATAACGAGCAGGACATTTCCATAGTGTCAATCATAAATGGATTCTAATAAAAGTTCCTTGATGCAGAAGCTACTTTAAGAGCTTCCATGATCCTCTCTGGTCCTCTGTAGCTCATTTGGTAGAGCATGGCTCTTGCAACGCCAGGATAGTGGGTTTGATTCCCAGGACAGCCATACGTAAAAAATGTACACACTTGTGACTAAGTCACTTTGGATAAAAGCGTCTGCTAAATAGAATATATTATATATTCCATTAGTCAATGACTGGCAGGCAGCATACAGATGTATTTCTTAAATTTGATCATCCTGTTGCTGGAGAACTTTTACATAATGTAGGACATTTTTAACTTGTAGTGTATTTGAGGTTTAAAAAGGGTTCTGAAGTTTGTAATTTCCAGACTTGATTTTCCCTCATGAAAAATGTCCATTCATTATAATCCACATAATAATTCACAGTTCCGGCCTCTCGAGTGGCGCAGTGGTCTAAGGCTGTGGCACTAGAGATTCTGGGTTCGAGGCCAGGCTCTGTCGCAGCCGGCTGCGACCGGGAGGCCCATGGGGCGGCGCACACATGGCCCAGTGTCGTCCGGGTTAGGCCGGCAGGGATATCCTTGTCTCATCGTGCACTAGCGACTCCTGTGCAGGCCCTGTGTGGGCTCCTGTGCGGGTCAGTGCACACTGACACGGTCGCCAGGTGTACGGTGTTTCCTACAAAACATTGGTGCGGCTGGCTTCCGGGTTGGATTGGCATTGTGTCAAGAAGCAGTGCGGCTTGGTTGGGTTGTGTTTTGGAGGACGCATGGCTCTCGACCTTCGCCTCTCCCGAGTCCGTACGGGAGTTGCAGCGATGAGACAAGACTGTAACTACTACCAATTGGATACCACGAAATTGGGGAGAAAAAAGGGGTGAAAAATACAAAAAATAATAATAATTCACAGTTCCTGTTGCTGTAGGATTATTTTCCTGCTGTAGCAAACTGGCTCAAATTAAGATCCTACATCTGTATACTGATCCTGCCCATCGTAAGCTTTGTTTTCCCCGTCACTTTAGCACATTGTTGGAACACAACTATGACATTGCACTGTTACTCTTACAGTAAATTCAATTTTGAAATTGTGCCAAGATATAACAGCTTTGAACGTACAAGCATTGAACACATTTACACGAGTCAATTTGGGCTTACAATTCTAATAAGTGGACTCCATATGAAAAAATAACTGTGCTAAACTAGGATCTCATTAGGAAAATTGAAGGTACAGAAAAGTAGGGTAAGAAAATAGTGTTATCTTGCATTAACAACAATAACAACACAATGACCTCTTTCGTTTGTTACGTGTGTGTGTATAGATCTCCCTTTCTTTACAGACAGGGGAACAAAACATTTAAAGTAACACACCAAACAAATATATCCTAACTAGAATTTAACACTGTTAATCCATCAGATACCGTACTACTTGTACGTGCTGCCTTTAAGCTGTCATAAGCATGACATAGCAGCAGTGTATTATTCCATAGGGCTAAGTGTTCAGAAAGTTGCAGATAGAAATATAATGTTAGCTGATACTGTAAGTGAATAAGAACTATTCTTGAGGACCGAGAATCATAACTATTCTACACAATACGTTTCTATCTCTGGACGTTCCGTGACATTGCACCCTCCTAAACAGACGCCAGGTGTCATTGGTGATTTATAACACCTTGTATTAGCTTACGACAAGCAATCTCACAACGTCACATGCGGTGGTCAGCCTGAGCAAGTCAGCGTATTACCATGAACAGTTATGACAGCTTATAATATTTGTATATCATGCTTTTAACGGTGATGTGAGCATTCTATGACAGAGTTGCAGGAAAGTGTTACCAGAGATACTCTACAGAGGGTATGTGGCAACACTTTACAGATTAAATGAACAAGGTATTGCACAGGTTAATAAAAGCAAAAAGGCAACAATAAATAGCGCAAAATCATAGAACATTCTCAATTTTAGTCAGGTTTTGGAAGATTTTAGGATCAGTTTAGTGTCAGTTGTGTTGAGGAGGACGAGAAACTTTACTAGTCATCCCATTCGTCGTCATCTTCGAAATCCTCTTCGTCATCATCATCCTCATCTTCATCTAGGAAATGTCAAAGCAGACTTAACAAAATATAAAGAGATCTACATCTTTATATTAAGGGCAACTGGTAATAACACAATCCGGATTAATTCTCAAAGAACACAAGTACTTCAATTCAGCATCTTGACTTGCAGCTGCTCACCAATGGCTGCATGGCACAAGACTATTCGTCCGCTGAGCTAAAGTCGAGGTATTAGCTCAGGGAGTCAACGTAAGTCTTCAGGTCATTCATCAAGCAAGTGCTGTTAACCGAATCACTTCCATCACACAGTCGGCTGTGTTGCCTTGGACTTTTCTGCTCTAACTCACTGTGAATATTCGTCATTGCTGTATATTTAAGCAATAATACCTGGGGGGGTGTGGTATTTCGCCAATATACCACGGCTAAGCGCTGTTCTTATGCACGTTACAACGCGGAGTGCCTGGATACAGCCCTTAGCCATGGTATATTGGCCATACACCATAAACCCCTGAGGTGCCTTATTGTGTCATACTCGTGGTATACGGTCTGATATACCACAGCTTTCAGCCAAATCAGCATTCAGGGTTCAAACCACTCGGTTTATAATTCATGAATTTATACTCCTCTGTATAGACTTTATTTTTAGTGGTATTGTGCGTTGTCCTGTTCACTGTTGCAATGCCTCTTGGCCAGGTTGTTAATGCAAATGAGAACTGGTTCTCAATTGACTTACCTGGATAAATGAAGGTGAAAGAAATAAACCTGCCAGTGGGAACCTACCTGAGGAGTGGATGGCTTTGCTCCTCTTCTGCATGACTTCCATAAGTGCCCCCACGATGCCTGCCGAGGGGGCCGGTGTAGGGGAGCCCGAGTCTGGGCCGTCTGGTACCTGAGACACGCACACACACAGTTAATCACACACACAAACAAACATGGAAATACACTCAAACACAGACAGGCAGACAGTGGCACTTACGTTTTTTAGCTGGATGCCCTGCCGTATCTGGTTGAGCAGCGCATCGCGCCCTATGGTGGTGGCCGGTGGCTTGGAGGCCGGTGGCTCCACCTTCTTCAGCTGGGTGCCCCCACGGATCTGCTCTAGCAGGGCCGACTTACCCCCCGAGCCCGGGGGTGAGTGGGGCGACTCCACACCACCGTCCAGCTCTGGAGGGGGCGGGGGTCCAGGTGGGGGTGGTGGTGGAGGAGGTGGAGGAGGGGCTCCCCCGCCACCGGAGGGTGGTGCTGCTGGTGGGGGAGGTGGCGGTGGGGCCTGGGGGGCGTGTGAGGGTGGAGGTGGTGGCTGGTAGTGGTGGTGGCCGTGGCCCCCTCTGTTGGGGGGCGGGGGAGGAGGGGGGGCTCCTAGGGCACCAGGCCTGGAGGGGGGAGGGGGGGGAGGGGCAGAGGTGGGGGCCCGAGAGGGTGGAGGTGGGGGCGGGGCACCCCGGCCACCTCGCGATGGGGGTGGTGGTGGTGGGGGAGGGGCTGGGCCTGAGCTGTGGGGTGGGGGAGGAGGAGGTGGGCCACCCCGGGAGGGAGGAGGTGGTGGGGCTTGGTAGGACAAAAAAAGATGGAAAAGGAGAGAGAAAGATGGAAAAGGAGAGAGAGAGAGGTCAATTTGACAGTCACAATATCCCATTCAGCAGGGGTTTGAATTACTGGGGAGAACGAGAGTTCTGAATGATCCCATTACAAAATCAGGGCTCTCACTTTATAAGCACTGAAAATAACTTGTGCATTCTTCCCCAAAAATATTGTTCCCAATTATAGGTTATCCCCCAAGAGTTAATGCGCAATTCAACCCCTGTCATCCAGATACTCTGTTAAAAATCACTCCACAGCCAACACCACCCACCCCACAGCACAGCAACTTGGCAATCAAGAAATTCACTTCTGGCAACATTTTACATTATAGCCTTTCAGTTTTGTTCATTTTAAATTCAGACAAACCAAACAGCAGTCAGCTTTATCCAGTTATGCAGGTCAAAGTTCACACTGTCAACACCTGAGGCAGAAACACACCAACCACCACTCTATGGAAACACACGGATAGTTACCCACCACACCACCTGGGCGGCCCTGGGAAAAGACCACATGAATAAGCCCCGTCTGGCATTCACCATCTCATTACCAGTGGAGTGCATTCTCACCATTGACTTCATTAACTTCAGAGTTACAAGGAAGTTCATCACGTTTACAGTGGGTGGAATCCTTGAAACTTGAGATCAATGATTGATATATATACACCAGATGACTGATAGGGGGCACTGTGTTGAAGCCACCGTGCCTCCATCTTCACACTCCACACCATTGTAAAAAATATTTTGGAAGGTATCCGCATTTTTTTACGTTGCTGCCTCTACTTTACTTCCCTACTGCAGAGCACCGGTGGCAAACTTGCCAGAGTAAATTAATTGAGAGTCAATTTATAGATAATAAAAGTCAAGTAAACAAGTATAAAATGTATAAGTGTAATGTTATATTTATTTCATTCAAGTTTGCTAACATTATCTAGACCTACTGTGATAATAACGTTAGTTGTGTTGTGTCAGAGTTGAGGCCCGGGCCATCCAACAAAGCCAAAAACTATAAAACGTTGGTGAGCATCCACACTAGAGGAAAGTGTATTGTTCTACAGGCCTACTGTCAATCAACTGTTCAACGCATCCTACTGTACACTGCTATTAACTGGGTGGTAACAAGACCATTCATGAGGTCTCCAACCCACAGATACTGGTTCAGACCATTCAGTGCTTTCAGGGTGTGTTCATTGTCATAGTGACAACTAAAAATAATACTTCAATGTACAAGTAGGCCTAATGAAAAATAATATAGTAATGCATATTTAAATGTAGCCTGCGCATCTCTTAAACATACAGCATGTCATTGCCTCATTGCTAATTAACAACAGTTATGTAACACCCAATTCCCCTGTGCAAAAAAAGTAATTTCCCCCTGGTTGTGCCACCTTTATCTGAAATGACTGCAACCAAATGCTTTCTGTAGTTGTTGATCACTGTGGAGGGATTCTGGCATATTGTCGCATGCAGAACTGCTTTAACTCAGATGATTAGCATTGCATTTATTAATGCCTACATTACTTTTTGCCACATTTATTCTATTACAGACACCATAATGCATACTTTTAAATTATATGTGACAAACATAAAAAAAAGATATACTTTAAGGAAAATATGTAAGATTACTAATGTTACTGTCCACACTACAAAAACAAAATACTTAAATACATGTAATTTTATCCTTGAAACATTTAATTGAAATACTGTAGAATTATTCATTCAAATGGAGGATTGCTCCTACTGCGGAGTGCCAATATGGCCGACTGGCTTTTCAATGGCCAATACATAGCATCAGATCTCCAGGGTTTATATACATCATTGCTTGAGATACAAGGAACTCAGAGGATGATTCCAGTGAACTTACCTTGCCTACGGAGCTCGTTCTTGACGGCCTCCACCCCTCCTTTCTTTTCGATGAAGTCATAGATGACCTTGGAGGTCTCCTTGTCCTTCAGCTGGGCCTCTGAGATGCCACACATGTCAAACAGGTTCTTTAGCTCCGGGTCCAGGTTATTCAACTGGGGCAGAGAAACAGAGATAGTGAAAGACCGGGTCAGGACAATTCAAAACCAACATATTTCTTTCTCTTGGCATTTAATCCTGAGCGGATGGAATCTGTAATGTTTTGAAAATGGCTAAAATTACGCTCTACATACAACCATGGCCTGCCAAATCCAAAAATGCAATGCCAATTCCATTTAACTAATAAAACTTAATAAAGCGCAGATAAGAATCAAATGATTTTGTCAATCTAAGTGCCATTCTGCCATCTTGTGGATGAACATGGGTATTGCACCAGATTGTGCACACAACAACACATGGCCTTTAACTGACTACTTTTTGTTTGTTCAATCATAATTGGGTAATACTGATCGCTGCAGCTAGTCTTCTTTGCTTCGGCATGAAAGAGTGTGCGTGATACTTCTGTATGCATGATTAGTCAAGTAAATAGATATGCAATTAAGCCCAAGGGAACGGGGTTCAGTCAGTCATGCTCATTACTGTCATTAAAACAGACTGTATTCTGTCCATTAACAAGCTCTCTGGTCCACTTGGTTCTTAGTGACATGCATCACTGACTGCAGATTCAGACTGTGTTTTAGATGTCTTCCTCTGTCTCACTCCGGATTGAATTCAAAACCCTTCTGCTGACTTTCCAGTGTATTCATGGTAATGCCCCTGCTTATCTCCAAGAACTGCTCACCCTCCATAACCCCACCCGCACCCTCAGGTCAAGCGATAGCCTGCTCCTCCACGCCCCCAGGACTAAGCGCCGCTCCTTGGGGGAATTGGGCTTTTAGCTTGACCGCCTCCAGCCTCTGGAATGCCCTCCCAGACCACCTGAAGTCACCACAGACTCTGGGCTCCTTTAAAAAACGGGGCTAAAGACTATTCTCTTTAGGAAGGCTTTCTGTTCATAGATGTGTTCCTTGGTGTCAGTTGTCCCGTGTAGTGTCAGCTGGGATCTTTGGTGTCAGTTGTCTGTTGTAGGGTCAGCTGGGTTCTTTGGTGTCAGTTGTCCCATGTAGTGTCAGCTGGGATCTTTGGTGTCAGTTGTCCCGTGTAGTGTCAGCTGGGTTCTTTGGTGTCAGTTGTCCCGTGTAGTGTCAGCTGGGTTCTTTGGTGTCAGTTGTCTGTTGTAGGGTCAGCTGGGTTCTTTGGTGTCAGTTGTCTGTTGTAGGGTCAGCTGGGTTCTTTGGTGTCAGTTGTCCCATGTAGTGTCAGCTGGGATCTTTGGTGTCAGTTGTAGGGTCAGCTGGGTTCTTTGGTGTCAGTTGTCCCGTGTAGTGTCAGCTTGGTTCTTTGGTGTCAGTTGTCTGTTGTAGGGTCAGCTGGGTTCTTTGGTGTCAGTTGTAGGGTCAGCTGGGTTCTTTGGTGTCAGTTGTCCCATGTAGTGTCAGCTGGGTTCTTTGGTGTCAGTTGTCTGTTGTAGGGTCAGCTGGGATCTTTGGTGTCAGTTGTCTGTTGTAGGGTCAGCTGGGATCTTTGTGTCAGTTGTCTGTTGTAGGGTCAGCTGGGATCTTTGGTGTCAGTTGTCTGTTGTAGGGTCAGCTGGGATCTTTGGTGTCAGTTGTCTGTTGTAGGGTCAGCTGGGATCTTTGTGTCAGTTGTCTGTTGTAGGGTCAGCTGGGTTCTTTGTGTCAGTTGTCTGTTGTAGGGTCAGCTGGGATCTTTGTGTCAGTTGTCTGTTGTAGGGTCAGCTGGGTTCTTTGTGTCAGTTGTCTGTTGTAGGGTCAGCTGGGATCTTTGGTGTCAGTTGTCTATTGTAGGGTCAGCTGGGATCTTTGGTGTCAGTTGTCTGTTGTAGGGTCAGCTGGGATCTTTGGTGTCAGTTGTCTGTTGTAGGGTCAGCTGGGATCTTTGTGTCAGTTGTCTGTTGTAGGGTCAGCTGGGTTCTTTGTGTCAGTTGTCTGTTGTAGGGTCAGCTGGGATCTTTGGTGTCAGTTGTCTGTTGTAGGGTCAGCTGGGTTCTTTGGTGTCAGTTGTCTGTTGTTGGGTCAGCTGGGTTCTTTGGTGTCAGTTGTCTGTTGTAGGGTCAGCTGGGTTCTTTGGTGTCAGTTGTCTGTTGTAGGGTCAGCTGGGTTCTTTGGTGTCAGTTGTCTGTTGTAGGGTCAGCTGGGTTCTTTGGTGTCAGTTGTCCCATGTAGTGTCAGCTGGGATCTTTGGTGTCAGTTGTAGGGTCAGCTGGGTTCTTTGGTGTCAGTTGTCCCATGTAGTGTCAGCTGGGTTCTTTGGTGTCAGTTGTCTGTTGTAGGGTCAGCTGGGTTCTTTGGTGTCAGTTGTCTGTTGTAGGGTCAGCTGGGTTCTTTGGTGTCAGTTGTCTGTTGTAGGGTCAGCTGGGTTCTTTGGTGTCAGTTGTCTGTTGTAGGGTCAGCTGGGTTCTTTGGTGTCAGTTGTCTGTTGTAGGGTCAGCTGGGTTCTTTGGTGTCAGTTGTCCCATGTAGTGTCAGCTGGGATCTTTGGTGTCAGTTGTAGGGTCAGCTGGGTTCTTTGGTGTCAGTTGTCCCATGTAGTGTCAGCTGGGTTCTTTGGTGTCAGTTGTCTGTTGTAGGGTCAGCTGGGTTCTTTGGTGTCAGTTGTCCCATGTAGTGTCAGCTGGGATCTTTGGTGTCAGTTGTAGGGTCAGCTGGGTTCTTTGGTGTCAGTTGTCCCATGTAGTGTCAGCTGGGTTCTTTGGTGTCAGTTGTCTGTTGTAGGGTCAGCTGGGTTCTTTGGTGTCAGTTGTCTGTTGTAGGGTCAGCTGGGTTCTTTGGTGTCAGTTGTCTGTTGTAGGGTCAGCTGGGTTCTTTGGTGTCAGTTGTCTGTTGTAGGGTCAGCTGGGATCTTTGTGTCAGTTGTCTGTTGTAGGGTCAGCTGGGTTCTTTGGTGTCAGTTGTCTGTTGTAGGGTCAGCTGGGTTCTTTGGTGTCAGTTGTCTGTTGTAGGGTCAGCTGGGTTCTTTGGTGTCAGTTGTCCCATGTAGTGTCAGCTGGGATCTTTGGTGTCAGTTGTAGGGTCAGCTGGGTTCTTTGGTGTCAGTTGTCCCATGTAGTGTCAGCTGGGTTCTTTGGTGTCAGTTGTCTGTTGTAGGGTCAGCTGGGTTCTTTGGTGTCAGTTGTCTGTTGTAGGGTCAGCTGGGTTCTTTGGTGTCAGTTGTCTGTTGTAGGGTCAGCTGGGTTCTTTGGTGTCAGTTGTCTGTTGTAGGGTCAGCTGGGATCTTTGTGTCAGTTGTCTGTTGTAGGGTCAGCTGGGTTCTTTGTGTCAGTTGTCTGTTGTAGGGTCAGCTGGGTTCTTTGGTGTCAGTTGTCTGTTGTAGGGTCAGCTGGGATCTTTGTGTCAGTTGTCTGTTGTAGGGTCAGCTGGGATCTTTGTGTCAGTTGTCTGTTGTAGGGTCAGCTGGGTTCTTTGTGTCAGTTGTCTGTTGTAGGGTCAGCTGGGTTCTTTGTGTCAGTTGTCCTGTCTAGTTGTGTCCATTTTTCTTTCTATTTGGTTTTTCTATTTTATTTTATGCACTTCGGGATTATTCTGTCAAATGAAAAGCGCTTTACAAATGTAATAAAGCATTATTATTACTTAGCCTGGTCCTAGACCTGTACTGTATGTGCTTAAGCCAACTTCTCTGACAGTTGTTTGAATGGCATGACAATGATAGACCTAACAATAACTCATCTGGCTAATATTGGCAAAACCACTTAATGTTTTTGAAGCATAGCTGCCCAAAACAGTGACAAAAGATTTTCTGGAATATTCGGGGTTGCAAGAGGGGCTTGTATGACAGCATTGAATGTATGATAAGTATGCGCTCTATCCAACAGAGGCCATTGTGTGGGTCAATCATGGGTCGGCCACACAGGTCACCATTGTGTGCCCATGAAGGGTGTGTGTGTGGTACTCACATCGAAGCCTGTGTTTGGGTCCCAGCCGACATGGCCGATGTGCCTGAAGAGAGACAGACACACAGGACAGACAGGGATGAGCACATACATACACGTGTACCCACACGCAAGCCGGTTCATAAACACGCGTGCAGCTGCGCATTACACAAACACAAGCACAAACCCTCATGTAAACCCACTGGCTTAGGCACAGTTCTGAATGCACACAAACACAATTGAGCCATTGAAGAGGTTCACAAGACACAATGAAGCACGCCCTCAAACGTGAGTGACGAGCTCAATACGTTACACAACAACTTCACAGAACAGAACATACATACAGGAAACCTCCTGCTGCGCTACAGACAGAAGGGTGGTCCACTCACTGGAAGTTGCTGGGGGTGCCTATGTCAGCCTTGGTGAGCTTCTTCCTCTTGCCCTTGACTTTCTTCTCCTTCTTGCTGAAGCTGCTGTGCAGCATGTTGTTGACGTGGTGTGGCTGCTGCTGCTGCTGCTGTTGATGATGGTGGGAGTTGTGGAAGCGCACATTGTTGATCTCCGGGTTCTTGATGTCCACTGTGGCCATAGGGAGAGCTGGGCCTTTAGTAGGAGGGAGAGGAGGAGGGAGAGAAGGAGGAAAGGGAGAAACTGTTAGAACTAGAAGCTCAGAACCAGTGCTGGGAAGCTCTCACAAAATGAGTGGGAGCCAATCCAAAAGGTCATTCTTTCATTTCTTAGCATACCCAACAAGTTGTAATACAGACAGGTCCGATTATACAGCCCTTTTTAATTATTCATAAGAGACCCAAGAGTAACATTAATTTGCATACTTGACTGGCCGTAAAAACCTTACTGTATAACATGGTCTGTGTTGTGACTATGGTAGTCTCTAAAACCCATCAACAGTTCAGGCCAGGTCAATCTCACAGCTGACAATGCAGGACCACACACAATTAAACACCAGTCTTTTGATGTATTTAGAACTATTTCAAGATAGTTGTCTTTACACTAACAGAGGGCTGTCCTCTACACACATGCCAGGACCTTTGTGAATATCTAGAACCTTAACACCAGCATGTCACAGGGCTCCAAACAACAGTCAGTATACATCCCATTTCAATTCTAATTCAGATTAGCGAAAGATTTTACATTTATGCCAAAAAATAATTACATCATTATTTCAATCATGTGCATTCATTTCTTAATTCACTAGAATTGAAATGGGATCTGCATGACAACAACCCTACCGTTAAACACCTCTCGCAGCCAACTCTTAGTCCTCAGTTGTTTTAGCACCACACACTCTTTCTCTTCCTCAAAAGGGCAAGGGCAGGACAACGGCATATAAAACCCATCCACAAGCAGCACTGGACACCCAAGCAGACCCAACCACTCTTCCAACTTCAACTCACTGTCCCATGACTCTGATAAAGGCAGACTTGATAAAGAGGTTGGTGCAATACATCCTTGTTCCATCCAGATGATACACCGTTGGGAAGACCAATGGACTCATTTGATGTATTTCTTATTTAACTGACCGGCGAGGCTCTCAAACTGCCTGTGGCTGCACCAGTGAATAGCACAGCAGTCTTTCAGACTAAAGAACTGAAAGACTAAAGAAACGTTGACAAAATCAATCTGGTTGAAAACCAGTGTTTGTCCTCCCGGTGTTTGTGTGTTTGTTGTAACTTATGTGACATCAGTTAGGTCAAACCCAGAGTCACACAAAGACAGTTTTGGTCAACTTCTGAGCAGGGAGCCATGTTGCTGCCTTGGACAATTCAATTCATCCATTCATGATGAACATCAGCGCTTGGTTTAAAATTCAGCTAATTCCTTGGACTGTTAAGAACTAAGAAAATGGATGAATCTTAACTTCAAAACGGAATCTACTTGCTCTCCTACATTGCACTCATAAGAAGGTAATGCATTTATTTCCAATATTACCCAGGAGGCACCAACATGGCTGCTATGGATTATGTCTAGGAACTTGATAATAATAATGCCTTCTGATTGAAACTGCAACGACCAACTGTAACGGAGCTAGGTCTGTTAACTACTCTTGCATGATGAATAACCTTGGCTGATACCTAGGTTAGGCTTCAGATCAGTGGGCTAACACAGTCTTCCGGAATGCAGAAACCCTCAGTACATGGCTGTGGTCAAACCTCCCCAGTCCAGGCATTTGAGCGCGCTCCTTGAGTCCATGTTAATCTCCACAAAATGCAGTTGGATCTGACATAATCAGTAATCCACAGCTAATCCCAACCAAATCCCTGGATTCCCTAGAAATGTTAGAAGTCTCAGCTATCGACGAGGACATGCAAGCATGACTTAGAAAGCTCCCTTGCCTTGATACACGTTTACCCTCATCTTTCCAATTCATTGGGAGCTTTCAATGGAGAACTTGCAAAGAATCCATGCAGTGGTACCATTCAGATGTAGCCGTTTGGCTGTACGTAAATCAATGATTGACAGACCAAGCTAACGGTTGTCCTCCTGTCCATTTTAGGCTTCAGAAATCTCATAAATGTAATCATTCAATATCAATAAATATTAACGTGCTTCCTTTCCCAAAGCACACACTGCCAACATGACAGTGAATTATGACAAGGAAAACAAAATGAACATATTGAAGGAGGAGAGGGAAGCAAAAAAGGAAATAACTCCCAAAGCAAAGAGTGAATCTAGGGCAAATATGTCACCTTGTTAGTTTCACACTCAATAATGGGACTGACATATCCCAAACAATATCCTTCCACTATGGAGAATAGTCCTTCTACAGAATCCCTACATTTGGGTCCATTTGCATTCAAATACCAAATTCTATGCAATAGACTGTGATTAGTACATGAACTTTAAGGTATACAAGTATCTGTGAGAAGGCTGATTTAAAGAGAGAGAGTTGGCAGTTGGACACGCACTGAGAGACCCATATGGTTTACACATGGCACACAGGGGGCCTCATGCTGCACAGATTAACCCTAAAGCCCAATGTTAGGGCTAAACATTACAATGTCAACAAAGTCATACTCGGAGTGAGTGCATGTGTACTCATACGAATTTGATTTAGCCTATTTCTTTACAATAACTGACCCGTCTTATCATGCCATATCGCAAAGGTGTGTGTGTGTACATGCATGCATACTACTGTACATTTTATTTTGCGTGACGAATTATAGGAGACTTATGCTTTTGTAATGTAAAATAACAAAGGATTGTGTCCCACTACAACATGTTGAAGATCAACATTTGGACTATAAAAATCGGTACAATTCAAAGAATGGACAACATACCATTTGCAGGGTCACGTCTTTTCTCTGCAAAACAAAACGGGCACAATTATAATTTCTCAGCCAATTCAGATGGCAAAAGCCACAGCTATCAGAGCGATAGAGAGTGTATATGGAAGTTTGAAAGGAGAAGAAAAGTGTTTGGAAAGCATTCAGAGTTAGTTTATGAGAGTCAGATGGACAGACTGAAATAGGATGGAAGTCTGGAAAGGTAGCCACTGCAGACTGGAGAGAATGACAGTTCTCTGACCAGTCAGATCCTGGCTGGCGGATAAATTCCAGAACAGATGCAAACACAAGAAACAAAATTGTCGTGGAAAAACAGTAGAGAATTAAAACTAGCTGTCCCTAACATACCATTACAGTAGCCCCTTTCCCAGCCCCACGTCTTTGGAAACTCACTCCTCACAGCAAGAGCAGCACACGTCAAAGGCTGGCAAGCAGAGAGGAACAGAGAGAGATGGAGGGAAGCCAGAAAGGAACACCATCACAGCTTTTAACACAGAGACCCTCTGCTGTTTTGACTAGACAGACATACCACTGACTTTCCAACAGCAACCAGCAAAAAAACTGACACAGGGCTCAATTCCAAACCCATTCCTAGACCCTTGTTGACCCCAAATGAACCCCTCGAGGAGTTACAAGATACATCTAAGGCAAAATTATGGGTTGATTTGGGATTGGGCCCTGTGGGGTTGTTAGTAGTAGAGCAGTGAGATAAATTGGAGCTTTCTTCGCTTTCCCTGTCCAGAGGGTCAAAGGCTGAGGTGATGAGAAAGCAGAAGGTGTGTAGACTGAGCCCGCGGGGCCACTGTAGTTACCCGTTTTACGTTGCCGTCTGCCGAGTAGGTCTTTCAGTGCGGCTCTAAATCGCTTGGCCTCTTCCTCACTAGCGAAGTTCAGGCCTACCTGGCAGTTCTGGAGATAGAGAGAGGAAAGAGAGATCAGTCATTTTTTTAAAGACACTGTCTATGTTGGGTCCACAAGCTTTCAAGTGGAGATAGTATACTTACATCTCCTGAAAACGAAATGAAATAGGACTTCGAGCTGTTGATTGAGAAGTTATTGTAGAGCTCCTGTTCAAACATGGTTTTCCCTTCCTGACGAGAGAAATAACAGTTACTGAAATTCCTATATTGGCAGCACAGAGAGGGATATCCTCAGGAAAGGTATTAAGCTAGTGAGGCTAGGCTAACTTCAACCATCCTCTAATGCACTCACTCACCTTGATGTCAAAGACCCTGATGAAGTAGGACCTCAGAGGGTTATCCTTGATCAGACAGGCCACTCCGCAGCACCTCTTTACCCAGGACGAGCTCCTGTCTGCCCCATACACCTGGACCACCGCTGTGCACAGGGTCTGAGGACATCATCACAATGGGAGTGTGTGAGCGGTACTTACAGCAAAGTAAAATACCCTATAGTGACACAATGATAATAAAATGTGATTCAAAAGTGCAGTGTTGGATTGCACGTCACTTTTTTTCTACAGGAAACTGACTGACTACAGTCTACAAGTTGTTACATGGGCCCCGTTGTTAACAAGCCTAACTAGTGGAATGCCTCTAGGGGCCAATAAGTAAGTTATGACAGTATAGAGGAAGAGGAACACATCCACGAACAAGAAACACTGATTAGATGCCCCGGGAGCATATAGTACAAGGTTTGCAAATCAGACAGCCTGAGCAGACCTGATAGAGAATGATAGACATAGCCAGTAGCCACACAAACCAAAGCTTGGATTTCTGTCACCATGGACACGGAGAGCGACCTATGCCAATCACCAAGGAGACCACAAGGAAGAGGAAATACCACTCCGGCTTGCTTCCTCTTCCTTGTCTATGATTTATTATTGCAGGTATGAGAGAGAGAAAACGAGGAAGCACTTCTCGCCCCATACTCACACCTCATCATAACACAGGAAAGGTCACTGGCCAGACCATAGGCTAAGTCTAAATGTTCCCAAATCCCATGGTAGGAAAAAGGTTAATGAGATAGAAAGAACACACATCGAGCTATGGCTGTCTTACTAGACACTCAGCTTTGACATATGGTGTTGCTCCTAATATAACGTTATTTATCTGCACTGTAGACTATTCCAGAATATTTTATTTCTCTCAAATGTTGAGCATAAATTTGTTTATATCCCTGTTAGTGAGCATTTATCCTATGCTAAGATAATCCATCCACCTGACAGGTGTGACATATCAAGAAGCATGATCATTACACAGGTGCACCTTGTGCTGGGGACAATAAAAGGCCATTTTAAAATGTGCAATTTTGTCACACAACACAATGCCACAGATGCCTCAAGTATTGAGGGAGCTTGCAATTGGCATGCTGACTGCAGAAATGTCCACCAGAGCTGTTGACAGAGAATTAAGCTGCCCGTTTCCCTTTTGGGATCGTCTGCGGGGAGGTGCTGAGGAGCATTTCTGTCTGTAATAAAGCCCTTTATGGAGAAAAACAAATTCAGATTGGCTGTGTCTGGCTGCCAAGTGGGTGGGCCTATGCCCCCCCCCCAGGCCCACCCATGGCTGCACCACTGCCCAGTCATTTGAAATCCATAGATTAGGGCCTAATGAATTTATTTCAATTGACTGATTTCCTTATATGAACTGTGTCGCAGTAAAATATCTGAAATTGTTGTGTTTATATTTTTGTTCAGTATATTTTTCATATCAACAAGGGATTATTATTTTTTTTATGTCAAATGACTACACAACGTTAAGGTTAGGGTTCCCACACGGACATATTTCCATGTTACAGAGCTTGTTTACGGAAAACAGATGGAAGACAGAGGAATACTTTTGCTAATTAGCATATCTGAACAACTGTGTGTAAACGAAAGATGGACACCACAAACGTGTTTTCACTGAGAAATACTGTCAGCTGCAACTGTTAAAACAGAGTATGTTTTGCATTTTTTAATATGATATGAAAGTAGAGGGCTTTATGTTTCTAGAACCGTACCGCAATTGAGAATAGATTCTCGTTTAGATGGAGTTGGTTGTTTTGGCTGCCAGTGCCAATTCACCTCTAAACAGAACAGGGTCCTTGGACTGTCAGGATTACCGTTAGGCTCTTTTAGTCCATTATTGGGCTAGTTCTGACCATATTCCCTATTGTGCAAACACACAGGCTAATGTCTTCCCTCGGGAAGTTGCATTGGCTGTCAAACTAAAACAAAATATTGAAGTGCAAAAATTCCAGACTGCAGTGCGTCAGTAGGCAGCACTTAATACATTAGCAGCAGTGCAGTCAATTTAGAAACACACACAGTCGCGTGCAACAATGTTGACCTATGTTTATTAAAATAATGGGATATGCACTGAATTATAATAGTGGCGTTTGCATTTGTTTACAGACCGGGATAAACTAATACGCCAGGGGCAAATGTTCACATTTCTTGACAACAAATCCCTATGACAGACAAACATCTCTCCTTTCCCATACTCTTCCCTGCATCGTTCCAGCAAAGCCATGGAAAAAGCTGCTGAGCTGTTTGTTATGCGTCTTATCGGCCTGCAGCCAAGCTATTGCCTAACATTAGCCTACATAACAGTACACTAACATTTTTCAAAATAGCCTAACACATTATTTTCGCAAAGTTACAGGTAGATAAATTGCACTTGAGGGCTTAGTGTGGTCGTAAACAAGACAACTTACAATGCATTTCCTGCCCAGGTAGTTGAAGAGGCATTCGTTCTCTTGCGGGGTGAGGAGTATGGAGCCAATATTTCCAACCCGGCGTTGCGGAGGATGGCTATTCATGTTCCCAAATAATTTCCAGATAAACAAAGTTAACTGTTTTACTCTTGAATATTACATACAATTCGTGCAGCCTTTGGTCGCCATGGCCTGCAACTGCATCGTCTTATTACGTTGTTTTTAAGGTAGCTAGAGGCCTGCAAAATGAAATATTTTTGGATCCCGGTTGTTGAATAACGTCACCATGCCCCAGGGTCCTCGAAGAATCTGTGGGAACACCAATCTCTGCAGAGTGCAAATTCTAAACTTTCATTCGTAACTCCAGCTGCAACATCGATAACGTTACATCCATCCAACATGGCACGGTAGGCAGTGTGAAGGAACAACCATTCCAGTGAAGAGGGGGGGTGGAGAAACCAAAAAATTATATAAAAATGAAAGAGTAAGGCCCCCTCTACCGAAATAAATTAATTTGCATAAAAAAATATATATTTGTATGTCGTCTGTAAATGTTCTGGTGTTACTATATAATGAGGATCCCAAAATATCACGAAGGATGGAATGGTCTAGCCCTATTTCCCAGTGGATTTTGCAAAAGGAATGCGTTACGATGTAAGGGGGTGCGCGCAGAGCTGGGCGGAGACTGGGGCGCGTTCAGCAGGACACAACGTTTTGGAACGTTTAGATAGAAATCATATGTAGCGCAAACATGCTTCTCTGACATGTAGAATAAGTAATCACATCGGCTCTATTTGTGGTTTCTATCAGCAACGTTGTAGAACGTTTGGCAGCTGAACATGTTTGCTATTTATAGGTTGGAGCTACTGCTGTTGTCATATTTTCAAAGAGAGCGATACAATGTTACATATGTACAGCATATAACCTACTTATTACATCCAGAAGCATTTTGAGCACATGAACCTGCTATATAAAAACAAAATAAGTAATATTTTGCTTCTCTCTCTTCTTCTCTAGTTCTCTCTCTCAAACACAACTGAGTTCAGTGAGTTCAATTGCTATCAATATGGATATTTTTGGGAGTTTTAAAACAAGTCCAAAACCTATATCATAATTTGAACATGATTAGTAGAGTATGACTAACATTGAATAAAATATGACTGTAATTTCTTAGATTCTCTTGTTCAATAAAATAATGGAAAATAATCGACCACTTTTTTACTTGATAGCCTCAAGCTGGCATCTGTGTTCCTAAAACTCAAACGTTCATCTTATTCAGGATTTTATTATATAATCATTCATTCAGTAAAATTGCTCCAAACAAGACTATGAGTTTTCATCTGTAGTGCAGACAGCATTTAGTGACACTGGAATTTCAACATGAACTTAAACGGCAAACAACTATGGCTAATATAAATTAAATATGTTGGGCCTTGGGGTTGGCTATAGGTGTAAACGGAGAACCAAAGTGCTTTTAGGAAACCTTTCCAACTGCACTTGGTGTTTTCAGGTTTAATGTCCTCAAGTCTTATCCTACCACACTGCCCTGTGCTTCATTATCTCACCCCAAACACTGAGCTTTAATCAATACTCCCTGGGGTGGAGATTTGCCTCTAAGTGCTCCTCTATGTCTTTCATCTAACATATAAAGAAGGGAGGAAGAGAGGTAGACAGATGGTCAGATTTTATCTGAGGAGGGTGTCCTACCAGGTGCCACCTGGTCCTTCCTTAAACCCTGTCAGAGAGCTATTAGCAAAGCGCTA
Source organism: Salmo salar (assembly GCF_965601325.2). Taxonomy (NCBI): domain Eukaryota; kingdom Metazoa; phylum Chordata; class Actinopteri; order Salmoniformes; family Salmonidae; genus Salmo; species Salmo salar. The sequence continues at coordinate 38,661,279 of NC_138313.1, forward strand.
ATCTATTAGGCTAGCAACCCTTCTTGTGTGTTTGGGTGTGTGACGTTAAAAGGTTATTGGATTCAACACTAGGCTAATATTAGCGGGGAGAGACTTGCTGCATCATAAGTCTTACCATTTGACTCTGACATTGCTTGTTCTGATATTGCTCTTTCTGATACTTCTTAATAAAAAAAATCACTTTATGGATTATGTGTGTATTGTTTTGAATTGGAAGCTTTTCGCTGCGCCTGCACTAACATCTGCAAATCTGTTTACACAACCAATAAACGTTAATTTTATGTGGTGGCCACAAGATTCTCTCTCTCTCTTTTTCTCACTCACACACGTACGAATGCATGCAAAAAACATATTCAGTTATGTTACCAGCAAAAATATTGTAATCAGATTACAGATACTTTTTATAAACTACTGTAGATGATAACTTCTTGGATTACTTTTACATTCATAAAGGATGTTTGCGAAACAAAAATTTATTTTGACACCTTTCTATTTTCTCAATAACATTCAAATCAGCATTGAAAAAAGGTGCACGTTTAAGTTTGTTCCACCTGAGCGAGTCTGACCACAGATCAGAGACCACTGTGATGACACACCAAATGCGTTTGATGGATCCTTTTTGTCTTCTTCTAATGCCTCTTAAGGAGAAAATAATCCCATTACACACACACACACACACACACACACACACACACACACACACACACACACACACACACACACACACACACATACACACACACACACACACACACACACACACACACACACACACACACACACACACACACACACACACACACACACACACACACACACACACACAGGCACACACGCACACACACACACACACACCACACATAAACACACACACAAACACACACACAAACACACACACACACACACCTTTTGACCTCTTCGCCACCTCTCGTTATCTCTCATACATTTACACATCTCTTGATCTCCACACACACACAAAGGTGACAGAAATAGCGGCGGAGGGCACACAATTTCCACTAGTGTTGTTTTGTCTGTGGTTCGACACTCACAGACTACTGCCAGTGGATTGCGCAACAAAGAGAGACAGAGAGAATGTAATTAAGACAAGAGAATGGGCTGAACAGGAAATGAAGAAAGGAAAGACCCCTAGTTTTGAGACATCCACCACTCCCCCTCCCTTTCCCTAGGCCTCTTCTGTGCATTCCTAGACATTATTATGTGTTATCCTCAATGGTTTGAGAATGTGCATGCATGGTTTTTCAAATTTTATGTGTGCTTGTTTTTTTAAATGTTCGAATTAATAAACTAAACTAAGTACCAAAATCAATTCTTCACTATGTTTTTCTCCCTCAGATGGGTCACGTCATTTCAGGTGGTGACGGTAACATGTGGGCTGGTGAATATTCATCAATTCACATCCCAAGTAGATTCTGTGCTGCATTCATGAAGCAGACGTCAGATCAAGATGGTGGGCACAATTAGGCCTTTCTGTGTCATGGGCTCGTCATAGGCCAGTGTTCCTAGTCTAGACAAAGCCTGAAACACTTCAATCAGAGGTTTTAGCCAAATCATCACTATCTAGAGTAGACTTTGGACATAACAATGTATATGTAACATTACATTCAAAGGTTTAATAAAGCCTCATAAACCCTTTTTTTATTTTGCTACCAATTTTATTGCATCACATTTGCTTACAAGTACACATTATTTATGTTGCATTCATGCATACCTTATAAAGGTTTTATGAAGAAGAACTGAACAACAGACATTTGTTTTGTTTCTTGTCAGAACAATATACAATTTAGCATTTGTATTTCAATGCAAATGGACTAGATTTATTGTTTTGAACAATACAATTGCAGGGGTTTCCTTTACGTAATTACTTGTTCGTAATACACCCAAAATAGTCAATATTTTCACTTCCTGTGAGGAATGTAGTTGTAGAAAAGCGTGGGAGAGCAGCAGTTGACCCTTTTTGTGTGGAAAGATGGCTGGATCTGTTAGTTTCCAGCGTGACCATTCTATCATCGACAGTTACAACTGCAAAAAAATGGTTAAGGGACTGTCAGTGCAAAAAGATTGAACTTTATCTTATTTGGTCTACGCGGTCAGGGCCTGTGTTCATAAAGCTTTTTAGAGTAGGAGTTACGCCTTTTAGATTAAAATAGATAGACAGAGGGGGGACCTGAGTCTATATCAGGACTCCTACTCGGTTAAATCACTGACATTGACAACCGTAGACCTGCCACATGTCAACATATAGACAGACCATAGGCTGATTATAATAAGGTATTCTGTTTCAGATGGTATGGTAAATTTTTCAATTACTTTTATGTCTTCTAATATTGAACCTTTCTTTCACTTACGGTAGGACAACTCATTATTCACCACTAGATGGAGGTAGACACTGCGTTAGGGCTGGGGTCTATTCAAGGGCTGGGGTTTATTCAAGGGCTGGGGTTTATTCAAGGGCTGGGGTTTATTCAAGGGCTGGGGTCTATTCAAGGGCTGGGGTCTATTCAAGGGCTGGGGTTTATTCAAGGGCTGGGGTCTATTCAAGGGCTGGGGTCTATTCAAGGTCTGGGGTCTATTCAAGGGCTGGGGTCTATTCAAGGGGTCTATTCAAGGGCTGGGGTCTATTCAAGGGCTGGGGTCTATTCAAGGGCTGGGGTCTATTCAAGGGCTGGGGTTTATTCATGTCACGACTTCCGCCTCTTTGTTCGGGCGGCGTTCGGCGGTTGACGTCACCGGTCTTCTAGCCATTGTCGATCCACCTTTAATTTTCCATTTGTTTTGTCTTGTTTTCCCGCACACCTGGTTTACATTCCCTCATTACTTGTCGTGTATATAACTCTCTGTTCCCCCCATGTCTGTGTGTGGAATTGTTTGTTGTAAGTGTTTTGTGCAATTTAGACTGGGTTGCGACGGATTATTTCAACCCGTATTTTGCTGTTCTGGGTGCCGTTTGTTTTTGCATCATTAAAGTGCTCCGGCTGTTACCCATTTCCGCTCTCCTGTGCCTGACTTCCCTGCAGCCAGTTACACACCGTTTACAATTCAAGGACTGGGATCTATTTATTTCAACAGTCAATGGAGGATTTGGCTTGAATTTTCATTAATGAAGATAGGAAGAAATGTATCAATAGCAGGCCATTTCCATTTGATGAAATAATGAATTGACTCCACCCCTGGGTTATGAAGAGAAGGACTCATACAACAACATTGAATTTAATGTTGTCTGCCACAGAAGGGCTTGATGTAATTACCTTGCCTATGATGTTTCCTATTTTAGAATTGGTGTCTAGACCCAGACAACTACAATTTAAATAGGTCCTAAATATGATGTCTGTTTAATTTGTTTTACCCTAATTCTGAATGAACCACCATCATGAAAAGGTCTATAGGCATAATCTGTTCCTTGTATGTCCCCTGTGTGACAAAGAAGTTGGGCAGACACCAATATTTATTTGATCTCTAGACACCTTGAGCTCTATTTTCCTTAGTCTGTTAATTAAATGTTTTAGGAAATAAGTGCATGAGAACTATTGAGGGTAGGAGCCCTTCCTTCCCTTATCAGTGCAGGTCAATAATTCACAATGTTCATGACTGCTTGAAACAGAAAGCTGACTGTAATCATTCATAGATGCAGCCATAGTCAAAAGTTCTCCAAAAGTTGTCAATGGGTCCAGCCAAAGTTGTCATTGAGGGATTAGGGTACTGCGGGTCATCTATAGACGACATGCGTGCTCCAACTGCTGTGTCCCACAGGGTTAACGTTTTTTTGGAAAAAGAACACCTTGCCAGACAATGCTCTTCCATTCTCAAGGTCTGCCAGTGTCCACACGATGTCAATAACAGCTGAGCTCTGTAATTGTAAGCCTTTTCAGTGTTTCTGCAGCTGAGGGGAAGGATCTTGCTCACCACCTCATCACTCCCCATCACAATCAGATAGAGGGAGGACAGGAATGCCCAGTCAGCCATTTTTATGTTGTCTTGGAATGCAATAAAATGTTCCCACTGTTAGCGGGTGGTTCTGCTGTTTCCACAGGAAATATTTAGGTTGGAGGAATGTGCTTTGATGGCACATGTATATGCACCAAACAGCATACAGTTAGTTTTAGTTAGTATTCCGTGACTACCAAAGACTGTTTTCCTACTTTCTCATGTAGTCCATATGTTTGTGTGACATGCCCATAACTTTTGTAAATAGATTGTACATTTAGTACATTTCTTTGGTGCTAAACAAATTATATTACATTACGAAAAGTACACGCAACTGCTGCGAGAGCTATTTTCAGAACTGTTGAAATAAAGATTAACTCTGACTGTACCATGATTTCTGCCATATGGTCTGTTAGAATATTCTACACCTTATTACTATGGTCGTCCATGGTAATATTCTACACCTTATCCACGTTACACCTTATCCATATGCACCTTAGCCACACATTTCCTTTCCTGAAAACTGAAAGCATCTACTGTACCTGTGTGCGGAGTCTACCTTGTAGATGTAGTCGTGGGTTGTAACAGAACGCAAATTCTGTGATTGTATAAAATAAAAAATAAAAAGCTTTCTTACTTTGTAACAGGTCTCTTTTGAACTGAAGCCATTGACCATTTGATGAAGTCCATGATGATACATGCCATCTGTTTTCATGTTTGAAACATAACACTCTTTGTTTAAAATCCTCCAGTTGAGAAGAGATAGTTAGCAGAGTGAGAGCGACTGCTAGAGATGGGTCCCATCTATTGCAAGAGCGGTGTACCCCTGTGCCTGGCCTTTGTGCCATCTCCACTGCCTGACTTAGCCAGGTCAATGAGGAGGAGCCAAGCCAACAACAGAGGGGCATCTCTGGCCACATAGATACCAAGGGACCCAGGGGGGATCTAAAGTGAAGGGCACTGCTGCACCCCAAAAACCCAGATAAAGAGGCATCTAGGAAAGAGGAGAGCATCGTTGGACACTTATCGTTTCAAGAGGACCTGGACCTGTGCCTCAGAATCCACGGGACAAGACTAGATCAGTAGAAGCTTGGAAAGAGGTATGTGAGACTTTAGATCCTTCAAACTCAACTCTGGACCTCGAAGCCAGTTCCAGTGCTTGTTTTCATTTTCCCGTCTAATCAGGGACTGATTTAATTATAAGGTAGAACGGAAAACCACCAGGCTCTGGACCTCATAGGATAAGAGTTGAGTACCCCTGCTTTAGATCATAGCTAAGTCTTACTCATGGTATTATATCCTGATTGGTGTTTTTAAATCATTGATGAAGGATTTTGAAGCTGATTCCTTGACCTTGTCATGCACGGATCTGTTTCCCCTGTCCTTGTGATTGTCTCCATCCCCTCCAGGTGTCGCTCATTTTCCCCAGTGTATTTATCCCTGTGTTTCCTGTCTCTGTGTGCCAGTTCGTCTTGTATGTTTTTCCAAGTCAACCAGCGGTTTTCCCGTTCTCCTGCTTTTTGATATTCTCCTTTTTATAGTCCTCCCAGTTTTGACCCTTGCCTGTTTCTGGACTCTGTACCCGCCTGCCTGACCATTCTGCCTGCCTTGACCACGAGCTTGTCTGCCACTCTGTACCTCCTGGACTCTGATCTGGTTTTGACCTTTTGCCTGTCCACGACCATTCTCTTGCCTACACCTTTTGGATTAATAAACATTGTAAGACTCCAACCATCTGCCTCCTGTGTCTGCATCTGGGTCTCGCCTTAATAGACCTGTCAATGTTTTAATTTGTTGTTTTATGATTTCGTTATACTCGTTTGATTTCTATGGTTTTTTCTAGATTACTTGTTTTTCATGTTGTCTGTCTGTAATTGTGTAATGACTTGGTGCTGCCTATCTTGGCCAGGACGCTCTTCAAAAAGAGATTTCAAATCTCAAAGAGCCCTTACTGGTTATGTCACGTCATGACCATAGAGTGCTCTTATTTTCTATGGTAGAGTAGGTCAGGGCGTGACTGGGGGTTTTTGTCTAGTTTAGTTTTTCTATGTTGTGTTCTAGTTTCTTTTTTCTATGTTTGGGGTTTTCGTATGATTCCCAATTAGAGGCAGCTGGCCATCGTTGTCTCTAATTGGTGATCATATTTAAGTAGTTGTTTTTCCCCCTTGTTTTTGTGGGAGATTATTTTGAGTTAGTGCATGTTGCACCTCTGTCGTCACGGTTTGGGTTTTGTTTATAGTTTGTTGTTTGTCTTGCAAAGTTTCACATTCAAATAAAAGATGTGGAACGATACTCACGCTGCGCCTTGGTCCATTCCTAAACACACTCGTGACAGGTTAAATAAACAATAATTTAAAAAATAAAGAAGTAATCACAGCTCAGATCAAGCTTATTTCTATCATAATTTGTGTTTACGTCTACAGCTTTTAGTTTCACAGGCCTTACAGTACATATCCATGAGGGGATCAAAATTGCAGCATCTGACAATGATAATATTTAAGACTTGCAGGATCATTAAGATTGAAACTCAGAGATGACGTATTGAACCAAAAGTATGGTGCCGCAGTAGATGAACTGGCAGGGAATATGAATACAACCACCATCACATATGGGAATTATATTCACCAAACTGAAGAGGGGGGTAGAAAGACCGCAAGATTTGAAGACAGGATCAAAGCTTTAGAACAGCCCACAAATTAGTTCATGGGTGGTGGTGTACGTGCATACCGTGCGTGCACAATTGCATGTGTGAATTATGTAGGGAGGGTGTTATTAGAGCACAGTTTGTTATAATGTTCATGAGAACTGGAATAGTGACAAGTGCATCAAGTTCCTGACAGGCCGACAATAGCCTGCTTTCATCAAGGCCAACCTGTTTCATAACAATTGTTAGACCCATGATTGCACAGATAGGAACACAGACACACACGGTGGAAAAGTGAAAGACCTTACACATGATATGCAGATCACAGGGATAGCATCAATAAACATCTCCCTGGATGCTGACTAGACTAGCGCTGGATCCAAAATAAGCAGAGAGAGAGAGTCTGACTCATCTGTTCTGCCCAGCACTGTGGTGCAGATTAGTGTCTCCACATGTTTACTTTTATTTCCACACTCGTTCTTTTCAACATTCAACCTCACGCCATCCCAGCTCCCCCAGAAGCACATTATCACATTGACAAAAGATCCACAGACAGTGCAGTGCTGGCCAGTACACATGCATGCACTCACACCTGCGCACCCTCCCAAATACGCACACATCCGGACACACAGACACAAACACATACACACACATTCGGATACACAGTTTTGTTGCACAAATGTTACTGTAAACACTGTACAATTAATGTAATTGCGATATAATGACTATGATTGTTCTACACAGAGGCTAGAGCCCGTAGGCATCGTACTTAAAGATGGGTCATTTACTTCCAATGTTGGTCACATATTTTCCAAATTACATGAACAGCCTGTGAATTAAATACATGTATGAACAGGGTCTTCATGCACCCCATGGATGAGGATAAGTTGCCCTGACCAACATATATGCCAATTGCACACACATGGTGACGATATGCCACATATCGTCACCATGTATATATATATATATATATATATATATATATATATATATATATATATATATATACAGTATAGATATTATTTTCTTACCACAAACTATCGGCGAGGGACTCATTTCATTTTAGCTGCTCCCAGTATTTTATGGGAACAAACTAAAATAGTTTGATGATTATTTTCCGTGCAAAATTGCAGTTCATATGTCAAAGTATGAAAGGTATATGAACTGAAAGCTAGTGATGATACAAGACATAACTGTCAGTATTACTAAGTAATGACACTAATAGAGGATAATGTATAACATTTTTATAATGGCTGATTGAACATAGTCCATATGTACACAGACAGATCATGCTATCCTATAGCAAGTGATTAGGATACTTGCTTTGTCTGCTCATTGAAGTTTTAAGAGAAAGGTTAGCTTCCATTCTCAAAGTTCACCCCTGCTACGTTCATCTGGAATCAATCAGCACAGTCAGGAAAGCTGGCTCCCGTTTGAGTGCAATTGTGTCTATTTGAGGAAAGACATGACATCAAATGTGGAGTCTTTTGTCCCTTTTGACTCAGAGACATTGTTTTTTCGGGGGGGGGGGGGGGGGGGGTATTTTTAGTGGTCAGGACGAGTGGTGTTCCTGGAGGCATTGTGACTAGTTTTGGTTTGAGGACGGCCTGAAAGACTTCACCACAGACTGTTTGTCTTGGGCAGGGATTACTGTACAGTTTGACTGTCAAAGCATGGTACAGGACTCCCTGCCTAAAGCCTTTTCCTCTTCAGTTATAACTACATATTCATTTTCCTGAATTCTGTGGAGTGGCACAGTATTTAATTACCCAAAACAACAACAACCATATGGTTCTTTCTGGTCTGAAACATTTATGAATAACAAAATACGTTCAGTTACTCAGAATCAGTTACTGGTCAAAATTATACCGAAATCTATCTTGATTATTGTCGATCTAATATTTATATATTTCTTAATTTCATTTTTTTACTTTTAGATTTGTGTGTATTGTTGTGAATAATTTTTTTGATATTACTGCACTGTTAGATACTACTGCACTGTTGGAGCTAGGAACACAAGCATTTCGCTACACCCGCAATAACATCTGCTAAATATGTGTATGTGACCAATACAACTTGATTTGATTTGACAACATACAATGAGCCTATTGCCTATATATACAAAGCTGCTTTCCTAGGAGTGAGTGAATTCTTAAATTAATGGAGCAATCACATTCCCATCAGTGGTTTCCCTCTCTCCTGCTCCGTGTTAGTGGTGGGCGAAAATGACTGCTGAGTTTCCATGTCTCTCTTGGAGACAACCTCAGTAGCCATGTATCCCGAGAGTGGGGTCATGGTTTCTCTCTCTGCACTCGGAAAAAGGGAACTGCAATGGGAGAGGGCGCCAATTGCAATTAGATGTGGGGGCATCTTACATAAGAAGCTGGAAAGAGTTTTCTAGAAAAGAATGAGCGTGCCCATGTGTGTGTGTGGTCCCCTTTACTATCTTTTTGGGTTCCAAAAGTCCTCACAAGGATAGTAAAACATGGAACATTTGACAGGTGGGGACATTTCGCAGGTCCCCAAGAGGAAAAATGCTATTTTAGGCTTAGAGGTTAGGTTTAGGGTTAGGGTTAGAATTAAGGTTAGGGGTTGGTATTAGGGTTAGGTTTAGTTTTAGTGTTAGAGGTTTGGGCTTAGGGTTAACGTTAGGGTTAAGGGTTTGGTTAAGGTTTGAGTTTAGGGTTAGGGGTCAGGGAAAATATAAATTTGAATGCGAATAAATGTTCCCACTTGGATAGTAAAACCAACGTGTGTGTGTGTGAGAGCGAGAATGAGTGTGTGTGTGTGAGAGAGGGAGTGTGTGTGTGTTGGTATGCATGCGTGCAGAATCATTGTCAAAATACAACAGACACAATAGTTCTTATTAAGGCCCACTTTGATATGTAAATGTCTTTATTATGGTCACAATAACAGCGCCTCTTCAACCTCAGGAGGCTGAAGAAATTTGACTTGGCACCTAAAACCCTCACAAACTTTTACAGATGCACAATTGAGAGCATCCTGTCGGGCTGTATCACCGCCTGGTATGGCAACAGCACCGCCCGCAACCGCAGGGCTTTCCAGAGGGTTGTGCAGTCTGCCCAACGCATCACCGGGGGCAAGCTACCTGCCCTCTAGGACACCTACAGCACCCGATGTCACAGCAAGGCCAAAAAGATCATCATGGACATCAACCAACCGAGCCACGGCCTGTTCACCCTGCTATCATCCAGAAGGCGAGGTCAGTACAGGTGCATCAAAGCTGGGACAGAGAGACTGAAAAACAGCTTCTATCTCAAGGCCATCAGACTGTTAAATAGCCATCACTAGCACATTAGAGGCTGCTGCCCGATATACATAGACTTGAAATCACTGGCCACTTTAATAATGGAACACTAGTCACTTTAATAATGCTCACATATTGCATTACTCATCTCACATGTATATACTATATTCTATCCTATTCTTAGTCTATGCCGCTCTGACATTGCCCGTCCATATATTTATATATTCTAATTCCATTCCTTTACTTTAGATTGTGTGTATTGTTAGATATTACTTGTTAGATATTACTGCACTGTTGGAGATAGGAATACAAGCATTTTGCTACACCTGCAATAACATCTGCTAAACACGTGAATGTGACAAATACATTTTCATTTTATTTTATTTGACTAATGAAGGCCAACTCAATACATCTTTGTTAGGGAAATGTAGGCATACATGTACATGACAAACCGAGTTCGGCAGACTTCACAGAGCTTGACAAGTGAAATGGCACCTTTCTCTGAGAAGAACAGTGTGTGGAATCTTGAGCAGTGCAGCTCAGTGACCCTCACTCACTTGTCCTTTCACCAACCCCACTTAAGACAAGATGTGTTTACTTTTTCCCGCAAAAAGATGTAGTGATTTCTCTCCTGTCTTTTCCCCTTTTGATGTGGAATAGGATGACCTATTGATCCATGTGGGCGATGCCGCTGATTGGCTGCTGTCAGCTGGTGGTGGCGTTGTGGGTTGGGGTCAGGGAAAGAGCCGGTAGTGAGCAGATGAAGCATGCCCAGGCTTCTCTGATCCCTCACCGGCCCTTCATAGTGTGTGGAACGCCCCCACGGAGTCCTACCGCCTTCACTTGAAGGTGGACCTGGACCTCAGTGTCATTGACATCGTGGCAAACCTCAACGAGACCCTTAGTGGACCTAATGTCACCATCTTCTACCACAGCCACCTGGGCTATTACCCTTACTACGCCAGCTCTGGGGACCCCATCAATGGGGGCCTGCCCCAGAACCAGAGCCTGTCCAAGCACCTGAGCAAGGCCAGGGCTGACAGCGACAAGCTCATCCTCCACAAGGAGGCCTGGGTGTCATTGACTGGGAGAACTGGAGGCCCATTAGGTTAGCAACTGGGTGAGCAACTCGGGCTCCAAGGAGCAGATCCGAAAGCTCCATCTAGGCTGGCCTGAGATCAAGGTGGAGAAGGAGGTCAAGGAGGCATTTGAGAGGGCTGGACAGGCCTTCATTCCATTCATTTACTTAGATTTGTGTGTATTAGGTAGTTGTTGTTGAATTGTTAGATTACTTGTTAGATATTGCTGCACTGTCAGAACTAGAAGCACAAGCATTTCACTACACTTGCAATAACATCTGCTAACCATGTGTATGTGACCAATAAAATTTGATTTGATGAACCACATTCTACTGTTAGCCGAAAGTTGATGACCTGACGGCCTCTGGGGCTTCAAACTGTTCCCTGACCTCAAAAACTAAGGCGTCAAGACACACCTGCATCGCTGCATGAGTGAATGTCTAACGTGGAGCACATCCATAATGACCACCTGGTGTGGCTTTGAAGTGAGAGCACAGACCTCTACCCTTCCGTGTACCTACTACGAACTCAAGTCCACGGCCAACACCGTCAAGTTCGTTCACTACCCAGTCAGAGGCCATGAGGATTGCGTCCATCACACACACTGACTTCACTCTGCCGTGTTTGTCTACTACAGACTCTTCTACGCGGTCCTCTCAGAGGTGAGAAAGATTACTAAACACTGGTGATATTGGGAAACTGATATCTTCCGTTTCTGTTGGTTCAAGAGCAAAAATAGATGTTAGGACAAGGATAAATATTCCAACACATTTTCTTAAGTTAGCTATTTTTCTCATTGCTGCAAGTGTTTTATTGCCTGTCAGTCATTGTGATAAACTACCTAACCTCTGCATTTTTCTGTCAAGCAACTTGTCTCGTCTCGCCCCATGTTTTGCCACCTAGTCAGTGTGGTGGATAAAAAGCTATTAATCAACCGAAGCTTCTGGTCCACACTATTGGAGAGAGCGCAGCTCTTGGGGGGTCGAGAATGGTATTTGGGGCTCCTCCGAAGATGCTCGAACTCAACATTTTCCATAGAGTAGGGTTTCTTAATCCTGAATCCCTTGGATCCACAGCGGGGCACAGTTTTGTTACTTTCTGGAAACACGTGATTTCAACTAATCATCAAACCCAGATGTGAAAGTGCTGGTTAAGAAAAAAGTGTGCCTCTTTCTGTACTCCAGGGAGAAACCATGAAATGGAGAGTCATGAAACATGTGACCCATGCTTCAACGTTAAAGTATATAAAATATCATTACATAATAATGTCTTGTTGCCTGCAGTAAGCAAGAGCTGCGAGTGTCTACAGGGTTCCATGACAGGACATGACATCAAGCACTTTCAACGTGGGATTCCCTTCCTAGCCAGTTCTCAGTGTCTCCTAAAATAGTATGTTTCAGCACAGTCACTGTGGTTTATGAGATTAGGAGCCTTGGAAATGGCCTGATTTATATCAGACAGACAGTGCTGTGGTGTTCTTTTGGAAAAGGATTTTGTGGGTCCTTTTGCATTCTGTTTACAAGAGGCGCATCAGTAACACATGAAGTGAGGATGTGAATTAATTTGCATTATATACAGATGTTGAATCTTAATTTGACCAGTATTGTGGCAGAAAAATTATCCTGCAGCAACAGGATTTGAACATTTAGTCGGTGGTTAAGCTATTAGCTAGCCAAAATTAGGCTAAATAAAAAGTGCAATACTGTTAATAGAACCGTGTGTTAGTGCAAGTTATCAGTGAATTTATGTAAATCATGAAGCTCATCTGCATTTCCTGCGGTGCAGGAAAATTCTCAGAAACAAAAGTGTGATCAAATTAAGATCCCACACCTGTACAGGGTGAAGGACTTAAAGGAGGAATTTTTCCACTATTTCGTATTCAAATGATGATATGTTTTTACCGAACTCATTCTGTGTATCAGATGGGACATTTCATAATTAAGCCTGAATTCCCTCTATTACAGTTTTAAGAGGCAATGAATTAGAGAAGAAAAGAGAAGTGCATCAAAGGATAGTCAGTACAGATGTAGGATCTTAATTTGATTACTTTTTTGTTGCTGAGAATCCAAACTTGTAGTGTATTCAAGGTTTAAAAAGGCTTCTAAAGTTTGTAATGTTCACTTTAAATGTCAGATTTGATTTGCCCTAACTAAAAATATATCAACCCCTACAAAAATGTAAATGAATTATAATCCACATTATCCACATTTCTTGTAGTTGCAGGATTCTTTTTCTGATGTAGCAAACTGGATCAAATTAAGATCCTAGATCTGTACATGAAGTAATGAACATACTGTGGGTGACAGAAGGAAGGTTCATTCAACATAACTACTATTTCCATTTAACTGCAGACCTATTTTTAGCTATACTTACAGTGACACCTATACTTATGCTGTGAATCATTATGTGTTTGTGTATCTGCCTGTCTACGTGTACCTCCAGAAAACTTCCTGGCCGTGAAGAAGTACATTGACGGCCCTTTAGGCTACTATGTCATCAAAGTCAATTCAGCAGCCAAGCTGTGCAGCGAAGACCTGTACAAGAAGAATGGCAAGTGTGTGAGGAAGAGCCTCGACTTGGGGGCCTACCTCCGACCCCGCTTCTTCGACATTAGCAGAAACCTGGGCCCGCAGCTTCCACGTGAGCGGCCATCTTAACAACCACGACATCCTGGCCATGAAACACAAGTTCACCTGCCAGTGCTACCAGGGCTGGACGGGGGTCTACTGTGAGATGCCCCAGATGCCACCCTTGCTAGGGGACATACTGGTCAACCTGGATCAGGGACAACAGCCTGCTAGGGGACATACTGGTCACCCTGGCCCAGGGACAACAGCCTGCTAGGGGACATAATGGTCATCCTGTCACTTCACTTCGCCTCAAATCAAATGAAATCCAATCAAATCAAATGGTATTCCTCTCGTGCTTTGTAAACAACAGGTGTAGACTAACAGTGAAATGCTTACTTATGGGCCCTTCCCAACAATGCAGAGAGGAAGAAAATGGAGAAATAATAGAAAAGTAAAACAAGCAATAATAAAGTGAGTAAAGATAACTTGGCTATATATACAGGTCACCAGTACCGAGTTGATGTGCAGGGGTATGAGGTAATTGAGGTACACTCTTAGAAAACAATGTGCTATCTAGAACCTAAAAGGGTTCTTCGGTTGTCCCCATAGAATAACCCTTTGAACAACTATTTTTGGTTCCAGGTGAAAACCCTTTTCGGTTTCATATAGAACCCTTTCCAAAAGGGTTCTACCTGGATCCAAAAAGGGTTCTTCCTGGAACCAAAAAGGGTTCTCCTATGGGGACAGCCAAATAAACCTTTTGGAACCCTTTTTTCTAAGAGTGTTGATACTGTATGTGCATATAACTAGGAATAAAGTGATAGATAATAAACAGTAGCAGCAGCTTATGTGTAAATTCAGATTCAGTTATTTGGTTAAATATTAAACTAAATAATTAGCAGTCTTATGGCTTGGGGGTAGAAGCTGTTCAGGGTCCTGTTGGTTCCAGACTTGGTGCATTGGTACCACTTGCCATGTGGTAGCAGAGAGAAAAGTCTATGACTTGGGTGTCTGGACAATTTTTATGGCCTTCCTCTGACACCACCTGGATGGTAGGGAGCTCAGCCCCAGTGATGTACTGGGCTGTACGCACTACCCTCAGCGCCTTGCAGTCAAAATGCCAAGCAGTTGCCATACCACGCGGTGATCCAGCCAGTCAAGATGCTCTCAATGGTGCAGCTGTATAACTTTTTGAGGATCTGATGGACCAAGCCAAATATTTTCAGTTTCCTGTGGAGGAAGAAGTGTTGTCATGCCCTCTTCACGACTATGTTGGTGTGTGTGGACCATGATAGATCCTTGGTGGTGTGGACACAGAGGAACTTGAAGCTCTCAACCCGCTCCACTATAGACCCGTCGATGTGAATGGGGGCGTGCTCAGCCCCCCGTTTCCTGTAGTGTGGAGTGCACAGTAGAGATTGCATCATCTGTGGATCTGTTGGGGCGGAATGCAAATTGGGGTGGGTCCAGGCTATGTGGTATGATGGTGTTGATTAGACGCCATGTTCTTAGGCCTCTGCCTCAACATCAAGTGTTTAAAACTGTAGAGAGGGGACTAGTCACTGGAGTGTTTTGGGCTCCGGGCAGCCGAGCGGAAATGGAGGAAAACTCGCCTCCCTGCGGACCTAGCATCCTTTCACTCCCTCCTCTCTACATTTTCCTCTTCTGTCTCTGCTGCTAAAGCCACTTTCTACCACTCTAAACTCCAAGCATCTGCCTCTAACCCTAGGAAGCTCTTTGCTACCTTCTCCTCCCTTCTGAATCCTCCTCCCCCTCCCCCCCCCCTCCTCCCTCTCTGCGGATGACTTTGTCAACCATTTTGAAAAGAAGGTTGACGACATCCGATCCTCGTTTGCTAAGTCAAACGACACTGCTGGTCCTGCTCACACTGCCCTACCCTGTGCTTTGACCTCTTTCTCCCCTCTCTCTCCAGATGAAATCTCGCGTCTTGTGACGGCCGGCCGCCCAACAACCTGCCCACTTGACCCTATCCCCTCCTCTCTTCTCCAGACCATTTCCGGAGACCTTCTCCCCTACCTCACCTCGCTCATCAACTCATCCTTGACCGCTGGCTACGTCCCTTCCGTCTTCAAGAGAGCGAGAGTTGCACCACTTCTGAAAAAAACCTACACTCGATCCCTCCGATGTCAACAACTACAGACCAGTATCCCTTCTTTCCTTTCTCTCCAAAACTCTTGAACGCGCCGTCCTTGGCCAGCTCTCTTGCTATCTCTCTCAGAATGACCTTCTTGATCCTAATCAGTCAGGTTTCAAGACTGGGCATTCAACTGAGACTGCTCTTCTCTGTGTCACGGAGGCTCTCCGCACTGCTAAAGCTAACTCTCTCTCCTCTGCTCTCATCCTTCTAGACCTATCTGCTGCCTTTGATACCGTGAACCATCAGATCCTCCTCTCCACCCTCTCCGAGCTGGGCATCTCCGGCGCCGCCCACGCTTGGATTGCGTCCTACCTGACAGGTCGCTCCTACCAGGTGGCGTGGCGAGAATCTGTCTCCCCACCACGTGCTCTCACCACTGGTGTCCCCCAGTGCTCTGTTCTTGGCCCACTCCTATTCTCGCTATACACCAAGTCACTTGGCTCTGTCATATCCTCACATGGTCTCTCCTATCATTGCTATGCAGATGACACACAATTAATCTTCTCCTTTCCCCCTTCTGACAACCAGGTGGCGAATCGCATCTCTGCATGTCTGGCAGACATATCAGTGTGGATGACGGATCACCACCTCAAGCTGAACCTCGGCAAGACGGAGCTGCCCTTCCTCCCGGGGAAGGACTGCCCGTTCCATGATCTCGCCATCACGGTTGACAACTCCCTTGTGTCCTCCTCCCAGAGTGCTAAGAGCCTTGGCGTGACCCTGGACAACACCCTGTCGTTCTCCACCAACATCAAGGCGGTGACCCGATCCTGTAGGTTCATGCTCTACAACATTCGCAGAGTACGACCCTGCCTCACACAGGAAGCGGCGCAGGTCCTAATCCAGGCACTTGTCATTTCCCGTCTGGATTATTGCAACTCGCTGCTGGCTGGGCTCCCTGCCTGTGCCATTAAACCCCTACAACTCATCCAGAACGCCGCAGCCCGTCTGGTGTTCAACCTTCCCAAGTTCTCTCACGTCACCCCGCTCCTCCGCTCTCTCCACTGGCTTCCAGTCGAAGCTCGCATCCGCTACAAGACCATGGTGCTTCCCTACGGAGCTGTGAGGGGAACGGCACCTCCGTACCTTCAGGCTCTGATCAGGCCCTACACCCAAACAAGGGCACTCCGTTCATCCACCTCTGGCCTGCTCGCCTCCCTACCTCTGAGGAAGCACAGTTCCCGCTCAGCCCAGTCAAAACTGTTCGCTGCTCTGGCACCCCAATGGTGGAACAAGCTCCCTCACGACGCCAGGACAGCGGAGTCAATCACCACCTTCCGGAGACACCTGAAACCCCACCTCTTCAAGGAATACCTGGGATAGGATAAAGTAGTCCTTCTAACCCCCCCCTTAAAATATTTAGATGCACTATTGTAAAGTGGTTGTTCCACTGGATATTATAAGGTGAATGCACCAATTTGTAAGTCGCTCTGGATAAGAGCGTCTGCTAAATGACTTAAATGTAAATGTAAATGTGTTGGTACAAACACTAAGACAATAAAACATGATTTAGACATGTAGTGCAGTAGGCAGGCACAGCATCATCCTAAGTCAAATAAAGGATTTTGTCTGAAA
The DNA here is from genome assembly GCF_965601325.2 of Salmo salar. Lineage (NCBI taxonomy): Eukaryota > Metazoa > Chordata > Actinopteri > Salmoniformes > Salmonidae > Salmo > Salmo salar. Next base: position 38,678,515 of record NC_138313.1, read on the forward strand.
AGGGAGTGGACTGACTTGAAGAACTGACGGGATTGTGTCAACGGAAGTGATGCTCAGATGTTACAATTGGTGTTGATGAGATGGTGCTGGAGAAGAAGGCAGACGTTTTACGTGCCCCCAGCCGATTGTGTTTTTTTGTTCGTTTATTTGCGTTGTTTGTAACTTTTTTAAAACTTATTTTGTACATAATGTTACCGCTACAGTCTCTTATGACCGAAAATAACTTCTAGACATCAGGACTGCGATTACTCACCACGGACTAGCAGAATCCTTTTATTCCTTTCACGACTCTGACGAGCCTGATGCGCAGGATATACTGCTTCCTCGGGAACATGCCCTGATCCCGTGATCTGCATGAAGAGGAGGCGGAGAAAGAGCGGGCTGCCTTCTGAGAATTCGTAGGCGACTGAATAAACCCCTACTTCCCTCCCTTCTGATTGTCACGTCCTGACCAGTATAAGGTTAATTGGTATTGTAGTTTGGTCAGGACGTGGCAGAGGGTATTCGTTTTATGTGGTTCGGGGTGGTGGGTTTTGTTGAAGGGGCATTTGGTTTAGGTATTCCGGGGTTTTTGGGCACTGTTTGGTTTTCAGGTATTCTATGATTTTTGTCTAGTATGTCTGTTTCTATGTTTCGTTAATTGGGGTTGGGACTCTCAGTTGAAGGCAGGTGTTGTCTATCTGCCTTTGATTGAGAGTCCCATATATGAGGGTGTGTTTGTTATTTGTGGGTGATTGTTCTGTGTTGAGCCTATGCTTTGCTGACTGTCAGTTTATCATTCGTTTTCTTGTCTGTTGTTTTGTATTCGTTTTGATTTAATTAAATGTTCAAAATGAACAACTGCACACCTGCTGCGTATTCGTCTACATTCTCAGAGGACAATTTCGCATTATCGTCAGAAGACGAAGATAATTGTGACAGAATCACCCACCACTCAAGGACCAAGCAGCAGAGGAAGGAGCAGAGGGAATTCAAGTTGGACTGGCGGGAGAAGTGGACCTGGGAGGAAATTCTGGACGGGGCCGGACCTTGGCACCAGGCTGGGGATTATCGCCGCCCGCAGTGGGAAATTGAGGCAGCCAAGGCAGAGAGGCGGAGGTACGAGGCCATGGACGCGCTGAGGGAGAAGCACGAGAGGCACCCCCAATACATTTTTTGGGGGGGGCACACGGGTAGTTTGGCTAGGCGTAGGAAGAGCCGGAAGCCAGCTACCCGTGGTTATATGGAGGAGCGTATGGGGTGGAGAGCGCTATGTTTCGCTGAGGAGCGCACTATCTCACCCATACGCACGCACAGTCCGGTGCGCGTTATTCCAGCCCCTCGCAGGTGCCGTGCTAGAGCGGGCATCCAGCCTGGTAGGAGGATGCCTGCGCAGCGCATCTGGTCGCCGGTACGCCTCCAAGGACCAGGCTACCCAACTCCCGCTCTACGCACGGCTACCATCAGGCCCCTGCACAGCCCAGTCTGCCCTGTACGAGCACCCCGCTCATACAGGGCTACTAGTTCCATCCAGCCAAGGCGGGTTGTGCAGGAGGTAAGATCTAGACCGACTGTGCGCCTCCATAGCCCTGGGTTTCCAGCTCCTGTCTCTCGTGCGGACCCGGAAGTGCGTCAACCCAGTCCGACTCGTCCTGTTCCCGCTCCCCGCACTAGCCTTCAAGTGCGTAAACCCAGCCACGCCAGTCAACAGTCACCGGAGCTGCCCGCTAGTCAACAGTCGTCATCAGAGCTGCCCGCCAGTCAACAGTCGTCATCAGAGCTGCCCGCCAGTCAACAGTCGTCATCAGAGCTGCCCGCCAGTCAACAGTCGTCATCAGAGCTGCCCGCCAGTCAACAGTCGTCATCAGAGCTGCCCGCCAGTCAACAGTCGTCATCAGAGCTGCCCGCCAGTCAACAGTCGTCATCAGAGCTGCCCGCCAGTCAACAGTCGTCATCAGAGCTGCCCGCCAGTCAACAGTCGTCGGAGCTGCCCACCAGTAAACAGTCGTCGGAGCTGCCCGCCAGTCAACAGTCGTCGGAGCTGCCCGCCAGTCAACAGTCGCCGGAGTGGCCAGACTGCGCTGAACTGCCGGAGTGGCCAGACTGCGCTGAACTGCCGGAGTGGCCAGACTGCGCTGAACTGCCCTGAACTGCCGGAGTGGCCAGACTGCCCTGAACTGCCGGAGTGGCCAGACTGCCCTGAACTGCCGGAGTGGCCAGACTGCCCAGACTGTCCCGAGTTGCCAGACTGTCCCGAGTTGCCAGACTGTCCCGAGTTGCCAGACTGCCCAGACTGTCCCGAGTTGCCAGACTGCCCAGACTGTCCCGAGTTGCCAGACTGCCCAGACTGTCCCGAGTTGCCAGACTGCCCAGACTGTCCCGAGTTGCCAGACTGCCCCGACGTCCCGAGTTGCCAGACTGCCCCGACGTCCCGAGTTGCCAGACTGCCCCGACTGTCCCGAGTTGCCAGACTGCCCCGACTGTCCCGAGTTGCTTGACTGCCCCGACAGCCTGGAACGGCCTGAGCCGGAGCCACCTCCAGAGATAGGTGGGTTGGGGAGGGGGGGTGTAGCACAGTGCCGTCGTTGACGGCAGCCACCCTCCCTTCCCTCCCTTTAGTAAGGGGGAATTATTATTTTTTTGGTGTTGCTTGGGGTTATTTTTGTTAAGGTGCTTCCGGGGTTAGCACCTTTAAGGGGGGGGGGGGGTACTGTCACGTCCTGACCAGTATAAGGTTAATTGGTATTGTAGTTTGGTCAGGACGTGGCAGAGGGTATTCGTTTTATGTGGTTCGGGGTGGTGTGTTTTGTTGAAGGGGCATTTGGTTTAAGTATTCCGGGGTTTTTGGGCACTGTTTGGTTTTCAGGTATTCTATGTTTAGTCTAGTATGTCTGTTTCTATGTTTGGTTAATTGGGGTTGGGACTCTCAGTTGAAGGCAGGTGTTGTCTATCTGCCTTTGATTGAGAGTCCCATATATGAGGGTGTGTTTGTGTTTGTTATTTGTGGGTGATTGTTCTGTGTTGAGCCTATGCTTTGCAGACTGTCAGTTTATCGTTCGTTTTCTTGTCTGTTGTTTTGTATTCGTTTTGATTTAATTAAATGTTCAAAATGAACAACTGCACACCTGCTGCGTATTGGTCTACATTCTCAGATGACGATTTCGCATTATCGTCAGAAGACGAAGATAATTGTGACACTGATAGCAAACGTGCAATTCTTGGAGAATAAAATCAACAAGTTACGCATAAGATTAAACTACTAACGGGACATTAAAAACTGTAAAATCTTCTGCTTCACGGAGTCGTGGCTGAACGATGACAATATCAACATCGCTGGCTGGTTATACGATGTACCAGCAGGATAGAACAGCGGCGTATGGTAAGACAAGGGGCGGCGGACTATTTATTTTTGTAAATAACAGCTGGTTCACGATATCTAAGGAAGTCTCGAGCAATTGCTTGCCAGAGGTAGAGTATCTCATGATAGGCTGTAGACCACACTACCTACCGAGAGAGTTTTCATCTGTATTCTTCGTAGCTGTTTACATACCACCACAGTCAGATGCAGGCACTAAGACAGCATTGAATGAACTGTATTCCACCATAAGCAAACAAGAAAACGGTCACCCAGAGGCAGCGCTCCTAGTAGCCGGGGACTTTAATGCAGGGAAACATAAATCCTTTTAACCAAATTTCTATCAGAATGTTAATTGTGCATCCAGAGGAAAAAGAACTCTGGACCACCTATACCCCACACACACAGATGCATACAAAGCTCTCCCTCATCCTCCAATTGGCAAATCTGACCATAATTCTTTCCTCCTGATTCCATCTTACAAGCAAAAATTAAAGCAGGAAGCACCAGTGACTAGATCAATATAAAAGTGGTCAGATGAAGCAGATGCTAAGCTACAGGACTGTTTTGCTAGCACAGATTGGAATATGTTCCGGGATTCCGCCGATGGCATTGAGGAGTACACCACATCAGTTATTGGCTTCATCAATAAGTGCATTGATGACATCATCCCCACAGTGACCGTACATACATACCCCAACCAGAAGCCATGGATTACAGACAGCATCCAAACTGAGATAAAGGCTGGAGCTGCCGCTTTCAAGGAGTGGGACTCTAACCCGGAAGCTTATAAGACATCCCGCTATGCCCTCCGACGAACCATCAAACAGGCAAAGCATCAATACAGGACTAAGATCGAATCATACTACACTGGCTCTGACGCTCGTCGGATGTGGCAGGGCTTGCAAACCATTACAGACTACAAAGGGAAGTACAGCCGAGAGCTGCCCAGTGACACGAGCCTACCAGAAGAGCTAATCTACTTCTATGCTCGCTTTGAATCAAATAACACTGAAACATGCATGAGAACACCAGCTGTACTGGAAGATTGTGTGATCACGCTCTCCACAGCCGATGTGAGTAAGACCTTTAAACAGGTCAACATACACCAGGCCGCAGAGCCGGACAGATTACCAGGATGTGTAGTGCGAGCATGCGTTGACCAACTGACAAGTGTCTTCACTAACATTTTTAACCTCTCCCTGTCTGAGTCTGTAATACCGCCATAGTGCCTGTGCCCAAGAACACTAAGGTAACCTGCCTAAAGGACTACCGACCCTTAGCACTCACGTCTATATCCATGAAGTGCTTTGAAAGGCTGGTCATGGCTCACATCAACACCATCATCCCAGAAACCCTAGACCCACTCCAATTTGCATACCGCCCCAACAGATCCACAGATGATGCAATCTCTATTGCGCTCCACACTGCACTTTCACACCTGGACAAAAGGAACACCTATGTGAGAATGCTATTCATTGACTACAGCTCAGCGTTCAACACCATAGTGCCCTCAAAGCTCATCAATAAGCTAAGGACCCTGGGACTAAACACCTCCCTCTGCAACTGGATCCTGGACTTCCTGACGGACCGCCCCCAGGTGGCAAGGATAGGTAACAACACATCCGCCACGCTGATCCTCAACACAGGGGCCACTCAGGGGTGTGTGCTCAGTCCCATCCTGTACTCCCTGTTCCCTCATGACTGCACAGCCAGGTACGACTCCAACACCATCATTAAATTTGCAGATGACACAGCAGTGGTAGGCCTAATCATCGACAACGACGAGACAGCCTATAGGGATGAGGTCAGAGACCTGGCCGTGTGGTGCCAGGACAACAACCTCTCCCTCAACCTGATCAAGACAAAGGAGATGATTGTGGACTACAGGAAAAGAAGGACTGAGCATGCCCCCATTCTCATCGACGGGGCTGCAGTGGAGCAGGTTGAGAGCTTCAAGTTCCTTGGTGTCCACATCACCAACAAACTAACATGGTTCAAGCACACCAAGACAGTCGTGAAGAGGGCTTGACATAACCTATTCCCCCTCAGGAGAATGAAAAGATTTGGCATGGGTCCTCAGATCCTCAAAAGGTTCTACAGCTGCACCATCGAGAGCATCCTGACTGTTTGCATCACTGCCTGGTATGGCAGCTGCTCTGCCTATGACCGCAAGGCACTACAGAGGCTAGTGCAAATGGCCCAGTACATCACATGGGCCAAGCTTCCTGCCATCCAGGACCTCTATACCAGGCGGTGTTAGAGGAAGGCCCTAAAAATTGTCAAAGACTCCAGCCACCCTAGTCATAGACTGTTCTCTCTGCTACAGCACGGCAAGCGGTATCAGAGCACCAAGTCTATGTCCAAGAGGCTTCTAAACAGCTTCTACCCCCAAGCGATAAGACTGCTGAACATGTAGTCAAATGGCTACCCAGACTATTTGCATTGCCCCCCCCCCCTTTACACCACTGATGCTCTCTGTTGTCGTCTATGCATAGTAACTAATGTACATACTACCTCATGTACATACTACCTCAACTAATCGGTGCCCCCGCACATTGACTCTGTATTGGTATGCCCCTGTATATAGTCTCGCTATTGTTATTTTACTGCTGCTCTTTCATTGAAAAAAAAAAACTGCATTGTTGATTAGGGGCTCGTAAGTAAGCATTTCACTGTAAGATCTAAACCTGTGGTATTCGGCGCATGTGATTAATACAATTTGATTTGATTTGATTTAAATTGGAAATCAGATAAATGGAGATGTTTAAATTAGACATCAAACTTGTGACGACATCATTATTAGGATGACAATAAAGAAGTGGAGATGACCCTTTGAGAAGATAGGTTCCTCCTTGTTAATCAACTTAACCGGTGCCGAACAGGATACATTTTTGCAAATGTTTTGAAAATAAAAAACAGAAATACCTTATTTACATAAGTATTCAGACCCTTTGCTATGAGATTTATAATTGAGCTCAGGTGCATCCTGTTTCCATTGATCATCCTTGAGATGTTTCTACAACTTGATTGGAGTACACCTGTGGTAAATTCAATTGATTGGACATGATTTGGAAAACCACACACCTTTCTATATAAGGTCCCACAGTTGACAGTGCATGTCAGTCAGACCAAAAACCTGCTCCAGAGCACTCAGGACCTCAGACAGGGGTGAAGGTTCACCTTCCAACAGGACAACGACCCTAAGCACACAGCCAAGACAGCCAAGACACATCTCTGGAGAGACCTGAAAATAGCTGTGCAGTGACACTCCCCATCCAACCTGACAGAGCTTGAGAGGATCTGCAGAGAACAATGGGAGAAACTCCCCAAATACAGGTGTGCCAAGCTTTTAGCATCATACCCAAGAAAACTCGAGGACGTAATCGCTGCCAAAGGCTCTTGTTTCAACAAAGTACTGAGTAAAGGGACTGAATACTTATGTAAATGTCATATTTCCGTTTCTTATTTTTAATATGTTTGCACACAACAACAACAAAGTTTTTGCTTTGTCTGTAGATTGATGAGGGAATAAAACAATTTAATCAATTTTAGAATAAGGCTGTAACATAACAAAATATGAAAAAAGTCACAGGGTCTGAATACTTTCCGAATGCACTGTAACTCAAGTGAATCACACAGGCTTTGAATAAAATGCAGGGAAAAGTCTACACAGGATTCCTGGGACATCCCAACTCTGATGTCAGCCCATTGAAGTTACATTTTTTTACAGAAATGTTAATGTACTCAATTCTCTCATGATTGGCTGATCCCTCCTGATGACCTGGTTGGATATGACTCCAACAGGGCCACCAGGAGGAATCATTCAATGGAATTGGAGCACCCAGCCAGATGATTACATTAAAATAGTGGAAACCCTCAATGGCGCTGCCCTTGCTAAAATGGCCTTTTGGCCACTAGTGGCCTCTATTATTCTCTATGCTTTGAACAAAAACAAGGAGGTTAAGCCCAGAGCCGCAGTGCGCTGGCCTGGGCAAGGAGTGTCTTTGCGTTAAATCCCGCCTACTCAAATGACCATGCTGCCCCAGAGCTGGAGAGGAAGTGAAAGTCACTTGCAAGCTAACATTACAGCCGCCAGAAACAAACACAGTGCAGACTTAGCCAATAAGCTAACCAACTTGTTTGCAGATAAACTGTCCTTGTAGCAGGGACAACAGAAACAAGCATCATTCTCTGTTCTTGAATCTGAATCAACTCGACCCCAAAAATAAGTGAGAAAAAGACTGCTCATGACCAATACAGAAACCGTATAAACATTGGAATTAATTTTGAATGGTGGAAGAATGATGCCAAAATGGCCACTGTTCTAATGGACTGGTAGGTAAGTGTAGGATTGTGTTTTGGGCCTGCTATGGAAGTTAGCTGCTAACCTTAGTGTATTCAATGTTCAAGCTAACTAACATCTGTATTCAGACCGTTTTGCGCTGGGGCTGAGAGGAACATTTTCTATTTGACAGCTAATTTCCTGCAATTCTACACATTTCGCAATAGGGTGGTGAGAAATATTAGCAGTTTTTAATATGATATCTGAGTGAAACTGACAAACAAAATCAATTGGGGCCTACCGGCCGTTAATTCAACCATTTTAACAAGTTTAGATGGCTGTCAACTATTTTAGCAATCTTAAACATATTAGCTGACATGGGCTAATTCAAATCAAATCAAATGTTATTTGTCACATACGTACACATATTTAGCAGATGTTTTTGTGGTTGTAGCGACTGAGATAACAAGAGAAAAACTGCTCATGCACAACCAAATTTCAAAATTGCACTTTGTGTATTCTACTATTCTAACTTGCAACAATAAGTTGAGATCCCAACTGAGTAAATAAAAAGTGGGAAGGTGATCCGTGGGCCTTCAAAAAGGGTGACGTCAGTCGCCCAATCCCTGATGTAGCTACACTGCACAAACCCCACAAGATGCCCCATGCCTTTATTTCAACTAGCTAATGTTAAATAGCTAGTTGAAGCTTGATATGTAGATTGTTAACATTAGTGTGTTTGGTTTGTAGATGATAATGCTAGCTGACTAAGTGGTCGACTGCACCCCAAAAAATGCATCTAGCTATAGAATTCGGTACAGTAACATAACAAAAATGTATTACTCAGGGAGATACTGGTGTAGACAGTCTGATTTCAAGGGAACCTGAAATCACAAGTTGTGAATGTGACCCCACTATCGAGAGAGATAAGAAATGCTGTATGCATTTCTGTTATGCTTTGTGATTCAACAATGATTCTGTTGGTAATCGACCAAAATAGTTAGCTACTTTTGACCAATTCAGCACATTGGCTGCCTATATACAGCATTGATTTCTATCAGTACGACTGAATGAATATCCAGTGAGGTCTGTCAAGTAGACAATGGCCTGCATGACATATTGGTGAACAATGGGCCATCAAGTAATTGGATGGTTATATTAGCATGACACATGTTACACTGATTACAACACAACCCCACATCCTATGTAAAGTACCAGTCAAAGGTTTGGACACACCTACTCATTCAAGGGTTGTTCTACATTGTAGAATAATAGTGAAGGCATCAAAACTATGAAATAACACATATGGAATCATGTAGTATCCAAAAAGTGTTAAAAAAATGAAAATATATTTTAGATTTTAGATTCTTCAAAGTAGCCACCCTTTGCCTTGATGACAGCTTTGCACACTCTTGGCATACTCTCAACCAACGTCATGAAGAATGCTTTTCCAACAGCCTTGAAGGAGTTCCCACATATGCTCAGTGGCAACCCGTCATTCAGGGCAGTGCCCCACCTGATTTGCATGTTATTTTGGCATTAATACGTGTCACATATCAATTTGCAAACAATGTAAAAAAAAATATATATATATATATATCATTGAGTTAATAAAGCCGCATACAAACATGGTCTCTTTTTTGTTTTCTTGAGTAAGGGAGCTCCAAAATACAGGTTTTTCAGCCTAGCTCAGTGCTTTCTGTGGTGGTGGGGCAAGCCAGCAGAAAATACAGAGCGTTGTGCTGTGATTGGCTCAGTGTTCTGTCACTCATGGGGACACTACGCCACTGCCAAGTCTAAGGGTAGAGCTCGAAAATTCAAGCCCCTTGGGAGCTGCCATTGAGTTACATTAGAAGTGCCCATCCAAGAAGACTCAAGGTCATTGGCCACAGACAAAATTATGTCAAATCATGTTATATCTACAGTAGTTTAGATTGGACTGATCAACATCATCAACATCATACTTTCAAAATCTTAACTAGCAGTCATCATCATGAATAAAGGCGACAATCTACTGGCAAATCCTTTTTAATCATTGTCATATGAAGAAACGTATCAGTTCTCATTGGCCATTGGACATAAACATTATACAATAAGTTAGAAATCGCAAATTCAACAATGAGTGGTTTGGAAGGAATCAAAATCAAATCAAATCAAATGTATTTATTTAGCCCTTCTTACATCAGCTGATATCTCAAAGTGCTGTACAGAAACCCAGCCTAAACCCCCAAACAGCAAGCAATGCAGGTGTAGAAGCACGGTGGCTAGGAAAAACTCCCTAGAAAGGCCAAAACCTAGAAAGAAACCTAGAGAGGAACCAGGCTATGAGGGGTGGCCAGTCCTCTTCTGGCTGTGCCGGGTGGAGATTATAACAGAACATGGCCAAGATGTTCAAATGTTCATAAATGACCAGCATGGTCAAATAATAATAATCACACTAGTTGTCGAGGGTGCAACAAGTCAGCACCTCAAGAGTAAATGTCAGTTGGCTTTTCATAGCCGATCATTGAGAGTATCTCTACCACTCCTGCTGTTTCTAGAGAGTTGAAAACAGTAGGTCTGGGACAGGTAGCACGTCCGGTGAACAGGTCCGGGTTTCATAGCCGCAGTTGAAACTGGATCAGCAGCACGGCCAGGTGGACTGGGGACAGCAAGGAGTCATCATGCCAGGTAGTCCTGAGGCATGGTCCTAGGGCTCAGGTCCTCAGAGAGAGAGAAAGAGAGAAAGAAAGAGAGAAAGAGAGAGAGAATTAGAGAGAGCATCCTTGAATTCACACAGGACACCGGATAAGACAGGAGAAATACTCCAGATATAACAGACTGACCCTAGCCCCCCGACACATAAACTACTGCAGCATAAATACTGGAGGCTGAGACAGGAGGGGTCAGGAGACACTGTGGCCCCATCCGATGATACCCCCGGACAGGGCCAAACAGGAAGGATATAACCCCACCCACTTTGCCAAAGCACAGCCCCCACACCACTAGAGGGATATCTTCAACCACCAACTTGCCATCAGTGGCTAACTGCATCAATTGCAAAACAATCATTCGCCTGCTATTCAGTGGAGTGGCTATGCGGTCCCAAGTCTAATATTAAGGGCCTCTTTTCCTAGTTTAAAATTATAAACATTCAACATTGGCCATGTTGTCAATGAAGCATGATTTGTGCTGCGCTCAAAACAACTGCTAACTCGGAACTGCAAAATTTGACTTTAGTGTGTTCAAGACAACTGGAAACTCAGGAAAAATGAGCTACAACTGGGAAAATACGTCTTGAACTTTCATCCAACTCGGAATTGTAAATCGGGAACTCGGGCCTCTTTCTAGAGCTACGACTTGAAGATCACTGACGTCATCATGATTCAACCTTTTTTTCTTTTCTCGAGTTCCCAGTTGTCTTGTAAGCACCATGAATCCAGAGAATGCCAGACTTTGATGACAAAGTTTGATGACAAAATTTGCCCACGAAGGACCGCCGCTCCACCTTCTGGTTCAAGTGAACGCAGCACAACAAGGTGAGTCCAAAAATGGTCTATTTTCACCTCTTAATTTCACCTACTGTTCTGACTTGGTGGTGCACATGTAGTCTATAACCTGTTTTTGAGAAATGTAATCATCGAATATTGTAAGAGCTTTCATTGTCTGCTCATATGCCCCCTTTATTTATGCTACGGTTCAGACTTTGTGTACAGGGAGAACACTGTAAGAACGGCCCATGTTCTGAAATCTGTCGCTGTACATTTCAAAAGTGCTGAACAAATAGTTAAATCAAATCAAATCACATTTTATTTGTCACATGCGCCGAATACAACAGGTGTAGACCTTACAGTAAAATGCTTACTTACAAGCCCTCCTCAAAAATGTAGTAAAACAAAAAATAAGAATAAGAAATAAAAGTAACAAATAATTAGAGCAGTAAAATAACAATAGCGAGGCTGTATACAGGGGTACCGGTACAGAGTCAATGTACGGGGGCACCGGTTAGTCAAGGTAATTGAGGTAATATGCAGAGGTGGGACCAAGTCATTGTTTTACAAGTCACAAGTAAGTCTCAAGTCTTAGCACTCAAGTCCCAAGTCAAGTCCCAAGTCAAGACAGGCAAGTCTGAGTCAAGACTCAAGTCAAAACCAACAAGTCTCAAGCCAAGTCTCAAGTCCTAAACTTTGAGTTTCGAGTCCTAAACAAGTCATAATGTGCTCTTCACCAAATGTAATACCATTTCATATTTTTAGCAAGAGTAATAGTTAGTATATTACATTTACGCAAATCATGAATGCTTTTAAAAATATATTTATCACTTTCCAAATAAACTTTATATTTCCATGGCAATACATGGGTAGGCATAAGAAAAAATAAGAATAAGAAATAAAAGTAACAAATAATTAGAGCAGTAAAATAACAATAGCGAGGCTGTATACAGGGGTACCGGTACAGAGTCAATGTACGGGGGCACCGGTTAGTCAAGGTAATTGAGGTAATATGCAGAGGTGGGACCAAGTCATTGTTTTACAAGTCACAAGTAAGTCTCAAGTCTTAGCACTCAAGTCCCAAGTCAAGTCCCAAGTCAAGACAGGCAAGTCTGAGTCAAGACTCAAGTCAAAACCAACAAGTCTCAAGCCAAGTCTCAAGTCCTAAACTTTGAGTTTCGAGTCCTAAACAAGTCATAATGTGCTCTTCACCAAATGTAATACCATTTCATATTTTTAGCAAGAGTAATAGTTAGTATATTACATTTACGCAAATCATGAATGCTTTTAAAAATATATTTATCACTTTCCAAATAAACTTTATATTTCCATGGCAATACATGGGTAGGCATAAGAAAGACCCCCCCCCCATAGCGATCGACTATCGAGGATCACTATGGGGCACAATCGGACGATGTAGGCTTGTACACAATCGCCCAACCTTCACACACACACACACACACACACACACACACACACACACACACACACACACACACACACACACACACACACACACACACACACACACACACACACACACACACATATATGTCAATGGCTTTAGGAACAGCAGTAACATCAGGCAGGATTTAGGCTACCAACTGCCTAGCCAGTTGTAGCTCAGTCTTGGGTGTAATGATCACGTTCTCGCACTGACTGACCGTGTGGAGGCCAACATGGCTAGCCAACATGCTACACTAGCAAAGTTATGAATGATATAGCAATTGGCTATATTAGCCACAACTTACCATTCTTTGTGCAGCTTCAAATGTCGTACAAAGTTGGAAGTTGTCTGTCATTTTCTTCTGCGTGTTTTGCAAGTTGCAATCCATTTTTTGTTGATACAGCGTAGTCTTTATATCCAAAAATAATAATTTGGGGTATCATCTTCCCAAGAGCTCCATCTGAATTCACTCGCCCACGTTCCTCTACACTGCCACGTGCAACTTTTTCTCAGCTGGCACAATTTGGATTGCCTGCTGTCCGATTCAAACTGTAATCCGTTAAATTAAGAGTTGATGCGCTGCACACTTTTTTAAATAGCATCATTTTTAATATTTGGGCTTGGGGAGGGTATCAAGTCAGGTCGAGTCAAAAGGCTCAAGTCCAAGTTAAGTCACGAGTCATTGGTGTTAAAGTCAAAGTCGAGTTGCAAGTCATCATATTTGTGACTCGAGTCTGACTCGAGTCCAAGTCATGTGACTCGAGTCCACACCTCTGGTAATATGTACATGTAGGTAGAGTTATTAAAGTGACTATGCATAGATAATAACAGAGAGTAGCAGCAGTTTATTTTGACTACGTCCGTCCTAGCTCGCTCATTAAAGTCATAATCGAAATTATGGATTGCCTCTTATCTGCTTGTCGTCCCCTTATGCCATAGTTTGTACATCTCAACTGTCAGTAGAAACCACATTTGTTTAAGCACGTCAGCCATACAGTATCAGCTATGTTTTTTTAAATGGCAGTAAATGAGGCTGAATGAACTGTTTCGCTGCCAGACAAGTCTCCTCTGATAGCCAGGTGTAGCATTGGTAAAGTGTTTGGACTGCTGTTGGGACAGCTTTATGTAGGCCCTAACAGTTTGTGGCCACCGTTTGTCACCGTTATAGTGCAATTAATGTATTGTTTAGTGTTGTGTTGTGTAGTGGTTTGCTGGCATGAATTCCACTTTTTTTTTTGCCCCACCAAGATTTACATGCTAAAATCGCCACTGCATATGCTGAGCTCTTGTTGGCTGCTTTTCCTTCACTCTGCGGTCCAACTCATCCAAAACCATCTCAAATGGGTTGAGGTAAGTTGATTGTGTAGGCTAGGTCATCTGATGCAGCACTCCATCACTCTCCGTGGTCAAATAGCCCTTAAACAACCTGGAAGTGTGTTTTGGGTCATTGTCCTGGTTAAAAACAAATGATAGTCCCACTAAGCGCAAACCAGATGGGATGGCATATTGCTGCAGAATGCTGTGGTAGCCATGCTGGTTACGTGTGTCTTGAATTCTAAATAAATCACACACAGTGTCACCAGCAAACCCCCCTTTTACATTTACATTTTTGTAAATAAATCACACACAGTGTCACCAGCAAACCCCCCTTTTACACCATCACACCTCCTCCTCCATGCTTCACGGTGGGAACCACACATGTGGAGATCATTCGTTCACCTACTCTGCGTCTCACAAAGACACGGCGATTGGATGCAAAAATCTCAAATTTGGACTCATCAGACCAAAGGACAGATTTCCACCGGTCTAATGTCCATTGCTCATGTTTCTTGGCCCAAGCAAATCTCTTATTATTGGTGTCCTTTTGTAGTGGTTTCTTTGCAGCCATTCGACCATGAAGGCCTGATTCACGCAGTCTCCTCTGAACAGTTGATGTTGAGATGTGTCTGTTACTTGAACTCTGTGAAGCATTTATTTGGGCTGCAATTTCTGAGGCTGGTAACTCTAAATAACTTATCCTCTGCAGCAGGTAACTCTGGGTCTTCCTTTCTTGTAGCGGTCCTCATGAGAGCCAGTTTCATCATAGCGCTTGATGGTTTTTGCGATTACACTTGAAAATATTGTTTAAGTTCTTTAAATTTTGCAGATTGACATGTCTTAAAGTAATGATGGACTGTGGTCTTGCCATAATATGGACTTGGTCTTTTACCAAATAGGGCTATATTCTGTATACCACCTCTAATTTGTCACAACACAGCTGATCCGCTCAAACTCATTAAGAAGGAAAGAAATTCCACAATTTAACTTTTAACAAGGCACACCTGCTAATTGAAATGCATTTCAATGAACAGGTGTGCCTTGTTAAAAGTTAACAAGATCAATGTCTTGATCAAAATAAATGTTTTTTTTTTGGCATATGCACAGGATATAGTGGGGTGTATACGGTAATATGACATTGCATTTTACCGTGGACTATTGAAGTAACAATTTGTTTAATGTTTTCCCAATGTCAAACCTGTAATGCACAGGATAGCTTGGACCTGTTGGATGAAGGAAACAAAGTCAGCCATAGATGATGATGATGAACATCCTAACCCTTCAGCTGCACAACATGCATTGCCATCAGCATTGTGCCAACGTGACGTTCAACCTGCTACACCAGAAACCAACCAAATTAACTTTATTTCTCATTATTTCAATCCACAAGATCGAATGAATGTCAGCCATTGAGAATTGAACCTCTGAACAGTAGCAGGGCCATAAATATGTGTTGCCGTCATATCCACTGATGACCTCCTAGGATGCATTGCTGTCATACAGGCTCTGATGACCTCCTAGGATGCATTGCTGTCATACAGGCTCTGATGACCTCCTAGGATGCATTGCTGTCATACAGGCTCTGATGACCTCCTAGGATGCATTGCTGTCATACAGGCTCTGATGACCTCCTAGGATGCATTGCGGTCATACCGGCTCTGATGACTTCCTAATAGGGGGTGAAAGATGGGAACCAGGAGCAGTACATAACATTTTGTGGCCTACATGTGTGGGACGTGGCAACAGGGTCATCATTCAAAGTTGTTGTGTGTGGCAAGTACTGGTCTCATTTCGTGATTCGCTGCGGCGCCATGTAGGCGTTTTTCCTGGGAGCTGGTAGATAGCTGTATATGTCCGGCCTTATATGTATGTTTTATTTCAGTTCTACAAGTGTTCAGTTTTCATTGTACATTTTTTTTTTTTTACAAAACAGTCTTTTACCTTATAAAGTTTTTAATTGTGAATTAAAATGAAAACGTGGATTTTTACATAACAGAGATTTACTTTAGGTGGTCCGTTTTTTATCATGCAGCAAGTAGTCCAAGTCATCCATGGTTCTGTTACTTCACAGTGTTGATGCTGATGGGAGAGAAAAAATATCATATCACTGAAATGTATTGAAATCACTTATTAGTGCAAGTGTCAGTGGGCACTTCCAAACCAAGTTTTAACTCAATGTAATTGTATATTCATTTTTCATCAGGAAAAGGGAAAATACTTGTAGCGACCGAAATATCTACCATTCTGTATGAACAAAAGTTTCCTACCAACCCCTTTGCAAGGATGTCCCTGGATCAACTCTTGCTTGCTTGGTAGTGGGACAGGAGGGACAAGTCTGAATCTGTGGGGGTTGTTGGCACTATGGGAAAACATAAAACTAATTGTTACTTCAATAGTACAGGTTTTTTTTCTGCCATTGAAACCTTGGGCCCAAGTGTTTTTTCGGGTTGCCTATGTCCAAACATTGTTATTATTTTTTCAAACAACTTTTGGGGATGGAATAACACTTTCAGTGTAAACTTAAATGATTAAAATCTGATATAAAGTATGTAGAAAAGATAATGGCCCTATAAATGTTTAAATAATATAATATTTGAGAACTAACAATCACCAAAATAAAAGCTAAACAGTCAGGGGGATTAGAAAATTCTAAAAACAATGAATTTAGCAGTATAGATAGAACACAGCATTAGCCATAGCAGAATACGTAGAATCACAGGAAATGTGCTTAAAAATGTCAACATTTTCTTGACGCTGCATGGCAAAATAAATAGAATTGCAGGAAATGACCTTTAAAACTCCAAATATTTATCTCAGCTCCATGGAGAAATTTGAAGAATTGCAGGAAATTGACTTACAAATTGCAAAGATTTCTCTACACCGTCATGGGGACCTTTAAAATGTGACTCGTTTCAGGAAACTAGGCGTATGTCGCAGGTCACTACTTCACAGGAGAGCCATTTGAACGTAAGTTTTTTTTATCAAAATGCGTTTTTTTTTTCTTCAGAAATGCCTTCTGGAACATGTGAACTTTCATGTGCCTTAATAAAAAATAAAATACATTTTAAAAACTTGTATGCCATTGATAAATACGAATACAATTGTTAAATTACGAGCCTTATTTGGTTTAGCCACAGAAAAAGTCGGCAAACTTCCCACTAGCCATGATTGGCTGAGATAATGAGTGGGCTGGACATGTCGAGAGATGAGTTGGGATTGGTCTGCCAAATAGCATGCTTCTGTCTATTTGAGCTGATCAGTAGGTAATCCTGTCTAACGCGGCTTTCTTTCAAATATATTGTGTAGTAGAACTGCGTAAGTGTTGCACTTTCTGGAGGACCGAGTTTTGAAGTCAGTGGAATTACAGTATGATAGCTAAGGAGATGGAGAAAACACCTGTCTCTGGAGTACATCTTCAAACTAAGGGCAACCATGGCTTCCGTGACTGCGAGAAGCATCCATCCATGATGTATACGGGTAAAATAGTCTAGCTAGCTACATTTTCAGATATTGCGTGTTTCTAATTTTGACAAAGTTGTTTTCATTTCAACGTTAACTGGCTTGCTCGCTAGCTAACATTATGTATATAATCGTATTACTCTGTTCTCAAAGCCATTTGCTTTGCTAGTTATAGCTTAATATTAGCTAGCTAACATTGAACCTGGTTGGTTAGCTACCTGCAGATTCATTCAGGCTAGTAATGTCATGAGTTGGGATTATGGTTCATTGTTTAACTAGCTAGCTAGCTACATGTCTTAACAAAAGACTCCACTATGCAAGTAACCATTTCAATAAAATGTCACTGCGACAACTGTTGATAGACAGTCGCAGATCCCGCTCTTCCCTTCCCCTGGCGCTTGAGGGCGCCAGGTTACCCTGCATCACGCACTCCTGCCATCCATCATGCACACCTGCCTTCCCTCATCACTCGCATCAGCGTTATTGGACTCACCTGGACTCACTTATCTCCTGTTTATTTCCTCCCCTATATTTGTCAGTTGCCTAGCTCTGTTCCCCGCTGCTGCATTGTATTGTTTTTGTCTTTTGAATTTGTTTCTGACGCTGTTCCTGTCTCATCTCTGTCCGTTATAATTAAATGTTTGACTACCCGTACATGCTTCGTCTCTCCAGCGTCATTCCGCGTGACATGGATAACATAAAAACAGCCAACCAGCTCTGCTAGGGCGAGTAAAATTGTCAGTGTCTGGAAGTAGTTAGCAAGCTAGCCAATGTTAGCCAGTTAGCTTGGGTGCTTGACTGCTGTTGTTAGGAAAGAACACTGGTCAGTCGTTACTATGGCATTTCAAGACGGCGCTACCCATACCTCGCTAACCAAAAATACATACAGTTGAAGTCGGAAGTTAACATACACCTTAGCCAAATATATTTCAACTCAGTTTTTCACAATTCCTGACATTCAATCCTAGTAAAAATGCCCTGTCTTAGGTCAGTTAGGATCACCACTTTATTTTAAGAATGTGAAATGTCAGAATAATAGTAGAGAGAATGATTTATTTCAGCTTTTATTTATTTCATCACATTCCGAGTGGGTCAGAAGTTAACATACACTCAATTCGTATTTGGTAGCATTGCCTTTAAATTGTTGAACTTGGGTCACACATTTAGGGTAGCCTTCCACAAGCTTCCCACAATAAGTTGGGTGAATTTTGGCCCATTCCTCCTGACAGAGCTGGTGTACCTGAGTCAGGTTTGTAGGCCTCCTTGCTCACACACGCTTTTTCAGTTCTACCCACACATTTTCCATAGGATTGAAGTCAGGGCTTAGTGATGGCCACTCCAAAACCTTGACTTTGTTGTCCTTAAGCCATTTTGCCACAGCTTTGGAAATATGCTTGGGGTCATTGTCCATTTGGAAGACCCATTTGCGACCAAGCTTTAACTTCCTGACTGATGTCTTGAGATGTTTCCTTCTTCATGATGCCATCTATTTTGTGAAGTACACTATTCCCTCCTGCAGCAAAGCACCCCCACAACATGATGCTGCCACCCCTGTGCTTCACGGTTGGGATGGTGTTCTTTGGCTTGCAAGCCTCCGCCTTTTTCCTCCAAACATAACGATGGTCATTATGGCCAAACAATTCTATTTTTGATTCATCAGACTAGAGGACATTTCTCCAAAAAGTACAATCTTTGTTCCCATGTGCAGTTGCAAACCGTAGTCTGGCTTTTTTATGTAGGTTTTGGAGCAGTGGCTTCTTCCTTGCTGAGCAGCCTTTCAGGTTATGTCGATATAGGACTCGTTGTACTGTGGATATAGATACTTTTATACCTGTTTCCTCCAGCATCTTCACAAGGTCCTTTGCTGTTGTTCTGGGACTGATTTGCACTTTTCGCACCAAAGTACGTTCATCTCTAGGAGACAGAACGAGTCTCCTTCCTGAGCGGTATGACGGCTGCGTGGTCCCATGATGTTTATACTTGCGTACTACTGTTTGTACAGATGAACGTGGTACCTTCAGGCATTTGGAAATTGCTCCCAAAAATGAACCAGACTTGTGGAGGTATACCATTTTTTTTCTGAGGTCTTGGCTGATTTCTTTAGATTTCACCATGATGTCAAGCAAAGAGGCACTGAGTTTGAAGGTAGGCCTTGAAATACATCCGCAGGTACACCTCCAATTGACTCAAATGATGTCAATTAGCCTATCAGAAGCTTCTAAAGCCATGACGTCATTTTCTGGAATGTTCCAAGCTGTTTAAAGGCACAGTCAACTTAGTGCATGTAAACTTCTGACCAAATGTAATTGTGAAAAAAATCTGTCAGTAAACAATTGTTGGAAAAAAAACTTGTGTCAAGCACAAAGTAGATGTCCTAACCAACTTGCCAAAACTATAGTTTGTTAACAAGAAATGTGTGGAGTGGTTCTAAAACGAGTGTTAATGACTCAAACCTAAGTGTATGTAAACTTCCGACTTCAACTGTATATGTATAGATTTTTCTTAGTTACAAGCACATGTTTAGTATTAGTGGATTGCAGTGGAGACTGCTGAGGTGAGAACGGCTCATAATTTTGGCTGGAATGGAGTGTAATGGCTGGAATGGAGTAAATGGAATGGCATCAAACACATGAACTCCATGTGTGTCTGATGCCATTCCATTTACTCCATTCCAGCCATGATTTTGACCCGTCCTCCCCTAAGCAGCCTCTATTGGTGGATTGAGCGCATCACTTTGCTCAGCTTTACTTCCTGAAGTGTTTCCATTCCCCTTTAAGTCTCTGTTCATTTATAAGTCTTAAAACAATCATAAAACAGCACTGAACATTCTGAACACACACTATCAGAGGTTTTAGGGTAGCAGCTGTGCTTTTGACTGCAGACAGATCCAGTGACAGGAATGGGCTACAGTATCTATAGACTATAGAATTCCTCCTTGACTTTTGGTGGAGTGTGATGGTCACGTCCAATACAAGCAGACAGACCCACAGGGGGGAAGACAGGAAAGAAACGCCCAACATGAAGGGCATGAGGACCCTAACCTCATACACATTGGGGATACTTCAAAGGAATAATGTGTGTGTGTGTGTGTGTGCATGCGTGAGTTTGTTTTTTACAGGAACATGTCATACACTAAGTTTGTGATTCATTTCCATAACTTTTGGGTATCCTTTGATCATCACCACCATCATCCTCACCACTATACTCATACCAAACTGGATTCGGAGGGATACAACTGAAGCCTAGCCACTGTAATAGTCTGCTTATAACAAATTAAGCATGAAGCGATCACCCTAACAATTTTCTCCCTCCACCTCTCCTTTCCAAAACTACCATTCACCACTAACACTAGGTCTCGGCCAGCTGACTGGGTCAAATGTCATACACTTTGGTTTTTACTCAGGTATAGGCATGCTGTTGCCCGTCAACATCAAGGTGAAGTTGACTGTCCAGATCCAGGGCGATATTCAATCAAAACTGCTATCCGAGTTGCCTGCCCCACCACCAGAACCTAAAACTTGTGATGCACCACGCGGAGAAATTACAAAAACATAAAAGGTAATATTTCAATTTAATTGAGCACTTGTATCTGTCAAAGAACTTTAGCAATATATTGGTTATTGTTCATGGTTAAAAATACAACATGATTGTCCCCTCATGTCCATAAAAAGAGTTTGTGAACGAGTTTGACATGTGTTTGTGTTCAGTACTGTTAAAGGATTATGGTTATTGACAGCTTAGGGAACTAACTTAAGGTCATAATATTGCCAACATGAGTCCTGATATTTTCATCGATCAACAAAACACATAAACCCCGTTTTATTATAGATGGGGGGTCTCAAGACTAAGCAAACTGGGTGACAATTTAGTAGTGTGTGTGTGTGTGTGTGTGTGTGTGTGTGTGTGTGTGTGTGTGTGTGTGTGTGTGTGTGTGTGTGTGTGTGTGTGTGTGTGTGTGTGTGTGTGTGTGTGTGTGTGTGTGTGCGCACGCTTGCACAGCACTAGTTGAGGAAATTGACTTTTCTGACATGGACTTTCCTTTCTACTGTAAGCCGTCTGTTTATCTGTTGGTCTCTCATTTCTGTGGTCTGACTATCAGGCTCATCTGTTTGAGATAATTAGAGGAGAGAAGGAGACTGCAGAGGTAAACATCTTAGGCCCATTCTTACACAAATACTTTACAAGGCCTAAACACCAACAACTTCAGATGCAACATGATGTCTCCTTGCAGCTGATGTCGCTGCTGCTCCCTAACCCCCTGGAGCCAGAGACAAGGCAATGAGTTTTACTTCCTGTACGTCTGAAGACCCCTTTCCCGAAAAACACGTCATTAACTTAAGTCCAGACGTAAACAAAGCACGCAACTTGACTGTCAGTAAGGTAATAAATTAACTAGTTATCATTAATTGATTGTAAAAGATACACTATTTAATTGTTGAGGATAAACAAAGTATTTAATCTGATCAAATAGTAGCAGTTCAGATGTTATGCCGTAGGTCTATGTTGTGCAAAAAAAATATTTTGGGATTAAATTCAAAACAAATAGAAAGAGAAACATTTATTTTCCATTATAGCCTCTTACATTCACACTTGTTGGTAAAAATAGCTCAAAAAAGAAAAACAGGGGCGGTAAAGTATTGGAATTGAATAATAGTGTGCCAGAAACAAAGGAAATTGAGTATTGTAATCACTGGACCCATGCTGCAGTATTTCATGTGATTGAGGAGGTAAGCAATGCCCATTTCCAACCCATACACAGTCAAAGAGGACAATGAGAAAGTCATAGTAACATTACAGATGTAATGGGGGTTAAAATATTATTTGTTTTGACTGAGCTAGCATGTAATGACAGATGGGCTTTGTTTGCTCTTTTGGGACTATGTTTTGGTTCCAGGCAAGCTCAATAAAGT
This sequence comes from Salmo salar, assembly GCF_965601325.2. Classification (NCBI taxonomy): domain Eukaryota; kingdom Metazoa; phylum Chordata; class Actinopteri; order Salmoniformes; family Salmonidae; genus Salmo; species Salmo salar. The sequence goes on from NC_138313.1 coordinate 38,700,737, forward strand.
GCCAGGCAAGCTCAATAAAGCGCAGCACCACCCCACACAATTTCTTTTTTTTATATATATATATATATTTGAACCTATGTCTGTTACAGAAACAAGAGACGGACAGGACAGTTTTGGGCAATTGCAGATTAATTTACAATTATAAATTCAAGTGACTCTACCAACAATAATATAACAAGGGGGAAACTGGCACCATTCGGCACAATAAGAACAGTTTGCTACTCGTCCACAAGTGACCGTTGGAATATTTCATGACTAATTGTTTCAGATAAAACTTTTCAAAACTCAATGGATGCCAAGCTTTTGCAGCATACTGTAGATTCACAACACAGCATAACTGTAACATAGGCTTATGTCACGCTGGAAATGTTTGCACTCTCTCAGAAAAACAAGAGGCACATCTCACACCACACACCCGTCGTTGCTAATTGTCACCTACTCAGATCTATAGCTGACTCATTACCAGTGTTGGGGAGTAGATCTTACATTTCTGTCCTTTAGCAGACACTCTTAAGCAAGGCACTTAACCCTAATTGCTCTGGATAAGGGCACATCAACAGATATTTTACATAGTCGGCTCAGGGATTTGAACCAGCAACCTTTCAGTTCCTAGCCCAACATTCTTAACCACTAGGCTACCTACAGTACATGTAGTTCAACTAGTAAGTTACAGTGCCTTCAGAAAGTGTTCCCACCCATTGACTTTTTCTAAATTTTGTTGTGTTACAGCCTAAATTTAAAATTGATTACATTTAGATTTGTTGGTCACTGACCTACACACAATACCCTATAATGTCAAAGTGGAATTATATTTTATGAAATTTTTACAAATTCGTAAAAAATTAAAAGCTGAAATGTCTTGAGTCAGTAAGTATTCAACCCCTTTGTTATTTAAGGCAAGTCAAAATAAGTTCAGGAGTAAAAATGTGCTCAACAAGTCACATAATAAGTTGCATGGACTCACTCTGTGTGTAATAATAGTGTTTAACATGATTTTTGAATGACTACCTCATCTCTGTATCCCACACATACAATTATCTGTAAGGTCCCTCAGACGAGCAGTGAATTTCAAACACAGATTCAAGCACAAAGACCAGGGAGATCTTCCAATTCCTCGCAAAGAAGGGCACCTATTGGTATAGTAGATTGGTAAAAATAAAAAGGCAGACATTGAATATCCCTTTGAGCATGGTGAAGTTATTAATGACACTTTGGATGGTGTATCAATACACCCAGTCACTACAAAGATACAGGCGTACTTCCTAACTCAGTCGCCGGAGAGGAAGGAAACCGCTCAGGGATTTCACCATGAGGCCAATGGTGACTTTAAAACAGTTGCAGAATGTAATCGCTGTGATATGAAAATGGGAGGATGGATCAACAACATTGTAGTTACTCCACAATACTAACCTAATTGACAGACTGAAAAGAAGGAAGGGTGTACAGAATAATACAAATACAAATATTCCAAAACATGCATCTTGTTTGTGACAAGGCACTAAAGTAATACTGCAAAAAATCTGGCAAACAATTCACTTTTTGTCCTGAATACAAATGATTATTTTGGACCAAATCCATTTCAACACATAACTGAGTACCACTCTCCATATTTTCAAGCATAGTGGTGGCTGCATCATGTTATGGGTATGCTTGTAATCGTTAAGGACTGGGGAGTTTTTCGGGATAAAATATTTACCGAATGGAGCTAAGCACAGGCAAAATCCTAGAGGAAAACCTGGTTGTCTGCTTTCCATCAGACTCTGGGAGATGAATTCACCTTCCAGCAGGACAATAACCTACAAGTCAAAATCTACACTGGAGTTGCTTACCAAGAAGACAGTGGCTGAGTTACAGTTGTGACTTAATTAAATCTACTTGAAAATCTATGGCAAGACCTAAAAATGGTTTTCTACCAATGATCAACAACCAATTTGACAGAGTTTGAAGAATTTTGAAAATAATAATGGGCAAATGTTGTACAATCCAGGTGTGGAAAGACTTACCCAGAAAGACTCACAGCTTTAATTGCTGCCAAAGGTTATTCTACAAAGTATTGACTCAGGGGTGTGCATAGTTATGTAAATCATTTTCAATAAATTTGCTAACATTTCTAAAAGCATGTTTTTACTTTGTCATTATGGGGTATTGCTTGTAGATGGGTGAGACACAAAAAATACTTAATCCATTTTGAATTCAGGCTGTAACACAACAAAACGTGGAATAAGTCAAGGGGTATGAATAAGTTCTAAAGGCACTGTAAATAACCTGCCTAATTCTCACTTGAAATATAGTTTTTGTGTTTAATAGGCTACTATCACTGATCATTACACTGCTAATTCACTCATTCATACAGAAAACAGGTTTCGGTGACACTTTGCAATCCTTTACTGTAAAAGCTGTGTTGGCCAGGAAACTCATGTTTCTCCCTTCAGTCAGAGAGGAGTCTTGGTAACTTTACAAAGGCTGCTAAAATAATCATTAGCTGTTCACAACAGGTGTGAAAAAAAGAAAAGAGAAAACTTGGATTACTTCGGGCCTTTTATTTGACCAAACTGTGGTATTGGTCCTCATCCAGGATTGATGATACATGCCTTCTTGAATCTGGATGGGTCTGGGTGTTCTCAACCCCACTGAATTTGGATGGGTCTGGGTGTTCCCAACTACACTGAATCTGGATGGGTCTGGGTGTTCTCAACCCCACTGAATCTGGATGAGTCTGGGTGTTCTCAACCCCAATGATTCTGGATGAGTCTGGGTGTTCTCAACCCCACTGAATCTGGATGAGTCTGGGTGTTCTCAACCCCACTGAATCTGGATGAGTCTGGGTGTTCTCAACCCCACATATAATCTGGATGAGTCTGGGTGTTCTCAACCCCACGGAATCTGGATGGGTCTGGGTGTTCTCAACCCCACTGAATCTGGATGAGTCTGGGTGTTCTCAACCCCAATGATTCTGGATGAGTCTGGGTGTTCTCAACCCCACTGAATCTGGATGAGTCTGGGTGTTCTCAACCCCAATGATTCTGGATGAGTCTGGGTGTTCTCAACCCCACTGAATCTGGATGAGTCTGGGTGTTCTCAACCCCACTGAATCTGGATGAGTCTGGGTGTTCTCAACCCCACCTATAATCTGGATGAGTCTGGGTGTACTCAACCCCACTGAATCTGGATGGGTCTGGGTGTTCTCAACCCCACTGAATCTGGATGAGTCTGGGTGTTCTCAACCCCACTGAATCTGGGTGTTCTCAACCCCACCGAATCTGGATGGGTCCGGGTGTTCTCAACCCCACTGAATCTGGATGAGTCTGGGTGTACTCAACCCCACTGAATCTGGATGGGTCTGGGTGTTCTCAACCCCACTGAATCTGGATGAGTCTGGGTGTTCTCAACCCCACTGAATCTGGGTGTTCTCAACCCCACCGAATCTGGATGGGTCCGGGTGTTCTCAACCCCACTGAATCTGGATGAGTCTGGGTGTACTCAACCCCACCGAATCTGGATGGGTCCGGGTGTTCTCAACCCCACTGAATCTGGATGAGTCTGGGTGTACTCAACCCCACTGAATCTGGATGGGTCCGGGTGTTCTCAACCCCACTGAATCTGGATGAGTCTGGGTGTACTCAACCCCACTGAATCTGGATGAGTCTGGGTGTTCTCAACCCCACTGAATCTGGATGGGTCTGGGTGTTCTCAACCCCACTGAATTTGGATGGGTCTGGGTGTTCTCAACCGCACTGAATCTGGATGGGTCTGGGTGTTATCAACCCCACTGAATCTGGATGGGTCTGGGTGTTCTCAACCCCACTGAATCTGGATGGGTCTGGGTGTTCTCAACCCCACTGAATCTGGATGAGTCTGGGTGTTCTCAAGCCCACTGAATCTGGATGGGTCTGGGTGTTTTCAACCCCACTGAATCTGGATGGTTCTGGGTGTTCTCAACCCAACTGAATTTGGATGGGTCTGGGTGTTCTCAACCCCACTGAATTTGGATGGGTCTGGGTGTTCTCAACCCCACTGAATCTGGATGGGTCTGGGTGTTCTCAACCCCACTGAATCTGGATGGTTCTGGGTGTTCTCAACCCAACTGAATTTGGATGGGTCTGGGTGTTCTCAACCCCACTGAATTTGGATGGGTCTGGGTGTTCTCAACCGCACTGAATCTGGATGGGTCTGGGTGTTATCAACCCCACTGAATCTGGATCGGTCTGGGTGTTCTCAACCCCACTGAATCTGGATGGGTCTGGGTGTTCTCAACCCCACTGAATCTGGATGAGTCTGGGTGTTCTCAAGCCCACTGAATCTGGATGGGTCTGGGTGTTTTCAACCCCACTGAATCTGGATGAGTCTGGGTGTTCTCAACCCCACTGAATCTGGATGGGTCTGGGTGTTCTCAACCCCACTGAATCTGGATGGGTCTGGGTGTTCTCAACCCCACTGAATCTGGATGGGTCTGGGTGTTCTCAACCCCACTGTTTCCTACACTCTTAGAGAAAACGGTACATTCTACAACCTAAAACGGTCCCATGTCAAACCCTTTCCATAGAGGGTTCTACATGGAACCCAAAATAGTTCTACCTGGAACCAGAAAGAGTTCTAACTGAAACCAGAAAAGGTTCTGAAGAACCCTTTTGGAACCCTTTTTCTTGAGGCTCAGCCCTTAAAGGTGAAAGGTATGAGTAACATCTGTTATCGTGACATCATGGTTTGGGACATTCACTCAATTGATCAGAGGGTCGACATAACCTTTCATCAGCCAGCTGTTCGTTGAAGTGTAAAAAAGGATTTACTGGGGCAATGTATTCAGGTACAGGATGCACACTATAACCAGTGGGACACCAAGACATTGCGAGAGATGTTCGTTTTCCTTATACCTAGACACTGTATCTGGAGCCCAATTCCATCATGGTGAAACCATAGACATAATCATAACACATGCCATATGTTCACACAAACATGGCAATTCAGTTCAAATAGCATCTTCAATGGACAAGTACATTTTCCAACCAGAAAGAGAGAGAGAGAGTTGGAGAGTGAGAGAGTGAGCTAGGGGCTCCAATGTCAAGAGACAGGCTTTCATCCAAGATGGTTGTAAAGTGAATCTAGAGGCTGGAGCAAGTATCTCAACCCCAGGCCAAAAGAACCATCCCACCCCTCCGAATGTGGGAATGTGGTTTTCTCTGAAATGCTCATAACCACCACCCACCCCCAGACTCTCGCTTGTTGGGAAGACGCTTGTCTCCAAACTAACTGCACGCAAAGGATGTCTGTTGGCTGGGGCACTGGGAAATGGGGGTGGATAAGATGGAGGATGGTAGGGTGGGGTGTGGTCCCATGGTCCCCAGCGGGCATAGCATGAAAGGAGAATTTGATACAAAACTAACATTCACGTGAACAATTAGAAAACAGTGCGTGTGTGTGTTCACATCAAATCTCCGATTTCTAATAGACCTCCACCATCTGTTCTGTGTTAGATGCAGGTTCATCATGAAGAAGTGTTGAGTAGCAGATAGAAAGGCAACTTGTACTCTGAGTTGGCTTTGAGTTGAGTCAGACTTGACAGTCAGGATCATGTTCAGCTCAATTGAGCCCCAGCTCTGACGTAATGCAAGACGGGTGGCACCAGTATTTATACTCCTTCGGATACTCAAAAACAACTCACACGAATATTTGGAATATCATTCAAACAGGATACATATACAGATTCAATATCTGTGTTTTTAGCACCAAAGTGGATACGTTTGATAAGAGAGCGTGTCAAGACAGTTTACTCAGTGCAAGACTGGCAAGTCGGTTATTTTACCAACTGAACTGAGAAGTTAGCTATTTAGATTGTTTGCTAACTGTTTTTATTCGAAACAACGAGGTGGCAGAGGCATGGAGACTGTTGAATATGGCAGAGGCTTGGAGACTGTTGAATATGGCAGAGGCTTGGAGACTGTTGAATATGGCAGAGGCCTGGAGACTGTTGAATATGGCAGAGGCTTGGAGACTGTTGAATATGGCAGAGGCTTGGAGACTGTTGAATATGGCAGAGGATCAATAATAAGAATAAGACCACCTCCTCCCAGCTGCCCATTGCACTGAGGATAGGAAACATTGTCACCACCGATAAATCTACAATAATCGATCATTTCAATAAGCATTCTTCTACGGCTGGCCATGCTTTCCACCTGGCTACCCCGACCCCGACCAACATCTCAGCACCCCCTGCAGCAACTTGCCCAAGCACTTCTCCTTCACCCAAATCCAGACAGCTGATGTTCTGAAAGAGCTTCAAAATCTGGATCCCTACAAATCAGCTGGTCTAGACAATCTGGACCCTCTCTTTCTAAAATTATCCTCCGAAATTGTTGCAACCCCTATTACTAGCCTGTTCAACCTCTCTTTCATATCGTCTGAGATCCCCAAAGATTGGAAAGCTGCTGCGGTCATCCCCCTCTTCAAAGGGGGAGACAGACTAGACCCAAACTGTTATAGACCTATATCCATCCTGCCCTGCCTTTCTAAAGTCTTCGAAAGCCAAGTTAACAAACAGATCACCGACCATTTCGAATCCCACCATACCTTCTCCACTATGCAATCTAGTTTCCAAGCTGGTCATGGGTGCATGAAAAGACAGTAAAAGACAGTACTGTGCAGCCGTCTTCCTTGACCTGGCCAAGGCTTTCGACTCTGTCAATCACTGCATTCTTATCGGCAGACTCAATAGCCTTGGCTTCTCAAATGACTGCCTCGCCTGGTTCACCAACTACTTCTCTGATAGAGTTCAGTGTGTCAAATCGGAGGGCCTGTTGTCCGGACCTCTGACAGTCTCTATGGGGGTGCCACAGGGCTCAATTCTCGGGCCAACAATTTTCTGTGTACATATCAATGATGTCGCTCTTGCTGCTGGTGATTCTCTGATCCACCTCTACGCAGACGACACCATTCTGTATACATCTGGCCCTTCTTTGGACACTGTGCTAACAAACCTCCAAACGAGCTTCAATGCCATACAACACTTCTTCCGAGGCCTCCAACTGCTTTTAAATGCAAGTAAAACTAAGAGCATGCTCTTCAGCCGATTGCTGCCCGCACCCTCCCGCCCGACCAGCATCACTACTCTGGAGGGTTCTGACTTAGAATATGTGGACAACTACAAATACCTAGGTGTCTGGTTAGACTGTAAACTCTCCTTCCAGACTCACATTAAGCATCTCCAATCCAAAATTAAATCTAGAATTGGCTTCCTATTTCGCAACAAAGCCTCCTTCACTCATGCTGCCAAACATACCCTAGTAAAACTGACTATCCTACCAATCCTCGACTTCGGCGATGCCATTTACAAAATAGCCTCCAACACTCTACTCAGCACACTGGATGTAGTCTATCTCAGTGCCATCAGTTTTGTCACCAAAGCCCCATATACTACCCACCACTGCGACCTATATGCTCTCATTGGCTGGCCCTTGCTACATATTCGTCGCCAAACCCACTGGCTCCAGGTCATCTATAAGTCTATGCTAGGTAAAGCCCCGCCTTACCTCAACTCACTGGTCACCATAGCAACACCCACCCATAGCCCGCACTCCAGCAGGTATATTTCACTGGTCATCCCCAAAACCAACACTTCCTTTGGCCGCCTTTCCTTCCAGTTCTCTGCTGCTATGACTGGAACAAATTGCAAAAATCACTGAAGCTGGAGTCTTATATCTCAGTCTCTAACTTTAAACATCAGCTGTCAGAGCAGTTTACCAATCACTGTACCTATACACAGCCAATCTGTAAATAGCACACCCAACTACCTCATCCCCATATTGTTATTTATCCTCTTGCTCTTTTGCACCCCAGTATCTCCAGGGGCGGAAATCCCGGGGGGGACGGGGGGGGGGACACGACCCCCCCATCCTGGGAAAAATATGATTTCCCCCCCCCCCAATATATCACTGAAACATAACTATGTAATTTAAATAATATTAATAATACGCAATGAAAGCAATTGTGCTGATTATAGACACATAATAGCGCGTTTTTAAATTTCAAAAGATTGCGACCCCCCACCCTTTGCCTCACAATGGTTTGATACACTGCCAGTTACTTAGTTGGCAAGGTAACAGAGGGGTCGTATCTACAATCTGAAAGGCACTCAATGAACGTAACGGACGTGAGGTTAATCCAGTCAATCGCGCACACACACTAGCTGAATATGCAGATCTAGGGCGCAAATATTAACTATTAAGCTAGCTAGTACCTATTCCATTCATGTGGCCTCGTCAAAGATGGAATCTTTGCTATCGTCAATTTATTCCAAGATCAGCATGCAGATGATGTAAATTAGTGCTTCAAAGTCCCTGTGATAAGGTTAGCGATAAACTGAAGTCCAAACTGAACAGAACTACACTCTCTTCTACCATTGTCTTAAATATATTTAATGGTCTCGGTACAAAAGCTAAATTGTCGCAAGGGAACTTTTATTTATTTATTTTATTTCACCTAGCAAAGATTATAGCAAATACCACTGAAACGGAATTGGTGCTCGCTAGCTTTGCAAATTCAGCTATTGTTGGAAGCCAGCCAATATGAAACAAACTATTAAAATTACAAAAGGTTGCAGCATATGTTGTGTAAATGGTGAACTCATACAGCTGTCAACTCTTGTCATTTTAATCCATTTCACATTTGCTAGCTACCTTTTAGATCGAAGCCCAAATAGAATGATAAAAGATAAGATGATAGAAGCCCATCTCCTACTGTAAATAACCTACACACTGTGTGTGTGTGTAGCCAGCCAGCCAGGTAGAAAAATGGCAGAAAAATAAAAGACGGACATCAGAGTATTTTTCAGTACACCAAAATGCAAAGTAAGAACCCTAGTAGCCTAATATCTCAAAGACTAGTTGATAAAATGTTCATAAGAAAGAAATGAAATTCTAATGGAAATGTTTCACAATGATGTCATTCGGCAGAGCAGGCAACAGATGGCACACAGACAGCAGAGTTGGGGACAGATATGCAGGGACAGACTGGCAGAGACAGGGAGTCTCAGGTAAGTTTGTTGAGTCTTTGTTTGGCAACATTATGAAAGGTTCTCAATTTTTTTTACTTGTAAAATAGGAACATAATTGGAAAATGCCATGGATACCCCCACTCTCAACTTAAACTGGTGGCTGAACTAAGATTTGTTAAAGGCAATGGTATTGCTGTTGTGATTAGTTGTGTAGTTTTGGGTACCGGTAGTTAGGAGTACGGCAAACACCTTATTTCTTTGGTTCATCAATATACATTTACCATATTACACTGTAGGCTATGTGTTACAGCACTACTTTTGGTGTCCCCCTCAGGAATTGCTCTTGAGAAAATGTCATGTAATTGTCCCCTCCAAAGTTGATATCAGATTTTCGCCCCTGAGTATCTCTATTTGCACATCATCATCTGCACCTCTATCACTCCAGTGTTAATGCAAAATGTTTCGCCTCTATGGCCTATTTTTTGCCATACCTCCCTACTCTTCTACATTTGCACACACTGTAAATAGATTTTTGTATTGTGTTATTGACTGTACGTTTGTTTATGTGTAACTCTGTGTTGTATCACAATTGCATCACAATACCAGGAAGACATTGCGAGTGTACCCATGTGTTTACCACTCAAATTGCCAGAGTTGGATAGGTTCCAAGCCCGTTCTATTCATTCTTTTTCTATGAGTTTTGCATGTAATAGCTCTTAACTACAGGACTGGACACAAACAAGCTGAACAATGCTTGAGACAATTTGTGCCTATAATGTTGGGTTGCCTTCGCTCTTGAGAAACACTCATTACTGCAACCATTTATTTACAGCCAACGAGCTAGTCACAGCTAATACTATCTTCCATTGGCTGTCTGAATGCTCTGGCAGCTACAACCTGTTATATATATCCTTATTGGATGTCAACATTATGTCATAGCCCCTCATTGGTTGCCTTAACTTACAAAGGATCACAACTTACAATCGTTTTCTTTGTCTGTGAACATAGCGGAACATTTGTTTCCTGGAAATATTTAAAACATAATGGTAAACTGAGGATTAAGCAGTATGACGTCATATAGGGGATGAATAATATCTACAGCAAAACAAGCAATGATTAAATATATCTTACTTCAATGAGGTTTTGTTTTACAAGGCCAATAACTTTATTCGCTTCAGATATAAGCATTTTGATTAGTAAAATGGTCTATTGTTATTGGGCCATGCTGTCAGGCTGTGGGCCATGCTGTCAGGCCAAACCAGCATATTTTGAACAGACACCCAGGCCAAATAATTAATGTGTACATTGACATACAGCACATTTTAATGTTTTGGGCGGGGTCTGCCTTTTTCTCATAGTAAATGAGTGTGGTTAGCCATTGGACTCTCATGTTAAAGCCAAGTTAAATGAGTGTGTGGGTATGCAATAGCATTGAATCAATTCAATGACACACTAAAAGTAGCACGTATAACTTGCAAAGCACATTGCCGTAGACTAGATGGTATAAAGGCTGGTTAGTTCTGCTACATTAAAGCACACTTGGTCACATGAGAGCCAGGAGACCCTCAGCCACTCACACATGCACACGCGCACACATGGCCACACACGCACACACACACACAGAAGCATAAGACGTGCCAGAGATGATCAGACTTACACATTCAGATCAGTTTTAATGTAATTTATTTAAGGCTATACCCTCCCTCCATCGTTCTCTCCTCCCTCCTCCTCCACTCCCCTCTCCTTCCCTACTCTAATCGCTCTGTTGTGGTGTTAGTTCGAGCTTGGTGGTGGTTTCTCCTCCCTCACAGGAAACTCTCTCTCTCTTTAACTCTCTCTTTCTCTCTCTCTCCCTCTTGCTCTCTCTTCCTTTACACTATATAAGTGTGGTGGTTGGATTGTGTGTCAGACAGAGTAAAGGAATACTAGAGTGTAGGACAGATGGAGAGGGGCACAATTCCTGTGCCCCACCCCCTGCCCCCACCCCCTCTCTCCCCGGGATTGGCTGATGTGATGGTCGCCGTGCAGGATCTACAGGTGAGAGATCTCTCTGATTCGTCAGATTCCGACATTTCTCTCACACAAACCACATAATATAAACGAACAAAAATAGCTTTTACTAAACAGCTTTCAAACTAATGGCACAACAGCAGCGTGAATAGGATGTCTTTTTTAAAGTTATGTTTTTGTGCCTGTCAAGGGGCTGGGTCTGACCAATAGCTCTTAACTACAGGACTGGACACAAACAAGCTGAACAATGCTGGAGACAATTTGTGCCTATAATGTTGGGTTTCCTTTGCTCTTGAGAAACACTCATTACTCATTAATAGGAGGCATTTTTTAAAGTTATGTTTTTGTGCCAGTAAAGGGGCTGTGTCTGACCTGGAATGTTCACTCGTAGACTGCATTTAGACAGGCAGCCCAAATTTCTGATATTTTCTTTCACTATTTGGTCTTTTGACCAATCAGTTCAGAATCTAAACACAGCCTTACAATACTGCACAGTACAAGTCAGTCACTGTGCCTTAGACAGCGCTGGTTTCTACCCCATCTTTTCATGTTTGCCATCTTTGTTCATGTTCACACTTAATGACGAACATAAAAGAGACATTTCAAAGTTTAGCTGTGGGAGCGAGGCTGGCGAGACAAGCATGTTTAACTGCAGAATTAAATTACATTACAACCCCTATAAAACATCAATTTTGTTTGGGGTTGCCTATTTTTTAATCTTCTCTTCACATAATTAAAACCGAACAGTAAGAATGCCTCCTATAGAGATGAAAATAAGAGGCCTTTGGGAGGAGAGTTAGATACCTGAATACCTGAGGGGATTTTGGCTCATGGATAAAGCGCTTCTCTGGCTCTGGGATGATAGTGACGAGGGACGAGTTATGCCCCCACACAAGCAGAGAGATGAGCCAGACACGCTGCAGGACTGACAGATTGTGTTGACAATGTTTGGGCTGCTTCCTGTAGGTTCACCGCGGGGTAAAGGTTCTGGCACAATCTGAGGTGTTGCGTTATATGTGTTTCTCTCTGCCACACTCTCTCTTCCTGTGCCCTCTCTTTCTATTTGCTATCATTTTCTTTCTTTCTCTCTCTCTCTCTCAATGTATTTATAAATCCCTTTTTACATCAGCAGATGTCACAAAGTGCTTTTACAGAAACACAGCCTAAAACCCCAAACAGCAAGCAATGCAAATGTAGAAGCACGTGGCTAGGAAAACCTCCCTATAAAAGGCAGGAACGTAGGAAGAAACCTAGAGAGGAACAAGGCTCTGAGTGGTGACCAGTCCTCTTCTGGCTGTGCCCAGTGGAGATTATAAGAGTACATGGCCATTAAGGCCAGATCGATGACCAGCAGGGTCAAATAACAGGGGTTATAGAGGGTGCAGATCAGTACCTCAGGTGTAAATGTCAGTTGACTTTTCATAGTCGAGCATTAAGAGGTTGAGACAGCAGGTGCGGCAGAGAGAGAGGGAGAGGGAGGGTCGAAACAGCAGGTCCGGGATAAGTTAGCGCGTCCGGTGAACAGGTCCGGGTTCCATAGCCGCAGGCAGAACAGCAGAAACTGGATCAGCAGCATGACCAGGTGGACTGGGGACGGGGACAGCCAGAAGTCATCAGGCCAGGTAGTCCTGAGCAATGGTCCTAGGGCTCAGGTCCTCCGAGAGCGGAGAGAGAGAGAGAGTGATGGGAGAATAAGAGGGAGCATACTTAAGATCACAAAGGACACCAGATAAAACAGGAGAATTACACCAGATAGGACAGAGTGACCCTAGCCCCTCGGCTGTTTTAGCCATCCAGCAAGGAAGGATCCACCTCAAACCAAAACAAAACAGTACTGTAGATTAGCTCAGCATTTCTTAATCCTCCTCTCCCAGTACCCCTGGCAATGTCGGGTGCTGTTACAACATATTTCTAAATGTACTGTTTAAAAGGCCCATGGCAGTCAACAAAAATACTTTTCATGTGTTTTATATATATTTCCACACTGTGATGTTTGAATTATACTCTAAAATGGTGAAAATTATGTTAATTCCCTTTTAGTGTAAGAGCTGTTTGAAAAGACCACCTGACATTTCTGCCTGTTTTGGTGGGATGAAGTTTTGGCCTGCCTGGTGACATCACCAGGTGACAATTTAGTCAATAGACCAATAAGAAAGAGAGTTCCAAACCTCTATCAATAACAGCTACCTTTCAGTTTTCCCCTCCCCACTCAGACCACTCCCAGACAGTCCTAGCAAAATTATTGCTTGAGAAATTGCCCTTTGCTAAGTAAACAATCAAAGTAAGGTACTTAATTGCTACCCAAAAAATATTTGATAGTGAGATAAAAATGTCTGCATGTTACCTTTAAGGGATACTTAGGGATTTTGACAATTAGGCCCTTTATCTACTTCCCCAGAGTTAGATGAACTTGTGGATACCATTGTTATGTCTCTGTGTCCAGTATGAAGCATGCTAACACATACCTATAGACTTCCAGACAATGAGCTAATGCTAGTTAGCATTGGCTTGCAAAACTACCTCTAACTTCCTTCATACTGCACAGACATAAAAATGGTATCCACAAGTTCTGACTGATCTGACTGATGTTGCCAAAATCGAAGTATTCCTTTAAATGAACAGTGAAATGGAATAATATTTTCTCACTATATCTCCTACAAATCACTTTAAGTTCACATTTGAGTTTACAGTCACAGTTCTTGGTCCAATAGATGTTCCAACATCTTTAAACACTAAGTGAGGTATGCAGGGATGAATTGTAGATGAGCTGTCATTGGCTAGAACAGATACTTAAAAACAGTTCAGTTTTAGAAGTTGTTGATGTTGGTCAGAAGGCTTCCATGTAAACCACAGTCATCAACAAAATCTTATCTTAATTGCTACCAGATAGGTCTGCGGGTTCCGGGCAGAAAGATAAATCATTCAATTTGACAGTCCGCCAAACTTACACGCTTCCTCCAATATACAACATCTGTGGTTGCTTGCCTTCTCTTGGAAAAGGCAATTTTATTATTTACATTTATTATGTTATTATACCATATGTACACAATAACATCTGCAAAAGGCATTGAATCCTAGCAATATTTCAAAACGGGTTGCACTTAGTCAATGTTAGTGTTATTTTTTTGGGGGGGGATAGATCAGCTTTAATCTTGCAGTTAGATTGTGGCTTCTATCAATGTAATTGTCTGCATCATTTCCAATCCCCCATATATATTATTTTAAATATATATATATGTTTTAGATATATTTTCCTTCTTTATTATTTTCCCCTTACCTACCATCCCTCCCCTAATTGAAGTAAACTAATGGACAACAATACTTAGGCTTCTACTTCCAGCTCATACATACTACAGTTGAAGTCGGAAGTTTACACACACTTAGGTTGGAGTCATTAAAACTCGTTTTTCAACCACTCCACACATTTCTTGTTAATAAACTATAGTTTTGGCAAGTTGGTTAGGACATCTACTTTGTGCATGACACAAGTCATTTTTCCAACAATTGTTTACAGACAGATTATTTCACTCATAATTCACTGTATCACAATTCCAGTGGGTCAGAAGTTTACATACACTAAGTTGACTGTGCCTTTAAACAGCTTGGAAAATTAGAGAAGATGATGTCATGGCTTTAAAAGCTTCTGATAGGCTAATTAACATAATTTGAGTCCATTGGATGTGTACTTGTGAATGAATTTTAAGGCCTACCTTCAAACTCAGTGCCTCTTTGCTTGACATCATGGGAAAATCAAAAGAAATCAGCCAAGACCTCAGAAAAAAATGGTAGACCTCCACAAGTCTGGTTCATCCTTGGGAGAAATTTCCAAATGCCTGAAGGTACCACGTTCATCTGTACAAACTCAGAAAGGAGATGCGTTCTGTCTCCTAGAGATGAACGTACTTTAGTGCGAAAAGTGCAAATCAATCCCAGAACAACAACAAAGGACCTTGTTTCCTCCAGCATTTACACAGGTACAAAAGTATCTATATCCACAGTATAATGACTCCTATATCGACATAACCTGAAAGGCCGCTCAGCAAGGAAGAAGCCACTGCTCCAAAACTGCCATAAAAAAGACAGACTACGGTTTGCAACTGCACATGGGGACAAAGATCATACTTTTTGGAGAAATGTCAGCTGGTCTGATGAAACGAAAATATAATTGTTTGGCCATAATGATCATCGTTATGTTTGGAGGAAAAAGAGGGAGGCATGCAAGCCAAAGAACAACATCCCAACCGTGAAGCACGGGGGTAGCAGCATCATGTTGTGGGGGTGCTTTGCTGCAGGAGGGACTGGTGCACTTCACAAAATAGATGGCATCATGAGGAAAGAAAATGATGTGGATATATTGAAGCAACATCTCAGACATCAGTTGCACCCCTGACTTTTTGCCCTCAAAACAGCCTCAATTCATCGGGGCATGGACTCTACAAGGTATCAAAGCGTTCCACAGGGATGCTGGACCATGTTGACTCCAATGCTTCCCAAAGTTGTGTCAAGTTGTCTGGATGTCCTTTGGGTGGTGGGCCATTCTTGATACACATGGGAAACTGTTGAGCAAGAAAAACCCAGCAGGGTTTCAGTTCTTGACACAAACTGGTGCGCCTGGCACCTACTAACTTACCCAGTTTAAAGGCACCTCAATATTTTATCCCGCCCATTCACCTTCTGAATGGCACACACACACAATCCAGTATCAATTGTCTCAAGGCTTAGAAATGATTCTTTAACCTGTCTCCTCCCCTTCATCAATAAGGGATCATAGACATTTATATTTCTGTCATTTAGCAGACACCCTTATCCTGAGCAACTTAAATTTAGTGCGTTCATCTTAAGATAGCTAGGTGGGACAACCACATATCACAGGCATAGAAAGTACATGGTTACTCAATAAAGTAGCTATGAGTAGAGTCAGAGCTAGAAAGGGGGTCAGGGAGAGGTCTCGGGGGGAAATTGACATACTTGAGTAAAAGTAAAAATACCTTAATAGAAAATGACTCAAGTAAAAGTGAAAGTCACCCAGTAAAATACAACTTGAGTAAAAGTCTAAAAGTATTTGGTTTTAAATAGACTTAAGTATCAAAAGTAAATGTAATTTCTAAAATGTATATACGTATCAAAAATAGAAGTAAAAGTAAAAATCTTTTCAAGTTCCTGATATTAAGCAAATGTATTTTTTTTATTCACGGAAAGCCAGGGGCACACTCCAACACTCCAGACATAATTTACAAATGAAGCATGTGTGTTTAGTGAGTCCGCCAGATCAAAGGAAGTAGGGATGACCAGTAATATTTTCTTGATAAGTGTGTGAATTGGACCCTTTTCCTAAAACATTTTCTTTAGGAATGTAGTGAAGTAAGAGTAAAAGTTGTCAAAAATATAAATAGTACAGATACCCCCCAAAACTACATAGGTTGTCAAAAATAGAATTGTACAGACTCCCCCCAAAACGACTTAGCTTGTACTTTGTAGTATTTTTACTTAGGTACTTACACCACTGGGGTGGGTCAAGTGCAAGTGCTGGTTCACCTCATCGAGTAGCAGAATGGAGTGCTCAGGCTGGGGTGTAGGGTTTGAGCATAGGTGTAAGGTAGGGAGGGGCAGTTCCTCTTGCTGTTCCATAGGTAAGCACCATGGTCTTGTAGTGGATGCGAGCTTTGACTGGAAGCCAGTGGAGTGTGCAGAGGAGCGGGGTAACATGAGAGAACTTGGGAAGCTTGATAACCAGGCGGGCTGCAGCATTCTGGATAAGTTGCAGCGAGTCACTGCTACAACAACTCTATGGATGTTGTAGAGCATGAACCTGCAGGAGCGAGTCACTGCTTTGATGTTTGCAGAGAATGACAGGGTGTTGTCTAGGGTCATGCCAAGGTTTGTTGCACTCTGGGAAGGCGACACTGTGGAGTGGTAGGAAATGGCTTTAGTAGCAGATACAGAGGAAGAGAAGGTAGAGAGGAGGGAGTGAAAGGATGATAGGTCCTCCGGAAGTTTAGTTTTCCTCCATTTTTGTTCAGCTGCCCGCAGCCCTGTTCTGTAGGCTCGCAATGAGTCACTCAGCCACGGAGCAGGAGGGGAGGGCCGAGCCGGCCCGGGAAGAAACGGGACAGTGCGAGTCATAGGATGCTGAAAGGGAGGAGAGTAGGGTCAAAGAGGCAGAAGCAGGATACAGGAGGGAGAAGGTAATATGTACATGTAGGTAGAGTTATTAGCAGAAGGGAGAGATGATAGGATAGAAGAGGAGAGAGTAGTGGGAGAGAGAGAGAGCAAAGATTGTGATGCGCATGACCATCTGGGTAGGGGCTGAGTGGTTAGGGTTGGAGGAAAGGGAGACAGAAAAGGAAACAAAGTAGTGATCAGAGACCTGGAGGGGGGTTGCAGTGAGATTAGTAGGCGAGCAGCCTCTAGTAAAGATGAGGTCAAGGGTATTGCCTGCCTTGTGAGTTGGAGGTGATTGGGAAAGAATGAGGTCAAAAGAGGCAAGGAGGGGAAGAGAGCTTTTACCTGGATTCGTGGAAAGAGCAGGTGTTCTTAATGTTTTGTATACTCAGTGTGCTGGTACATAATCTTATTCCCGGCTTGAAACTCTGACTCAGGCATTTGGTAAATCAGCAGGTACAATGTTGGGAACAGTTGTCGTTAAACACTGGTAGAAAACTCTAAAAAGGCATCTGGTGACAATGTACAAACATGCCTGTGAGGGATGCAGTGGCCATCCCTCTGATCAGGGTACAGCTAGATGTGGTGTGGACATGAGCAGTCTGCCCAGCTCATGGTTTAGTCAGATCCCTGGGTGTCAATTGACAAGGCATCAAGGCGTCATGGCAACATGCATGCCAACATTCTGATCTATTTGTGTATGGCTAATAAATTAACCAAATAGAAACAGAAACTCGCTCAACAGCAGAAAACTTTAAGCACAGGTGCAAACAACCTACATTGTTGTACACAGTATGGGATATTCTCTAAGCCGATTAGCATTGTTGTGAAACACTATATGATAAAATGACCCCTCATCTATAATCCCTAATGTCCTCTCTCTTCCTTTCTCCTTCTCTCTCACTCACTATCCCTCTCTTTCTCTCTCTCTCTTCCTCACCCACTCTTTCTCTCTCCATCATTCCTCTATATTGTTCACTCTCTCTCACTCCCTTTCACTCTCTGTCCTTCTTCTGTCTGTATCATTCACTATCTTACTCGCTCTCTCTCTCTCTTCCTTTCTCTCTCTTCAGGATGTTTGACAGCCCTTCCCATTGACCCAAGCCCGAGGATGCTCATGGTGCCCGTCGGAAGTGGCCAACCTCACCACACCGTGCCTGTGGCCTGCGCCCTCACCTGTTCCTGGCTCCTGCTACTCTTTCATGCCGCCTTCAGCCAGAAACCTGCCAAGCTGCCCCTGGTGGGCCGCAAGCCCTTCATCGCTGCCTGGAACGCACCGCTGGACCTGTGCACTGTCAAGTACAATGTCCACACCAACCTGGAGCAACTCTTCCACATTAGTGGCAGTCCGCGGGCCGTCCACACTGGCCAGAACGTTACCATTTTCTACGCCAACCGGCTGGGCCTCTACCCTTTCTACACGGACCACAGCATCCCTATCAACGGAGGCCTGCCCCAAAACTGCAACATGAATGACCATCTCCTCAAGGCCTACAGGGATATCAACCATTTTATCCCCTCGGAGGACTTTGCCGGTCTGGCGGTCATTGACTGGGAGTACTGGCGCCCACAGTGGAGCCGCAACTGGCACAAGAAAGACATTTACCGGCGGAAGTCGAGGGAGCTGATCGCACAGGCCTATGTCAACGTGACTTCATCACAAATCGAAGAGCTGGCGAGCAAACGCTTTGAGAAGAGTGCTCGGGCGTTCATGCAGAAGACTGTCCAGCTAGGGACGTTGCTTCGCCCCAACGGACTCTGGGGCTTCTACCTCTATCCGGACTGCCACAACTACAACCTGTATGAGCACAACTACACAGGCTCCTGCCCTCTGCTGGAGAGCCGGCGTAATGACGAACTGCTCTGGTTGTGGAACAGCAGCACAGCACTGTTTCCCTCAGTGGCTATCAGGAAGAGCCAAACAGACAGTGTCAGCAACCTCCATTTCTCCCAGTTCAGGGTGCTGGAGTCTCTGAGGATAGCTGGGCTCACCTCACATGGCTATGATCTGCCCACGTTCGTGTACACACGCCTGGGCTACAGAGACGAGGCAATGGCCTTCCTCACCACGGTAAGACTGTCACACTTAATAACCCAAAGGTCTAAAATCAAATGCTTTTCATCCTACATGATCCCAATGGGACTGGTAATTCACTGATTCTTAGTTGATACTACAAAACTTTGGAATGCTTTACACACAGGATCAGTTTAGACATAACTTGTTTGACTGGGAACTATTTATTTTTGGCATTCTTTAACCTACACTAATTTGTTTCCCTCTCAGCAGTCAACACTATTTAGAGTACTGCATCATAAGTTGTGTGCAGGCAATTCTGCTTTTCCTAAGGAGACATTAGCACCATCTTGTGGCTGCTTAAATAAGTTGAAAATGTGGTGGAATTATCCTGTCTGTGTGTCTATGTGAATTGCAGAAAGACTTGATCCACACCATTGGGGAGAGTGCTGCTCTTGGTGCTGCTGGTTTTGTGATCTGGGGAGACCTCAACCTCACCTCATCCAGAGTGAGTCTGATTCTCCATCTTTACTGTTATCTAATATAATTCACATTAAAGTTAGACCATCCAAGTGTTACACAAGCTAGAATAGAGAAGAGCCAAAAAGGCTGGCGTTAGGGCAATGAACTGCTCTGAAAAAGACAAATCCTTAATTAAAGCTATGAAAATAAAGTGCTTGCTATTTCATTCTGTTTGGAATTATTTTTGCTGTCAACACCTCCAAGGCCTGTGTACATCTGCCATTCAAAATGAGGCTTTGAGAAGAAATGTAATGTATTCCTAAATGTATTCCAAACATTATTCCTACTAAGCATTTACCAATGGCGACGTCTTTTGGATGTCTTTTTTTGGTGCAGTCTGGACTGGCCTTGTTTTCAGCGTACAAGGATGCAGATTTTTGGTCTCAACTTTATTTTGGCCAAACATTTTTATTTTATTTATTTTTATTTCACCTTTATTTAACCAGGTAGGCAAGTTTAGAACAAGTTCTCATTTACAATTGCAACCTGGCCAAGATAAAGCAAAGCAGTTTGACACATACAACAACACATGGAGTAAAACAAACATACAGTCAATAATACAGTAGAAAAATAAGTCTATATACAATGTGAGCAAATGAGGTGAGATAAGGGAGGTAAAGGCAAAAAAAGGCCATGGTGGCGAAGTACATACAATATAGCAAGTAAAACACTGTAATGGTAGATTTGCAGTGGAAGAAAGTACAAAGTAGAAATAGAAATAATTGGGTGCAAAGGAGCAAAATAAATAAATAAATACAGTAGGGGAAGAGGTAAATTTGGGCTAAATTATAGATGGGCTATGAACAGGTGCAGTAATCTGTGAGCTGCTCTGACAGATGGTGCTTAAAGCTAGTGAGGGAGATAAGCGTTTCCAGTTTCAGAGATTTTTGTAGTTCGTTCCAGTCATTGGCAGCAGAGAACTGGAAGGAGAGGCAGCCAAAGGAGGAATTGGCTTTGGGGGTGACCAGTGAGCTATACCTGCTGGATCGTGTGCTACAAGTGGGTGCTGCTATGGTGACCAGTGAGCTGAGATAAGGGGGGACTTTACCTAGCAGGGTCTTTTAGATGACCTGGAGCCAGTGGGTTTGGCGACGAGTATGAAGCGAGGGCCAGCCAACGAGAGCATACAGGTCGCAGTGGTGGGTAGTAGATGGGGCTTTGGTGACAAAACGGAAGGCACTGTGATAGACTGCATCCAATTTATTGAGTAGGGTATTGGAGGCTATTTTGTAAATGACATCGCCGAAGTCGAGGATTGGTAGGATAGTCAGTTTTATGAGGGTATGTTTGGCAGCATGAGTGAAGGATGCTTTGTTGCGAAATAGGAAGCCGATTCTAGATTTAACTTTGGATTGGAGATGTTTGATGTGAGTCTGAAAGGAGAGTTTACAGTCTAACCAGACACCTAGGTATTTGTAGTTGTCCACATATTCTAAGTCAGAACCGTCTAGAGTAGTGATGCTGGACAGGCGGGCAGGTGCAGGCAGCGATCGTGTGGCTCAGTTGGTAGAGCATGGTGTTTGCAACGCCAGGGCTGTGGGTTCGATTCCCACGGGTGACCTGTACAGAGAAAAAAATGTATGCATTCACTACTGTAAGTCGTGAGAGCATCTGCTAAATGACAAAAATGTAAAGAGCATGCATTTAGTTTTACTTGTATTTAAGAGCAGTTGGAGGCCACGGAAGGAGAGTTGTATGGCACTGAAGCTCGACTGGAGGGTTGTTAACACAGTGTCCAAGAAGGGCCAGAACTATACAGAATGGTGTCGTCTGCGTAGAGGTGGATCAGAGACTCACCAGCAGCAAGAGCAACATCATTGATATATACAGAGAAGAGAGTCGGCCCAAGAATTGAACCCTGTGGCACCCCCATAGAGACTGCCAGAGGTCCGGACAACAGGCCCTCCGATTTGACACTGAACTCTATCTGAGAAGTAGTTGTTGAACCAGGCGAGTCAATCATTTGAGAAACCAAGACTATTGAGTCTGCCGATGAGGATGTGGTGATTGACAGAGTCGAAAGCCCTGGCCAGGTCAATGAATACGGCTTCACAGTATTGTTTCTTATCGATGGCGGTTAAGATATCGTTTAAGACCTTGAGCGTGGCTGAGGTGCACCCATGACCAACTCTGAAACCAGATTGCATAGCGGAGAACGTGCGGTGGGATTCAAAATGGTTGGTAATCTGTTTGTTGACTTGGCTTTCAAAGACCTTAGAAAGGCAGGGTAGGATAGATATAGGTCTGTAGCAGTTTGGGTCAAGAGTGTCCCCCCCTTTGAAGAGGGGGATGACCGCAGCTGCTTTCCAATCTTTGGGAATCTCAGACGACACGAAAGAGAGGTTGACTAGGCTAGTAATAGGGGTTGCATCAATTTCGGCAGATAATTTTAGAAAGAGAGGCTCTACAGTGAAATGAGCCAATAAACACTAACCAGAACAGCAATGGACAAGGCATATTGACATTAAGGAGAGGCATGCTTAGCCGAGTGATCATAAGGGTCCAGTGAGTAGTGAGGTTGGTTGGGGTCACGGCGATTCAGACAGCTAGCCGGGCCATGGGTAGCAAGCTGGCAGAAGATGGTCTGTTTTTAGCCACCTCATGCATTTCCGTCGGTAGATTAGTGGGGTTCTGTGTGGTAGAGGGGACCAATCCAATTGGCAAAGTAGTTATAGGTATAGTGGCCCAAGAAAATTGTCCGATAGACCTATTCAGATAGCAGCCGATAAGACAGCTAACGATTAGCGGGCCGCAGATGGGCGTTCAGGTTACGTCGCGACGGAGGGGCCAGTTGGATAACTCCCTCGGGCAGATAACGTCGGTAGTCCAGTCGTGAAGGCCCGGTGGGGCTCCGCATCGGCAATAAAACGGGTCCGGATAGGTGATTGTAGCCAAGGAGTGGCTGATGGAACTCTTCAGCTGGCTAGCTCCGGAATAATTGATGTTTGCTCTGGGACCGACGTTAGCCAATAGTCACTCGGATAGCAGCTAGCTAGCCAGTGAACTGGCTAACTTCTGTTTGGCTTTTGTTGTGGATTTCAGATTTGAGGTGAATAATCCTTTTTTTAAACAATCGGTGAGGCGGGTTGCAGGAGAGTGTTTTGAAGTTGAGTTTTTAGAAAAAATATATATAAAAAGATATGCGAAGAAAATATGTAAATATATATATATACATGGGACACGACAAGACGAGGACAAAGGACGTCTGACTGCTATGCCATCTTGGAAAGATCTGATCAGATCAGAAAATAGGCATCTATGTTTGGTTCAGATTTTGTCAGGTCTGGACCAGCCTTGATTTCTACATCCACAGATGTCTGTTCCGGACTTGCCTATATTTGGCCCAAACAGACGTTTATAATTGGTTCAGATTTGGTCTGGTCCAGATCACCCTGGAATTGGCCCAAACATAGACGTCTATAAATGGTTCAGATTTAATCCGGTCCGGTTTGGACTGCACAGTACAGCTTTGATTTGGTCCGGTCCAGATTAACCTGGAATTGGCCCAAACATAGACGTCTATAAATGGTTCAGATTTAATCCGGTCCGGTTTGGACTGCACAGTACAGCACATTATGAAAAGTAGAGTACAGTACATTACAGTACAGTAGAGCACATTAAGGAACAGTAAAGTATAGAAAAGTAAAGTATAGTGTACTGTTTTGCACCCCACTATACTCTACTGAATTAAACTATACTGTACTGTACTGAATTATACAACGGGTGGGTCTAATCCTGAATGCTGATTGGTTAAAACCGCATTCCAGCAGGTGTCTATTTCACAAGTTACCACTGACTGAATCTATGATGTTGAAATGCCTATTTACTCTGTTCCATCTTCGCTAGAAAACAGCTTAAACAAATGCAAATGAAGCTACTTTGCTGTTATTCTGGCTGCACTTTTTGACATGACTGTAAATTAACCGTAGTTGGCTAGCTAGCAAGCAAGGGATAAGAACGTTGCCAGTCAGTATGGCAATGGAACATTTAGAATGAACGACTGGATCGTGTCTATAGATACAGAACAAAAAGAATGAACGACTGGGTCGTGTCCATAGATATAGAACAAAAATAACGAACGACTGGGTTGCACCTCTAGCAACCCTAGATTTGTGTCAGGACTATATCTTGTGGAAGGATGAAATAGTACGAATAAATTAATCAAAATAACATTTTTAATGAAATATGTCAAATATGTCAATCATTATTTTAATATGTTGGTAACCCGTTGTATAAAGGTGATAATGCCCCCGCATAAAGATAATAACACCCATGCCAATATATCCAACAAACACTGGCTTCAAGGGCATTATCACTTAATTAAACTCTACTGTAATGAATTAAACTGTACTGTACTGTACAAAACTGTACTTTATTGTACTGTACTGTACTCTACTGAATTAAACTATACTGTACTCTCCTTTACTGTACTCTACTGTACTCTATTCTACTGAATTAAACTCTACTGTACTGTACTCAACTGTACTCTACTTTACTAAACATATGGGAGGCAGGTAGCCTAGCTTTAAGAGCGTTGGACCAGTAACCAAAAGGTTACTGGTTCGAATCCCTGACCCGACTAGGTGAACCATCTGTCGATATGCAAGACAATCTGTTGATGAGCAAGGCACGAAACACAAATTGCTCCTGTATGTCGCTCTGGATAAGAGTGTCTGCTAAAATGTAATGTAAATATAAACTGTGCAGTACTGTGATGTTCAAACTTGTGAAACATAGCCTAGACGTCTATGATTCGGTTGGACAGACCACATTTGTAGTTGTTTGGGTGTGGAGCTCATTAGAATAATACCCAGCACGCTTTGCAAGTGTTTGTTTTTACATTTACAATAATGTAATACATATTATGTTGCAATCTTCATTTGGCTCACCGTTCCTATTTTAAGAGGCTTAATAAATTATTATTGTGATATAATGCTTACTTCATTGATAATGTATGTGCAGTTGAAATTTGAAAAAATACTTATTTCAATATCTGTAAATTATCTCTTTTCAATGTCTGGAAAATACATGTTTTTGACGTCTTTGTCCGGAAAACTTGTATTTTCTCCTTTCATTCAGCACCTCAAATGCACTTGATTACAATGTCCCGAAAACAAGTATTTTCAACATCTGGAAAATAAGTATTTTTGACATCTGGATAACACATATTTTCTGCATCCGGAAAATAAGTATTTTCACCTTTCATTCAGCAGATAAAATACACCGTCAACATCTGGAAAATAAGTCTAAAATATGTATTTTCAACTTCATTTTGCTTACTGGGTTCTCTTGGAGCTTGAGTTGGAACTTCAAGCATTTTATATATCTGGGTGTAAGACATACCAATGCTATAAGGAGGACAATAGTTGGTTGACAATAGCTGAAAACCAACAGAGAATAGTTATGACAGTATAGGGCAGCGCTCTCTAAAGTATATAAGGGATTATCGTGGATTGCACAATGCCCTTATTTGTTTGACTGTCTATTCCTTTTTTTTTTTTTTCTCTCTCTCTCTCTCTCTCTCTCTCTCTCTCTCTCTCTCTCTCTCTTGTCTCCAGCACAACTGCACAAAGGTGAAGTCCTTCCTGAACCAGCGCTTGGGTCAGTACATCACCAATGTGACACGGGCTGCAGAGGTCTGCAGTGACTTCCTGTGCCAGAGCAACGGCCGCTGTGTCCGCAGGGACCTCCACGCCCCGTACTACCTCCACCTAAGCGGAGACAGCTACCACATCCAGCCTTCAGGGGAAGGGGACTTTGTGGTCACTGGCTGGCACTCACAGCACGAGCTCCAACTACTGGCCGAGAGGTTCCGCTGTCACTGCTATGAGGGACACACCGGGGAGAAGTGTGACAGCCTGAACAAGGTGGTGGAAGAAGAGGAGGAAGAGGAGGGGGGAGAGGGGGAGGAGGAGCAGAGGGAAAGTGCGGCTTCACGAACTGGGAACACCCTTGGCTTGGTGGTGTTGCTCCTCCTATTGAACTTTATCCTTAGTGGGGACTGTTGTATGATGATAGCACTTTAAGTGCCATGTATTATTTGCGGTAGTGGAGACAGAGCTTGAAGTCACTTCCATGGGAACTGCTTTCATGCAATGCTTTGTCATTTTTCAACTGGGGTCCTTCACTATAATGGGTAACACTTTACTTGAAGGGTACCACCTTGTCAGCTCAGGGATTGAAACTAACAACCTTTCAGTTACTGGCCCAATGCTCTAACTGCTAGGCTACCTGCCACCCTAAATGCTTATCCTGTCATCAAACCTACTTTATGCTATCATTAAGCCTTACTATATATTAGGGTCAATTTAAACTGTGGGCTGTTTTTTGTCATTTTGCCATTAGGCATGCGCTGCTCCCTTTGCCAGCAACGACATGTATTTGCTGAAAGTAAGGTAACATCCAAACCCTATTAATTCACACAAAACACCATAACTATTGGTAGTATTGTAAGTTCTGACAATTTAATGATATCTGGGACTCTTGCAGTTTCATCTAGCAATAAGCTTGGTAATTCCACAACGCAAAGTTTATTATTTTTTTAACTGTACGCTATCATTGAATGCTAATTAATTTGAACGGATTATCTAATTTGACTACTGGAGGAACAATAAAGTTTTAAAAAGTTCCTTGGCACAGTGTAATTTGAAAAAGCCTTTAACAAATTGGTGTATCTACATGGAAAAGTTTCTGAACCACTTCACGTTCGGGCCCCGTGGCCTTCTACAGGGAGTACTGTTTAGTAGGCAACGTATAGGAACATTGTGTAACAGAGGCGCTATGGAGGTTGCCAGCTGTTTCCTTCCTACGCCTTTTTGCAAACATTGGTGTTCAAGTTATCTTTCAACTGGACATCTCATCGATTCACAGGTGTATGTTCAAAAGAACCCAAAGCCTTACGTATCACTCTGACATTGAAGCTCAGGTAGGCAGGGGTTAACACTGAGCAGCAACGGAAGAGACAAGGTATGTAATGTCAACACCTTTTGCCTGTCCTCCTTAGTTAGTAGTTTACTGTAGGAGAGTTACAAGGTATTTTCTTGCAACACCAAAGTGAGTGTCTTCTACCCAGGTTACTCTTGAAATGTGTGAAAATGTAAAATAATTTTGATGTACAATTGTTATGCTAAACTGGACTGTAAAACCATTATGTATATAGCCTGTATGTTATTTTAATGTAAAGAACAGAAATGTTTCAAATCTTGCCAATTGTATTCATGTTGTTCTTTACCCATGCACAATGGCACTGTACAAATGTACTCCAGATGTTCTTTCTGTGAAGCACCCAGGGCTAGAGCCATAATTGACTTGGCATCAATATAAGGCATGTCAGCATTTTGATAGCCGCCAACATTTCTTTTTGGATTGCTTTACTCACTTTTTGTTCATGTTTTATGTGTATGGACAAGTGGCTCATATAAGTAGTTCATACAATTTATTTCATTATGTCTACTGACTGTGGTTTCACTGTAGACAAATACATCTCAGTGTGGATGATTTCATAATCTCAGCCATCTCAGCTAAAGTAGCCCTGTTGTGCTTTTGCCTAGACCGCACTTAAGATTCCAAGATTGTAAACCAAATACACAAGGATTATATGCAACATATGACAAGTGTTGCTTGAATGTAGATGAACTGCAAAAAAATAAAAAATATCTATCATTTTGGATAAATCAATTTGTTTCTACATTCTGCTTCAAAGCCAAGAAATGTTATTAAATGGCATTATATGGAGGCTGATATCAAGAAATAAACATGGATGACTATTTTCCAATTGACAACATATCAATGAAGATTCTCCATTGAGAATGGTTTTTAATCAGCCCTTAGTAGCCCTTTAACTGTCCCTTAAAGTGGCCCTGAATGTGACCCTTAAAGTTTGGATTCTATTGCATGTGTATTTGGACACATTCCTTCTCTTACACACGATGTGTTAGGCTGATAACTGCAGACAAACACTGATATCCTCGGCACACTCAAGAGGTCAGGTGCCTTGAAGGGCATCTGTGTTTTCCAGAGTGCAGAAACGAGATAGGAGACCAGATATCAGTAAAAGCAGCAGTTTTACAGAAATGTACAGGACCTGCTGTACTGGTTGATAGACACTACTGTTCAAAAGTTTGGGGTTAATTAGAAATGTCCTTGTTTTTGAAAGAAAAGCACATTTTTTGTCCATTAAAATAACATCAAATTGATCAGAAATACAGTGTAGACATTGTTAATGTTGTAAATGACTATTGTAGCTGGAAACGGCTGATTTTTTTATGGAATAGCTACATAGGTGTACAGAGGCCCATTATCAGCAACCATCACTCCTGTGTTCCAATGGAACGTTGTGTTAGCTAATCCAAGTTTATCATTTTAAAAGTCTAATTGATCATTAGAAAACCCTTTTGCAATTATGTTAGCACAACTGAAAACTGTTGTTCTGATTAAAGAAGCAATACAACTGGCCTTCTTTAGAGTGGTTGAGTATCTGGAGCATCAGCATTTGTGGGTTTGATTACAGGCTCAAAATGTCCAGAAAAATAATTTTCTTCTGAAACTCGTCAGTCTATTCTTGTTCTGAGAAATGAAGGCTACTCCATGCGAGAAATTGCCAAGAAACTGAAGATCTCATACAACGCTGTGTACTACTCCTTTCACAGAACAGCGCAAACTGGCTCTAACCAGAATAGAAAGAGGAATGGGAGGCCCCGGTGCACAACTGAGTAAGAGGACAAGTACATTATAGTGTCTAGTTTGAGAAACAGACGCCTCACAAGTCCTCAACTGGCAGCTTCATTAAATAGTACCCGTAAAACACCAGTCTCAACGTCAACAGTGAAGAGGCGACTCTGGGATTCTAGGCAGAGTTCCTCTGTCCAGTGTCTGTGTTCTTTTGCCCATCTTAACCTTTTATTTTTATTGGCCAGTCTGAGATATGGCTTTTTCTTTGCAACTCTGCCTAGAATTATATGCCCATTATTTGGTATCCTTTGGACCAGGGCTCTCAAACCCTGTTCTGAGAGAGCTACCCTCCAGTAGGTTTTCGCTCCAACCACAGTTGTAACTATCCAGTTTATTATTAGATTCAAGTGTGCTACAGGATGGTAGCTCTCTAGGAACAGGGTTGGTGAGTCCTGCTTTGGACAGTATGCAGAGCCTGTTACTGTCACGCCTCGGTACTTATACCTGTGTTCTCTGTTTGTCTGCTGCCAGTTTGTCTTATTTGTCAAGTCAACCAGCATTTTGTCTCAGCTCCTATTTTCCCCAGTCTCTTTTTCTCGCTCTCCTGGTTTTGACCTTTGCCTGTCCTAACTCTGAGCCTGCCTGCCTAACCACTCTGCCTGCCCCCGATCCTGAGCCTGCCTGCCATCCTGTGCCTTTGCCACTACTCTGGATTATTGACCCTGCCTGTCTTGACCTGTTGCTTGCCTGCCCCTGTTGCTGTAATAAACATTGTTACTTCAACACGGTCTGCATTTGGGTCTTACCTGAAACGTGATAGTAACTTTTAACCCCATAACCTTTGAGGGGCTTTAAGTAATGCTACTGTGATAATTAAGTTGATGAAATAGTGTGTTTTAACCCCTTAGAGTTGATTGACGCACCGGTGCATAACAAAAAAATCCCAATCAAAATCCGTCAGTTTAAGATAGAGATGTTTTTTTTGCATTGGATGCGTCTCAATTTCCCACATCTGCCTGTCGCACTTCCACAACTGTGGTGAAAGGTGGCAAAGCTAGAGGGTGTTTGTCAGACCATGAGACATCCCAAAAAATCAGTCTTACAAAAACGTCTTTTGTGTCTGAAGGGCTTGAGCTATTATGACCAGTCTTTTGAAAGGGGGAGACTCTCACGAATGATGTTCTCCATTTTGCTCTATGACCCCCACGAGTGTCAAGAGACTCGTAATGAAGTTGGTACCGTCGATGTGCAAACTTCTGCTTGGTAGCGTCCAAACACTTTGGGTTTCAAACTAATGGGATTCTCCTGAACATGATGGTGTTCTCCGTTTTGCTCTACGACTCCCACAAGTGTCACGGGACTCGTCTGAAGGTAACCGGTACAGGTAAAAAAAAGTTTGTTTTGTGCCTACCCCCCAAAAATATCCATATATTTCCTGAGATTTTTTGTATGTCTCCTAGAATTAAGACAACCACTTCAAAACCTTGTATCTTATTATTTATTTTTGGACTGTCCTTTTGGCCATTAATGAATGTGTTTTTCACAAAATGTATATTTAATTACATCTGTTTTTATATATCTAGATTTTTTTTTTATACCTAAACGGGTCCTAAAATTCAAAATCAAATAGCTAAATGATCCATAGTATGACCAACAATTTCTGATTTCAGCTTAGCACCCCCCCCCCCCCCCCCCCCCAACGTCTTACACGCCAAAGAATGAACAGTTTCGGTCAGACAGATATGATGAAATTACTAGCTACGAATGTACAATTACTCAGCAGTACATTTCCTACTTAAACTGACTAAGCATATAGAGGGAACGATACTAGGGACAAATCATATCAAATCATGACACATAGCAAGGATATTTGGTGGTGTCCACACATTGTTGTGATAAACATGTTTCCTCATACCCCACTCCAGGCACAGAAAATTTCATTTTAAACCTGTTCATATCAACGAATCCCAATAAATAGAACCCCCTGAGGGAGTCACAAGACCTAGCATATAAATCAAAGTCTGTCTTCTCCATGCTGACAAGTTTGCGTAAGCGTTTGCTGTGTAACACCAAGCTACGCTCAAAGCTATTGCAGAACATATTTAGAGACACACTATTTAAATTTCCCAGATGAGACCTGGGGTGAGGCTTGTAGTAAGAGATCAAACATTTTGAGCAGAAGAAGGAGACATACAGAGTGTGCTGGATTGCAAGGAATTTGTGTGAGAATCCCTGGAACAGGTGTGTGCACATTCATGTTGTAACCTTTAATCCTTTGTTCTACCAGCTTGACAACTTTGTTTAGTCTCATTTCCTTTCATGTTATTGTTTGAAGTATGTTTGAAGTGGTATAGATGTAGGATCTTAATTTGAGCCAGTTTGCAACAGCAGGAAAATAATCCTGCAGCAAAAGGAAATGTGCATTTTTACGTGGATTATAGTTAATGGACATTTGAGCAGGGGTTGGTTCATTTTTCAAAGTGGAAATGACAAACTTTAGAAGCCTTTTTAAACCTTGAATACATTACAAGTTTGCATTTCCTGATGTGCAGGAAAATTCTCAGAAACAAAAGAGCGATTTGTCTTGGCCAGTGATCGCCTGTCTCTTGTCCTTTCTCTAGCCTTGTTGAGATGTGTGCTGATAAAACATTGAAGTCAAGCCACCTGTGGCTGTTGTGACATAAGTTCCAATTTTATGACCCATAATAAAATATAAAGTATAGTGATTTAATGTGAGGAATGTGCCTCTGGTGGTTAATTCCATTGGTGTGTAAGAGCGGGAATTGGAGTTGATGATCATTGATTAGTAATGCCTGATGTGTGTCTAAATTCCTGTCTGCCACGTAAACTAATTGAAATGGTGGTAATGTAACGCGCCATTTGTAGGTTTCAGAGAGTGAAACATCAGCTATGTTAAAGAAAGACTTGGACACGAGACAGCTTAACTGGATGGGACTTTATTCCAGGACAACCACCATCCTAATTAGTTCAAGTGAGAGAGACATGTACACTCTTAGAAAAAAAGATGCAATGTACAACCAAAAAGGGGTCTTTGGCTGTCCTCGTAGGAGAACCCTTTGAAGAACCCCTTTTGGTTCCAGATAGAACTATTTTGGGTTCCATGTAGAACCCTCTGGGGAAAGGGTTCTACATGGAACCCAAAATAGTTCTACCTTGAACCAATAAGGGTTCTTCCTGGAACCAAAAAGTGTTATCGTATGTGGATAGTCGCAGAACCCTTATGGAACCCTTTTTTCTAAGAGTGTAGAACTGGGACAATAAACTCTGACCATACCAATCACTTATCGCAGGCATTTTGCAGATATCCTTCATTCAAATAAGTAGCATTTACTACAGAAATGTGAAATACGTTTGTTAATATGGGTGATTGTTCATTTTACAATTGCTGACTTCAACCATCAAACTATTTGTAGTTTAAAGTATGTAGTATATATATGTGATGTGATGCACATTAATGTTATAAATGTATCGTTCTATTTATCATAATCACATAAATTCAGGCAATTTATTGTATTATGGATTTATGTCCATATCACTGAGCTCTAATTCACACGTCAGGCATTGCTAATAAATGATCATCAACTCCAATTCCCACTCTTCCAGTCACAATACATTGTGAAATAGTACAAGTGCCAACGGGTTTTCTTGAGGAAAGAGAAAAACAGAACATAGATCAGATCTTTGGAAATGCTCCAAATCAATTACCCTTTACATAATAATGGAATTTCTTATTATTCTTAACTCTGCTTTCGGGGAAATGGGGTGGTAATTTTCAGCAGTTGAGAAATCACAGATATGATTGAATACAATGTGCTTAGTTTTGTGCTGATGTCATTCTCTATTGCCTCCATTTTGACTATTACTTCTATTTTTACCATTTGTGCAGTGTTTGGTTGTTTTTTCCACTCCACACAAGATGTTCCCTCACAGAAAAATGTAATTATTTTTATTGAATTGAACACTTCAAATGTAAAAGCTTTTTTGAGTAGATGGTGCAGGATAGAATGCTGATCAATGATGTCACAGTTATGTTTGTATTTGC
This sequence comes from Salmo salar, assembly GCF_965601325.2. NCBI lineage: Eukaryota > Metazoa > Chordata > Actinopteri > Salmoniformes > Salmonidae > Salmo > Salmo salar. The sequence continues at coordinate 38,733,164 of NC_138313.1, forward strand.
CAAAATTACATCAAACAAAAACAAATACTTCTTCTTTGAAAGGAAATCTGCTTTGAAAAGAAAGGTAGTGCAGAACACATTTAAATTTTGGTTGGATGTGCTTTCTTTTGATACTGCTCCAAAACATTACTCACAATAACTTTGATTGATTATGCTCTGTTTTCCCATCTTAAGGAATAAGACACAGAGTTGAAAATGAATCTGGACAGGGTCTCCTTTCGTGGACTGCACTTCATGGAGTGTTTTTTTCTCATGACTCTGCTGGGCACTAACTGGGCACTACCTAAAACAGACCCACCTGTAGATCCTGACTACCCCTTCCTATTCATGTGGAACGCTCCCACAGAACTCTGCGAGACCAGATTTGGCGTGGTTCTCAACCTCTCCCACTTCCAGTTAGTGAGCAGCACTTTGAAGTCTGCCACCAACCAAAGCATCTCCATTTTCTACACTGACCGTTTCGGCCTCTTCCCCTACGTGGACGAGGACACAGGGGAAATGTACGACGAAGGCCTTCCACAGCTGATTGATTTCCAGGAACACCGTGAGCAGGCCGAAGATGACATTGAATACTACATCCCCGAAGACCAACCAGGTCTCGCCATCCTTGACTTTGAGGAGTGGCGACCACAGTGGGCCCGGAACTGGGGCAGCAAGGACATCTATCGAGATCTCTCAATTGAGACTGTGAAAACCAAGACCCCAACCTTATCCGACGACGAGGCCGAAGACAGAGCCAAGATAGTGTTTGAGCGAGCAGCAAAGCGATACTTTCTCCGATCTCTCTTGGTTGGGAAGAGGCTAAGACCCAACAGGCTTTGGGGATTCTATCTGTACCCGGACTGTTACAACTACGACTACAACCAGGATATGAGTGATTATTCTGGGAGTTGTCCTGAGCTTGAGCAAGAGAGGAACGATGAGTTGATGTGGCTATGGAAGGAGTCCACTGCTCTCTATCCATCCATCTATCTGGAGCTGATCCTGAGAGATTCCTACCAAGCCCGCCTGTTTGTCCGCCACCGCATTCAGGAAGCTATGAGAGTATCCATGCTCCCCAACCAAAGTTACGCCATTCCTGTCTACGCCTACATCCGCCCAGTTTTCAAAGATAGTGGTGATGACTACATGTCAGAGGTCAGTGAACACTGTCAAGAGATCTGAAAACAATTTTGTACCTGACAGCACACTAACTGGCCTAAAATCAGACATAGCCTAACCCAGGGATCTGCAACTAGATTCAGCCGTGGGAGAGGATGGAACTTAATTATAATAATTTGTACACTGCATAATTGACCACAACTAAGCCCAAAAAGAGATTGTATTTCAAAAGAACAATACTTTCATACCTTGATTACATTGAGACACAATCACATATGTCTTTTTTTATATTTGTGGGAATAATGTAACAGATTTCCTAAATTAAACAAATGTTTTACTGGAATCCTGATGATTTTAGTATTTTTTTACATAAAACTAAAATCCTACAAAAAAGACGTATATTTTTTATGTTGCTAAAAACTTTTGTTGTTGTTGCTTAAAATATTTTGCCGACCACTGGCCTAAATGTCTGAAGGGTAGAGCTAAAAAATCATAGTGATATTTTCCTTTAATCCTCTGTTCTACCAACATGACAACTTTGTTTAGTCTCATTTTCTCTCGTGTTATTTTTTGAAGTGTGTTTGAAGTGCTAGTGTTTTGTCTTGGCAAAATGTGTATCCTTTGAATGACTTGGTGTGATTTGTATCTTTTAAATGACTTGGTGGGGGTGTATTGTGTCATAGTGATTTCCCCTTATGGCTTTGTAACTCTGTGGTTTCCAGTATGACCTGGTGAACACCATTGGGGAGGCAGCTGCCCTGGGAGCGGCTGGGGTGATCTCCTGGGGGGACATGAACGTCACTGACTCAGAGGTATGCTCCCTATTTCTATACAGATCTATTTCATATGCTTCTAAGAACAATCCATACGTCTTTAACACCTAAATGCATTTAATCAAATATTTAATGTAAACACAACAAAAACACTTTATCATTCTGCCCTTAACTTTTCACAGGACTCCTGCTTCGCTGCCAGACGCCACCTGGAGAAGATCATGAATCCATACATCTTGAATGTTTCCACAGCATCGCGGCTGTGCAGCGAGGCTTTGTGTCAGGCAAATGGCCGATGCATAAGAAAGCACTGGAACAGAGACGACTACCTACACCTCAACCCATATGTCTTCCAGATCAAGAGATATAAAACAGGCAATCTGGCTGTGAAGGGTGAAATGTCCCAATATGAGATTGACTGGTTTGCTGACAGATTTGACTGTTTGTGCTACTCTGATGAACCATGTCAGTCCTCCATTACTCTAAACTCCTTCCCCAAATTTGTCCAAAGCAATGGAACTCCCCAATACTTCCAACCGTTTGTCATTCTGACTTCTATTGTCTACACTATGTATGTTTTTTTGTAATGATGTGCAACATCACAGGAAGCTGGTGAAGGGAAGACTGCTAATAATGGCTGGAATGGAGTAAATGGATTGGTATCAAGCATATGGAAACCATATGTTTGATACCATTTGATTTATTCCTTTCCAGCCATTACTATGAGCCCGTCCTTCCCAATTAAGTTGCCACCAGCCACCTGTGATTTATGTGTATTGTGGACAAAAGGAGGTGTTGTACTGTGTTGTACTGTCACTTGGAGTTTCCAGGGCTTCTTGAGTTTATGTTTGGGATACTAGTTTGGGTTGCTACCATATGTAAAAAATTCGAATAAAAAAGTTCAGGTAAAAGGTATGAACACACTGCACTTTGGTGAAAATACGAAAACATAATTGAAACTGCCGTGAAAAGTGTAAATACATTTGATGGTGATGTAAAAGTACACATTATGATGAAATACCATAATTTCCAAGTAAAGACAAGATCACAAGTGTAACTGGATATACTGTATATCCACAACTTTTAACTAGGTTTCTAATGTGATATACTGTATATCCACAACCTTTAACTAGGTTTCTAATGTGATATACAGTACCCAATATCTTATGACACTGTAAGAATTCATCAGGTATATAGGCTACTGGCATTTGGCTACTGGCATTTCCTGTCAATGACAAGTTTCCTGTTCACAAATCTCCAGATGGCTTTCAAAACCTGTTGTTTAGCTCAAGGGAACTTTGTGACTGTCTGACAGATTTTTTTTAAATACATTGATCATGAAAATACTTTTTAACTCTGCATTGCTGGGAAAAGGCTCATAAGTAAGCATTTCACAGTATAGTCTATACCTGATGTATTCAGGCATGTGACAAATAAAATGTGATTTGATTTCAGTCATTTCTCACAGATATTATTGGACGTTGCAGATCCACAGCATGAATCCATGTGTCTTCTGGCTAGAGTGCCTATGTGTCTCCCTAAAGGGACAATGTAAACAAATAAACCAGACCATACCACTATGTTCCACCCGAGCTCCTGGTTGCTCTTAGCTTTCCTCCATTTGAAAATATGTAACCAGTAGAGTCGCCTAGCCAGACAGGAAGGGAATGCATCATGAAAAAGGGAAATGTAAATTAAACTCCTGCTGATAGTGTAAAGTAACTGTAGGGGGCGATAAATCTGTATTTTTGAACTGATTCCTCTGGGTTAGTCAAGGGATAACAGTGACAACAATTCCCCTCACATATCCCATTTTGCATGGGAAACACCTCATGGATTAAATGAAATACATTTTGAAACCAATAAGGCAACTTGAACTGGTTACATCATTTCACATAGCAATGACACATACCAATGACACTCATCATTCATTGAAATGACCATTAAACAGCAGGACATATCCCAGATTGTGTCTTTAATAAGAGTTCAAGAGTAACTCCATCAAGTGTTTTTCTATTCAGTAAAACTTTTGATATTCAGTGAAGTTCTTGCTTCCACAGGTGGCATTCTAATACTGGGCAGCCACAGTCCAGCTGAATGAAACAGTGCAAATGGTTTAACTGTACAGCATAAGACAGGGCCCTAAGCATGACACATCAACACACACTGATGTGACACCGTGTGACTGTCTGCGATTAGAGTGGGTTTGCACTCATCTCAAGGGTGGGTGGAGGTGGTCTTTACAACTACAGAGTGACCTAAGCAGCATTGGCTCTCTCAAGTGCAACACAAAAGGGGGTCTATAGCCGGACACTGTATCTGCACAAACCATTCAGCAATTTCTTCTAAAATGTCGTATGAATGTCACCATGTCAGGGTAATGTCAGGAACAGTCTTGAGTGACCCACTCCTTTCATCAGAGCACTCAATTCAACGTCTAAAGGACATGGAAACAACGCTGACTCAACCAGTGTCTGCCCAGTGGGAAGTGTTACATCTGACAGAGAGATAAGTAATTTAGAGAAAGGACTGGGGAATGCAGTAATATGAAATAATGTACTCTCTTATAACAGCACCTTAAAGCTACTATGCTGCAGGGTAAGCCCTAATGGTTATTATATTTCATGAGTCTGAGGTCTGAGAATGCTACATTGTCCTACTGATTGATTTAGATTAGGGAGAGCATGCTGATATGGGGAGATCAAATCCCTTTGTCTGAAGACTTAGATTAGGGAGAGCATGCGGATGAGGGGAGATCAAATCCCTTTGTCTCTGAAGATTTAGATTAGGGAGAGCATGCTGATGTGTGGAGATCAAATCCCTTTGGACTCCATTCTCTTCAGGAGTCAAATTAATGTTTGATGAATATGAAATGAAAATGGCAGAAATTATAAGACACCAAATACGTAATGTGCCCCTGGTGTTTGTCCGTGAGTCTGAGTCCGTGTGTGTGTGTCCGTGTGTCCATGTCTGTGTCTGTATGCAATTGTAAGCACCTGTGTTTGTGGGGTGCTGAGGTGGGGCTAGGGTTTGGGCATATTTATGTGTACTTGTCTTCTTGTCAACATATGTTTGTTTTGTGTGTGTGCGTGTGTGTGTGTTTAGCGAAACACACACACAAAACAAACCTTGCTATACACCTGCTGCCTGTGCCTGCATTGAACTTCCCTTATGGAAAAAACACGAGGTCACGTGATCACATGTGAAATTCACATTGTTTCTCCGTAAGGGTTTTCTTTGATTTCTGTATGACTGTGAGATACAAGAGGACTGCTTCAAATACAGAGAGCTGAGCCTATGAAGTTCCAACCCAGTGTGGGATACTCACAGAAACAAGAACGAATCGTTAAATCTCTATAATCCACTGCAGAAAACCTCAATCTCCTCTCTCCTAAGCTATAGCCATCTACAGAGAGAGTGAGAGCCTCGATATCACCATGGTTACAATTCTAATCACATTCTCATCTAATTTCCGTCACAAAACAAAACTTCTTATCGACATACTGGAGTATCATCAAGTTAATCCTGACAACTATAATCCACATTGTTTCCCTCTAGAAAGCTTATCATTGGATAATATCTGGGAACCACAAATTAAGTATTTTTTTCAAGCCAGTTTTGCCATGTTTAACTTCGAAAGGTCGAGGATAGGATTGAAGTTGATCACGACTTAATGAATGTAAGATAAGTAGAGAACGCTATCGTGTCCCTTTGCATAGGCCCTTTCCCAACACACTAAAGCATCCAGGAAATACATCTGCATAGGTCTCAATAAAGAGAAACGTGTGTGTGTGTGTGCATGTATATCAAGGAGCATTATGTGTAGGCTTTTATCTATCATCCCATAGAATCATATTCTGGGGACAGGAGGGCGTCAAGGTTCTATAGCAGGAAGGGATCAAGGTTTTATAGAAGGAGGGCATCAAGATTCTATAGCAGGAGGGGTCAAGGTTCTATAACAGGAGGGGATCAAGGTTCTATAACAGGAGGGGATCAAGGTTCTATAGGAGGAGGGGTTCAAGGTTCTATAACAGGAGGGGGTCAAGGTTCTATAGCAGGAGGTGATCAAGGTTCTATAGCAGGAGGGAATCAAAGTCCTATAGCAGGAGGGATTCAAGGTTCTATAGCAGGAGGGGGTCAAGGTTCTATAGGAGGAGGGGTTCAAGGTTCTATAGGAGGAGGGGTTCAAGGTTCTATAACAGGAGGGGGTCAAGGTTCTATAGGAGGAGGGGTTCAAGGTTCTATAGGAGGAGGGGTTCAAGGTTCTATAACAGGAGGGGGTCAAGGTTCTATAGCAGGAGGTGATCAAGGTTCTATAGCAGGAGGGAATCAAAGTCCTATAGCAGGAGGGATTCAAGGTTCTATAGCAGGAGGGGGTCAAGGTTCTATAGGAGGAGGGGTTCAAGGTTCTATAACAGGAGGGGGTCAAGGTTCTATAGCAGGAGGTGATCAAGGTTCTATAGCAGGAGGGAATCAAAGTCCTATAGCAGGAGGGATTCAAGGTTCTATAGCAGGAGGGGGTCAAGGTTCTATAACGGGGGGGTCAAGGTTCTATAACAGGAGGGGGTCAAGGTTCTATAACAGGAGGGGATCAATGTTCTATAGCAGGAGGGATTCAAGGTTCGATAGCAGGAGGGGATCAAGGTGCTTTAACAGGAGGTGGTCAAGGTTCTATAGCAGGAGGGGTTTAAGGTTCTATAACAGGAGGCAATCAAGGTTATTTAACAGGAGGGGGTCAAGGTTCTATACTGTAGCAGGAGGGGGTCAAGGTTCTGTAATAGAAGTGGATCAAGGTTCTATAGCAGAAGGGGATCAAGGCACCCAGTGACATACTATACATCCTTAAGCCCCCCCCCCTTTCTGCTCTGTCCATCTGTTGGGGAGCCTCTGTGGCTCGAAACCTCTCTCACTCATGCACGCACGCGCACGCACAAGCACATGCACAAACACAAACACACACACACACACACTCACACACATACACATGAAAGGTGAAACTACAGCTGAAAAGTGATTGTTACAAACGCAACCATGAGTCCATTTTGATAGCTCTACCTGATCATTGAAAAGCTCACATGCTAACATTCCTTTCAATACAGTGCTAATGACATAAAGTAATAATAATAGTAAGTGATAGCTGAATCCCATCCTTAATTGTGTCATTATAAATCCTCATTTGATTAGTCATATCCTTTGTTTAAAAGGTTATGTTCAAGATAAAGCTTGTATTTAGTATTTTTGATAATCAAGTTCCTTATCCCTCCCCAAGTCCCAAAGCTGTAATTCAGTGACTGAATTTAACTCAACTGAATAAAAATTAACTGATCTGATCTGGACTGAATTGAGTCGAGTTTAACTGAACTAACTTGAAGTGAACTGAGCTGAATATTGGCCTAATTGTCTACTGAGCCACTTTAGCATCATGAACAACTTTTATGCAATAATAGTATGATTTAATTTCCCATCACAATGTCATCTCAGGTGCTCTGACACTGTGATAGAGAACGGGCTGGTGGTTTGTGGGATGAAGCTTGATGCTAACACGTGCATTAGCAAGCTAGCTTGCATTAGCAAGCTTTTACAAGTCTGGTTCATCCTTGGGAGCAATTTCCAAATGCCTGAAGGTACCACGTTCATCTGTACAAACAATAGTACGCAAGTATAAACACCATGGGACCACACAGCCATCATACCGCTCAGGAAGGAGACGCGTTCTGTCTCCTAGAGATTAACGTACTTTGGTGCGAAAAGTGCAAATCAATCCCAGAACAACAGCAAAGGACCTTGTGAAGATGCTGGAGGAAACAGGCACAAAAGTATCTATATTCACAGTAAAACGGGTCCTATATCGACATAACCTGAATGGCCGCTCAACAAGGAAGAAGCCACTGCTCTAAAACCGCCATAAAAAAGCCAGACTACGGTTTGCAACTGCACATGGGGACAAAGATCGTACTTTTTGGAGAAATGTCCTCTGGTCTGATGAAAAAAAAATACAACTGTTTGGCCATAATGACCATTGTTATGTTTGGAGGAAAAAGGGAGAGGCTTGCAAGCCGAAGAACACCATCCCAACCGTGAATCACGGGGGTGGCAGCATCATGTTGGGGGGGGTGCTTTGCTGCAGGAGGGACTGGTGCACTTCACAAAATAGATGGCATCATGAGGAAAGAAAATTATGTGGATATACTGAAGCAACATCTCAAGACATCAGTCAGGAAGTTAAAGCCTGGTCGCAAATGGGTCTTCCAAATGGACAATGACCCCAGGCATACTTCCAAAGTTGTGGCAAAATGGCTTAAGGACAACAAAGTCAAGGTATTGGAGTGGCCATCACAAAGCCCTGACCTCAATTCTATAGATAATTTGTGGGTAGAACTGAAAAAGTGTGTGCGAGCAAGGAGGCCTACAAACCTGACTCAGTTTCACTAGCTCTGTCAGGAGGAATGGGCCAAAATTCACCCAACTTATTGTGGGAAGCTTGTGGAAGGCTACCTAAAACATTTGACCCAAGTTCAACAATTTAAAGGCAATGCTACCAAATACTAATTGAGTGTATGTAAACTTCTGTCCCACTGGGAATGTGATGAAAGAAATAAAAGCTGAAATAAATAATTATCTCTATTATTATTCTGACATTTCACATTCTTAAAATAAAGTGGTGATCCTAACTGACCTAAGACAGGGAATTTTAAATGGGATTAAATGTCAAGAATTGTGAAAAACTGAGTTTAAATGTATTTGGCTAAGGTGTATGTAAACTTCCGACTTCAACTGTATATCATGTAGCTACACACGACTGTTGTTTTTATTGTTTGGATTCAGGCTGTGCGCCTGGTGCCATGGTGGTTTTCCATTAGTCAACTCAAATTTTATTTGTCACACACACATGGTTAGTAGATGTTATTGCGGGTGTAGCGAAATGCTTCTGTTCCTAGCTCCAACAGCGCACTAATATCTAACAAACAAAAAAAATACTGCAAAGATACTTAGGAGCCTGAAACAAGGCCGACATGTCCATTGGTCCAATTATGCAACTGCATGTGGAGATGGGCGATGTCCATCAGCGCCTTCTTGCAACTGCATGTGGAGATGGGTAACGTCCATCGGCGCCATCTTGCAACTGCATGTGGAGATGGGTAACGTCCATCGGCGCCATCTTGCAACTGCATGTGGAGATGGGTAACGTCCATCGGCGCCATCTTGCAACTGCATGTGGAGATGGGTAACGTCCATCGGTGCCATCTTGCAACTGCATTTGGAGATGGGTAACGTCCTTCGGCGCCATCTTGCAACTTCATGTGGAGAATGGTAATTTTATAAGGTCAATGCAGGTTACCAGAGGCCTATGTGGCAACAGCTGTCTGCTAATATAATAGGGGGGCTATATACCAGACTTTAGCAAAACATGATGCTGTCCTGTCCAGAGTGGATGAGATAAAGCCATACTGTCTGTGCATTCAGAAAATATTCAGACCCCTTGGCTCTTTCCACATTTTGTTACGTTACAGCCTTATTCTAAAATGGATTAAATAAACATTTTCCCTCATCAATCTACACACAATACTCCATAATGACAAAGTGAAAACAGGTTTTTAGACATTTTAGCAAATACCTTATTCACATAAGTATTTTTTGCTATATGACTCTAAATTGAGCTCAGGTACATCCTGTTTCCATTGATCAACCTTGAGATGTTTCTACAACTTGATTGGAGTCCACCTGTGGTAAATTCAATTGATTGGACATGATTTGTAAAAGCACATAAAATCAAATCAAATGAAATTTTATTCGGTACATGGGCCGAATACAACAGGTGTAGACCTTACGGTGAAATGTTGACTTACAAGCCCTGAACCAACAATGAAGTTTTAAAAAAACTGGGTGGCCATTTGATTAGCTGTTCAGGAGTCTTATGGCTTGGTGGTAGAAGCTGTTTAGAAGTATTTTGGACCTAGACTTGGCGTTCCGGTACCGCTTGCCGTGCGGTAGCAGAGAGAGTAGTCTATGACTAGGTTGGTTGGAGAATTTGACAATATTTAGCGCCTTCCTCTGACACCGTCTGGTATAGAGATCCTGGATGGCAGGAAGCTTGGCCCCAGTGATGTACTGGGCTGTACGCACTACCCTCTGTAGTGCGTTGCGGTCAGATGTCAAGCAGTTGCCATACCAGGCAGTCATGCAACCAGTCAGGATACTCTCGATGGTGCAGCTGTAGAACTTTTTGACGATCTGAGGACCCATGGCAAATCTTTTCAGTCTCCTGAAGGAGAATAAGCTTTGTCGTCCCCTCTTCACGACTGTCTTGATGTGTTTGGACCATGATAGTTTGTTGTTGATGTGGACACCAAGGAACATGAAGCTCTCAACCTACTCCACTACAGCCCCGTCGATGAGAATGGAGGCGTGCTCGGTCCTCCTTTTCCTGTAGTCCACAAACATCTCCTTTGTCTTGATCATGTTGAGGGAGAGGTTGTTGTCCTGGCACCAAACGGCCAGGTCTCTGACCTCCTCCCTATAGGATGTCTCATCATTGTAGGTGATCAGTCTACCACTGTTGTGTGTAGACTGGAAAACGTAATGATGGTGTTGGAGTCGTGCCTGGCCATGCAGTCATGAGTGAAAAGGGAGTACAGGAGGGGACTGAGCATGCACCTCTGAGGGGCCCCCATGTTGAGGATCAGCGTGGCGGATGTGTTGTTACCTACCCTTACCACCTGGGTGGCGGCCCGTCAGGAGGTCTAGGATCCAGTTGCAGAGGCAGGTGTTTAGTCCCAGGGTCCTTAGCTTAGTGATGAGCTTTGAGGGCACTATGGTGTTGAACACTGAGCTGTAGTCAACGAATAGCATTCTCACATAGGTGTTCCTTTTGTCCAGGTGGGAAAGGGCAGTGTGGAGTGCAATAGAGATTGCATCATCTGTGGACCTGTTGGGGCGGTATGTAAGTTGGAGTGGGTCTAGGGTTTCTGAGATAATGGTGTTGATGTGAGCCATGACCAGCCTTTTAAAGCACTTCATGGCTACATACGTGAGTGCTACGGATCGGTAGTCATTTAGGCAGGTTACCTTAGTGTTCTTGGGCACAGGGACTATGGTGGTTTACTTGAAACATGTTGATATTACAGACTCAGTCAGGGACAGGTTGAAAATGTCAGTGAAGACACTAGCCAGTTGGTCAGCCCATGCTCGGAGTACACATCATGGTAATCCATCTGGCCCTGTGGCCTTTTGAATGTTGACCTGTTTAAAGGTCTTACATTGGCTACGGAGAGCGTGATCATCAGGAACAGCTGATGCTCTCATGCATGTTTCAGTGTTACTTGCCTCGAAGCTAGCATGGCTCTAATTTAGCTCGTCTGGTAGGCTCATGTCACTGGGCAGCTCGCAGCTGTGCTTCACTTTGTAGTCTGTAATAGTTTGCAAGCCATGCCACATCCGACAAGCGTCGGAGCCAGTGTAGTACGATTCAATCTTTGTCCTGTATTGACACTTTGCCTATTTGATGGTTTGTCGGAGGGCATAGCGGGATTTCTTATAAGTCCCGCTCCTTGAAATCGGCAGCTCTAGCCTTTAGCTCAGTGGCGGATGTTGCCTGTAATCCATTGCTTCTGGGTGGGGTATGTATGTACAGTCACTGTGGGGATGATGTCATCGATGCACTTATTGATGAAGCCAGTGACTGATGAGGTGTACTACTCAATGCCATCAGAAGAATCCCGGAACATATTCCAGTCTGTGCTAGCAAAAGTCCTGTAGCTTAGCATCTGCTTCATCTGACCACTTTTTTATTGACCGAGTCACTGGTGCTTCCTGCTTTAGTTTTTGCTTGTAAGATGGAATCAGGAGGATAGAATTGTGGTCAGATTTGCCAAATGGAGGGCGAGGGAGAACTTTATACATGTTTGTTTCCCTCTGGGTGCACATTTAACATGCTGGTAAAAATGAGGTACAACGGACTTAAGTTCCCATGCATTAAAGTCCTCGACCACTAGGAGCGCTGCCTCTGGATGATCGTTTTCTTTTTTGCTTGTGGCCGTATACAGCTCATTGATTGTGGTCTTAGTGCCAGCATCGGTTTGTGGTGGTAAATAGACAGCTACGAAGAATATAGATGAAAACTCTCTCGGTAAATAGTTTCGTCTACAGCTTATCATGAGATACTCTACCTCAGGTGAGCAAAACCTCGAGACTTCCTTAGATTTCGTGCACCATCTGTTGTATATGTCTTACCAGAGGCTGTTCTATCGTGCCGAAAAAGCATAAAACCCACCAGCTGTATGTTATTCATGTCATCTTTCAGCCACGACTCTGTGAAACATAAGATAATACAGTTTTTAATATCCTGTTGGTAGAATATACATGCTCAAAGTTCGTCTTTTTTAATATCCAATGATTGTATGTTGGCTAATAGGACAGATATTAAAGGCAGATTTCCCACTCGCCGTCGGATCCTTACAAGTCACCCAGACCTACGTCCCCGATATCTCTGTCTCTTTCTCCTGCGAATGACGGGGATGAGGGCCTTGTCGGGTGTCTAGAGAAAATCCTTTGCGTCCGATTCGTTAAAGAAAAAATATTCTTCCAGTACAGGTGAGTAATCGCTGTCCTGATATCTAGAAACTCTTTTCGGTCATAAGAGACGGTGGCAGAAACATTATGTACAAAATAAGTTACAAATAACGTGAAAAAACACACACAATAGCACAATTGGTTAGGGGACCGTAAAACGGCAGCCATCTCCTCCGGCGCCATTATCATTACACCTGTCTATATAAGGTCCCACAGTTGACAGTGCATGTCAGAGCAAAAACCAAGCCAAGAGGTCGAAGGAATTGTCCATAGACCTCAGGGAGGTGACCAAGAAACGCATGTGCATTCTGACAGAGCTCCAGAGTACCTCTGTGGAGATGGGAGAACCTTCCAGAAGGACAACCATCTCTACAGCACTCCACCAATCAGGCCTTTACGGTAGAGTGGCCAGAGGGAAGCTACTCCTCAGTAAAAGGCACATGACAGCCCTGTTGGATTTTGCCAAAAGTCACCTAAAGGACTCAGACCATAAGAAACAAGATTCTCTGGTCTGATGAAACCAAGATTGAACTCTTTGGCCTGAATGCCAAGCGTCCCATCAGGAGGAAACTTGGCACCATCCATACGGTGAAGCATGGTGGTGGCAGCATCGTGCTGTGGGGATGTTTTTCAGTGGCAGGGACTGAGAGACTAGTCTGGATCGAGTGAAAGATGAATGGAGCAATGTATAGATTCTTGATGAAAACCTGCTCCAGACTGGGACAAAGCTTCACCTTCCAACAGGACAATGACCCTAAGCACACTGCCAAGACAATGCAGCAGTGGCTTCGGGACAAGTCTCTGAATGTCCTTGAGTGGCCCAGCCAGAGCCCGGATCGAACATATCTGGAGAGACCTGAAAACAGCCGTGCAGCAACGCTCCCCATCCAACCTGACAGAGCTTGAGAGGATCTGCAGAGAAAAATGGGAGAAACTCCCCAAATACAGGTGTGCTAAGCTTGTAGCGTCATACCCAAGAAGACTCGAGGTTGTGATCGCTGCCAAAGGTACTTCAACAAAGTACTGAGTAAAGGGTCTGAATACTTATTTAAATGTGAATAAAAATGTTGTCAATATGGGGTATTGTGTGTAGATTGATGAGGGAAAAAAACTATGTATCAGAATGTGGAAAAAGTCAAGGGGTCTGAACGCATTTTACGAATGCACTGTATGTAAAGAGATCTCAGTGGATGTAGTGCAAGAAGTTGGATTCCCAGTTTATACCGTGATATTACCAAATGTACAATGAGGACATATTGCTTTGAGGACTTTTATTGGTGAGTTATGAGCCCTGTTCCTTAGAAACAAAGTTGACTGGTGATTGACTGGTAGATTGTGTGCATTGCACCTGTGGCATGGCATTGTGTTGAATTGATTGTGAGCCAGAATGTTCTATAGAACACCAGTAAATTATCACACACAGAGGCGTGTGCTGTGTGCAGATACTTGTCTCCTTTAAAAATAGCTCCCTTGGCTTAGCTGTTTTCCCTCTCTATTCTCCCGACAATAAAATGTGCATTTGATTATAGCAATATTTCCTCTGGCCTCTTGGATCCTTCCTTAAGTTATGTTAGTCATCTTGTTACTTCTCATCTCCCCCAAGGAACAGTCTCAGTCTGGACACATGCAGCTTTAAAAAGAGGCGCTAGCCTCCATGAGACAAAGAGCCTCTGTGGCCGCATGCTGTCGTATTCCAGCATTAGTACACCATTTTGATGCACTATAATGTAGAATAATGGTCGACATTCTCTCTGTGCTATATAACTGTGTTATGTTGGGTATATCTTTCCTTCTTCTCATTATACTGTCATCCATCCTCAGAATAAAATAGATCATTTACTGAATTCTATAGTATTTCTTTTGGGTGTGTTTTCCGACATTTGCGTGAGTGCAACTAAAGCCCATGATTGAGGGTGCAAGTCCAGTCCATTTTGAGCCCATTTAGCATTAATATTGCCTCTGTATCACAGATTACGGTGAAAGGACGTTCTTTCCTCTTGACTTTGAGGCATATAAAGGGTGTATGTAATTACACAGCCCCCGTTGGGTTCAACGGTGCAATGACAGACCCCCTAGAACATCAGACTTTCAGCAGGCTTCACTTTACAGGCCTCTGTAGGTCTGTCAAGGCAATGGACCAGTTCCCTGGTGATATGAGGAGCTCAAGCCCATCCATTCCTCATTGTCTTCCACATACAGTGTTGGGAGGGTGGAGGTGGAGGATGGGGCTTTTGCTGCACCTTCGGACCAATGGAGCGTAGGCCTACAAAGTTGTTAACTTTGACACAGAAGAAGAGGGCTCCCGAGTGGCGCAGCGGTCTAAGGCAGTGCGAGAGGCATCACTACAGACCATGGTTCGATTCCAGGCTGTATCTCAAACAGCCGTGATTCGGAGTCCCATAGGGCGGCGGACAATTGGTCCGGTTTAGACCATCATCGTAAAAAATATATATATTCTTAACTGACTTGCATATGTAAATAGGAAGTGGGATATGATTTTAAACAGCCAATACAGAAATGCATAGGGAACAGTTAAGGCTACTATCATCATCATTATTCTCCCAAAACATGCAAAACCTCATGAGGCTTTGTACAGAAAGTACATAAAATAGCATCATTGACAGAGAAGCCATATGAGGACCGATGTGTCTTTAATTTTAGTCTGAATTTATCCTCAGAGAAATAATGTGACGTTACTATGGTAATGCTAAGACTGTGCACTGTGTTTTTTTGACACAAAATCTGTTTGAACTTTTGAAGTCTCATTTTGTGGCAGCTACTGATTTGACTTGCCTGGGGATAAATGGGTAGATTCCTAACATTAATATTTGACTAATTAGGAGTAAAAAAAAATAACACTTGAATAAAGCCCTCGAAGATGACAATTTTCTTTTTAATCATGCATACATTTAGTAACACTACATTTTAAGGGCTATACTGAAATCAAGTGCATGGGTCTGCCAGAGTGGAGTTACTCGAGAACTGAAGCATCAAACACACTAACCTCAAGATTCTCCATTCTTTCATTGAGAGATGGTATAAGTAGATGGGTGGGTTGTTTAACAACAATTTTGAGGCAAAACAACTGTCAAAGCATTATTGACTACATGTAAACTTTATTTAGTCTTCAAGTGTTTATTGAAAACATAAATACATTTGCACAATAAGCACTTGTTTTCTATCAAATACATCGTTACTGTCACAGTATCCACAGAAAATGGTGCCCCTCCTCGGCCGGGCGGCGCTCGGCGGTCGTCGTCGCCGGTCTACTAGCTGCCGCCGATCTGTGTTTCTGTGTTCATTGTGTTTTGTCTGTAAAGGTCCGCACCTGTTGTCATTCCTGTCATTAGTGGGGGGGTATTTAGTTTGTTCCTTTGGGTTTGTGTGTTGTGCGGGATTGTTCGTTTGTCAGCGGGTTTACGCTGTGGCCGTGTCTTCTCTATCGTTTTTATATTGGAGGATTTATTTTCTCGTCGGGCTGCGTCCCGTGCGTGATTTTCCCTTTGTGGATTACCTGTTTCCCTTTTGGGTATTGTGCACTCCCAGTGCCTTTTGATCACCTAGTGTTTGGGTGTGAATAAACTTCGAGCTACTGGACGATATCTCCTGCATTTGACTCTACTCCTTCCTCCTGCCCTAAGTACCCGTGACAGAATCCCTCACCTCCAATTATTATGGAGTCAGCAGGACCCGAAGCAACTTCAGTAGCTGAGCAGGTGTCGCAGCACGCCAGCCTCCTCC
Source organism: Salmo salar (assembly GCF_965601325.2). NCBI lineage: Eukaryota > Metazoa > Chordata > Actinopteri > Salmoniformes > Salmonidae > Salmo > Salmo salar. The sequence continues at coordinate 38,749,348 of NC_138313.1, forward strand.
ACCGCCTAGGCTCGGCGATGGACCAAGTACTGACCCGACTGGAGAGCTGGGAGAGAGGTACCTCCTCCACCAGACCAGCTCCAGTGGCTCAGCTAGCGCCCCTACCGACACCCCCTGAAGTGGGCTCGAGCGGGATTCGGATTATGCCACCGAGGGAATTTGATGGGACGGCCGCTGTGTGTAAGGGGTTCTTACTCCAGATCGAACTGTACCTGGCAACCGTCCGCCCCTCTCCCTCCGATGAGGAGAAAGTGAGCGTCCTCGTCTCCTGTCTTACGGGTAGAGCCCTGGAATGGGCCAACGTGGTTTGGGAGGGCCCAGACTCGGCTCGGGGCGACTACCCGGAGTTCACCGGTCGCTTCCGGGCGGTATTCGATCATCCCCCGGAGGGCAAGGCGGCGGGTGAGAGACTGTTTCATTTGAGACAGGGGACGAGGAGCGCTCAGGACTTCGCCTTGGAGTTCCGGACTCTCGCCGCGGGATCGGGGTGGAATGAGCGGGCCCTGATGGATCACTAGCGCTGCAGTCTAAATGAGGATGTCCGTCGGGAGCTGGCTTGTAGGGACCACGCCATCACCCTCGACCAGCTGGTGGATTTATCTATCAGGCTGGACCACCTACTGGATACCCGGGGACGTTCTAGTCGGGGTCTGTTCATTCCACCTCCCAGCCCTCCTGCTCCACTGCCCATGGAGATAGGAGGAGCTGCTCCGAGGAAGACCGGAGGGAGGGGGCCTCTCCTGCACCCACTGTGGACGCAGAGGACACACTGTGGACCGGTGCTGGAGGGGTCCCCCCAGGAGTCCGGAGGGCAGGCAGAGCACTACATCGACCCCCCAGGTGAGTCAGCACCAGACACACCCAGAGCCCCCTGTCGACCACATGTACACTTCTGTTTGTTTTCCCGATTTTTTTTCCCCTCACTCCCAGTATAAGGCACTAGTCGATTCAGGTGCAGCTGGGAGTTTTATGGACCGTGGGGTTGCTAATAGGTTAGGGATTCCCCTGGTTCAGCTGGACCACCCCTTCCCTGTGCACGCCCTAGATAGTCGACCGCTAGGGTCCGGCCAAGTGGGGGAGGTTACTGTGCCACTGGTTATGACGACGTGGGGGGCTCATGTGGAACGTATTAGCCTATACCTCATCGACTCCCCGGCGTTTCCGGTGGTACTGGGACTCCCCTGGCTAGCCACTCACAACCCTCAGATTTCGTGGAGACAGAGGGCTCTTAAGGGGTGGTCGAGGGAGTGCTCAGGTAGGTGTGTAGGAGTTTCCATCGGTGCAACCACGGTGGAGAGTCCAGACCAAGTCTCTACCGTGACCATTCCTTCTGAATATGCCGATTTAGCTATCGCCTTCAGTAAAACGAAGGCGACTCAATTACCACCCCATCGACAGGGGGATTGTGCGATAAACCTCCAAGCTGACGCGGTCCTTCCTAGGAGTCATGTGTATCCTCTGTCTCTGGAGGAGACGGTGGCTATGGAGACATACGTCACGGAGTCCTTGAGACAGGGATACATACGGCCATCTAAATCACCCGTCTCCTCGAGTTTCTTTTTTGTGAAGAAGAAGGAGGGAGGCCTGCGCCCGTGCATTGACTATAGAGGTCTAAATTCCATCACAGTGGGGTTCAGTTACCCACTACCTCTCATTGCTATGGCAGTGGAGTCATTCCACGGGGCGCGGTTCTTCACCAAACTAGATCTCAGGAGTGCGTATAATCTGGTGCGTATCCGAGGGGGAGACGAGTGGAAAACCGCGTTTAGTACCACATCTGGCCATTATGAGTACCTCGTCATGCCGTATGGGTTAAAAAATGCTCCCGCTGTCTTCCAATCCTTTGTGGACGAGACATGCTCGGACAGGGGGTGGTGGTGTACATCGATGACATCTTGATCTACTCCGCCACCCGCGCCGAGCAAGTGGCTTTGGTGCGCAGAGTGCTTGGGCGGCTGCTGGAGCATAACCTATACGTCAAGGCTGAGAAATGTGAGTTCTCCAAACGAGCCGTCTCTTTCCTAGGATATCGCATTTCCACCACAGGGGTGGTGATGTAATGTGACCGCGTTACGGCTGTGTGTAATTGGCCTACCCCTACCACGGTGAAGGAGGTGCAACGGTTTTTGGGGTTCGCCAATTATTACCGGAGGTTTATCCGGGGTTTTGGTCAGGTGGCAGCTCCCATTACCTCACTGCTAAAGGGGTTCCGGTGCGGCTGCGGTGGTCGGCGGAGGCGGACAGGGCCTTCCGTCATCTGAAGGATCTGTTTACTGACGCTCCGGTGCTGGCGCATCCGGATCCCTCTTTGCCATTCGTAGTGGAGGTGGACGCGTCCGAAGCTGGGGTAGGAGCAGTTCTGTCACAGCGTTCGGGCGCTCCTCTGAAGCTCCGCCCCTGCGCTTTCTTTTCTAGGAAGCTATGCCCGGCGGAGCGCAACTACGATGTGGGGGACAGGGAGTTGTTAGTCGTGGTTAAGGCTTTGACAGTGTGGAGACATTGGCTTGAGGGGGCACGTCACCCTTTTCTCATCTGGACCGACCACCGTAACCTGGAGTACATCCTGGCAGCGAGGAGACTGAATCCTCGTCAAGCCAGGTGGGCTATGTTCTTTACTAGGTTCCAGTTCACCATTTCATACATTCCGGGTTCTCGGAACCGGAAGGCCGACGCACTGTCGCGTCTCTATGACACCGAGGAGAGGACCATCGATCCCGCTCCCATACTCCCTGCGTCCTGTCTAGTGGCGCCGGTAGTATGCGAGGTGAATGAAGACATCGAGCGGGCGGTTCAGTCAGAACCCATTCCTCCTCAATGTCCCGCGGGTCTGAGGTTCGTTCCGCTTGGTGTTCGCGATCGCCTGATCCGATGGGCCCACACTTTACCCTCCTCGGGTCATCCTGGGGTGGAACGGACAGTGCGAGGCCTGAAAGGGAAGTACTGGTGGCCCACCTTGGCTGAGGATGTAAGACACTATGTCTCTTCCTGTTCGGTGTGCGCCCAGTGCAAGGCTCCTAGGCACCTGCCTCAAGGGAAACTACAGCCCCTCCCCGTTCCACAGCGACCTTGGTCTCACCTCTCGGTGGATTTCCTAACGGATCTCCCGCCATCTCAGGGGAACAGGACGATCCTGGTTGTTGTGGATCGGTTCTCGAAGTCCTGCCGTCTGCTCCCGTTGCCCGGTCTTCCTACGGCCCTACAGACCGCGGAGGCCCTATTCACCCATGTCTTCCGGCACTACGGGGTGCCCGAGGACATCGTATCTGATCTGGGTCCCCAGTTCACCTCCAGAGTGTGGAGGTCGTTTATGGAGAGGCTGGGGTCTCGGTCAGCCTGACCTCGGGTTTCCACCACGAGAGTAATGGGCAGGTAGAACGCATCAACCAGGATGTGGGCAGGTTTCTGCGGTCATATTGCCAGGACCGGCCAGGGGAGTGGTCGAGGTTCGTGCCATGGGCCGAGATGGCCCAGAACTCTCAACGCCACTCCTCCACTAACTTGTCACCTTTTCAAGTTGTATTAGGTTATCAGCCGGTCCTGGTGCCTTGGCAGCAGAGCCAAACGGAGGCTCCTGCGGTGGAGGAATGGGTACAGCGCTCTCAGGAGACCTGGAGGGCTGTCCAGGAGTGCCTGAAGCGGGCTATCGGGCGACAGAAGGAGAGCACTGACCGCCGCCGCAGTGAGGCTCCCGTATACAATCCAGGGGATAGAGTCTGGCTCTCGACCCGGAACCTGCCCCTCCGCCTGCCCTGCCGGAAGCTGGGTCCGCGATTTGTGGGGCCGTTCAAAGTCCTGAGGAGAATAAACGAGGTGTGTTATAGGTTACAACTCCCTTCATATTACCGCATTAACCCCTCGTTTCATGTGTCTCTCCTCAGGCCGGTGGTAGCTGGTCCACTGCAGGACGCTGAGGTGCGGGAGGTTCCTCCGCCCCCCCTGGACATCGGGGGGGCCCCGCCGTACACAGTCCGGGCCATCCTGGACTCCCGACATCGGGTAGGGGGCCTGCAGTACCTCGTGGACTGGGAGGGGTACGGCCCGGAGGAGAGGTGCTGGGTTCCGGTGGAGGACATTTTGGATCCCACTATGCTCCAGGAGTTCCATCGTCTCCGTCCGGACCGGCCGGCGCCTCGCCCTCCGGGTCGTCCCCGAGGCCGGCGTCGGCGCGCTGCGGGAGCCGCGCGTCAGGGGGGGGTACTGTCACAGTATCCACAGAAAATGGTGCCCCTCCTCGGCCGGGCGGCGCTCGGCGGTCGTCGTCGCCGGTCTACTAGCTGCCGCCGATCTGTGTTTCTGTGTTCATTGTGTTTTGTCTGTCTAGGTCCGCACCTGTTGTCATTTCTGTCATTAGTGGGGGGGTATTTAGTTTGTTCCTTTGGGGTTGTGTGTTGTGCTGGATTGTTCGTTTGTCAGCGGGTTTACGCTGTGGCCGTGTCTTCTCTATCGTTTTTATATTGAAGGATTTATTTTCTCGTCGGGCTGCGTCCCGTGCGTGATTTTCCCTTTGTGGATTACCTGTTTCCCTATTGGGTATTGTGCACTCCCAGTGCCTTTTGATCACCTAGTGTTTGGGTGTGAATAAACTTCGAGCTACTGGACGATATCTCCTGCATTTGACTCTACTCCTTCCTCCTGCCCTAAGTACCCGTGACAGTTACAGTTGTTGGTTAGCTATTTAGCAAATCTTACCATATTAGCATAGATGTGACATAAGTCAAAACACCTCAAAACAAAACATGATATCAAGAACAAGACATAACTATCTGAAACAAGCCACCTATGATTACCCACATAGCAGCTTCCTGTCATTGTTTCTAGCTATCTGATTGTTCAGAATCATAACACTACACAGCCTTCTGCCTCAACGACGCGCACACACACATTTTTGTGATGTTGTTGCAAAACATCAGAATAATTAGGAGCTGTCATGCATGAGACAACCTTGGCTTGGAGCTTTGGGAGTGCTAGCTCGTTAGCAAGGTGGAGGGAAGGGCACTTGCATGATCATGTCACTCATTATCTCTAACAAAACGTAGACCAGCCACAGGAGAATAAGTAATGTCTGCCTCTCAAAATCTGTTTTCTATGTTTCCCTTTCTCTGATAACAGTCCCTCAGAGCTGAGTATTCTTCCCCCCTCTGCTAAGCGCATTTGGAAAGTATTCTGACTTTTTCCACATGTTGTTACATTACAGCCTTAGTCTAAAATGGATTAAATAGTTTTTCCCCTCATCAATCTACACACAATACCCCATAATGACAAAGCAAAAACAGTTAACATTTACATATGTGTGCTTAGGGTCGTTGTCCTGTTGGAAGGTGAACCTTCACCCCAGTCTGAGGTCCTGAGTGCTCTGGAGCAGGTTTTCATCAAGGATCTTTCTGTACTTTGCACCGGTCATCTTTCCCTCAGTCCTGACTAGTCTCCCAGTCCCTGCCTCTGAAAAATATCCCCACAGCATGATGCTGCAACCACCATGCTTCACCGTACGGACGGTGTCAGGTTTCCTCAAGACGTGACACTTGGCATTCAGGCCAAAGTGTTCAATCTTGGTTTCATCACACTAGAGAATCTTGTTTCTCATGGTCTGAGAGTCCTTTAGGTGCCTCTTGGCAAACTCCTAGCGGGCTGTCATGTGCCCTTTACTGAGGAGTGACTTCCATCTAGCCACATCTAGTTCTCCCATCTCCACAGAGGTACTCTGGAACTCTGTCAGAGTGACCATTGGGTTCGTGGTCACCTCCCTGACCAAGGCCCTTCTCCCCCGATTGCTCAGTTTGGCCGGGCGGCTAGCTCTAGGAAGAGTCTTGGTGGATCCAAACTTCTTCCATTTAAGAATGATGGAGGCCACTGTGTTCTTGGGGACCTTAAATGCTGCAGAAATGTTTTGGTACCCTTCCCAGATCTGTGCCTCGACACAATCCTGTCTCGGTGCTCTACGGAGAATGCATTCGACCTCATGGCTTGGATTTTGCTCTGACATGTACTATCAACTGTGGGACCTTATATAGACAGGTGCGTGCCTTCCCAAATCATGTCCAATTCATTTTATTTACCACAGGTGGACTCCAATCAAGTTGCAGAAACATCTCAAAGATGATCAATGGAAACAGGATGAACCTGAGCTCAACTTTGAGTCTCAGAGTAAAGGGTCTGAATACTTATGTAAGTAAGGTATTATTTTTATTTATGTCTTGCAAACATTTATAAAAACAGTTTTTTCGCCTTGTCATTATGTGGTATTGTCAGTAGATTGATGAGGAAAATGTATTTTTAGAATAAGGCTGCAACGTAACAAAATGTGGAAAAAGTCAAGGAGTCTGAATACTTTCCGAATGCACTGTATCTAGGATCAGCCTACCCCCCATATTTCTAGGATCAGCCTACCCCCTCCCACAGATCTATAATCAGTCTACCCTCTCACAGATCTAGGATCTGTCTACCCTCCCACAGATCTATAATCAGTCTAACCTCTCATAGATCTAGGATCAGCTTACCCTCTACAGATCTAGGGTCAGCCTACCCTCCACAGATCTAGGATCAGTCTACCCTCCCACAGATCTAGGATCAGTCTAACCTCTCACAGATCTAGGATCAGTCTAACCTCTCACAGATCTAGGATCAGTCTAACCTCTCACAGATCTAGGATCAGTCTACCCTCCCACAGATCTAGGATCAGTCTAACCTCTCACAGATCTAGGATCAGTCTAACCTCTCACAGATCTAGGATCGGCTTACCCTCCACCGATCTAGGATCAGCTTACCCTCCACAGATCTAGGATCAGTCTACCCTCCCACAGATCTAGGATCAGTCTAACCTCTCACAGATCTAGGATCAGTCTAAACTCTCACATATCTAGGATCAGCCTACCCTCCACAGATCTAGGATCAGTTTACCCTCCACAGATCTAGGATCAGCTTACCCTCCACAGATCTAGGATCAGTCTAAACTCTCACAGATCTAGGATCAGCCTACCCTCCACAGATCTAGGATCAGCTTACCCTCCACAGATCTAGGATCAGCTTACCCTCCACAGATCTAGGATCAGTCTACCCTCGCACAGATCTAGGATCAGCCTACCCCCCCACAAACTGTATCTGGGATCAGCCTAACCCTCCCGCAATCCAAACCATAACCAGCTATGGGGTGGGTCTAGGGGCAACATTAGCTTATTCCTGACAGGACAGGACATATATGGTCAATTGTCCTCCTTCTTCCAATTGTGTTGGCATGTTTGCCACTTGAAGGATCAGAGGGTGGCCTAACAGCATGCCCACTCACTCAGGGTGTGCCTCTCATGGCTGCTCCTTAGTGAGTTACAGACCATCAGTGCCCGCCTTGGCCATTGCCCACATGCCATAAACAACCCCACACAAAGCACCGATTGTTCCTCCTCAATCCGAGTCACACAGTGACGCAAACCCTCTTCTTTGTCTTCCTGTAAAGTCAGCAAAACGTATATTTTTGAATGAAAGAAAGTCAGTGTGGGTTTACTTTTCAAAATGCTTACTTTATCAAATGTGAATGAAAACAATAGGAAGTGCTGGCTCTTGAAATAGATTCACACTTTTCAGTTTGTGTTCTGTCATACAGATGGTTATCCCAAAAACACTGTTACCAATGTACTGTAATATATTTATTTCAAATTGAAATGTTTTAGTTCATTCACAGATATTACATGGCATATGTTACATGAAGAGCTGCCCTTGGTGCTCATGTAGTGTTTGTGTCCTGTCAGAGCGTTGTGACAGTTGGTGCAGGGTGAAACCACCATTAAGAGATGGCCTCGATGCCATAGCTGTCCTCTCTCTCTTTCTCTCTCTCAGACACACACAAATGCTTATACAGAGTGACACAATGCAGAGTTTGTTATGGCCTCTGGTCAGTGCTGTGTTACCCTTCACCAGCCATTGGTAACTGGCCAGAGGGAGGAGAAGGGCGAGGGAAGGAGAGTACGGGAGGAGAGGAGGAGAGAAGAAGAGAAGGGAGGAGAAGTAGAGGAAGGGAAGAGAGGAGGAGAAGGGAAGAGGAGAGGAGAAGGGAGGAGAAGGAGAGGAAGGGAGGGAGAACAGAGGAGAGGAGAGGGAGGAGGAGGAGAGGAAGGGAGGAGAACGGAGGAGAGGAGAAGGAGAGGAAGGGAGTAGAACGGAAGGGATGAGAATGGAGGAGAGGGAGAGGAAGTGAGGAGGAGAGGAGAAAGAAGGAAAAGGAGAAGGGCGGAGAAGGGAGGAGAACAGGAGGGGGAAAAGAGGAGAAGGAAAGGAGAAGGGAGAAGAAGGAGAGGAAGGGAAGAGAAAGGAGGAGGAGAAGGAAGGAGAAGGGAGTAGAAGGAGAGGAGAAGGGAGAAGAAGAGAAGGAGAGGAGAAGGAGAAGAAGGGAGGAGAAGGGAGGAACGGAGAATCTGAAGCATGATTTAATTATATTGTAGCTTTTCATCATGAAAACAAGGCCAAAGGCTGCAGAGGCCAAATAAGGTCTGTGTAGTTTAGGTTTTTCTTATGTTGGCCTGTGGAAGAAGTTGTGTTCACCTCTACTAGTGGGACTCATATTACTGTGTTCCATGGCCCCTTGGACCCCTAGGGACAAAGTTTTGAAAAGAGGCCCATTCATTGTCACACTGCTCAGGTGAACTTACATATTAAGAAGGTGTCCTACTGCTATGTGTTGCACACTAGAGCTTTATGCCCTCCCAACCTTTTTACGTTGGACTCTCCACAGTAAACAGCTAACCGAACCACCCGCTCCTGACTTCTGCCTCAGCCGAAGCTGGAAAAACATTTACATTTTACATTGAAGTCATTTAGCAGACGCTCTTATCCAGAGCGACTTACAAATTGGTGCATTCACCTTATGATATCCAGTGGAACAACCACTTTACAATAGTACATCTATATCTTTTAGGGGGGGGGGGGGTTTAGAAGGATTACTTTATCCTATCCTAGGTATTCCTTAAAGAGGTGGGGTTTCAGGTGTCTCCGGAAGGTGGTGATTGACTCCGCTGTCTTGGCGTCGTGAGGGAGCTTGTTCCACATTGGGGTGCCAGAGCAGTGAACAGTTTTGACTGGGCTGAGCGGGAACTGTGCTTCCTCAGAGGTAGGGAGGCGAGCAGGCCAGAGGTGGATGAACGCAGTGCCCTTGTTTGGGTGTAGGGCCTGATCAGAGCCTGAAGGTACGGAGGTGCCGTTCCCCTCACAGCTCCGTAGGCAAGCACCATGGTCTTGTAGCGGATGCGAGCTTCAACTGGAAGCCAGTGGAGAGAGCGGAGGAGCGGGGTGACGTGAGAGAACTTGGGAAGGTTGAACACCAGACGGGCTGCGGCGTTCTGGATGAGTTGTAGGGGTTTAATGGCACAGGCAGGGAGCCCAGCCAACAGCGAGTTGCAGTAATCCAGACGGGAGATGACAAGTGCCTGGATTAGGACCTGCGCCGCTTCCTGTGTGAGGCAGGGTCGTACTCTGCGAATGTTGTAGAGCATGAACCTACAGGATCGGGTCACCGCCTTGATGTTAGTGGAGAACGACAGGGTGTTGTCCAGGGTCACGCCAAGGTTCTTAGCACTCTGGGAGGAGGACACAATGGAGTTGTCAACCGTGATGGCGAGATCATGGAACGGGCAGTCCTTCCCCGGGAGGAAGAGCAGCTCCGTCTTGCCGAGGTTCAGCTTTAGGTGGTGATCCGTCATCCACACTGATATGTCTGCCAGACATGCAGAGATGCAATTCGCCACCTGGTTATCAGAAGTGGGAAAGGAGAAGATTAATTGTGTGTCGTCTGCATAGCAATGATAGGAGAGACCATGTGAGGATATGACAGAGCCAACTGACTTGGTGTATAGCGAGAATAGGAGAGGGCCTAGAACAGAGCCCTGGGGGACACCAGTGGTGAGAGCACGTGGTGCGGAGACAGATTCTCGCCATGCCACCTGGTAGGAGCAATCCAAGCGTGGGCCGAGCCGGAGATGCCCAACTCGGAGAGGGTGGAGAGGAGGATCTGATGGTTCACAGTATCAAAGGCAGCCGATAGGTCTAGAAGGATGAGAACAGAGGAGAGAGAGTTAGCTTTAGCAGTGCGGAGCGCCTCCGTGACACAGAGAAGAGCAGTCTCAGTTGAATGACCAGTCTTGAAACCTGACTGATTTGGATCAAGAAGGTCATTCTGAGAGAGATAGCAGGAGAGCTGGCCAAGGACGGCACGTTCAAGAGTTTTGGAGAGAAAAGAAAGAAGGGATACTGGTCTGTAGTTGTTGACATCGGAGGGATCGAGTGTAGGTTTTTTCAGAAGGGGTGCAACTCTCGCTCTCTTGAAGATGGAAGGGACGTAGCCAGTGGTCAAGGATGAGTTGATGAGCGAGGTGAAGTAAGGGAGAAGGTCTCCGGAAATGGTCTGGAGAAGAGAGGAGGGGATAGGGTCAAGCGGGCAGGTTGTTGGGCGGCCAGACACAAGATTTCATCTGGAGAGAGAGGGGAGAAAGAGGTCAAAGCACAGGGTAGGGCAGTGTGAGCAGGACCAGCAGTGGTGTTTGACTTAGGAAACGAGGATCGGATGTCGTCGACCTTCTTTTCAAAATGGTTGACGAAGTCATCCGCAGAGAAGGAGGAGGGGGGGGGGGAGGGGGAGGAGGATTCAGGAGGGAGGAGAAGGTGGCAAAGAGCTTCCTAGGGTTAGAGGCAGATGATTGGAATTTAGAGTGGTAGAAAGTGGCTTTAGCAGCAGAGACAGAAGAGGAAAATGTAGAGAGGAGGGAGTGAAAGTATGCCAGGTCCGCAGGGAGACGAGTTTTCCTCCATTTCCGCTTGGCTGCCCGGAGCCCTGTTCTGTGAGCTCGCAATGAGTCGTCGAGCCACGGAGCGGGATGGGAGGACCGAGCCGGCCTGGAGGATAGGGGACATAGAGAGTCAAAGGATGCAGAAAGGGAGGAGAGGAGGGTTGAGGAGGCAGAATCAGGAGATAGGTTGGAGAAGGTTTGAGCAGGTTTGAGCAGAGGGAAGAGATGATAGGATGGAAGAGGAGAGAGTAGCGGGGGAGAGAGAGCGAAGGTTGGGACGGCGCAATACCATCCGAGTAGGGGCAGAGTGAGAAGTGTTAGATGAGAGCGAGAGCGAAAAGGATACAAGGTAGTGGTCGGAGACTTGGAGGGGAGTTGCAATGAGATTAGTGGAAGAACAGCATCTAGTAAAGATGAGGTCAAGCGTATTGCCTGCCTTGTGAGTAGGGGGGGACGGTGAGAGGGTGAGGTCAAAAGAGGAGAGGAGTGGAAAGAAGGAGGCAGAGAGGAATGAGTCAAAGGTAGACGTGGGGAGGTTAAAGTCACCCAGAACTGTGAGAGGTGAGCCATCCTCAGGAAAGGAACTTATCAAGGCATCAAGCTCATTGAGGAACTCTCCAAGGGAACCTGGAGGGCGATAAATGATAAGGATGTTAAGCTTGAAAGGGCTGGTAACTGTGACAGCATGGAATTCAAAGGAGGCGATAGACAGATGGGTCAGGGGAGAAAGAGAGAATGTTCACTTGGGAGAGATGAGGATCTCAGTGCCACCACCCCGCTGACCAGAAGCTCTCAGGGTGTGCGAGAACACGTGGGCAGACGAGGAGAGAGCAGTAGGAGTAGCAGTGTTATCTGTGGTAATCCATGTTTCCGTCAGCGCCAAGAAGTCGAGGGACTGGAGGGTAGCATAGGCTGAGATGAACTCTGCCTTGTTGGACGCAGACCGGCAGTTCCAGAGGCTGCCTGAGACCTGGAACTCCACGTGGGTCGTGCGCACTGGGACCACCAGGTTAGAGTGGCAGCGGCCACGCGGTGTGAAGCGTTTGTATGGCCTGTGCAGAGGGGAGAGAACAGGGATAGACAGACACATAGTTGACAGGCTACAGAAGAGGCTACGCTAATGCAAAGGAGATTGGAATGACAAGTGGACTACACGTCTCGAATGTTCAGAAAGTTAAGCTTACGTTGCAAAAATCTTATTGACTAAAATTATACAGTACTGCTGGCTGGTGAAGTAGGCTAGCTAGCAGTGGCTGCGTTGTTGACTTTGTTTGAAAGTGTAGCTGGCTAGGTAACCTCGATAGTTTCAGTACTACACCTTATCATGATACAAAGGCTACTATGTAGCTAGCTAACATAACACTAATCAAGACGTTCCTTTGTAATGTATTTTGTTTCTACAATGCTGCTCGTCGGTAATAGTTGGCTAGGTTTGGAAATGACGTCGCGGGGGACGAAAATAGCTGGCCAGCTAACCTCGATAATTACTCTAAACTACACAATTATCAAACTATGACAAACTATGACAAAGACAACTTATTGACTAAAATGACTAAAATGATACAGTACTGCTGGCTGGTAAAGTAGGCTAGCTAGCAGTGGCTGCGTTGTTGACTTTGTTTGAAAGTGTAGCTGGCTAGGTAACCTCGATAGTTTCAGTGCTACACCTTATCATGATACAGAGGCAACTATGTAGCTAGCTAACACTAGCTAACCTGGCTAGCTAACCTCGATAATTACTCTAAACTATACAATTATCTTAGATACAAAGACAGCAAAAACAACTATGTAGCTAGATAACACTATAATAATCAAATCGTTCCGTTTTAATGTATTAGTTTCTACAGTGCTGCTAATCGGTAGAAGTTGGCTAGCTAGCTAGCAGTTGTTGACTAAGTAGGAGAACGGCGGCGCGGCGGCAAAATAGCTGGCTAGCTAACCTCGATAATTACTCTAAACTACACAATTATCTTTGATACAAAGACAGCTAAGTAGCTAGCTAAAAAAATTGCTCAGATCAAACAAATCAAACCGTTGTAATGTAATGAGATGTAATATTACCTGCGGAGCGGAGTGCACCTGCGGAACGGAGTGCAGCACGACTACTCGCTCCCAAAGATTCAGTTTGTGCTAGTGCTGTACCATTCGGTTTGTGTCAGTGCCCGAGTGATGTTGAGCCAAATTGTGTCTCATGTCATCAGAGTTCCGCTCCAAGCACATTCACTCTTTGTGATTCCAACATTAAATGGACGAGTGCATTGCTTTATTTAAAAGGCTATGTTGTTTCTTTACAGACGTTCTGTGCTAGGGATCACACCTGGGGCCAGTTGAGCATATGCCTGGTCGTAACTCGATGCCTGACAGAATTAATTTGAATGTTTTGCTTGATAGCCACAGTCACAGCACTTAAATTGCTTCAGTAAATGGTGTGTAATTGCTGTAAAAAGTACAGTGTGCTATGCAGACTTATGGGCTTACATTTTGGTTAGATTCACTTCCTCTTCCTCAGTTTGGTACACCAAACAGGTTAACAGAGGAATACCATTGGCCAGCACTGGCGGAATTCACAAAACCTCCCTGAATCTCTTAAGAGGGGGCACCATCTCTTTGCAAAGATACTTGAAAGGTTCAAACCATTCTTGTCAGGATTTATGTTTTGTGTGCAAAAACCGTCCTGTTCATGGCTTTTGTTTTACTGAATTCAAGATACAAGCCACCATTCTTTCTTGTTGATTAAAATCATTCTTCTTAAACTAATATGGAGAAATCATAATATTTGAAGTAATTTTCCAGCAGGGCTATTAGAGGGTATGGGTGAAGCAGATCATTAGTGCTTAGATAATGACTTCTTAGCATCATTACCCAACTGTCAAAGCCAGGCGTGAGCACTAATAAACTCAGCAAAAAAAGAAACGTCCTCTCACTGTCAACTGCATTTACTTTAAGCAAACTTAACATGTGTAAATATTTGTATGAATATAACAAGATTCAACAACTGAGACATAAACTGAATAAGTTCCACAGACATGTGACTAACAGAAATGGAATAATGTGTCCCTGAACAAAGGGGGGTCAAAATCAAAAGTAACAGTCAGTATCTGGTGTGGCCACCAGCTGCATTAAATACTGCAGTGCATCTCCTCCTCATGGAGTGCACCAGATTTGCCAGTTCTTGCTGTGAGATGTTACCCCACTCTCCCACCAAGGCACCTGCAAGTTCCCGGACATTTCTGGGGGGAATGGCCCTAGCCCTCACCCTCCGATCCAACAGGTCCCAGACGTGCTAAATGGGATTGAGATCTGGGCTCTTCGCTGGTCATGGCAGAACACTGACATTCCTGTCTTTCAGGAAATCACGCACAGAACGTGCAGTATGGCTGGTGGCATTGTCATGCTGGAGGGTCATATCAGAATGAGCCTGCAGGAAGGGTACCACATGAAGGAGGAGGATGTCTTCCCTGTAACGCACAGCGTTGAGATTGCCAGCAATGACAACAAGCTCAGTCCAATGATGCTGTGACACACACCGCCCCAGACCATGACAGACCCTCCGCCTCCAAATCGATCCCGCTCCAGAGTACAGGCCTCAGTGTAATGCTCATTCCTTCGACAATAAACGTGATTCCGACCATCACCCCTGGTGAGACAAAACCGCGACTCGTCAGTGAAGAGCACTTTTTCTGGTCCAGCGACGGTGGGTTTGTGCCCATAGCCGTCATTGTTGCCAGTGATGTCTGGTGAGGACCTGCCTTACAACAGGCCTACAAAGCCCTCAGTCCAGCCTCTCTCAGTCTGAGCACTGATGGAGGGATTGTGCGTTCCTGGTGTAACTCGGGCAGTTGTTGTTGCCATCCTGTACCTGTCCTGCAGGTGTGATGTTCGGATGTACTGATCCTGTGCAGGTGTTGGTACACGTGGTCTGCTTCTGCGAGGACGATCAGCTGTCTGTCCTGTCTCCCTGTAGTGCTGTCTTAGGCGTCTCACAGTACAGACATTGCAATTTATTGCCCTGGCCACATCTGAAGTCCTTATGCCTCCTTGCAGCATGCCTAAGGCACATTCACGCAGATGAGCAGGGACCCTGGGCATCTTGCTTTTGGTGTTTTTCAGAGTCAGTAGAAAGGCCTCTTTAGTGTCCTAAGTTTTTTTAACTGTGACCTTAATTGCCTACCATCTGTAAGCTGTTAGTGTCTTAACGACCGTTCCACAGGTACATGTTCGTTAATTGTTTATGGTTCATTGAACAAGCATGGGAAACAGTGTTTAAACCCTTTACAATGAAGATCTGTGAAGTTATTTGGATTTTTACGAATTATCTTTGAAAGACAGGGTCCTGAAAAGGGACGTTTCTTTTTTTGCTGAGTTTATATGCTAAACCCTGCTATGATTACAAATCAGGGTCAGTAATAATGATGCTGAGGAGAGTGAATGGGACATAATGAGAGCCTACAAAATGGTGGAGATAGATGAAGAGATCTGAAGGTCCTACTGAACACCAGTTATTGCCATGAATAACCCTTTTGACGAAAAAAGCTTTTTGTCAAGAGAAAACAATATTTTGGCAGCTCATAGCTATGTCATTGTAGCCTCTCATCCCAGTAGAGGAGGTGAAGGGGGGACCACTTATTGTACCCCTAATAGCAGGCAGGCAGTCCTTTCAGCGCATTCAGTAAGGGAGGGAAGGGGGAATTCTCAGTGCGAAAAACACTAATTTATGCACTCAAGCGTTCAATCACAGGCGGTGACCTAGATATTAGGAAACAATGCAACAGAGGGCTGAGACAATAAAGCCCTTATCCTCCCAGGATGGCTGTCCATACGCTCCATCAGATGGATCCCATATACAACAAGGCTGAGCTGAGCCGACAGCCCCGTCTGCACCCGCACTCACAGGGCACTGCCCACAGGAGGGAGTCACGACATGGCAGCCATACTGTGCGCTGTGGATCCCTCCAAAAGCCATTGGGATGTGCATGCAAATCAACCCGGTCTCTCATTAATTAGGTACCAAATGTACAAGTGCATCAAAACATTGTGCTTATTTTTACATATAGTACATATGCCAATGCAGAGCCGAGGAACTGCTTATCCTTTCTGAGACAAAGTTCAGTGCCAGAATCTCTGCGGGGGTGAGTTTCCCAGAAGTTTTGCAGCACTAAAGTCTTTACGAGTTTTACACTTGTAAAACTGTGACGCTTTAATATTAAAGATCCATTGATACTGGGAAACTTGCCTGTGTGTTTACATGGCCATTTGGTGTCTGTTTCATAGAAACCAGGGAAATTATGTTTGGCATGTTTTGGCTGTCACGTAGCATTGTTTGGTCTGTGTTTTAGATGGGGTTAAGCTCACCAGAATTTATTTGAGGAAATCTCTCTTTTCCGAGGGGCTTTTCTTTCCTACCAAGGGGCTCCCGAGTGGTGCAGTGGTCTAATGCACTGCATCTCAGTGCTAGAGGCGTCACTACAGACCCTGTTTTGATCCTGGGCTGTTTCACAACCAGCCGTGATTGGGAGTCCCATAGGGCGGTGCACAATTGGTCCAGCATCGTTCGGGTTAGGGTTTGGCTGGGGTCGGCCGTCATTGTAAAATAAGAATTTGTTCTTAACTGACTTGCCTAGATAAATAAATAAAAAAATATAAATGAGAGATTGGGTTGTGCAAACACACGAGTAGATTTTTGAGGAACATACAACTGGTCATGCAGACAGAGTGGTAGTGATATACTAGCCCATAGTAAATGTTTTGTGTCCACGTATACCACAATTTGACAGAAACGTGGGGACAGACCTGGTTATCGTGGACTCATATTGTAGCATTAGTCTGGATGAACTTGTTGACATGGCAACCATAAACTGTGATGGGTAACATTACTGACAGCGTTGCCCTGTACCAGATATAGAACGTTCTATGTATATGAGAGTACCGTAAATTCCGGACTATAAGCCGCAACTTTTTTCCCAGGCTTTGAACCTCGCGGCTTAAACAATGACGCGGCTAATATATGGATTTTTCCCGCTTTCAATTTTTTTTGCTCCAAAAAAACACATTCTGTGACGTGCTCAGTTTTTTGGCGGCATGAAGCTTTCATTAGACCAATGAAATTGCCGAACGGGTTAAGGTCAAACAACTTTTTTGTTTACTGTTTAGATTAAATCGAGCGCTCTCAAACTTCCCATCATTCTGATTACGGTAGTCATTTTGTCACCCTCATCATGGCAAAGACACGGAGAAATGCATATGATGCAGCTTTCAAGTTGAAGGCGATTGATCTGGCTGTTGGAAAAGGAAATAGAGCTGCGGCACGGGAGCTTGGTCTTAATGAGTCGATGACAAGACGTTGGAAACAGCAGCGTGAGGAATTGACTCAGTGCAAAAAGACAACTAAAGCTTACTGCTAATTATTATTTTTTTGTTACAAGCCGTGTTTCGTTAAAGCCTATTTATTTTTGTTACAAGCCGTGTTTCGTTAAAGCCTGTGTAAAGTTAATTTGTTTCAATGTACCGGTAGGCACCTGCGGCTTATAGACATGTGCGGCTTATTTATGTTCAAAATATTTTTCTTTTTTTTATTCAGTGGGTGCGGCTTATATTCAGGTGCGCTTAATAGTCCGGAAATTACGGTACCATCATTCATACACAGATGAATACAACATACACCTCACGTATCAAACCCAGACTATATCCATGTGGACCCCCCATGTTGCCCTGAAGCATTAAATATTCATAAGGCACATGCCTTACAACCGAATAGATGTTCACTTGTACAGTAGAATTATTAATCCTCAGATGTGTGGGTTGGGACACATCTGAAAATCTTTTGACTGGGCAGACTTCATGAAAATACATGACAGTTTCGAACAATACCAAAGGGGCTTTTCAACAATGAAATACCTCATAATTTCAGAGTGCAGTGAGTAGAGCACCCAAACATGATGTTATGTGAGAATGTGTTTTGAACCAATGGCAGACACGCTAATCGATGGATGCTGTATTTCTGCATGCTTACTGTATAGTTACATGATAGATCTAGCTGTGAGACGGGAGACTTGCTTTAGACTCTGCTTTTGATATCCACACTCACTGTTTTCTAATTTCACACCTTAGTTTGCATGTGGCATAACTCTCAGAGGTGGTTTTGATTACCATGGCACCCTGGCTCCTTGTCAATCATGAAGGATACTGGGCTTTTTATAGAATACCCTGCCCATCCCACGTAACCCTGAAAGGAGTTAGTCTAAGGTCACTGAGCAACTTGTTTAGCGGCAATGCATCAATGTATTATCAAGCTATTGTTTCCAAATGAATAGAGGAACCTTTAATTGCAACTAGGAAGCAGGGATGTCCAACCGACTCACAGGTTTTCATGGAAAGGAATTACTGTGATATAATGGACTTTTGGCATATTGTAAATCTTTCATGTTTTTGATCATCATTATGAAAAGTGAAGCAGGATTTTTTTAGGGATGCTCAGGTAACCGACAGATGCCCATCAATCACATCCAGCTGCCTTGTTAAGTTATAATAAATGCCTGTGTATGAATAATTCCATTACATGGGCACATAACATAAAGAAGGAACCAAGGTTGTTTTCATCTGTCGACTACACTGAAAAACCCTGTACACACTGTACATAACTGTTGAATACCATACAAACAGTGACTGTGGTCAGTGTGATTGTTGATGAATGAAATGAGGAGCATGAGGGTTCAGGAAAACGGACATCTTTGTTGTTCTGTGGAGGTCCTGAATGGCAGCTTCTGTGGCACAACAGTTATTTCATACAACAGAGAGCTTGAACCTCACACTGAGTTGCAGATTGACCAAGACACTTTCAGGCATGTTATTTTGGATAGCTAATAGAGATGAGCGCTAATATATCCAGTTTCCATTAAAAAAATGCCAGTGTTACTGAACAGGGTATACATCCTGTAGATAGAATTGCGCATGTTTAATGTCACCACAAGCTCAGCTAAAGTAAGATCTCAGTTACTGTGAGAACACATTCCTTACCAACATCAATGCACTGCCTCAACAAAAGGGCCTCACTCTTATGACTGGATGAGCATGGGAGGCTGAAAGAAGCTTAAGGGAACATTTTCTTTTTCGCTTTTGATCAGATTTTGCTTTTCTGACAGCTGGACTCTGGAGACATGCCATTCCATTGAAAACAGCAGTTCAATCCACAGATCACTTACCGTAGCCATGCATTTGCATAACGGTCGAGGTTCAAAAATACTTCTTTTTCCGGTTTCCAAATAAATACACTATTCCAGTCTTTTTGTCAAAATAGGTTTAGCAAAACGTTGAACAATGATGTCTCATTTCTGGTAATGTGTTGCCCTGTGAAATGTGGTGTTGTTCAATGGCCCTCAGCTACAGCGTTATCCTAACAGTCAGAGTGAACTCTATGGAGCCTTTTACTTCCTGTGAAGAGAAAAAAAGTGTAGTCACTATGCATAATCCCATCAGGAACAGAGGGAGTGATTGAAAATGAAAGACGGGCTCAGAAGCACTGTGGGAGGACAGTGTTGTGAGGAGAATAAGACGTTGTGTTCCATAACAAGACCGGATCTGACAGCCAAATGATTTGGGGACACCATGGGTCTATATATGGCAGATGAAAGTCGTACACCATTTTGTTGCACTGTGTATGGACGTGATGGCAGCCATGTTGTAGGCGGTTTTGCTACTGTAGTATTGCAGGCAGGCATCATCTTCACAATGTATTACAAATCAGGACCAGGAAGTTATTAAACAGCATAATTCTGTTAAACAGAGACAATGCAATTTTGCCTAAAATATGATTTGTGTCCATCTATGCCGTTCCTATCAGCGCAGATGTTACTTGATTGCAAACATGTTGTAAGCTTGACATTCAAGTCAAGCATGTTCCAGAAATGTTCTAAGGACACCTTTTTCAATAGAAACATTCTTAGACTGTCTAGAAAACTGGACGACTATACAGAACATTGAAGGAAGGCTGAACTGAACCACCCAGAAACATGATTAGCAGTTAGCGAGGCTCACGTCTGAAATTAACTCCTGGGAGCCAAAAACCAACCATCTGCATGGAAATGCATGATTCACACCATACCCTAGTTAAGTCCAATACTATGAACCCTTCTCTCTATCCACCCTATTATCCGATCTGACTCCCTGCCTCTCGGCCGACCATGACTTCATGGAGACAGCTGAGAAGCAGATTCCTGAGGTTGCCTTGGCGACGGGTAGTGAAACAAGGGTTACTGTGTACTCTGGGGAGTGGGTAGTGATGTCACAATGGCCAGATGAGAAACTCCCCCTCTGAGAGCTAACTGGCCATTCTCAGGAAACAACACTCCTCTTCTTCATCTGGAGAATATTATCACATATGTTTAGTTCCCAAGACAAAACGATGAGGTAGATTTATTATCCATGGTTAACTTTTTTGGAAGAAGGTATGTTAGTCCCTAAATAGTAAGTGGATTGTTTATTCCATATATGAAGATATTGACATTTTGAGGGTCAAAGAAACATTCAATGAAATTCTGTGTTCTTTTTTTATTAAAGTGAGCAACAACAACAAAAAAGACCTCTCCAGTAACTTTACTGACTGACTGAAGTGTATCGTACAGTTTTCTGCTATCAAATACAGAGTGCATAATATACTTACATAGCAAGGGAGCTAGGCATAACTTTGAACCGATTCACAAGAATCACCATTATAAGCTAAACACAATACAGTACGATCAGCCATTTTCAATATATTACTTTCCGTTTGACACAGACACTCTGTGGAGGCAGAAAAAGAACATTATGACCCCCCCCCCCCCCCCAAAAAAATAATATAATAATTAAAAAGAGAAAACACTGGTGAGTTTATAATGAATTTGCTATAAATTGAATTGAACTATATATATGTATTCCTTTCCGTATGGTTTCTGTAAACATGTGGTCACCAACCTTTGAGTGATGATTTTTTTTCAACATGACTTAGATAACGTAAGCCTTTGCAACATTAACCAATTACAGTTCTGTAACAATGAGGTTTGTGCAGTAGGCTATAGGCCCAATACATTATCAGTGCTTGAATATCCCTGCCAATGTTTTTCTTCTCAGATCATTTTGAAATTCTATTGAAAAAATTATTTTCAAAATGGGAAGACTTTGCCTTCCTGGCGCTAGGGCTGCTGAATCAAGTGCACCTACATCTTACAACCTAAAAAAAAATCCAAAATAAAGTGCAACTACCGCCAACAGCACAAAACAAATAACAAAATAGGAACGCAAGGCTTTATCGTTGTTTTTTTACAGAAATGTTTGGTGATTGACTAGGAATGCCTTGGAGATCGACCACGGTTGGTGACCACTGCTGTAAACAAAGAGTGGACAGACAGTATAGTACGTATACAGAACTCTGCCCTTAAGTAGACCGAGACACATATGTCCACCAGAGTTCACGTCAATTTAATTCAAAGTAAATTCAGGAAATGAAGTGGACATGGATTTAGAATGGAGTGTGCCCTTTAGCCGCATTATCAATTCAATTCCTAAATTGACGGGAATAAAAAATGAACTGATCGTAACTCTTAAGGGCCGGTCTCCCAGACTCAGATTAAGCCTATTCTCTGATTTACAAGCACTCTCACTGGAGATTCCCCATTGAGCATGCCTTTAATTCCAGGAGTAACCTTAACCTGGGTGTGGGGAAACCAGTCCAATTGGTTTAAAGTCCGGCCTCTTGAACTCTTCACAGGGCAGTTGTAACTTTCTGAAGGAGGTCATGACCTTTGACCTCTCAGCAGTGGGTCCCCACGGTTGTGTAGGAGGAGGTTGCCTCCCTGTGTATGGTGCTGAATGGTGACAGCTCCAGGTCGGTGGTGGTGCACTCGTGCTCGTTCTCCTCGCTGGTGGTGGCAGTGGTGGAAGACCTGGGAGGGCCACACTCGTTACAGCAGCAGCAGCAGCAGTCCAGGAAGGCCCGGCTGAAGGGCTGGTACAGGCAGAACAGCAGGACGGGTGTCACCGCCGACTTACAGAACAACAGCAGCTGGCTGACCAGGTGGAGAATGTCCAGAGTCTGTCTGGGCACACCCGCTGCCATGTAGACTGTAACGATGTTGCAGATGTTCTCAGGGATGATGCAGAAGCCGTAGAGGATGGCCAACGCCACAACCGTGCAATTCATCTGGTTCTCCAGCTGGAGCTGCTTCTTGTTTCCACGCACACAGGCACGCTCGGCTTGCTGGATTTTTCGGGCGGTCACCAGAGAGCTGCCGATGGTGAACAGTGTTGGCAGGCAGAAGTAGCAGCCAAAATACCACCAGAGGCGGGCTCCGTCGTAGGTCAGGCCTAGCACGTAGAGCGTGTCGGGGAGGTCGGTTGAGATACGAACCACGCAGCGCTGGCAGGGCGTCACATCCGGAGGCTCGCCATCTTCAGTGACCAGCTGGTGGATCAGGAGCTCTGGCAGGGCCAATAGGAGAGCCCCGATCCAGATAACGGCCAGCTTGGCGGCTGTGGAGGCGCAGTTTTCAATCATCTCGTAATACATCTGGGCGTTGGTGGCGGCGCGAAGACGGTCAATGCACAAAGCACACAGGGTGAAGGTGGTGACCCCGAGGGAGGAGACCTGGAAGGACAAAGAAAAGAGAGGAGGAAGTCAGACACTACTGTATGCAGTTGATGTGTTATTACTGCATATTAACAATACCATCAAAGTTCTGTCAAAGTGCTTCATTTTTTAGAGAGAAACAAGTATAGACTGTATCCAGACCATAGGCTTAACACACAATAGAGGAGAGACTACTCCTAATTGCAATGCACCTTGGAAAGTCTGGATGGAATATCAAGGCCCCAGAGCCATCTTGTTCTCTGAAAAGACCAAAAGAATGTGTCCACTGTACACCAATTTCCATGTGACAATGGTACATACAGCACAATATACTAGATGTCAACAGGTTTAGAGAGGGACAGCTCTGTTACTTACCACAAACAAGTTCCTAATTTCCCATACTGAGATGTTTGAAAGTAGCCATGAGTAATGATTTATGAGTGATACTTCAAAGAGTGAGAAGACTACAGTTGGGCGCCAAAAAGGGGAACTTTAGACTTTCTATGTCACGTCCTGACCATAGAGAGCTCGTATTTTTCTATGGTAGAGTAGGTCAGGGCGTGACTGGGGGGTTTTCTCTAGTTTATTTATTTCTATGTTTGGTTCTAGTTTCTTTTTTCTGTTGGGGTTTTTGTCTTGTTTAAATTTTCTATGTTGTGTTCTAGGTTATTTTTTGTAATTGGGGATCATATTTAAATTGTTGTTTTTCCCACTAGTGTTTGTGGGAGATTATTTTGAGTTTATGCATGTAGCACCTCTTCGTCACGGTTTGTTGTTTTTGTTTATAGTTTATTGTCTGTCTTGCATAGTTTCACATAGAAATAAAGATGTGGAACGATACGCACGCTGCGCCTTGGTCTCTTCATACGACAACCGTGACATTCTAATTATATCAAATTATAATATTGATGACTGTATAACATAATAAGGTGCACAGTATACCGTGTGCAAGGGAGCCCATGACACAGAGAGAGAGAGCGAGAGAGATTGTGGAACCCCCTGACTCCCTCAGGGGGTTCTAATTATTGGGATTCGTTGATATGAACAGGTTTAAAAAGAACTTTCCTGTGCCTGGAGTGGGGTATGAGGAAACATGTTTATCACAACAAAGTGTGGACACCAACAATTATCCTTGCTATGTGTCATGACACAAAAGGAATGCTTCCCTCTATATGCTCGGTCAGCTTAAGTTGGAAATGTACTGCTGAGTAATTGTACATTCGTAGCCAGTAATTTCATCACAGCTATGATCAAATCTGTTAAAACACACCATCACTACAGAGGCCCCAGCTAAAATTGGCATTTCATTATCTGACTTAAATGTATCTGCATGTTCAGATCTTATATTAGCGAAGTGTTTTACCATTTTCTTTTCAGGACAAACCAGGGAGACAAGTAGAACACAAAACAATTTGACATAAACAGTTGCATTCATGAGTTTTACTGACAAATGTCAATAAAAAAACAAGGTCAGCCAAAGCAAAAACCCGATAAAAAATATTTATATGAATGCTGTACAGAAATTGTTTGCTCAGTGGGAAATGAATATCCAACTAGTCAGTGACAACTGTGTGGAGTTTGTGACAGCAACTACGTGAGCTTATTACAGTATTATAGACACTATGTCCTGGGATTGCCTATGATTTTTGTAGAAGACCCCTTACCTTGTAGCAGACCCCTTACATTCCTACGACTTATCTAGCTTGTGAGAAATCAAGAGAAGAGAGAGAGGGAGTGAGAGAGAGTGAGAAAAGAGGGAGGGGGAGATAGAGAGAGAGAGAAGAGCAAGGGATAGATAGAGAGAGAAGATAGGGAGAGATGGAGAGAGAAGAGTGAGGGAGAGATGAAGAGAGGGAGAGATGGAGAGAGAAGAGAGAGGGAGAGAGAAGAGAGAAGGAGAGATGGAGAGAGGGAGAGAAGAGAGAGATGGAGAGCGAGAGAAAAGAGAGAGAGGGAGAGATAGAGAGAAGAGAGAGGGAGAGAGAGTATTGTCAAGACAAAAAATACCATCATCATCAACGTGACAGCTATCCTCTAGAGCTGTGTCAACAGTGTCTAACTAACCTCTCACCTTGGTGTCCATAATGACAAATTGTCATGTGACAGAGCACTTAGTTGCCACAGGAGCCATTAGAATTAATTCCCCCACTGTTTGTGTAGTTATGCTCCATTAATTGCTTGATTAGCGAGTCGCTTAGCATAACGAGGATGTGTCTGCCGCTATCCATTTAATGTTCTTACCACGGAGGCTGGCTACTCAAAGAGACTCAAAGTTCTATGTCTGGGACTGTGGTTTTAAAATGGCCTACAGGTCATGTTGGCATAGAATGGGACTTACAAACACAATGACAATCACTTTCACTAAGCAGCTTATACAGCATCACTCATACAGATTGTTTGGGTCGTTTTGAGGTTGTTTGTAGTCATGTAGTCATTGTGTAGGCCTATACACTGAGTGTACAAAACATTAAGAACACCTTCCTAATATCCCCCCCTTTTGCCCTCAGAACAGCCTCAATTCGTTGGGGCATGGACTCTACAATGTGTCGAAAGCGTTCCGCAGGGATGCTGGCCAATGTTGACTCAAATGCTTCCCACAGTTGTGTCAAGTTGGCTGGATGTCCTTCGGTGGTGGACCATTCTTGATAGACACGGGAAACTGTTTAGCGTGAACAACCCAGCAACGTTGCAGTTCTTGACACAAACCAGTGCGCCTGGCACCTACTACCATACCTTTCCCATTCACCCTCTGATTGGCACATACACAATCCATGCCTCTATTCTCTCAAGGCTTAAAAATCCTTCTTTAACCTGTCTCCTCCCCTTCATCTACTCTGATTGAAGTGGATTTAACAAGTGACATTAATAAGGGTTCATAGCTTTCACCTGGTCAGTCTATGTTAGGGAAAGAGCAGGTGTACATAATGTTTTGTACACTCAGTGTATGTGCCCGGACAGATGAACTGTGCCACCTGGAGAAGGATTTTTATCTAGATAATTTCCTCTTCCAATAGGAGTGTGCTTCCTTCTTAATGAACAGAATTTAGTTTCTTCCGGGTGAATACTTTACACATTTCCCATGAAAGGCACTCAGGACCAACAGTATGATAGTGAACCACAGCAAAACTATGTCATCTATCTTACATTAAGTATTTTTCCACAACAGAGAGAACAGACAGACTGCTAATAGCAGGAGCTGAACCAAAGAGGTCTGTAAAAGAGTGGAGGATTGGACCCTATAAAATACAGAGACAGGTACACCCAGCCCTAGGATGTTGGACTTGTGGAGATCTGAAAAGATTTGATAGGTGTAAGCAATAGTAAAATTTGCACATAAACTATCAGAGGACAAGGTGGGTCTGTCAACGTGTTGATTATACTTAATCCAATCAATTCAGATCTGTGTTTATTTTCATTGACGCTACTTTCACCAAGAAGGCTCAGTTGTTGAGCAGCATAGGTTTTACACTGTGACCTCAGACTGTATAACGTGTTCCAAGTTCTTGGGCTGCATAACATCTAGGTTAGTGCTATCCGGATTCCTTGGGACGTCCCTACCCCTACCCCGTCCCTACCTTGACATTGGGACATCCCAAGGATCTCGTTTAGACTTTTCCGTATCATCTAGATTCTTGGGTGTTGTCCCTAGCTGCACCTGGGTCTGGTGGGTTTCCTTTTAGACAGTATGTGATACGACCAGCTAATCTGTTGTTTTTTGGAAGGTGGATATCCTGTCCTATGAGGCTCAGTTCTATGATGATTACTCCATTCTCAACACACCAATCCCCATTTACTGCACTTACACGGCAAGCGGAACAGAGCTCAGTCTTCTCCAACTCCGTTCAAGAGAGATAGTGGGTTTGCAGGCTTTTGTTCCAGTCCAGCACTAATACACCTGATTCAGCTAATTTTGGTCTAGGTTAAAGATCATGATTGTTTGATTATTTGAAACAGGTGCGTTAGTGGTCGGCTGAAACAAAAGCACACCCAGTTTCTCTCTAGGACCTGTGTTTACGATGCCTGGAAACTGGGTACAAACTGTTCACTGTCTGAATAGACCCCAGGGGCAATAATAGGCCCCAGGGGCAATAACAGATTTTCTTTTCATAATTTGGTCCTGCAACATTCAAATCACATACAGTATATGGCATTCAGTATGTAGTACAAGTGTGTTAAACAAACCCTTCAGTTGCCAATGCTATGGCTACAAAATATAGACTTTACTGTATCGTTACTGTATGGACTTTACTGTATGGCTTTCTGTAACTCTGGAAAACATGTTATTTTAAAGGCCTGTCTTGGCTCTGTGTGATCCCTCATCACCTACATTTAACATTGTATCTTTTACAATAGATGGCTGACAGAAGAGCTGCCTTACATCTGAAACAGACAGGTAAGTTGATGCATAAACGGGTGTGGGTCTGATGTAATTATTGAGGCCTAGTGAGTTTCAGACTACTGCCTTATTAGGGAAAGTAGGACTGTAACCGGATCCCTGACATAGCATTGGTCGCATGGGGGCTTTTACCTCTGTAGCTAGAATAGTGACACCTCAGCTAAAAGTTTGAAACAACAGGTTGAGGTGACATTCGGGAGAAAAAAAATCTAGACCTGGTATAGGATCCTCCAAATACTGCAAACCCTTGAAGCACAGAACATTGTACGGTGTAAGAATTGACATAAAGTGAGCATCAACGGGACGGGACACATTTTTGTTGTTGTTGATGACTGAGAAAGTTAGACACACAAATATCATTCCCCCACAAAAATGCTAACCTCCCCTGTTATTGTAACAGTGAGAGGTTAGCATCGCTTGAGGGTATGATAGTGCGTCTAACTTTCTCAGTCATCATTATTCATGATTCATTCAGGACTATCCATAATCATGGTAGCATCCACATTAATGTAGAAGTGTTTAGAACCATATTATATTCTTATTTACAATAAATGTGACTCCATTCATATCTATTAGGCACAAACTAACCTGAAACACAACCAAAACAAACAGAAAATGCATCCATTAAATGTGTACAATAAATGTAATAGATAAGCTTGATGTAGTCATTTCGTGGTATGAATATGGGACCAACTACTTTTTACTACTTTAATATACATTATTTAATTTGTCCCAATACTATTGGTCCCCTAAAATGGGAGGACTAAGTACAAAAAACGCTGTAATTTCTAAACGGTTCCCCTTGATATGGATGAAAATACCGTAAAATGAATGCTGACAGTCTGCACTTCATAGTCATTGTATCATTTCAAATCCAAAGTGCTGGAGTACAGAGCCAAAACAACAACAACAAATTGTCACTGCCCCAACACTTTTTTAGCTCACCATATGTGACCGATTTCACAAGGAAGAGATGGTTATGACAGCAGACTTTGAACATCAACTTCAGCACCCAATCATAACATTCAATCAAGTTACACAATACCTAGTGGACATTATTACCTCAATATAGGGGATGATTTTACAGGAGAACTCCCCCAACAGCCAATTCTTGGTCAGTTCATGGAAGATCACCAGGGGCAGGCAAAAAAAGATGACAACAAAATCCCATAGGGCGAGATTGGCTAGAAGAGAATTTGAAATACTTCTCATGTAGTAGTTGTGGCACACAATGCACATGATTGCTATATTCCCAGTTAATCCAACAGTGAAAATGATGACCGAAATGATCATGATGGCATATGCCCCATATGATTCTGCTGTTACGGGGTAAAATGGGTTTTTTACATCTTTTCTCCTAGTTTGAGGATTGAGAGGAATCAATGGGGTATAGTCCAGGTCTGGCAAAGTGAACTGTTCATAATCAGTGGCATGAAATGGCATGTCTGTTGACTGGTTCTGGGCCATAGGTTTAGGCAGCGGTTCCCACGTGGCCAGCGGTGTGTCCAAAGACGCATCTGACAGCAAGGTTGGCTCGCTTATTTTGTTACCTTTTTTACTGCCATCCTTCGCATTTCTTCTCCGACGGTCTACAGTTGCTCTTTTGTGTATGCAGATCCGGTTGTGCTCATCACGGTGGTGTCCTCCTCGCTTATGTCTCGTGGAGGGATTTAAATTAATGTATACACCATCTCGCGTTTCCATGGCTGCATGCTTCTCCGTGTCCAACTTTTCCTCCATCAGCCTTTTTGACTCGCCTTCCTCGGGTAACCAAACGGGTTCTGTTCCATTTGACGAATTGCTTTTGCGCATTGTTATTTCATTCATAACCCTTTTCGTATTGAATGAAGTCCCATTTATGTTATCCATCCATGTCCTAACCACGTCCCAAGAGGATGAACTTGGAGTATGCACCCTTTTATTGTCAATTTCGTTGATAACTCTGCCATTCGCCGAGTGCAATCTCTGACTATCACTTTCGGTTTTGTGTAGATTCCCGATAGTTACGGCGGTTTCATAATGTCTAGGAATCAAATTTGTCTTCTCCCCGTGTATTTGCGTGAACACATTCTCGCTCCAAAGCGAGAAACACAGTAATCTTAAGAGTAGTACCAGCATAGTTTATTCTAAAACACGCAACAATAGTATATTCTATTCCAAATATATTTATCCATGGATGATTACCACATCGGAGAGATGACAGAAACAAAGCCCAACCTTCATTCCATAGTTGTCAACACCACTTCGAATTAAATAAAGTGCACTTGGCAATTGACAGGTGCGTCTCCGAAATGCGACAAAGTGAAGTTCAACAACGGTTGTTTTCCCACCATGTGAAGTAGGGTATGTTTTAATTTCGTCTGTGCCTCTGAATATATAACAGATTGTAAAAGGGTTAAATGGACACAAGATCGCATTTCCTATTCAAAAGCATGCGCGTCTAGGTCCGAAAAGCGTCCTGGACGGTTATTACTGGTACCCACGATCCGGGCGCCCAGAGCCGGAGATGTTGTCAGGGATGTGCCAAGCTCCGTCTGGAGCTGCTAACGTGAGCATCACGGAGAGAAGAGACGGGCTCCCCTGGCGGCTAACCCGGATCTGTTCAACTTAATCAGTCAGCATCACACAACCACGTCAGACAATGTTTCTCCTTGAAATACTGTAAGTAGCCTACAAATGTTTCTTGTTTTCCTGGAGGTTTATCTCTGTTGAGAACCTAGAGGGCGTTGTTTTGTGCAACTTTCCACCAACATGATTCACTGCAACTAGACGTTTTTGTTCCGCGTGGTGGCATGTTGTATAAGGACTAATGTACACATCAATCGATATGGACTGGACTGCAGGACCACAACGTGTAAAAGGCATCTCACGGTTGCGCTGTATTGGGGCGCTCGGGTTGCGCTGTATTGGGGCGCTCGGGTTCATGGACGCAAGCACTCATTGTCTTTTTGTGTAAAACTAAACAGGGGCCCATGCTTTCAGCAATTCCAAAAACCACCAGCATACTAGTCTATAGGCTATTGATTAATTTACAATTTTACCGCCACATTCAGTGGACAGGAGTTAAAGTAACTATCCAGGGTTTCCAGATTTCTATGAAATATTACCTATAATTAATTACAATATGAGTGAAATAGTTTCCTTCCAAAAAACAGTAATTAAGTATGTTCATCTTTTCTGTATTGGAATGGTGTGGGCGTACCCCAATACAGAAAGGTGTGGCCATATGCAGTTGATAAAAAATATTTATGCTAGTAGTCCGCTGATTGGCCAGATCATCATCCTCGGGAGTATGACATCATACTCTGTGAGAAAATAGCAAGCATTAGTTGTGGCTGCTTTGGATGATGTATTGTTGTCTCTATCTTCTAGCCCTTTGTGCAGTTGTCTGTGCCCAATAATGTTTGTACCATGTTTTGTGCTGTGACCATGTTGTGTTGCTACCTTACTCTGTTGTTGTCTTAGGTCTCTTGTCATGATGTGTGTTTTGTCATATATATATATATACACACTTTAAAAAAATCCCAACCCCGTCCCCGCAGGAGGCATTTTGCATTTTGGTAGGCCGTAATTGTAAATAAGAATTTGTTCTTAAATAACTTGCCTAATTAAATTAAGGTTAAATAAAATAAAACAAAAAAAAATAGTCTGTTTGAAATACAAGTGAGGTGGGATTTTTGATGTGTTTTTTCCTCTAATTTATGCTTTGGCCACAAACACGAGTATAGGATAAGTCAACAAAATGATGTGGGAATGAGTTAACAGGATATTAACTTTTGAAAGTGAGATTTCACCTCCCGAGTGGCGCAGTGGCCTAAGGCACTGCATCGCAGTGCTAGCTGTGCCACTAGAGGTCCTGGTTCAAACTATACTGAACATCTCATTAAAAAGGGAGTGAGAAGAATGTCCCTGCCAGAAACTGCGCTAAGCAAATTCCGCATAGGATTATTTATGATAGACTGATACTCACCTTTGTACAGAACGACCACTATGCCACCAGCACAAGATTCTTTCCACCGTAGCTCCTTCCTGACACCATGTAGCAGTATATTCCACTGTATACATTTGCTTCACTGTGAATATCCATTTCAGGGATATTGAAAACCCCTTTTGAAGCTTTGTCTGTGAGAAAGGTATGCCATAGGGGGGTTCTGTTGCGCTCTGCTCATACAAAGGGATGAAGTTGTGGGTGGATTTTCCCCAAGCGAACACTAGTTCCTCACAGCATGGATGATGCATACGGTACAAAACCAGGGTTCAGGAAATCAGACTAAAGCTGATGTCAAAAAGTCCCCTGCCAACCACATTACAGCACATGTAACAGTGTAGGTTCCGTCCCTCTCTTCGCCCCAACCTGGGCTCGAACCAGGGACCCTTGCACACATCAACAACTGACACCCACCGAAGCATTGTTACCCATCGCGCCACAAAAGCCGCGGCCCTTGCAACGCAAGGGGAAACCCTACTTCAAGTCTCAGAGCGAGTGACGTCCCTGATTGAAACGCTATTAGCGCGCACCACCGCTAACTAACTAGCCATTTCACATCGGTTACACACACCAACATCACTCCAGCTCTTTCCATTACATAGACTGGCCAGGTGAAAGCTATGATTCCTTAATTGACGTCACTTGTTAAATCCACTTCAGTCAGCGTAGATGAAACGGAGGAGACAGGTTAAAGAAGGAGTTTTAAGCCTTAAGACAATTGAGACATGGATTGTGTATGTATGCCATTCAGAGAGTGAATGAGCAAAACAAAAAATGCAAGTGCCTTTGAACGGGATATGGTAGTAGGTGCCAGGCACACCGGTTTGAGCTGCTGGGTTTTTCACGCTCAATAGTTTCCTGTGTGTATCAAGAATGGTCCACCACCCAAAGGACTTCCAGCCAACTTGACACAACTGTGGGAAGCATTTGAGTCAACATTGGCCAGCATCCCTGTGGAATGCTTTTGACACCTTGTAGAGTCCATGCCGCAACGAAGTGAGGCTGTTCTGAGGGCAAAAGGGGGGTGGACAACTTAATATCTCAGTATTAGGAAGGTGTTCCTAATGTTTGATATATTCTGTGTATATTTCCTGCTGTCGGCAGTGCCTGCCTGATTGATTTGCTATACAGGACATAAACTAAATTAGGTTCTTGGTTGTTTCAACCAATGTTTTAATCTGTTTATTACAGATGCAGTGTTTGCCCTCTATTCATTAGCAGCGGGCATTTTTGTTTTGCTGCCATTTAGATTTTTTTTAAAAATGGTAAAACATTTTCAGTGTAAACTTAAAATCAGATATAAAGTACAGTATATACACACACACACACACACACACACACACACACACACACAAGATAATGGAGCTATATATGAATTTTTAACAAGATCTTTGAGAACTAACAACACCCGAATAAAAACTACACAGTTGGGGAGAATCTAAAATTCCCATTGGTGCCCCCACGGTTGAGACACTCAGAAAGCATTAGAACATAAAATAGCAATGGCACAAGGTGTAGAACTGCAGGACACTAGGTTGAAAACAGTAAAATGTTCTCTCCACCCTATGATAAAATGTGTAGAATTGCAGTAAAAAAGCTTTAAAGGAACTGCCCAGTGAAAATCCAACTTTTAATAGTTCATGTTCTGTTAACTCATACGTAAATAATGTTGTTGACCCTGTGCTATACTCGTATTAGTGGCCAAAGCAGAAGTTGGAGAATTTTGTTACCAAAATTCCAAGAACAACAAGACTGGCCACTAACATCATTAGCCTTATAATCAAACATGATCAAGTAATACATTAGAAACCAAAACCTGCATACACCCCACAGGGACTCCATAGCATTCATAACACATTTCACTGATACACCACCCGATGGAGCCCTAGAGCTACATGGAGAATAGAACGTCACTACTAGTTCCCAGTGAACTTTATCCATTTCAGCCACATTACCTCGGGCCATGAAGCCCATCATAAAACAATCGATCACCCACAGATGAACTCCATTGAGAGTGATACGAATGTGCTTTTAGAACCCATCAGGTGCCAGTGAAATTCCAAGACAATTAAGAACTATCAGTAGGCATTGAGCACAGAAATAGTAATTCTATGGTTTTAACATGACATCATTCCACCCTGAGGCGGCCCTGGGTTGAAAGGGCCTACTGTAATGATATCCAATTAAAAATGTAATATATTATTTTTGCTGCAATTAAGCAGATGCAAACCTTCAAATCTGTCCCTATAAAGGCTACAGAAGAAATAGTGTGATATGATGTAGAGCAGTGGTTCCCAAACTTTTCATAGTCCCGTACCCCTTCATACATTCAACCTACAGCTGCGTGCCCCTCTAGCACTTGGGTCAGCGCACTCTCAAATGTTGTTTTTTGCCATCATTGTAAGCCTGCCACACACACTTTACGATACATTTATTAAACATAAGAATGAGTGTGAGTTTTTGTCACAACTTGGCTCGTGGGAATTGACAAAGAGCTCTTATAGGACCAGGGCACAAATAATAATCAATAATTTTGCTCTTTATTTAGCCATCTTACATATAAAACCTTATTTGTTCATCAAAAATTGGGAATAACTCACCCCAGGTTAATGAGAAGGGTGTGCTTGAAAGGATGCGCATAACTCTGCAATGTTGGGTTGTATTGGAGAAAGTCTCAGTCTAAAATAATTTTCCACACACAGTCTGTGCCTGCATTTATTTTTTTATGCTAGTGAGGGTCGAGAATCCACTCTCACATAGGTATGTGGTTGCAAAGGGAATCAGTGTCTTAACAGCTTGCCAAGTCAGGATACTCTGAACGCAGCCCTATCCAGAAATCTGGCAGTGGCTTCTGATTAAATTAAATTTTCACAGAACCGCTTGTTGCAATTTCGATGAGGCTCTCTTATTCAGATATCGGTAAGTATACTGGAGGCAGGGCATGAAAGGGATAACGAATCCAGTTGTTTGTGTCGTCCGTTTCAGGAAAGTACCTGCTCACTCAGGTGCTTCGCTATATCACATTTGACATTGTCCGTAAGTTAATTTGCACATAAAAAATCATACAACAATGGAAAGACGTGTGTTGTCCTTGTTAATGCAGATAAAGAAGAGCTCCAACTTCTTGATCATAGCCTCAATTTCGTCCCGCACAATGAATATATTTGTGGAGAGTCCCTGTAATCCTAGATTCAGATCATTCAGGTGAGAAAAAACATCACCCAGATAGGCCAGTCGTGTGAGAAACACGTCATCATCATGCAAGCGGTCAGACAAGTGACAATTATGGCCAGTAAAGAAAACTTTAAGCTCATCTCTCAACTCCAAAAAATGTGTCAATACATTCCCCGCTGATAACCAGCACACTTCGGTATGTTGTAAAAGCGTTACATTGTCGCTGCACATATCATTGCATAGTGCAGAAAATACATGACAGTTCAAGGGTCTTGCTTTAACAAAGTTAACCATTTTCACTGTAGTGTCCAAAATGTCTTTCAATCTGTCAGGCATTCCCTTGGCAGCAAGAGCCTCTTGGGAGATGCTGCAGTGTACCCAAGTGGCGTCGGGAGCAACTGCTTGCATGCACATTACCACTCCACTATGTCTCCCTGTCTCCCTTAATTATTTGTCATGGCTTTTGTGCCATCAGTACAGATACCAACACATCTTGACCACCAAAGTCGATTTGATGTCACAAAGCTGTCCAGTACCTTAAATATATCCTCTCCTGTTGTCCTGGTTTCCAGAAGAGGATGTCTTCCTTTATTGACCCCCCCATAAACGTAACGGACAGATTACCAGGAGCTGTGCCCGGTCCGCCACGTCTGTTGACTCATCCAGATGTAACGCATATAATTCACTAACTTCTATGCAAAGCAATAATTGTTTCAAAACATCTCCAGCCATGTCACTGATGTGTCGTTAAACAGTGTTGTTTGATGAAGCCATTGTCTGTAAAGTTCTTTTGGCCTTTTCCCCCAGCATTGTCCCAGCCATATCTGCGGCAGCAGGAAGAATTAAGTCCTTTACAATAGTATGGAGATTGCCTGTCCCAGCCACTCGATAGCTCATCATATAAGACGCTTCTAGCCCCTTCTTGTTAATGGTATCTGTTGCTTTTTTACCTGTCTTACTCCTCAAAAGTCGTCTTAATTCTCGATTATTTTTCAAATTGGCATGTTTCGTTTCTAAATGTCTACGCAAGAGTGAAGGTTTCAACGAGTTGTGAGATAATACTTTTGCACATATAACACAATGGCTGAGGAAAAGCACTACTCCCAATATACAGTTGAAGTCAGAAGTTTACATAAACTTAGGTTGGAGTCATTAAAACTCGTTTTTCAACTACTCCACAAATGTCTTGTTAACAAACTATAGTTTTGGCAAGTCGGTTAGGACATCTACTTTGTGCATGACACAAGTCATTTTTCCAACAATTGTTTACAGATTATTTCACTCTATCACAATTCCAGTGGGTCAGAAGTTTACATACACTAAGTTGATTGTGTCTTTCAAAAAGCTTGGAAAATTCCAGAAAATGATGTCATGGCTTTAGAAGCTTCAGATAGGCTAATTGACATCATTTGAGTCAATTGGAGGTGTACCTGTGGATGTATTTCAAGGCCTACCTTCAAACTCAGTGCCTCTTTGCTTGACATCATGGGAAAATCAAAAGAAATCAGCCAAGGCCTCAGATTTTTTTTTGTAGAACTCCACAAGTCTGGTTCATCCTTGGGAGCAATTTCCAAACGCCTGAAGGTACCACGTTCATCTGTACAAACAATAGTACGCAAGTATAAACACCATGGGACCACGCAGCAGTCATACCGCTCAGGAAGGAGACGCGTTCTGTCTCCTAGAGATGCACGTACTTTGGTGCGAAAAGTGCAAATCAATCCCAGAACAACAGCAAAGGACCTTGTGAAGATGTTGGAGGAAACAGGTACAAAAGTATCTATATCCACAGTAAAACGAGTCCTGTATCGACATAACCTGAAAGGACGCTCAGCAAGGAAGAAGCCACTGCTCCAAAACTGCCATATAAAGTCAGACTACGGTTTGCAACTGCACATGGGGACAAAGGTCGTACTTTTTGGAGAAATGTCCTCTGGTCTGATGAAACAAAAATAGAACTGTTTGGCCATAATGACCATTGTCATGTTTGGAGGAAAAAGGGGGAGGCTTGCAAGCCGAAGAACACCATCCCATCTGTGAAGCACGGGGGTGGCAGCATCATGTTGTTGGGGTACTTTGCTGCAGGAGGGACTGGTGCACTTCACAAAATAGATGGCTTCATGAGGAAAGAAAATTATGTGGCTACGTCGAAGCAACATCTCAAGACATCAGTCAGGAAGTTAAAGCTTGGTCGCAAATGGGTCTTCCAAATGGACAATGACGGCAAGCATACTTCCAAAGTTGTAGCAAAATGGCTTAAGGACAACAAAGTCAAGGTATTGGAGTGGCCATCACAAAGCCCTGACCTCAATCCTATAGAAAATGTGTGGGCTGAACTGAAAAAGTGTGGGCGTAGCAGTACTACCAGTAGAGCTGGTATGTGTCTCTATGGACGCAGGCCTTACTTTTTTTTAACCATTTATCCATTTTCGAGCAAACGGAATGAGAAGCAGCTACGTTTGGCTACATATGGACCATTAGTGGAATTCCCGTGAGAGAGTAACGGTTAATGTGATTGGATGTTAATTATTTGACTAGGCTACCTCTATTTGACATTGTCTTATTATTTCGCTGAACAGTGGATGGTTTCATTTTATTTTATTTTTGACAGCTACTCAAGCGAGAAAAAAACACCACCAAAATGTATAGCCCTGTTGGAAAATCTAAATGGACCGTTTGAAAATGTGAATCCCATTTTTATTTGGCGCACCCCGACGGTATTGCGTGTACCCCCCAGTTTGGGTATAGCTGATGTAGAGTATTCAACTCTTACCCCATGAGGTCCGGAGCCTGCTGGTTTTCTGTTCTACCTGATCATTCATTGCGCACACACCTGGTCTCAGGTCTAAACCAGTCCCTGATTAGAGGGGAACACTGAAAAAAATGCAGTGGAACTGGCTTCAAGGTACAGAATTGAGTTTAAGGGATGTAGACAATGAAAATGCCATGGTTAAATTCAAATTGACAATACAAATAATTTTCACATAATTTATTTCTAAGAAGGGCAAAACAGAGTCTACACATACTGTCAATAAAGTACAAAACATATAAAATGTTGGTAAAAAGGAGGAAATAAGACAAAGGAAATGGTCAGAGACACTCAAAGCCAGATACATTTCAGCCAATATAATTTGTTTTATTAATTTGGAGGTATACAACTGTATACAATATTCACAAATTACTATTTGGCATATACATGATATTCTGTTTGGTTGAGTGCTATGTGTCACTAGGTGTGGCGTGAGGGTGTGTATGTGTGTTAGTGCCTCTGGTATCAGTGTGGCAGATCTGGTAGCAGGCCCGTCTCTGGCCGTTCTCCTCCACTGTGTAGGCACTGAGACACAGGTCCATCCATGGCCTCTCCGCTGGGCACAGGAAGGGAAAGGGCACAGACAGACATTAATACACCACACAAAACATGAATATAAAACATAAATACACCACACAAAACATAAATACACCACATAAAACATGAATACACCACATAAAACATGAATAGAAAACATAAAACATAAATACACCCACACAACACCACATCAGAATACACCACATAAAACATGAATACAAAACATAAATACACCACACAAAACATAAAAACACCACACAAACATGCACGCATACACACACACCAAATTGACGCCCTTAAATACATATTTTAGCCTAGTCTGCTCAGGAGGACATGTGAATACTAATTGCTGTCCAGTCACTTGCTCAATTGCTGCAGTGCATTCACGCTCTGAGGGGCCATCTGCCTGGAAGCTCATCCAGCCTCATTGCTCACTAATGGGAAACCTCTACGCGCTGTTTGTCAATGCTTCATTAGAGCCCACTGTTGATGTGGGGTTAAAAACTCTGCCCTTGAAATATTGACAAAAACATTCTCACTTCACAGGTCTAGTTATGTGATAGTGATACATCAGTGGACAGTGCTGGAAGCAGCCTGCGGTAAAGCCTATATAATAAGGGATGTTTCTGGACAGGGCCAATGAGTCACTGTAGCTCAGTTGGTAGAGCATGGCGCTTTCAACGCCAGGGTAGTGGGTTCAATTCCCAGACGACCCATATGTAAAATGTTTGCATGCATGACTTAAGTCGGTTGGATAAAAACATCTGCTAAATGGCATATTATTATTATTATAATAATATATGATTACCCGTGCTACTCCCTGGTGGGCAGAGTCTGTCCATGGTTTCCTGGACCCTGTCTTGTGCCTCCTGGTCAGCTGCTGCGTCCTCAGCTGACACGTGGAAGAAGGATTCCTGCCATAGGGTTAATGGCGTTACCAGTTAGACAACAAGAGTACAACACACATAGAGCCCAACTACCCATTCAGACCTGTTGGCACCAAGTCCAAAAATATTCAAATGTGTTGTGTCTGTCTTGTCTGTTCATATGGACTGCCACCCGTCCCCTCACGTACTGCATCTCTCCAGAGCAGGGCCTCCAGGGTGCCGGTGCCATCCTGCAGCTCAAGCTTCATCAGTAGGCCATACTGCAGAAGCTGCACCCCGAGAGCTGGGCGAGGGAAGAGAGTCGAGAGGAGAGCCATAACATTAAAACCACATGATTTAAGAGAGAGACCTGAGCAGAGGCAGGAGAGGACGCATGGCGTAACTTTACAACCTAAGGTGCTGCTGAATCAGGAGGGAAGCAATAACATAAAACTGAGGATTGGTGGAGTAAAGAAACACAGCAGACGTAACATTGAAAGTGCCGGTGGAGAGGAGACATAAGATCAAAACAACTGAGGGTTCAGGAAAGGGGGAGGAGCCTAGTAACAAGAGGGAGAGAGAAGACAATACAGTCCAACCAGAAGAGGCTGGTGGGAGGAGCTATAGGAGGACGGGCTCATTGTAAAGACAAATGGAATAATTGGAATGGTATCAAACACACCAAACATACGGAAACCATGTTTGACTCCGTTCTATTCATTCCATTCCAGCAATTACAATGAGCCCTTCCTCCTATAGCTCCTCCCACCAGCCTCCCCTAGCTGAGGGCCTGGGGCAGAGAGAAGATCAAGAACAGCCAGTACATTTAAAAACAAAGAGAGGGAGAGAGGGATGAAGGTAATCCTAACATGATCAAAACGGATGCGGTGACCATAGCATTAACAAACCGAGACGTCACAGACACAACAGAGCAGTGAAATGGAAAACCCAGCCGAGCCAGAATATCCACGAAAGCTGAAGAGGAAGCAGTTACATAGCAAAAAACAGCAAGAACATAAACCCAGGTCACCGTGAGAGACCTGTCTCTGTGTATTGTAGCTCATGTTCCGCAAAGACCAGGTCACAGGTGTTCAAGCCAATCAAGCCCTTAAACTTTTACTTTTATTGCTAACTGCAATTTCATTACCATTTCCTTTTAATCCGATCTTTTCCCTTTTTAAAACACCAAATACAAACATACACATAGGAACAACTTTCAGAAGCACATAAACAACAACTACATCTTCATTGCCATTTCCATTACTAAGATGATTCATCTGACTGATAACCTGTGTTGTGTTCAGTAGGCATGGAACGTAATGAACAGAGGTGGTGTTACACAAACTGCTCTAATAAGATCTTCCTACCACTGCAAAATGTTTGGCTGAGGTTTTGCCTGTGAACACGACCCAGGTAAGAGGCTAATGTGATCAAGGGGTGAATAGGGAGAAATGACGATGGGGTCAGGTTCACACTAAATCTCCACCACCTAAAAGGTGTACACAGTGAGAAAGAGATCGTCATACCGTCTGCCACACTTTTCTCATCCCAAACCTCTACTCCTTCTCCCAATGACTCTCCCACTTTTAGTTGGGAGCACTGTTTGCATCTGAAAAACAAAGGCATAAAAACCCACATCACATTTTTGTGTATTTAAGTACACTGATGGACAAAATGTGGCCTGTGTCAGATGTGGCTAAGACAGTCACTTTCAAGATAGATACAGACCCATAGTATCTTTTCGTGCCCCGGAAGAGGAAGGGAGCCGAGAGATCCATCGGGGTCATGGTTCCTTGTGGTGACGTCACTGGGACAATGTTACTGTACGCGGATGCTATCCGACACGTCTCCTCCAAGGTAGCCCCTACGGGAAAGCAGACAAAATAATGGATAACAGTTTAGCCTTTGGCGTAAAACATAGAATCAAACTGTCATAGCGTAGGTTTTAGAAGGTAAACGTGAAATGCATCACTAAAAAGAGACACGCGTCACTGTGTTTCAGTAGAAATAGATTGCATTTATATAGCGTTTCTTTACTAGGTTTCAAGTCTGTACGGTTGTGGCCATGAGAGGAAGAGAGATGCAGATAACGCTCCGTGTCTCCATAGTAACAAGGCAGTTGTGTGGTTCTCACCCTTCAGGAAGATCAGCTCCTTTGCCTTGCCCTTTCCCATTAGCTGGCTGGACATCAGAAGGGTCAGGGTCCGGCTGGGGGATTCAGAAGGAGGCTCTCTGGGGAGAGGCAGAACCAGAGTCCAGTACCCATTATTACAAGGTCCAACATCCTTCTGGGCCTCTGAGAACAAGCCCCCCACTGTGACATCATCAGGGACATCCCGTCTGAAAGGTACAGGGCAGTTTCTCAATCATTTCTCAATCTATTCCTGACTGATTAGTGCTGTCCGGAATCCTTGGGACGTCCCTACCCTAAACCCTAACCATGTCCTTAACATTTAAAAATGTTTAAACGTTAACTTTAAATGGGGTAAGGATGACACAAGGATCCCAGATAGCAAGGACCATTCCTGATTGACACCCAGAGAGTGCACACATCTGTTTCAACTAATCAAGGGCTTGGTGATTAGTTGAATCAGGTGTGTTAGTGCTGGACTAGATAATTGTGCACACCTGGGGGTCCCAATGGATTGAGAGAGACATGTGCGAGTATGTATATGAAGAAGCATGGATAACCTATGACCTCACAATTGGAGATATGTAGCTAATACAATCAAGTGAATGTTGTGTCTTGAGTGTTCGTGTTTGGTTGTCAGTGTATAGCAGTAACTCACATGGTTTTACACTTGTGACAGAAGAGTTTCAGGGACTGGTAGAGTCTCTGAGGCTGGTAAGACTTGAGCTGAGCCTGAATGTGGAACATCTGAGGGGGTCCTCTGCTCTTCACTTCAGCCAGACTCACCTGTTCCACAGTGTGGTCACACGTCCTCTCTACAAGTGTCAGAGTAGCTAGCAGATTGTAACGGGCTAATGTGATACTCCATTAGCCGTTACAGGATTGGTACGGTTTGGCGTAGCATAGAATTTTCCACCAACCTTAACGATACTATCTTAGTTCTCGATTCACTCCAACATGCACCTTCTAAAATGCCCATGTCCAGTCGCAGCTGGTTCGTTTGAATGTAGAAAATGCTCCATTATTAAAACAAATTAGGGCCTCCCGGGTGGCACAGTGGTCTAAGGCACTGCATTGCAGTGCTAGCTGTGCCACCAGAGATTCTGGGTTCGAGCCCAGGCTCTGTCGCAGTCGGGCCGCGACCGGGAGGTCCATGGGGCGATGCACAATTGTCGTCCAGGTTAGGGAGGGTTTGGCCGGCAGGGATATCCTGGTCTCATCGCGCACTAGCGAGTCCTGTGGCGGGCTGGGCGCAGTGCACGCCAACCAGGTGTACGGTGTTTCCTCCGACACATTGGTGCGGCTGGCTTCCGGGTTGGATGTGCGTTGTGTCAAGAAGCAGTGTGGCTTGGTTGGGTTGTGTTTCGGAGGATGCATGGCTCTCGACCTTCGCCTCTCCTGAGTCCGTACGGGAGTTGCAGCGATGAGACAAGACTGTAACTACTACCAATTGGATACCACGAAATTGGGGAGAAAAAAGAAAAAATAATGTTTTGCTCTATTTCAAATCTTCTCTCACTGTGTTGGATCATGTCATGGAGCAAAACAAATTATTTATTTTAATAACAGAGCATTTTCTAAATTTAAATGAACCACTTACAACTGGACACAGACATTTTCAGAGATATATATTTAGGCGAATCGAGAACGAAGATAATATCGTCAAAATTAAGGTTGGCCGCAAATTCTCGGTGCTACCGAGAACTTATCGTATCTAGGCTGTAACGGCTAATGGAGCAGCACATTAGCCCGTTACAATCTGCTAGCTAGTGTCAGACAGGACTGCAACAAATCAAAGACATAGACTTCTATCACAGATGTGGATGTACATTAGCAGTGGAGGAGTAGTCTGAAACCCAGTTTCCATTGTACTGGCTGAGGGTGTGAATTACACCTAGACTGGGAAGTGATTTTGTACTGGCTGAGGGTGTGAATTACACTTAGACTGGGAAGTGATTTTGTACTGGCTGAGGGTGTGAATTTAACCTAGACTGGGAAGTGATTTTGTACTGGCTGAGGGTTTGAATTACACCTAGACTGGGAAGTGATTTTGTACTGGCTGAGGGTGTGAATTTAACCTAGACTGGGAAGTGATTTTGTACTGGCTGAGGGTGTGAATTACGCCTAGACTGGGAAGTGATTTTGTACTGGCTGAGGGTGTGAATTACGCCTAGACTGGGAAGTGATTTTGAACTGGCTGGGGGTGTGAATTACGCCTAGACTGGGAAGTGATTTTGTTTCTTGAGATGTGTTTCAACCCTTTCTTTTTCTGCTCACATCCTAATATTTTACAATTATATATGCTTATAATTTGCCCACAAGTATAATAAAATAGCTCCATACTTCTCATTTCATACCTGTAGCAATTTCATCTGGAGCAGTACCTAAAATGACAGCAGAAACTTATGTGGTGCCATAAGTTTCCTCCAAACCACAGCCTTCCAAGCCATTATGACTGTAAGCAATATTAACAGGAAAACGGGATATTGTACATATAAGCATCAAAGTGAAAAATGTCAACATACCAAAAGACTCTGGTGGTGTACTCCAGACTTCAAACATGGACGAGTCATTTATGTCAGACTCTGAGAATGTCTCCA
Organism: Salmo salar; assembly: GCF_965601325.2. Lineage (NCBI taxonomy): Eukaryota > Metazoa > Chordata > Actinopteri > Salmoniformes > Salmonidae > Salmo > Salmo salar. The sequence goes on from NC_138313.1 coordinate 38,792,211, forward strand.
AGATCCTGAAACAATGAGAAAATACACTTAAAAGATTGGCACGTCAAGCGAAAGTGTCCTATCATTTAGGCCTGATGAGGTGACAAAACAAATTGGCAGACAGCCCCCTCTTACCTTTTGAGGTCCAGTATATCTGGGCTGTCTTCAGGCAGCACGCGTAACCCCCTGCCGTATGAGGTGCCCCCATGCAGGTGGAAACCCAGGTGTCCCGTCTGATCAGACTGGCCAGAGTCATTGCTTGGCAACCGACTAGCCCCAGGAACTGCGTGTAGGTTGTATATACGAAGGTATGACCCGGGCTAGCAGGAGAAGGAGGGGTCAAAGACATGTTAGAAATGTATGTATCACTCCAACCCCTCTCAACTAATGAAGTATGTTGAATGCTTTGGTTCAAAATAGCACCTGCATATTGGAAATTGATGAGGTGGAGTCACTGTTTCACGATCCTTGGATTTGAGTCATCCAATGTTATCCTTTTTGCAATGCCGATTGTAATTTTTTTTTAATGTAGTTGCAGTCTTCGCATCAGACGGAAATCAGCACCAGACATCATATTGCTCCCCATAGTGGTCATTGAATCATTTCCCTGTTGCTGAATAACAAGTAGCAGGATGCATCAGTTTAATTTGACACTTGCAGCCAGAAGAGGGCGGTATGGTACCAAATCTAAACCTTTCCCGTGATACCGAGACAAATCAGGTTTAAGAATTTTTAACAAGTATATCTCATCAAGGGTACACAAATCAGCTAAACTGAATGTTTTTTAACAGATGAGCTTTACGGTCACGACCAGCTTCAGGGTGACAGGAACCTGACTTCACCTCTCATGCTCTATCTGTGAGGGCACATGAGTACAGAATAGTAGAGTGGTAGGGGAGCACCGTTTAACTCTACTGCTCATCAGGGGCTTTGTTCAGCTTCTGGCCACAACATGGCCTAGTATCGTGTACCTATCTAGTAACACTGGCCATGTTTAAAAGACACCATACATTTCCTTAACATGTTCTTGTTTAGTTTTTTTGTAAAGCGACTGCACAAAGCAGGCATTCCAAAGAACATTTATGGAATTGTGAGATACAATTCTTAGAAGTATCCTCCACAGGGTGAAAAAAGCTAACAGCAGAAGAAAATGTTCCAATTCATTCTTTATCCTCAACTGCAACATCTACAGCCCAAAGACATTTGGGCCTTGCAGACAGACATTTGGGCCTTGCAGACAGAGGCAAGCAAGGTTTGCTTAATGGTCTCCCAAAACCTTCCTTTCTGGAGCAACACTCAGTTCTGAAGATTCCATCAGTCAGGGTTGACTGCAGCACAGGGGGTTGATAATGGTTCTGGGGGGGAGGGGGGGGGGCACCAACATTTCAGCACATTGAAGACATTTCACAGAAACATTGTCACAATATCCTAAGTATAAAAACAAATGAAAAGATCAACAACATTGGGGTGTCCAATGTTTAGTATTTGAGAGTTCTGTGAATTGGCCACAGTTTTGTTTGTGTTTAAATGCCAAAGATAGAAACAGGTGTTAGAGCCGCAGAGTAAATGATTAATGCTCAGAGACTGGTGAGAGAACACAGGAGGACAGTGAGACTTTAGAGAAACGGGGGTGATGCTGCATGCTTCTGGTTCAAAGCCAGCCAAGCCAAGCACTGCTGCTAACCCCAAAGCTGTTCCTGCCTTTCTACAGCTATTAAATCTACCATCCTCTGCCCAAAGTAGCCAGGTGTGGTTATAATGAGAACACATACTGAGCCAAGCGATGGGGGCTTTCTTTCAGCCAGTGACAGCCCTTGTTCCTGATATATTTCGTTGACGCATTAGGGTGACGTTTTCTATCCGCTTAACAGTCATCGCCCAAAAATACATGTTCAAGTGCGTCTGTGTGACCAAACGTCATGAGCCCACCGACTAACAGTGTCTCATTCTCCGAGTGACGCAATGATTGCTCAGTAAACGATTCTCCAAATTCAGAAGATTGCTTTCAGCTTTACAGTTTCTTAACGAGTCAGGCTCAATAAACCAGACCAAACTTTAGTCGCCTGGCAGAGAGAAAACCCCAACCTAATTTCACACCAGTCTTTTTATAATAGAAGGAAACTAGAACCAGAAGCTAGAAAGAGAGCTGACATTACTCAGTTACAGGATTCAGGGGTTGTGGGTGGGGAGTGGGGAGACTCACAGGAGAGGGGAAGGGGAATAGCACAATAAGTGTAGCTCATTGAGATTAAGCACCTCGATTAAAGTACAATGTTTGGGGCTCTTGGCACCCATTTTGTTAACACTTTTCTGTAAGGTAAACAAAGTCAGACAAAGTGTTCCCTAAGATACAAGATTAAAACAAATGAGGAAACAGTGCATTGAAATTTCACTTTTTTTTTTAACAAGAGCTGCCATAGTAATGAAGGTGGTTTCAGACCATGCTCATGTGACAAGTAACCTTGTGTGAGACCTGAAGACTTGTGTAGACTCCCTGAACTAATGCCTAGGCTTTAGCTCAGCAGCCTAATACCGTCTCGTGGAACACAGGAGACCCGGGTTTGAATATACGTGCCTACACACACACACGCATTTCAGCCAATAGTTGTCTGAGGAGATAAGTTATGGAAGCACAAGTGTGTTCAGACAGCACAGGTGCCCTGTCTCGCTCTTGTATTTCTCTCGCGCTTCATGAATAACAGATGATAAGATGTGTGGCTAGCAGGAGGCCACAGTGGTACAGTATGGGGGATGGGCCTAACTACCCACAGACAGAAAGTCATCTCTCTGGTCAACATGCACGGTCCATGAAGGCTAAAGTGGTGGGACATTTACATCGAGGCGGCAGGTTATTCCCACTGTAGAGCAGGCCACATGTTCAAAGTTGTCCATGCACCCAGTCACGTAACTGACACGCTTTAATGCAATCTCAGAAACCCAGGGTGAGGTAAAACACCGGTGTGACAATGGGACTGAAATCCTCAACTTGAGACAACCTGAGTCAAGAAAGGATACAACTACTAGGAGAGTTGCATTCTGGGAGCAGACCAATGGAACTAGGTCCAGTTTTGAGTTCGACTCTCCACATTGCAATTCTAATGAAGATGTCAATAAGCCTCAAACCCCCTCATCCCAACAATGATTAAGGACCCTTCACAAAACAGCAATGATAGGAATCTGGAATCCAGGTGCTTCAATGACACCGCGACCTCTCTTGGTCCAGACACCAGGGTTCACTTACAAATGGGGCTATTTATACGAACACAGACCTACGCAAAGCAGCGCTCCCAATTTGTCATTTCCCCCCCCCCTTAAAGAACTCTAAAAATGGCATTGGGTTAAAAATGTCTTCTCACAGAAGCCGAGCATGGCAGATCATGTTTTCGCAGGCAAAGGGAGCGAGCGGCGTAATGAAGCAGAAGTGTGAACGTTATTCTTTCTCAGAATGCTCTCGCCATGCGCAATTGCTTTTTAAAGCATGAGGAGAAATGGTGTCTGACACTTCTGTACTTTACGAGGAGACTTTCAACCACAGCGTTAATCTCATTTTCACCATCATACACTGTGTTCAACAAACAGGAAGCAAGGGAAAGGGGGTGTGGGGGAAGGGGAACTGCATCCAGTAAGTGCAGGGTCAGCTGTAAATAATCACCATAGGTTGTCCTCGAAATGTGTACGTACACATGGAAGGTCACTAGCTATTAAGGGACTCCACTCTGCCTATTTTCTGACTAAAAGCAAATGAACACCTTTCCAGTTTATTTAGAATAAATTGAATCCATAAGTAGTTCTCTCTCAGCAGAAAAAGTATATATAAAAAATAAATAAAAAAACACACACACACACACACACACACACACACACACACACACACACAGTTGAAGTCGGAAGTTTACATGCACCTTTTTTAATCCTTAACACATTTAATCCTAGTAAAAATTCCCTGTCTTTGGTCAGTTAGGATCACCACTTTATTTTAAGAATGTGAAATGTCAAAATAATAGTAGAGAGAATTATTTATTTCACTTTTATTTCTTTCATCACATTCCCAGTGGGTCAGAAGTTTACATACACTCAATTAGTATTTGGTAGCATTGCCTTTAAACTGTTTAACTTGGGTCAAACGTTTCGGGTAGCCTTCTACAAGCTTCCCACAATAAGTTGGGTGAATTGTGAATTTTGGCCCATTCCTCCTGACAGAGCTAGTGTAACAGTCTGGTTTGTAGTCCTCCTTGCTCGCACACACTTTCTCAGTTCTGCCCACAAATTTTCTATACGATTGAAGTCAGGGCTTTGTGATGGCCACTCCGATACCTTGACTTTGTTAAGCCATTTTGCCACAACTGTGGAGTATGCTTGGGGTCATTGTCCATTTGGAAGATCCATTTGCGACCAAGCTTTAACTTCCTGACTGATGTCTTGAGATGTTGCTTCAATATATCCACATAATTTTCCTTCCTCATGAGGCCAGCTATTTTGTGACGTGCACCAGTCCCTCCTGCAGAAAAGCACCCTCACAACATTTTTTTATTTCACCTTTATTTAATCAGGTAGGCTAGTTGAGAACAAGTTCTCGTTTACAATTGCGACCTGGCCAAGATAAAGCAAAGCAGTGTGACACAAACAACAACACAGAGTTACACATGGAATAAACAAACATACATTCAATAATACAGTAGAAAAAGTCTATATACAGTGTGTGCAAATGAGGTAAGATAATAAATAGGCCATGGTGGCGATGTAATTACAATATAGCAATTAAACATTGGAGTGATAGATGTGTGCAAGTAGAGATACTAGGGTGCAAAGGAGCAAGATAAATACATAAATACAGTATGGGGATGAGGTAGTTGGATGGGCTATTTATAGATGGGCTATGTACATGTGCAGATCTGTGAGCTGCTCTGACAGCTGGTGCGTAAAGTTAGTGAGGGAGATATGAGTCTCCAGCTTCAGTGATTTTTGCAGTTCATTCCAGTCATTGGCAGCAGAGAAGTGGAAGGAAAGGCGGCCAAAGGAGGAATTGGCTTTGGGGATGACCAGTGAAATATACCTGCTGGAGTGCGTGCGACGGGTGGGTGCTGCAATGGTGACCAGTGAGCTGAGCTAAGGTGGGGCTTTACCTAGCAAAGACTTGTAGATGACCTGGAGCCAGTGGGTTTGGCAGGGAGTATGAAGCGAGGACCAGCCAACGAGAGCGTACAGGTCGCAGTGGTGGGTAGTATATGAGGCTTGGCACTGTGATAGACTGCATCCAGTTTGTTGAGTAGAGTGTTGGAGGCTATTTTGTAAATGACATCGCTGAAGTCGATGATCGGTAGGATGGTCAGTTTTACGAGGGTATGTTTGGCAACATGAGTGAAGGATGCTTTGTTGCGAAATAGGAAGCCGATTCCAGATATAATTTTGGATTGGAGACGCTTAATATGAGTCTGGAAGGAGAGTTTACAGTCTAACCAGACACCTAGGTATTTGTAGTTGTTCACATATTCTAAGTCAGAACGAGCCAGAGTAGTGATGCTGGACGGGCGGGCAGGTGCGGGCAGCGATCGGTTGAAGATCATGCATTTAGTTTTACTTGCATTTAAAAGCAGTTGGAGGCCACGGAAGGAGAGTTGTATGGCATTGAAGCTCGTTTGGAGGTTAGTTAACCTGTTGGGGCTAGGGGGCAGTATTTTCACAGCCGGATAAAAAACGTACCCGATTTAAACTGGTTACTACTCCTGCCCAGTAACTAGAATATGCATATAATTATTGGCTTTGGATAGAAAACACCCTAAAGTTTCTAAAACTGTTTGAATGGTGTCTGTGAGTATAACAGAACTCATATGGCAGGCCAAAACCTGAGAAGATTCCATGCAGGAAGTGGCCTGTCTGACAAGTTGTGTTTCATCTTGGCTCTTTTTATTGAAGACTGAGGATCTTTGCTATAACGTGACACTTCCTACGGCTCCCATAGGCTCTCAGAGCCCGGGAAAAAGCTGAACGATATCGAGGCAGCCTCTGGCTGAAACACTTTATCGCGTATGGCAAGTGGCCGATCAGAGTACTATGGGCTTAGGCGCGTGCCCGAGTCGACCCCATGCTTTATTTTCTTTCGTCTGTTTACCTAAACGCAGATTCCCGGTCGGAATATTATCGCTTTTTTATTAAAAAAAAGAAGAAAAAAAAGAAAAATTGCATAAAAATTGATTTTAAACAGCGGTTGACATGCTTCGAAGTACGGTAATGGAATATTTAGAATTTTTTTGTCACGAATTGCGCCATGCTCGTCACCCTTATTTACCCTTTCGGATAGTGTCTTGAACGCACGAACAAAACGCCGCTATTTGGATATAACTATGGATTCTTTTGAACCAAACCAACATTTGGTATTGAAGTAGAAGTCCTGGGAGTGCATTCTGACGAAGACAGCAAAGGTAATAACATTTTTCTTATAGTAAATCTGACTTTGGTGAGTGCTAAACTTGCTGGGTGTCTAAATAGCTAGCCCTGTGATGCCGGGCTATCTACTGAGAAAATTGCAAAATGTGCTTTCACCGAAAAGCTATTTTAAAATCGGACATATCGAGTGCATAGAGGAGTTCTGTATCTATAATTCTTAAAATAATTGTTATGCTTTTTGTGAACGTTTATCGTGAGTAATTTAGTAAATTCACCGGCAGTGTTCGGTGGGAATGCTAGTCACATGCTAGTCACATGCTAATGTAAAAAGCTGGTTTTTGATATAAATATGAACTTGATTGAACAAAACATGCATGTATTGTATAACATAATGTCCTAGGGTTGTCATCTGATGAAGATCATCAAAGGTTAGTGCTACATTTAGCTGTGGTTTGGGTTTATGTGACATTATATGCTAGCTTGAAAAATGGGTGTCTGATTATTTCTGGCTGGGTACTCTGCTGACATAATCTAATGTTTTGCTTTCGTTGTAAAGCCTTTTTGAAATCGGACAGTGTGGTTAGATTAACGAGAGTCTTGTCTTTAATTAAAATGGTGTAAAATAGTCATATGTTTGAAAAATTGAAGTTTTTGCATTTTTGAGGAATTTGAATAACGCGCCACGGGATTACACTGGCTGTTGAGTAGGTGGGACGCAAGCGTCCCACCTAGCCCATAGAGGTTAACACAGTGTCCAAAGAAGGGCCAGAGGTATACAGAATGGTGTCGTCTGCGTAGAGGTGGATCAGAGAATCAACAGCAGCAAGAGTGACATTATTGATGTATACAGAGAAGAGAGTCGGCCCGAGAATTGAACCCTGTGGCACCCCCATAGAGACTGCCAGAGGTCCGGACAACAGGGCCTCCGATTCGACACACTGAACTCTATCTGAGAAGTAGTTGGTGAACCAGGCGAGGCAGTCATTTGAGAAACCAAGGCTGTTGAGTCTGCCGATAAGAATGTGGTGATTGACAGAGTCAAAAGCCTTGGCTAGGTCGATGAATACGGCTGCACAGTATTGTCTCTTATCGATGGCAGTTATGATATCGTTTAGGACCTTGACCGTGGCTGAGGTGCACCCATGACCAGCTCTGAAACCAGATTGCATATCGGAGAAGGTACGGTGGGATTCTAAATGGTTGGTAATCTGTTTGTTAACTTGGCTTTCGAAGACAGAAAGGCAGTGTAGGATAGATATAGGTCTGTAGCAGTTTGGGTCTAGATTGTCTCCCCCTTTGAAGAGGGGGATGACCACGGCAGCTTTCCAATCTTTGGGAATCTCAGACGATATGAAAGAGGTTGAACAGGCTAGTAATAGTAGTTTGCAACAATTCCGGCAGATCATTTTAGAAAAGAGAGGGTCCAGATTGTCTAGCACGGCTGATTTGTAGGGGTCCAGATTTTGCAGCTCTTTCAGAACAGGAAGGAGAAATGGGGGAGGCTTGGGCGAGTTGCTGTGGGGGGGTGCAGGGCTGTTGACCGGGGTAGGGGTAGCCAGGTGGAAAGCATGGCCTGCCGTAGAAAAATGCTTATTGAAATTCTCAATTATAGTGGATTTATCAGTGGTGACAGTGTTTCCTAGCCTCAGTGCAGTGTGCAGCTGGGAGGAGGTGCTCTTATTCTCCATGGACTTTAGTGTCCCAGAACTTTTTTGAGTTTGTGCTACAGGATGCAAACTTCTGTTTGAAAAAGCTAACCTTAGCTTTCCTTACTCCCTGTGTATATTGGTTCCTAACTAACCTGAAACGTTGCATATCACAGGGGCTATGCGATGCTAATGCAGCACGCCACAGGATGTTTTTGTGCTGGTTAAGGGCAGTCAGGTCTGGAGTGCACCAAGGGCTATATCTGTTCCTGGCGCAATTTTTTTTTGAATGGGGCATGCTTATTTAAGATGGTGAGGAAGGCACTTTTAAAGAATAACCAGGCATCCTCTACTGACGGGATGAGGTCAATATTATTTTTTCTAGATTTTTTTGTTGTTATTCTGTCTCACTGTTCAAATAAACCTACCATTAAAATTATAGACTGATCATTTCTTTGTCAGTGGGCAAACGTACAAAATCAGCAGGGGATCAAATACTTTTTCCCCTCAGTGTAACGATGATCATTATGGCCAAACAGTTCTATTTTTGTTTCATCAGACCAGAGGACATTTCTCCAAAAAGTACGACCTTTGTCCCCATGTGCAGTTGCAAACCGTAGTCTGACTTTATATGGCAGTTTTGGAGCAGTGGCTTCTTCCTTGCTGAGCGTCCTTTCAGGTTATGTCGATACAGGACTCGTTTTACTGTGGATATAGATACTTTTGTACCTGTTTCCTCCAGCATCTTCACAAGGTCCTTTGCTGTTGTTCTGGGATTGATTTGCACTTTTCGCACCAAAGTACATGCATCTCTAGGAGACAGAACGCGTCTCCTTCCTGAGCGGTATGACTGCTGCGTGGTCCTATGGTGTTTATACTTGCACACTATTGTTTGTACAGATGAACGTGGTACATTCAGGCGTTTGGAAATTGCTCCCAAGGATGAACCAGACTTGTGGAGGTCTACAATTTTTTTTCTGAGGTCTTGGCTTATTTCCCCATGATGTCAAGCAAAGAGGCACTGAGTTTGAAGGTAGGCCTTGAAATACATCCACAGGTACACCTCCAATTGACTCAAATTATGTCAATTAGCCTATCAGAAGCTTCTAAAGCCATGACATAATTTTCTGGAATTTTCCAAGCTGGTTCAAGGCACAGTCAACTTAGTGTATGTAAACTTCTGACCCACTGGAATTGTGATACAGTGAATTATAAGTTAAATTATCTGTCTGTAAACAATTGTTGGAAAAATGACTTGTGTCATGCACAAAGTAGATGTCGTAACCGACTTGCCAAAACTATAGTTGTTATCAAGACATTTGTGGAGTGGTTGAAAAACGAGTTTTAATGACTCCAACCTAAGTGTATGTAAACTTCCGACTTCAACTGTATATCTAGGTTTTGCATGTGGAGGAATTGTACTAAGACAGTTGCGGTTTCAGCAGAAAGGGAAATTGGGAGATCCAGAGGTGAGCATTAGTACAGTGTTTGGGTTAACATCTGTGTGAAAGTTTGTGCTGAGAAAGAGAGAAAGGGACGAGATGACAAACAGATTTTTATTTCTTTTTAGATTTTTTTCTTTTAACTTGGCAAGTCAGTTAAGAATTTGTTCCTATTTACAATGACGGCCTACATCGGCCAAACCCGGACGACGCTGGGCCAATCACGGTCAGTTGTGATACAGCCTCGATAAAGATAAATGAAGGGAGATTCAGGAGAAAACTTAAGAAATGACAGAGGGATAGATGGAAAGGGACAAAGGGAATGTTAGAAAAGAGGAAAGAGGAAACAGATGCAAAGGGATGGGACAAGTGCAGTAAGAGGGAGAGAAAAAGAGAGAGAAGAGAGAGTGGAACAGACCATGCCGCATAATACCATGTCATTTTCAGGTCTGACACGGCATGTTCTCTTTCTGGTCTAAAGACGTAGAAAGATACAGCTGGATTTGCATGATCCCACAGTATCATGACTTTGTGGTCAATGTCATTGGACCCTTACCAGCGGATTAGTAAAGCTGGGGTTCCAATCTGTCCTGCACTTCAGACAAAGCACAAAAGATCAGCCAGTCCCCTGCATGCATAACTCAATGTACTGTAAATGTTGAAAAGTGGGTGACACGTATATGAAACCAGATACCCCCGTGCATATGGTCTACAATGCATAAGAAGTAGAGTGATGACGTATCAGTTGTGTGCTCTATGATGAATGCGTAAGGGTCAATAAGAGTGTGTGTTAACAGCGCCATTGAAAGCTACAGGCCCCATGTTGTCTCACTGTGTAGTCATATCTGTTTGAGTGTGTTGAGAACAGAATGTGGTATCCAGACCGCAACTGAAAGCACCCTGCTGTTTTAGCAGTGGCGAGTGTGTGTGTGTGTGTGTGTGTGTATGTGTGTGTCAGAGACACCATGCTGTGAGGGTGACCACAGGGAAACCATGACGGAGGCGGATCGATTGGGCACTTTTCCTTCTCCTCCCCTCCCAATTCCCCCACTCTTTCTCATTTTCCGTTATCCTAATAACCTCCTTTCTTCTCTAACTAGCCGTCTTCACAAAAGCCGGCTCTGCCAATTTCACACACTATTACTGACGATTCGCCAGAGGAGATTGATAAATGGGGAAATATTTCTATTCACACTCATCTGCCCTGAAAAAGCTTTATTTAGGAGGGTGAATTGATTGATAAGCATTAAATGACTCCTGTCAAATAAATCCTCTTTCGTTTAAGAGGCTATGATATTAAATACTGTATTCCACCTAATCAGAGTAAGTCTGAAATAACAAAATCAAAAAAAGTGTGGAGGATAACATCTTTTTTTGACCTTTTTTTCTCCCAGTTACAACCAAAAGACTGAAATTCAAAATTGTGGAACTTTTTATTCACGTATCCACATAGGATTTGTTTGTGCATGGGTGTATCAAATGAACGTTTATTGGTTGCAAACACAGTTTAGCAGATGTTTTAGCAGGTGCAGCTAAATTCTTGTGTGTGTAGCATAGGTCATCTCTCTGCTGTCACACGGTAATGTTTATCCATGATGAGAGACAGTTAGGCCAGTGGACAGCAGTGATGAGTGGTTCACCACAATATATAACAGATACATAATCCCTGTTCTGTATCACAGAAGCAGGTAGCCTAGCGGTTAAGAGCGTTGGTGCAGTAACCTAAAGGTCGCTGGTTCGAATCCCCGAGTGAGAGAAAAAAAATGGTCAATGAGCCCTTGAGCAAGGCACTTAACCCTAATTGCTCCTGTAAGTCACCCTGGATAAGAGCTTCTGCTAAATGACCAAAAAATGTAAATCAAAATAATACATGCACAATAAGCACACAGTGAGAATAATGCAAAATATGATTTAGTGAAGTATTATTGTAACAGAAGAACTGTTAATTGAAAGTGCCATTTAACGACTCATACAATGGAACACCATAAGCACTAGGTGAAAACCACATCCGAGAAAGAGCTGAGCAGTGATGAAGAACGGTCAGACGGACTGCATTGAGGAAACACACAGTAATCATGATGGTGCAAAACAAAACAAAATGGAAAACAATGGAGCAGAGGAAAAAGACTGAAGGAATGCAAACAGAGAACATGACAGGAGTGAGGAAATCAACCAAAAAGGAGAATGAGAAAGACAGGAATTAAGAAAAGAAAGCAGATCTCCAGATTGATCAGGAGACGAATGAGACCTGAGAGTGATGAAGAATGGACAGATACTGATGATAGTGACGGAGTTGAAATGAATGGCGATCTCCAGACTGAGGGAGGGAGAAAGAGTGATCTGAGAGGCCAGCAGGCAAACCTAATGTTGAGGTAAGACAAGACATTATAACAGGGACTCCGACACCAAAATCTATGTCAAATGTAAACCAACTCCATGATACAAATTCATCTTAGATTGGAGTTATCATTGACTTTTAAGCTTGTGATACTGTACATACTTGTACAAAAATGTAGGTCGACCTGTATTCTACAGAGTTTGGCAAAATGGGTAGTTTGCACAGTTTGGTAAAAGCAGAATATTGTTTTCCTTTGTGACAGAAGGGTTTTGTCTTATCATCCTTAATAAAATAGCACAATGTGAAACCACTTCTTCTTAATCAAGAGAGCATTGACTGTAGCTACACATAACACAACATGTTACTCAATGCATTGGTCTAGGCTAGGGGTTGTTGATGGAGATGACCCCGATGAGTCCTACAGATGACCCCGATGAGTCCTACAGACGAGAAGTTGAGTGTGTGAGGACAGGCCACCCTGGTGACAAGAGGAATCTTGTCGGAGTGGGTTAACAAATTATGCAATCACGCAACCATATGCTAATAGCGCCCATCTCCACTGATAAGGATGATCGCTAAGGCAGAGGATCAAAGCTTTGCTGCTTCTGTCAAGCAGAAAGACAGAATTATACATTCAGGAAGGGTGGAGAAGGAGAGAGTAAGAAATGGAACGTGTGAGAAAGCGATGCATATTGTAGCATTTTAAATATTCATCGCTATTATTGTCAGCAGGGGAAATGAGGGGGAAGAAAGTAAAACAGATTTGCCTGAGGCGCTGTAAAAAGCAAAGAACTCAAGAGTTTGTGTTTTGAAGGAGAACACAGTGAACTATTAGAAGACGAGAGAGAGAGAGAAACTGCGTCATTGAATTAAGGCACGACGCAGCAGAAACAGCCCGTGGCAAAACCTTCAGGTGTTGATGTAGTGACAGGGCACTAATGCTTTATTATTTTTTTTACCTTCCCTCCCGATCTCTGTGTAATCACACAGCCATGTAGCCTACCGTCACGGACTGGTAGGCCTGTATTTCAAAGTCAAACCATTGGATTGACAATGAGCACAAAGTACCTGATGTGGTTTTCCGTCCCACATTGCTGAGCAAGTCTGTGACCACTCACCTTAAACTGCCGGGCGACCTCTACATGGTTGTCGTAGACCAAGACGTTGGCTGTGAGGTTTGCCATGTCCTTGGACAACGTGGGACTTCCTTCAAGAGTGTTAGGCTCCACAAATACATCCAGCAGGGGGTGAGGGCACTTTGATCCATCCCAAACCTGGAGAAAGAAAAAGGTTGATCATTTTTTACTTACACAGAGGGAGAGAGAAAGAGTGAACAAGACAGACAGCCAAAAACTGAAGAGGAAGACAACACAACAACTACAAAACAAGTCAACGACTCAAGTTGTCAACTGCCATACAAAATGTCTACGTGTAAAAAATTCAAGAATGGAAACAATGCGCTACAAAGTGAGAACAAATAAAAAGGAGGGCATCACAAGATGTCCCCCCAGGCACTAGTAATCTTTACCGCAAATGTCACGTTGTCATCCCAACACAGGAGGGTCATGGGCCTCCAGTTCTGTGGTTTATCACCGCGTCATTAATCACAATAAGGATCTTATGTAAACATACATGACTATTATTAAACTGAGTGGAGTGGCATCCCAATGAGGACAAATTCCCTGAGGGTTGACACGGTTCCTACCTCATAATGAGTATGTTCTTTGGCATAAAGTGTCAACACTCACAACCGCATCATTGCACTAAGCCCTTGTCTTTTTACGTCCTCATATATATTTCAAACTGTATAAGCAGGGAGATGAAGTGCTCGCAGATATAAGTAGAAAAGAAAAAACGTCTTCCCTGCCTTTGCCACAAACTGTTAAGAGGGATGCTCAAAGACATACACTAGCCTAAATCAGAAAAGCTTTTCTCATCATTATGCTTTTGCTAAATGTCAAACCTTTTATTCACTGTACACCAAGGTAGCCATCCGATGACCAAAATATTTTCCACTGGATTTCCAGAGTTTCCTAGCTACCTGATTCAATACAATAAAACAAACTGACAGGTCCAGACAGTCGCTAAAGAAGTGGAAAAAGGTTAGTCATGGTTCTTACCTTCAACAGGGTGCAGCTGCTGTCCACAGGGGCTTTAGCCATCAGTTGGCAGGTCAGGTCAAAGTAAGTCTTGGGCTGTACTGCCGACAGGGGTACACAGGGCTCGGCAGGAACCAGCGACTGGTTGGCCGCCCACGTGCGCAGGGCCTCCACGACCTGGCAGTCTTCCTCCCCAAATTTGAAGGACCCGCTGGAGGTACGAGGGACCACGGGACTGCCTACCATTCCATCAAAGGTGACCACGGAGAAACCATGGCTGGTCAAAAGGCTAATGGCTCCATTAAAAAGCTGGGTCTGAGTGAGAAAGAGATTTGAGCTTTTTGACTGGATAATCTCAAACATTCCAGCAAGGCTCACATCCTAAATATCAGTTCATTTCAAATTACAATAAGGTCAGAATCAATCTTGGGCAAGTCCACAGTAAGAGTGATGCTGAGACTAAGATTTTTCACTTTAAAATAATGTCAAACAAAAACCAATGATTGCAAAGTTAAACAAACCATCCAACTCTACGCACAAGGATGACCTTTCATAATTTCCACAGAAAATTTTACAGATACAAGGTTTGGTAACAGAATGACGGCACCAACTGCACAAACCGTTATTCTGTTACCAAACGTTGCATCTGCACTGCTCTTCAAGTAAATGTGTTTTAGTAAACTGTTCAGTTAAAGTAGTCCTTGTGGCCTCCCGAGTGGCACAGGGGTCTAACATGCAGACCACACAATTTACACATACCCACACTGCTCGCTCACGTGCACCAACAAGCGTCTGCGTTGCCATGCTCTAAAATAGAATATAAGTCAGTTCTATTTGTGACACTGAACACCTCACAAGTCCTGCCTCTCCCATCTCCTCATTGGTTTATAGAAGCATATACCCACGTGCCATCTCCTCATTGGTTATACCCACGTGGGTGATTGAAAGATGAACTGAGGTCGGTCGGTCAGTCAGTCAGTTGTGGTGATACACTTTATTATAAAAGTTAGATGTCAATCGCCATATAAAGGTCCAAAAAAAGAAAAAGCCTGGAAGGAGGAGAGATGACTAGAAATGATTCGGGTTGACCGTTTTATGTGTGGATTTATTGTTGGAGTATAGGACCTTGTGCATTTCAGGTAAAATAACAACTCAACGTTTATATCCCAGGACAAATTTGCTAGCAACAGCAATCTAGCTAAATAGGACAAATTAGCTAGCAACTGCAAGCTAGTTAGCTAAATTGCCGTGAATGTTTAATGCTTTTCGACCTGTCCCCAAAATAATATAATTGGTTCAGAGTTTGTTTTGATATTTTAACCTGCGTGTCGTGATCGCGTTTGGTGTGGGGGGACAAAATCAATTTGAGCACGGTGGCGCACGCGTCCGGTTTGGGCATGGTGTAAGGCACTGCATCGCAGTGCTTGAGTCATCACTATAGACCTGGGTTCGATCCCAGGCTGTGTAACAGCTGAACGTGACCGAGAGACCCATGAGGCGGCGCACAATTGGCCCAGCGTCTTCCGGGTTAGGGGAGGGTTTGCCGGGTGCCTGCAAGCTGACTATGGTCGCCAGATGGGCTGGTGTTTCCTCCCGACACATTGGTGTGGCTGTCTTCCGGGTTAAGCAAGCAGTGCGGCTTGGCAGGGTCATGTTTCAGATGACGCATGGCTTTCAACCTTCGCCTCTCCCGAGTCCGTAGGGGAGTTGCAGCGATGGGACAAGACTGTAACTACCAATTGGATATCACGAAAAAGGGGTAAAAGTACAACAAAAAGTAGTCCTTATGGTTTGTTTAACTTTGCAATCATTGGTTCGTGTTTGGCATACAATTTTAAAAAGTGAAAAATCTGATTCTCAGCATCACTCATTTACATTTTAGTCACTTAGCAGACGGTCTTATCCAGAGCAACTTACAGGAACAATTAGGGTTAAATGCCTTGTTTAAGGGTACATTGACAAATTGTTCACCTAGTCAGCTCAGGGATTCGAACCAGCGACCTTCCGGTTGCTGGCCCAAAGCTCTTAACTGATAGGCTACCTGCTGATCACACATTTACCTTGACTCTGTGTAGGCGTATGATGTCTCCCATTTTGAAGATTTTAGGGTGTTCCTCGAGCTTGTCACAAAAGATGGTACAGCCCACTTTTTTATTTGATTGGTCTGTAATCTTCAGTGTGGAGCAGTAATCTATGGGGGATAGAAATCGGGACCATTGTCAGATCAGATTCCAGATATGGCCTATGGTCTGCTGAATACTGAGACGGCCCTAGTATACACATCTCATTGCAATGTGATTTGAGACAGCCCAAAATGGTTGCTTACTTTAAACATACTTTGACCGCAGCTTTCAAAAGGCAAGGTTCTCAACCTTCTTATGCTCCCAACAAAAGCCCTTCTAATGCAGTGTTTCTCAACTCTGGTCCGTGAATACCCTCAACGGTAAACCTTATTTTAGAGCCCAGACAATCACACCTGATTAAACTAGTCATCAAACCCTTGACTACTTGAATCAAGTGTGTTTATTTGGGTCTACAACAATGTGTACTTTTGGGGTACTCGAGGATTAGAATGCTGAGAAACATTGCTCTATTGGAAGTGATTTGGCTCATTTAAATTAGTCTGTGGGTACAAGGGCCATTGAATGCTGCAATACAGTACAGGTCCACCCACAAAGACAATTTGATTGTAGAGCTGGAATGCGGTTTACTGCAAAGCAGCACACAATGTAAGAAATACAATGTGGTGCATCGCCGTCAAATCTGCAGCAACTGCGTGATGCCATCGCGTCTCCATGTGGAACATGTCCGACTTGTAGAATCAATGCCCAAAATAATTCAGGCTGTTCTGGCGGTAAAGGGGGGTCTGACCCGGTACTAGATGGGTGTACCTAATAAACGGTATATAATAACATCAGATTCCTAGGCCGAGGGTTTGTAAGGGGTCTGGCTAACTCCTAACTCTGTGTTCTCTTCGCTGTATAGTCAAGTGGTTGGCGTCAACCAGGCTAGGTAAGGGGCTCATCCATCTGCCACCCCACCAGTGTCTCAACTGATGGATTCCCTTAATATCTCCCTTCTGCTGCCACTAGGATTCAGTAGCATGACAATACATGGTCAGTTAATGCTGTACTACTAACATTTATTTATTTATTCATTCATTACTCAATCCAGTTTGGTTTAAGGGGGGGAACTCTTTGTTTGAGGCTCCCACAAACAAAAAGGACCCCAAGTTACACTGTTAGCAGGTTTTGCGAGACGCACAAGAAAATGTGAATTGGAAAGCCATGGACGTATTACTGTCATTCAATATTGAGCTCTTTCTTTCATTACGGTACTTCCCGAGACAAGAGGGGTTCAGAGATAACTACTAACCGACTGTCCCCTCAGGTCAAAAACAAGGCATAAATGGCTTGGCTCGTAAACGTCGTGCTCCTCGAAGCATATCAAGTCAGTGGGGCTTGCCATGTAAACGCCTTGTGAAAATAAGCAGAGCAAAGCCCTGACCACATAAGAATAATAATTTTGTAAGGTACTTCCACATTAAAATGGTAAATGTTACAAGTTGGATCACACAAACAGATTACAGCTTTGCAAAGCATTAACACATGCTTTGCTCAGGCCCCATTTTACCATATTAAGATCAGTTAACTATACTTAAGCAATAAGGCCCGAGGGGGTGTGGTATATGGCCAATATACCATGGGTAAGTGCTGTTCTTATGTACAACGCAACGCGGAGCCCTTAGCCATGGTATATTGACCATATACCTCAAACCCCCGAGGTGCCTTATTGCTATTATAAAGTGGTTACCAACGTAATTAGAGCAGTAAAAATAAATGTTTGTCATACTTGTGGTACAGTACACAAAAGTATTCACCCCCCTTCGCATTTTTCCTATTTTGTTTCATTACAACCTGTAATTTAAATGGATTTTTATTTTTATTTAATGTAATGGACATACACAAAATAGTCCAAATTGGTGAAGTGAACTGAAAAAAATTACTTGTTTCAAAAATGTCAAAAAAAGTGTTGCGTGCATATGTATTCACCCCTTTGCTATGAAGTCCCTAAATAAGATCTGGTGCAAGCAATTACCTTCAGAAGTCACATAATTTGTTTTAAAAAAAAGTCCACCTGTGTCCAATATAAGTGTCACATGATGATCTCATGATCTCAGATCATTACACAGCGCACCATTAAATCCATTATTAAAAAATGGAAAGAATATGGCAACACAGCAAACCTGCCAAGAGGGCCACCCACCAAAACTCACAGACCAGGCAAGGAAGGCATTAATCAGAGGCAACAAAGAGAACAAAGATAACACTGAAGGGGCTGCAAAGCTCCACAGCGGAGATTGGAGTATCTGTTCATAGGACCACTTTAAGCCATACACTCCACCACAGAGCTGGGCTTTACGGAAGTGGCCAGAAAAAAGCCATTGCTTAAAGAAAAAAATAAGCAAACACGTTTGGTGTTTGCCAAAAAGCATGTGGGAGACTCCCCAAACATATGGAAGAAGGTACTCTGGTCAGATTAGACTAAAATGTTGCTTTTTGGCCATCGAGGAAAATGCTATGTCTGGCGCAAACCCAACACCTCTCATAACCCGGAGAACACCCGGAGAACAGTGAAGCATGGTGGTGGCAGCATCATGCTATGGGGATGTTTTTCCCATCGGCAGGGAATGGGAAACTGGTCAGCATTGAAGGAATGATGGATGGCACTAAATACTGGGAATTTCTTGAGGGAAACCTGTTTCAGTCTTACAGAGATTTGAGACTGGGACGGAGGTTCACCTTCCAGCAGGACAATGACCCTAAGCATACTGCTAAAGCAACACTCGACTGGTTTAAGGGGAAACATTTAAATGTCTTGGAATGACCTCGTCAAAGCCCAGACCTCAATCCAATTGAGAATCTGTGGTATGATTTAAAGATTGCTGTACACCAGCGGAATCCATCCAACTTGAAGGAGCTGGAGCAGTTTTGCCTTGAATGGGCAAAAGTCCCAGTGGCTAGATGTGCCAAGCTTATAGAGACATACCCCAAGAGACTTGCAGCTGTAATTGCTGCAAAAGGTGTCTTTACAAAGTATTGACTTTGGGGGGGGGGGGGGTAGTTATGCACGCTCAAGTTCTGTTTTGTTGTCTTATTTCTTGTTTATTTCACAATAAAACATATTTTGCATCTTCAAAGTGGTAGGTCTGTTGTTTAAATCAAATGATACAACCCCCCCAAAAATCTATTTTAATTCCAGGTTGTAAGGAAACAAAATAGGAAAAATGCCATGGGGGGAGGTGAATACTTTCGCAAGCCACTGTATACCACGGCTGTCAGCCAGTCAGCATTCAGGGCTCGAACCAACCTGTTTATAATTGCTTTTTTGCCATTTGCATCACAGGCACTTGCATTCAAAATGGATCTTTCATGCAGAGTAATCCCTCCAGACACAATAAAGAACCAACTTCTCCATTCTGGGCCACTGATTCAATTGGACAAGATGGCCCAGCACATTGTACAGTACATCAAAATCAAGTCAGATATCTACAGGGTTGGTTGAGTGGGATGAGGATTGATTTTTTACCACTTTATGTCAGCTTGCATGACAAAATCTAATGCTCGATCAATGCTTAGGGTGTGTTAAGGCAGAGATTAACCGCACGAAGACTCAGTGACTGTGGTTTAATACAGGGTGCTGTAATTTACCTTGTAATTTTTACAATGTGTTTATATTGTACAATTTAAAAAAGTCATTGGTTTGGAATAGTAGCAATAAAGAGCAGACACTGTAAATGTTGAGTATCCGGTTGTTCTGTTCTGGAGATTATTGGACAACCATAACAAAACCATTGGTGATAAAAGAGTTGGAGAAGCTGGAGATGAGGAATATTAGGTGGATATGAGAGGGGGAGAGAAGGAGAAGAAAAGAGGAGAAAAGGAAGAGAGGATAAGGAGAGGAGAACAAGAAAGGAGTCAGAGAATAGGTGCTATGAGGACAGGATAGGACAGAGTATGTTCGTATAACAGCAAAAGAGCGAGGTTCCCTTACCTCGGACAACTGCTCAGTGTCCTTCTGCGCTTTCTACAGTGAGTTTTTTCTTCTTCTGTGTGAACAAACCTCGCCACACTGCCCGACTCCCGGCAAGGGCAGACCAGTTAAAAAGGCAGTCGCAGCACTTCCAAGTCAAAGGTCGCGAGTCGAAGGGCTAAGCAACGCCGCAAGGACTCATATGTACCCTATGATGTTGGGTGCTTAGAGAGGGTGCAGAGAGAGGTCCTCGTTTTCCCATTGCCAGCCTCCACCTCACCTCCCCCGCCCGCCAAACCCTACGCCTCTACAAATGCTTGTTTAATGAGATCACAGTACAGTAACCCCCACCCAACCTACCCTGGATGACACCACCTAGACACACCAACAAACCCCTTATTATCTCGCAGCAGCAGGTCAGGGGGTCCAGTAGTCATAGCAACCAGCCTGTTGGTTGAATATGGACTTCAAAGTGCTTTGCTGAGTAGGAAGTGTGTCCTTTTCTGCCTGTAGAGTATCTTAGCACAGAGCCAACACCTTGAACTGAGCTCAACATGGGGCTGGTGGAATATCAGCATATTTGTCTATACCATGTTAGTGCATTTGCAGGGCAGGTTGACCTACCTGTCCCCTTGGTTCGGAATGGCTGCTTGAAGAAGGTGACCACAGCGTAGACATTCACCACTACCCCAGGCTTCAGGTCGCTCAGTGGGACGTAGGTGTACTTAACCACCTTCGCTGCCTTAGTGACCTGAAGACAAACACTACTGCATTACCATTCAGGATCAGACAACAATTTAAGTAAAGAGAGAATGTCTATTTGTAAATGACTTCAGAGAGAACAACAGTCAGTTGTAAAGACTGGATATGGTCAGTCTCTAAATTGATCTAGTGGACAGAGTAAAATTGTTTTGGGATCAGTAAGAGTGATTTAAGTGGAAGGGCCATAGGCCAGCTATTTGACATGTATTCAGTATCAAAAAGATCCTGCAAAACATGACACACGCAGGTTCACATTGGGATAAACATCTGATGACATGAGATTTTTCAGACAGGCACAATACGGCATCTGACAGCCTCCATAAAACCAAGGCCTTTGAGCCAATGAGTTCACAGACTGACCTCAGTGCTGGCTGGAGAGGTTCTTTTGCGGGGTACAGATGCTCTCGAGCTTACAGTAGATGGCCACACCTAGGACACAGAGAAAAAGATTTCAGAAAACTAAGGGCACATTTTATTAAACCCTCCCTTTAATTAAAAACCAACGTAGGAACTCCTCCCTGAATATGTACTCACATACATCCAGGCATCATCTCCAGCTAGCTGCAGGTTACAGGCATGGAGCTTGTCTTTTTGAGCTGTGGGAGAATTGCCCACAGTGAAGCCAGTCACCAGCAGCATGTCCTGGGGGAACAAACGCATGCAACTGAGACAGAGAGAGCTATGTGGTGTGGTGAGAAAGTGAGAGGCGAGATAACACTGCGGCCCCCCCCAAACGAAAAGAAATAATAATAAACGATGTAAAATAGCATTGACTTATATTAAACCTATCTGGGATACTTGGGATGTCCCTAACCTAACTCTTACCCTAACCTTAACCAACCATTTAAAACTGAATGGGGTAGGGAAGTCGCAAGGATAGCACAGACTGTTTAATATAGCAGATGTTGTGGTAAGAAATACAGGCTTGTGAGTAATATGCTACACTCAAAATAGAGATAAGCCAGTTGTATTTTGCTTGGGGAGCAGTGTGTGACTGCCCTCCAAATGGTTTAACAGTGTTCTCTGACATAACTCATACAGCAGACAAAGGGAAGGAAGAGATACAAAGTAATCATGTTACAGTGGATTAAACAAACCATTGTTTGACAGAGTACTCTACAGCCATGATAGCCAATCCCTTTTCCCGCTACATCTGCTCAGAATGTGATGATTCTTCTCCTCTCAGGGGTGTTCTGAGACAATAGGTCAGACATGTCTAACACTGGTGCATCACTCAGCTCATTCAACTTTGTCAGTGCATTGGTCTTAAACGACATGGATGCCTGAATCCTATCATTGGTTTTGAGTGTCATTTTAATCAAGGTTAATAAAAAGATTTGCTGATCAGTCACCACCGTTAGAGAGCATGTCAACACTGCTACAGAGAGAGCATGTAGGACGTCAACACAATTACAGACTAGAGGACATAAACCACCAAAATGACTAACATCCCTATGTTTTTGCACTTAACAAGAGTCTGTCTGATCCCCAGACTCTGAATAGCATCCCTAAGATCAAACTGTTGACTTAATCTACTTCAATGTAGACGATAATTGCGTAAGAACTCGCTCCACAAGGAAGACGCTCTCTCTCATTGGGAGTGTTGCAATTTTGCTCACAATGACCAGCAGCTAACGCAAAAATCATCTCCTTTGAAGATTATACCACTCCTCAAAGCAATATGGGACTGAGGATAAGCATGCAGTTACAATATGGAACTGAGGATAAGCATGCAGTTACAATATGGAACTGAGGATAAGCATGCAGTTACAATATGAAACTGAGGATAAGCATGCAGTTACAATATGGAACTGTGGATAAGCATGCAGTTACAATATGGAACTGAGGATAAGCATGCAGTTACAATATGGAACTGTGGATAAGCATGCAGTTACAATATGGAACTGTGGATAAACATGCAGTTACAATATGGAACTGTGGATAAGCATGCAGTTACAATATGGAACTGTGGATAAGCATGCAGTTACAATATGGAACTGTGGATAAGCATGCAGTTACAAGTGAATTACAAAATGCAGCGTTATATTCTGTCAGAGAACACAGCCACCAACACCACTAACGTCCATTACATTCCAATTAAGATTTTTGTGCCCACTTCCTCAGTAAGTACAAATCAGGGCCATTATTACACTGTGTTTGAGATCCTATAGGGAATGGTCGGAGACCTACCCCTTGACTGACAGATTCGGAGTAGTCCTTTGCCAGCGCACCAAACAGGATGATATTGATGGATGAGTGTTCCGGGGACATGTTCTGTTGGGAGTCTTCTTCTGACGGAGGCAGAGACAACTCTTAAGCAGAAGATAGTGTACACACGCAGCAAATTTGACAGATGCAAGACATATACAGAAAATACCTCAGAGCCTGTATGGCTTTATAAGGCTATTCTCTTATTAGGGCTACAGTTCAATTCATGTCACCCAACTCCTCTCTGCACAAGGTGCAATTTCAAAATTGGATAGAGGGTAATCAGTTTTCCTGTCAGTCATTGCATATCTTAGAGAGCTATAATTTGTCCGAAATGTCCAGATCAACTAGCCCATGTCAGCTAATGTTTTTCAGCCCATAGATTTTGTAGCAATGTTTGGGTCACTCAAATATCACATGAACACACATTGGACATGGCAAAATGTGTAGAATTGCAGGAAATAGGCTTTAAACCTGCAACATATTCTCTCCACCAACAAGAGGGGTGTGAATAGTTTGTGTCACGAACAGTGCCTGTGCCCATAGAAATAGACGTGGCATGCGAGGGGGGAGGGAGGTTCCCCAGTGCAGGAAGGGGGGCCTGAGTGAAAAAGTTGCTCTAAAAGGACAATGCAATCAGCATCTCTGAAATGCTCTGTACACTACTAAGACAATTAGCACTTCCCTATAATTCCAACCGCTCTGGGTTGTGTAAATGTCAGCAGAAGAACACAAAGTGAAAAACATTATCAAAAAATAGCACTGATCATTCTGTCACGACTGACAATTGCTGTGGTAATACAATTATTACACAAGACAAGGAAACAAGGCATATTTCAAATGGGTTTGAAGTACTGTATTAACAAGCGAGATAACTCTCTCTGAATAAGCAGTGCTGCTGTATGAATGTTAATCATAATGCAGAGGGATAAATGTAGCATGGACGACACAACAAAGAAGAAATGGCCTTTTTCGACAATCCTATTAAGATCCATTCCAGCTGAACGGCTTACAGTGGGAGTGAGACAATCGAGCCAGCTGAGATCTAACACAGCCAGCTACATGCCCTCCAAGGAAATTCCACCAATACATGATTGGGCAGTCACTCCTTCATTGTATAGGCGTACATCCTTCTGGGCCTAAATGTTTTCTCATATACAATACCTTGAATCACAGTCTTCAGGACATAGTTGTCTTCTCCCATGGATACCAATGGCCCTTTGTGAACTACTCTCCCCTGGCAGAATAGCAGAAAAATAAAAAACATTAGATGAATGGTAAAACATAAAATCGATGAGTGTCATATCGGTCAAGTCCACAAGCCAATTAGCACATAACTCCCTTACACAGAAAATGGAGGATGGGGAGTGAATTTGTTGTTCATTGCTTTGTCTGCTTTACAATCATCTGCCAATAGTGTACTTGAAAGAAGGTACTTGAAAGAAGGAGTAAAAAAAAACATCAACTAAAAAATGAACTGTGGAGAAAGGAACATGGATAAATAGTCAGAGAAAGGAGAGTGAAAAAGAAAAGCAGGCAGTGGAAGACAGGAGCGAGAATGCAAGAAAGGGAGAAGAGGGGGATTTATGGAGATATAAGAAACGAAGCGTAGCGGAAGGGTTTGACCTGACCGAGACACACCTTCACAGTCTTGCCAGTGCAGTCTGAGGTAGGGCTGAGGAGTGGAATGGAGATCCTCTGGAGTTGAGCGGGAACCTGGGTGCCGGGCCCGTCCTTGACCACAAGGACAGGCATTACTTCAAGAATACCTGATGAAAAACATACATTTACATTTTAGTCAATTAGCAGATGCTCTTATCCAGGGCTACTTACAGGAGCAATTAGGCTTAAGCGCCTTGCTCAAGGGCACATAGACAGATGGTTCGAATCCCTGAGCTGACTAGGTGAACAAACAACCTCTCGGTTACTGGCCCAACACTCTTAACCTCTGGGATAGCTATACACTATGTAGCCTATTAGCACAGAAATAACAGACATCTGTTCCAAAAAAATAGGCCGACAATGTAATGACTAAACTTCAAAATACAACTGACGCATCAACAAGCAAAAAGGTGTATGTTTATTTTCCCCAGGCAGTTGACTGAGAACACATTCTCATTTACAGCAACGACCTGGGGAACAGTTACAGGATAAACAAATGAGCCAATTGGAAGCTGGGGATAATTAGGCGGCCATGATGGTATGAGGGCCAGATTGGGAATTTAGCCAGGACACCGGGGTTAACACCCCTACTCTTACGATAAGTGCAATGGGATATTTAGTGACTAAAGAGAGTCAGGACATCACTGCCCTGGGGCATTTGGATATTTTTATTTTAGACCAGAGGAAAGAGTGCCTCCTACTGGCCCTCAACGCCCCTTCCAGCAGCATCTGGTCTCCCCCATCAAGGGACCAACCAGGACGAACCCTGCTTAGCTTCGGAGGCAAGCCAGCAGTGGGAAGCAGGGTGGTATGCTGCTGGCATATCACAAAAGCCTTAGCGAGGGACACAGGAGAGTTGTTTTAGATGCGTTCCCAGCAGGTGCTAGGTTGTTACCTGTCAGTGTGAGTACTTGTTTGCTTTGTGGGGATTTGACTGGTGCATCCGACTCCCACAGTGCTACATTGTGTGGCCACCAACGGCAGATAAGGAAGAACAGCCTTGGAGGCAGCCAGTCAGTTAACCATTTAGTCAGTCAGAATGAAAGATTTTCCTTCCAATTTCGACTAGGTGGGGAGGAGCCCGGCACAACGTGTGAGCCCGCTGGGAGGCTCATTGTACTTAGAACTGTCAATTGTTTACTTTTGAAAAAACGTTCCGACTTAACCAAGAACATCTCCATTTCATCTATAATCCCTCAGTCACAACTCTCTCTAGAGCAGTCTCTGTCATTCTCTCAGCTCCATGTAAAACTAAAAGAGGATAGTCTGGCTCCTGGCTCTCTCCGTGTGCATCTTACCCTCAGAACAGCGGCAGCGACACAGTGGGGTTGAGGAGGGGTAGAGGCGCACCAGCTGTAAATACCACCCACAGCCCTGGAGCTTGGTGCCAGCCTGTACCCAGTGAGATGGCAGACGCTCTGGCCTAGGCCCCGCGGTGGAGAGACAGCTGCCTCACCCGTTCCTCAGTCGCCAACCCCCAGCCCTGCCTGGCTCCTTCAAACCACAAGGCGCTCGTTAAGTAAAGAGGCTAATTCAAGTTCAGCCAAACAAATGATTAATGGAGAGGTTTAAATGGCTGAATAACACTGGAGAATGAGGGAGAAATACTGGCTACTATGGGTTTGTAGGTTAGTACATTCCAGTGTTCTGTAGTGGTTGACCAACAATGATATTGAGGACCAAATTAGACATAAACTACACTACATTTAAGTCATTTAGCTCTTATCCAGAGCGACTTACAGTAGTGAATGCATACATTTCATTTCATTTTTTTGTACTGGCCCCCCGTGTACCCACAACCCTGGCGTTGCACACACCATGCTGGCGTTGCAAACACCATGCTCTACCAAGTGAGCCACAGGGAAGACCTGCATGACCTACATAACATAATGCTCTCCTGAACTGAACACTCCAAAGCAAGACCTGAATATTGAGAGTGGATAAGTTCCCAGGTGTCAATTATGATTGGGCAATAGATAGCCTATATTAATAACGCGTAAACATGCTAACAGCCTCTGTCATTTATCAAGGGCCTCAAGAATTCAATTTTTTTTTAGAGGGTGGATAATCTTTAATATTGCGGCTTCTATCAATGTAACTGTCTGGATCATTTTGAATTCCCCAATATATATATATATCATACATACATACATACACTGCTCAAAAAAATAAAGGGAACACTAAAATAACCCATCCTAGATCTGAATGAATGAAATAATCTTATTAAATACTTTTTTCTTTACATAGTTGAATGTGCTGACAACAAAATCACACAAAAATAATCAATGGAAATCCAATTTATCAACCCATGGAGGTCTAGATTTGGAGTCACACTCAAAATTAAAGTGGAAAACCACACTACAGGCTGATCCAACTTTGATGTAATGTCCTTAAAACAAGTCAAAATGAGGCTCAGTAGTGTGTGTGGCCTCCACGTGCCTGTATGACCTCCCTACAACGCCTGGGCATGCTCCTGATGAGGTGGCGGATGGTCTCCTGAGGGATCTCCTCCCAGACCAGGACTAAAGCATCTCCTGGACAGTCTGTGGTGCAACGTGGCGTTGGTGGATGGAGCGAGACATGATGTCCCAGATGTGCTCAATTGGATTCAGGTCTGGGGAACGGGCGGGCCAGTCCATGGCATCAATGCCTTCCTCTTGCAGGAACTGCTGACACACTCCAGCCACATGAGGTCTAGCATTGTCTTGCATTAGGAGGAACCCAGGGCCAACCACACCAGCATATGGTCTCACAAGGGGTCTGAGGATCTCATCTCGGTACCTAATGGCAGTCAGGCTACCTCTGGCGAGCACATGGAGGGCTGTGCGGCCCCCCAAAGAAAGCAGACGCTCTTATCCAGAGCAACTTACATTAGTGAATGCATACATTTCATACATTATTTTATTTTTTCTGTGCTGGCCCCCCTTGGGAATCGAACCCACAACCCTGGCGTTGCAAACACCATGCTCTACCAACTGAGCTACAGGGAAGCTCTTATCGGCAGACTAAACAGCCTTGGTTTCTCTAATGACTGCCTCGCCTGGTTCCCTAACTACTTCTCAGATATAGTTCAGTGTCTCAAATCGGAGGGCCTGTTGTCCGGACCTCTGGCAGTCTCTATGGGGGTGCCACACGGTTCAATTCTTGGGCCGACTCTTTTCTCTGCATATATCAATGATGTCGCTCTTGCTGCGGGTGATTCTCTGATCCACCTCTACGCAGACGACACCATTCTTTATACATCTGGCCCTTCTTTGGACACTGTGTTAACAAACCTCCAAACGAGCTTCAATGCCATACAACACTCCTTCCGTGGCCTCCAACTGCTCTTAAAATGCTAGTTAAACTAAATGCATGCTCTTCAACCGATCGCTGCCCGCACCCGCCCGCCCGACTAGCATCACTACTCTGGACGGTTCTGACATACAATATGTAGACAACTACAAATACCTAGGTGTCTGGCTAGACTGTAAACTCTCTTCCCAGACTCACATTAAGCATCTCCAATCCAAAGCTAAATCTAGAATCAGCTTCCTATTTCGCAACACAGCCTCCTTCACTCATGCTGCCAAACATATCCTCGTTAAACTGACTATCCTACCGATCCTTGACTTCGGCGATGTCATTTACAAAATAGCCTCCAATATTCTACTCAGCAAATTGGATACAGTTTATCACAGTGCCATCCGTTTTGTCACCAAAGCCCCATATACAACCCACCACTGCGACCTGTATGCTCTCGTTGGCTGGTCCTCACTACATACTCGTCGCCAAACCCACTGGCTCCAAGTCATCTATAAGTCTTTGCTAGGTAAAGCCCCACCTTATCTCAGCTCACTGGTCACCATAGCAACACCCACCCATAGCACGCGCTCCAGCAGGTATATTTCACTGGTCATCCCCAAAGCCAACACCTCTTTGGCCGCCTTTCCTTCCAGTTCTCTGCTGCCAATGACTGGAACGAATTGCAAAAATCACTGAAGTTGGAGACTCACCAACTTTAAGCGTCAGCTGTCAGAGCAGCTTATCGATCGCTGCAGCTGTACACAGCCCATCTGTAAATAGCCCATCCAACCAACTACCTACCTCATCCCCATATTTGTTTTTGTTTTTCTGCTCTTTGCACACCAGTATTTTTACTTGCACATCCACATCTATCACTCCAGTGTAAATTGCTAAATTGTAATTACTTCGCCACTATTGGCCTATTTATTGCCTTACCTCATTGCACACACTGTATACAGATTTTTGTTATTTTGTCAGATTTTTGTTATTTTGTTATACAGTGTTATTGACTGTACGTTTGTTTATCCCATGTGTAACTGTGTTGTTTTTGTCGCACTGCTTTTCTTTATCTTGGCCAGGTCGCAGTTGTAAATGAGAACTTCTTCTCAACTGGCCTACCTGGTTAAATAAAGGTGAAATAAAAAAAGAATAATCTTTTTTTTTTTTTTTAACTGAAGCATTTATTTGGGCTGCAATTTCTGAGGCTGGTAACTCTAATGAACTCTGGGTCTTCCTTTCCTGTGGCGGTCCTCATGAGAGTCAGTATCATCATATCACTTGATGGTAGCTCTTGATAGGTGCTTGGATAGGGCTATCTTCTGTATACCACCCCTACCTTTTAGTATAATAAATAAAACACAAAGTTTTGAATCCTGCGTCGTTTGGTGTGTCAGTCCATAAACCATGTTCAATGGAATTGGTACATCAAAAATCTCTTCCCAATTATTTTGCCATCTGTATGGCACAGCTGTCAATTTGTTGGTCCTTAAATGAAACTGGTATACTTTTTTTAAATCACAATTTTATTTAACCAATAATGATCATAATTTGACTTTATGATACTCAAGTCTCCTCTTAATGATAGATCATAGCAATCTCCAAGCCTTACTGTTCAAACCCCAATTGCACTAACATTAGCAAGTAACCAAAGGTTCATTTCCTGAATATAAAAACGCCAGATTAATCAGTTTTATGCTCTTGCAGGTGTATGAAAATGTATCCTTTGGCTGAGTAAAAACCCCATAGAAGATAAAAACGGTACAGCAGGTGTTTTCCATTGCTCTTTTATCGGCTGGGGAACAGTTTGCCAGTGGGAGTGTGAGTGCATGCGAGAGCCTAGTTATGTGCCGGCGGAGCCAAGGTCACTCTCTCACAGACCCAATTTAAAACTCGGCGTCACTCTGTTCCTCAGTCAGACTCTCTGCAGGTGAGTGGAGAGGGGGATGGCTAGCAGTCTGTCCAGCCAGATAGACACTGCCTCAGACACTGCCTCAGACCCCACTGTTCTTTGGTTGTCTCTCCTCACGCCCTCGACGAAATCGGGCTGGGGACAGACTGAGGTGGCAATGATGAGTCGGTCCGATCACTGCTAATTCTGCACGACAGCATAGGAAGGGTTTCTAACTCAGTCAACATCCGTAGAGGGAGTCATAGTAGAGGATACTGTAGGAGATGCCATGGCTTTAATTCTAATGGCCCCCGTTTGTAGGCCTGCTAATACATTTCCAAAAAAATAAAATAAATTAAAAAATAAAATAAAATAAAACTTACTGTGGAGTTAGAATACACAAGGTGCAATTCTGAAATGTGGTTGTGAATCAGCAGTTTCTTTCATTATGTCAGTCACAGTCACTTTTCTTTAGATTCATTTACCAGTCTAGCCAGCTATCTAATTTGAAAACAAGTGTTGACGGTCCATATTCTCCTTTCTATTTTCACTCCACAGGTGCCATTCTACTGGGTCCGCAAACACAGAAGGAGCTGAAATTCCAAGTGGCATGAGTCTCTTTGCTGCCTGACTTAAATCCCCAGCTAGGTGAGGGTGGCATTTGAAGGTGACAGGCCTCACAGAGAAACTCCCATCAGGCTGTGCTTGAGAGGGGCACAACTCCCAGAAATGCCAAACAAAAGAGAAAAGAAAAACTTGACAAATTTCACAATAAAATTGGTGTAAACTGTAAAATGTCCTAAAAAAAAAATGTAGGTCAAGGTACCTATGTCTTTATCAAACGCTAAAAAAAGATAAACCACAAAATTGTTGTCTTTGTTTAAGGATTGGATGTGAGGTGTCGCTCTGACACCTTTGAACTGGGATATTACAGATTAGGCCAAGGCTACACACCTTTCAGTGTGACTTGTAATGTGATATGTGATGCCAGTATGAAAGCACTGATAGTTTTGTTAATTCAACCGAATTAACCATCCAAATATTTCAACATTTGTGCTGAATAGTCAGTTGATTTTGTTTGTTTCAATTCTTTCATCCACCAAGGCCTTTGCAAATCGGCTTGATTCCACAAATCTTGCCAGTGAGGGATTCACGACACGATGAACATGTAAATAATATGCCGTACCAAATGTCTTGCTGCTGCAGAGAGTGTAAATGTGGGATTGAGGAAAAGCATAGAGAAAGAAAAAAAACATGTTGAACAAAGAGCGATGTCTGTATTCAGTGATGCCTCCAGGGCAATGCTGACAAAGCGTCGCTACATGTCAAACAAACTGTTGCGGCTGAACGGAGGACACTTCGCTTGCTCCACATTTCCATAATCTGGTTTTGATAAAGGCTTACAGAACGGGTACACCGAAATAGGTCTTCAAAAGGGCTTGTCCAAATCTAACGATACCCACTGCCAAGGGAAGCTTTGTGTTCCTGTATCTCTATAGTGCATGGGGAATTATGGCTCCGACAGAGATGCTGCAGCTGTTATGCTGTTTATGTAAGAAGTGTGATGGGACAGGGTTCTTCCAGAATGTCGTCTTCTCCATCTTTCTCTCCTTATCTGCAGTCTTCTATTGAGGTTTCACAGCAGATTCCGATGGCATTTGTATCTCTGCTCTTCTTCCTTCAAATGGAGCTTATTCCTCTTCTGTGCACCTGTTGTGACTTAGGCGACCATCTTAGCACAAACACTTGCCG
Source organism: Salmo salar (assembly GCF_965601325.2). NCBI lineage: Eukaryota > Metazoa > Chordata > Actinopteri > Salmoniformes > Salmonidae > Salmo > Salmo salar. Next base: position 38,823,689 of record NC_138313.1, read on the forward strand.
TTAAGGCCCCGGTATTTGCTTCTGGGTCAATCCCTTTCAATGGACACAAAGGAAGTATTGGTAGCAGACAGAAAACACAAGACCATCTTTAAAAAACAACATCTGTTTATTTTCTCTTCATGAATTACAGAGAGCAGTTTTGCATCCTCTCGTCGTTATTATTATCATCATCTTTATTCCATATTTAATAGTCTATGTAAAGTACGTATTTTCCTCTTATATATTTTTCTAGTTTTAACAGTGCATTCGGAAAGAATTCAGACCCCTTGACTTTTTCCACTTTGTTACGTTACAGTCTTATTCTAAAATGGATTACATTTTTTTTAAATCCGGGAATCTACACACAATACCCCATAAAGACAAAACAAAAACAGTTCTTTAGAAACATTTGCTAATTTATTATAAGTAAAAAACAGAAATACCTTATTCATATAAGTATTCAGCACCTTTGCAATGAGACTAAATTGAGCTCAGGTGCATTCTGTTTCCATTGATGATCCTTAAGATGTTTCTACAACTTGATTGGAGTCCACCTGTGGTGAATTCAATTGATTGGACATGATTTGGAAAGGCACACACCTGTCTATAAAAGGTCCCACAGTTGACAGTGCATGTCAGAGCAAAAAACAAGCCATGAGGTTGAAGGAATTGTCCGTAGAGCTCCGAGACAGGATTGTGTCGAGCCACAGACCTGGTGAAGGGTACGACAACATTTCTGCAGTATTGAAGGTCCCCAAGAACACAGTGGCCTACATCATTCTTAAATGGAAGAAGTTTGGAACCACCAAGACTCTTCCTAGAGCTGGCCGCCCAGCCAAACTGAGCAATTGGGGGAGAAGGGCCTTGAAAGAGCTCCAGAGTTCCTCTGTGGAGATGGGAGAACCTTTCAGAAGGACAAACATCTCTGCAGCACTCCACCAATAAGGCCTTTATGGTAGAATGGCCAGACAGAAGCCACTCCTCAGTAAAAGGCACATGACAGCCCACTTGGAGTTTGCCTAAAGGCACCTAAAGACTCTCAGACAATGAGAAACAAGATTCTTTGGTATGATGAAACCAACATTGAACTGTTTGGCCTGAATGCAATGTGTCCCGTCTGGAGGAAACCTGGCACCATCCCTACGGTGAAGCATGGTGGTAGAAGCATCATGCTGTGGGGATGTTTTTCAGCGGCAGGGACAGGAAGACTAGTCAGAATTAGAGGTCGACCGATTATGATTTTAACGCCGACACCGATTATTGGATGACCAAAAAAATCCGCTGCCGATTAAATTGGCCGATTTTCTTTTTATTTATTTGTAATAATGACAATTACAACAATACTGAATGAACTTATTTTAACTTAATATAATACATCAATAAAATCAATTTAGCCTCAAATAAATAATGAAACATGTTCAATTTGGTTTAAATAATGCAAAACAAAGTGTTGGAGAATAAAGTAAAAGTGCAATACGTGCCATGTAAGAAAGCTAACGTTTAAGTTCCTTGCTCAGAACATGAGAACATGAAAGCTGGTGGTTCCTTTTAACATGAGTCTTCAATATTCCCAGGTAAGAAGTTTTAGGTTGTAGTTATTATAGGAATTATAGGACTATTTCTCTCTATACGATTTGTATTTCATATACCTTTTGACTATTGGATGTTCTTATAGGCACTTTAGTATTGCCAGTGTAACAGTATAGCTTCCGTCCCTCTCCTCGCTCCTACCTGGGCTCGAACCAGGAACACATCGACAACAGCCACCCTCGAAGCAGCGTTACCCATGCAGAGCAAGGGGAACAACTACTCCAAGTCTCAGAGCGAGTGACGTTAGAAACGCTATTAGCGCACACCCGCTAACTAGCTAGCCATTTCACACAGAAATACGAGCCTTTGGTTATTAATATGGTTGAATCCGGAAACTATCATCTCGAAAACAAAAAGTTTTTCCTTTCAGTGAAATATGGAACCGTTCCGTATTTTATCTAACGGGTGGCATCCCTAAGTCTAAATATTCCTGTTACATTGCACAACCTTCAATGTTATGTCATAATTAAGTAAAATTCTGGCAAATTAGTTTGCAACGAGCCAGGCAGCCCAAACTGTTACATATACCCTGACTCTGCGTGCAATGAACGCAAGAAAAATGACAATTTCACCTGGTTAATATTGCCTGCTAACCTGGATTTATTTTAGCTAAATATGCAGGTTTAAAAATATATACTTCTGTGTATTGATTTTAAGAAAGGCATTGATGTTTATGGTTAGGTACAGTCGTGCAACGATTGTGCTTCTTTTGCAAATTCGTTTTTGTTAAATCATCCCCCCGTTTGGCGAAGTCAGCTGTCTTTGTTAGGAAGAAATAGTCTTCACAGTTCGCAACGAGCCAGGCGGCCTAAACTGCTGCATATACCCTGACTCTGTTTGCAAGAGAAGTGACACATTTTCCCTAGTTAACTTTTTAAGGTATAGGGGGCAGTATTTTCGATTTCGGATGAAAAGCGTGCCCAGAGTAAACTGCCTAATACTCGGGCCCAGAGTCAAATATTTGCATATTATTAGTAGATATGGATAGAAAACACTCTGAAGTTTCTAAAACTGTTTGAATGATGTCTGTGAGTGTAACAGAACTCATATGGCAGGCAAAAACCTGAGAAAAATCCAACCAGGAAGTGGGAAATCTGATGCTTGTAGTCTTTTCAAGTCATTGCCTAAAACACACACAGTGAGTTAGGGTTCATTTTGCACTTCCTAAGGCTTCCACTAGATGTCAACAGTCTTTAGAACCTTGTTTCAGGGTTTTGCGGTGAACAGAGAGCGAATAAGAAGGCCAGGAAGTTGGTGACTCAGAAAATGACATGAGTTCATTGGCGCGCTTCCACGTGATGAGGTAGCTGTGTTCCATAACGTTTTTCAAGACATTGGAATCGTCCGGTTGGAATATTATTGAAGTTGTATGTTAAAAAGGCCCTAAAGATTGATGCTATACAACGTTTGACATGTTTCTACGAACATAAATATAACTTTTTTTGACTTTTCGTCGTGACATTTTCGCCACACTTCCTGCATTTGGAGTAGCTTACTGAACGAGCAAACAAAAAGGAGGTATTTGGACATAAATTATGGACTTTATCGAACAAAACAACATTTATTGTGGACCTGGAATCCTGGAAGTGCCTTCTGATGACGATCATCAAAGGTAAGTGAATATTTATAATGCTATTTATGATTTTAGATGACTCCAAAATGGCGGGTATCTGTATTGCCTGATGTATTTTTCTGAGCGCCGTACTCAGATTATTGCAAAGTGTGCTTTCCCCGTGAAGCTTTTTTGAAATCTGTCACAGCGGTTGCATTAAGGAGATGTTTATCTATAATTCTTTGAATAACAGTTTAATATTTTATCAATGTTTATGATGAGTATTTTTGTAAATTGTTGTGCTGATCCACCGGCAGTTTTGGAAGCAAAATATTTTCTGAACATCACGCGCCAATGTAAAATGGTTTTTTTGGATATAAATATGTACTTTATCGAACAAAACATACATGTATTGTGTAACATTGAGTCCTAGGAGTGTCATCTGATGAAGATCGTCAAAGGTTAGTGCTTAATTTTAGCTGTATTTCTGGTTTTTGTGACCCCTCTCCTGCTTGGAAAATGGCTGTGTGGTTTTTCTTGTGTTGGCACTGTCCCAACATAATCTAACCTTATGCTTTCGCCGTAAAGCCTTTTTGAAATTGGACAATGTGGTTGGATTAAGGAGAGGTGTATCTTTAAAATGGTGTAAAATAGTTGTATGTTTGAGAAATTTGAATTATGATATTTTGTTGTTTTAAATTTGCCGCCCTGATATTTCACTGGCTGTGTCCCGCAAGTCAGTTAAGAACACATTCTTATTTTCAATGATGGCCTAGGAACGGTGGGTTAACTGCCTTGTTCAGGGACAGAACGACAGATTTTTACCTTGTCAGCTCCGGGATTCAATCTTGCAACCTTACGGTTAACTAGTCCAACGCTCTATCTACCTGCTTTACATTGCACTCCACGAGGAGCCTGCCTGTTACGCGAATGCAGTAAGAAGCCAAGGTAAGTTGCTAGCTATCAATCAATCAATCAATCATAATCACTAGTTAACTACACATGGTTGATGATATTACTAGTTTATTTAGCCTGTCCTGCGTTGCATATAATCGCTTAGGTACATGTTGCTCCAACCATAAACATCAATGCCTTTCTTAAAATCAATACACAAGTATATATTTTTAAACCTGCACATTTAGTTAATATTGCCTGCTAACATGAATTTCTTTTAACTAGGGAAAATGTGTCACTTCTCTTGCAACAGAGTCAGGGTATATGCAGCAGTTTGGGCCGCCTGGCTCGTTGCGAACTGTGAAGACTATTTCTTCCTAACAAAGACAGCCGACTTGGCCAAACGGGGGATGATTTAACAAAAGCGCATTTGCGAAAAAAGCAATCGTTGTACGACTGTACCTAACCATAAACATCAATGCCTTTCTTAAAATCAATACACAGAAGTATATATTTTTAAACCTGCATATTTAGCTAAAAGAAATCCAGGTTAGCAGGCAATATTAACCAGGTGAAATTGTGTCATTTTGCGTTCATTGCACGCAGTCAGGGTATATGCAACAGTTTGGGCCGCCTGGCTCGTTGCGAACTAATTTGCCTGAATTTTACTTAATTATGACATAACATTGAAAGTTGTGCAATGTAACAGGAATATTTAGACTTAGGGATGCCACCCGTTAGATAAAATACGGAATGGTTCCGTATTTCACTGAAAGGAAAAAAACGTTTTGTTTTCGAGATGATAGTTTCCGGATTCAACCATATTAATGACCAAAGGCTGGTATTCTGTGTGTTTATTATATTATAATTAAGTCTATAATTTGATAGAGCAGTCTGACTGAGCGGTGGTAGGCAGCAGCAGGCTCGTAAGCATTCATTCAAACAGCACTTTCGTGCGTTTTGCCAGCAGCTCTTCGCTGTGCTTCAAGCTTTGCGCCGTTTATGACTTCAAACCTATCAACTCCCAAGATTAGGCTGGTGTAACCGATGTGAAATGGCTAGCTAGTTAGCGGGGGGTGCGCTAATAGCATTTCAAACGTCACTCGCTCTGAGACTTGGAGTAGTTGTTCCCCTTGCTCTGCATGGGTAACGCTGCTTCGAGGGTGGCTGTTGTCGATGTGTTCCTGGTTCGAGCCCAGGTAGGAGCGAGGAGAGGGACGGAAGCTATACTGTTACACTGGCAATACTAAAGTGCCTATAAGAACATCCAATAGTCAAAAAGTATATGAAATACAAATCGTATAGAGAGAAATAGTCCTATAATTCCTATAATAACTACAACCTAAAACTTCTTACCTGGGAATATTGAAGACTCATGTTAAAAGGAACCACCAGCTTTCATGTTCTCATGTTCTGAGCAAGGAACTTAAACGTTAGCTTTCTTACATGGCACGTATTGCACTTTTACGTTCTTCTCCAACACTTTGTTTTTGCATTATTTCAAACATGTTTCATTATTTATTTGAGGCTAAATTGATTTTATTGATGTATTATATTAAGTTAAAATAAGTGTTCATTCAGTATTGTTGTAATTGTCATTATTACAAATACTATTTAAAAAAATAAAAGAAAAAAACAAAACAATCGCATGATTAACCGGTATCGGCTTTTTTGGCCCTCCAATAATCGGTATCGGCGTTGAAAAATCATAATCGGTCGACCTCTAGTTAGGGGCCCTCGCTTTCACCCACATACACTATCTCAGCTGGGCCCAATACTGGCCAAAGACCAGAACTGCGAGCAATGATGGTAAGGCTTGGGTCAGCTGATCACTGTGGGAGATAGGGAGGGTCAACCACGGCTTACTGCCCGTGTCCTGACACCGTGTGTTCACTATTTGAGTTCAAGTGAATGAATGCACACCTATGCCCTGACAGATAATACCAGGGTCTTGCACAGCACTTTGTGATGCATAGCATGCAGTTTTTACCTCAAAAAAGGGAGGGAGGAGCACTGGACAAACTTTCACAGGCTAACCTCACTGGCATTGAGGCTTATAAATATTCTCACACTATTACACTGGGCACTCCAGCACGAAATTACAGCCTCTGGTGCGCATCGTAGGGTAGAATACACGTGGTGAATTAATTGCCCAGTGACGCGGGGAGATTTAAACAAAAGGAAGCATTTGTTTGTTTTTTTTACAAAGAAAGGGACAGGAAAATACATGAGGCTTATTAATTCCATACGGGGCCTCTTCACAGTGATAATTCATTACATTCTCCTGTACCTGAACCATAACTCTCAAAGATGTATGCTTTCATTCTAGCTGCCACCGAAAGGCGAGATCCTAAAATAATGGCACCGGGCAATTTAGCAAAACTAATCTATTAGCCTAAATGATAGGGCAGATTAAAGTAAACAGGGATTTTTTAAAGAAATGTGTTAAAATTAGAGCCAATTTAAACATAAATGTCCTACCTTTAACAAATATGGCACTACCTTAAAAGCCCTTGGTGATAGAAGTTATTTGTGTGCTAATAAGCCTATGATTTAAAATGTAGCCTTGCAACACTTCAGCTAAAATTAACTTGGGCTACTTTGGCTCTGCCTAATTTAAACCCTGTTTATTACTGAATGAACATGATAAGCCCCACAGACACCTTCACCTCATAGTATAGGGAAGTGGTTTTCAAACCTCTCCTTGGGGACCCCCAGACTAGCTCACCAGATTCACCTGAAGAGCTTGATAATTAATTGACAAGTTAAATGAAGTGTGCTTAGCAGTTAGGGCTGGCACAATTACCAGGGGTCCCCTAATAAAAAGCATAAGAAATGTCTTTCTGCAGTTTGTAAACACAGACCTAAAATGCTTCTTGTTGTAATTTCTGCTCGGCATCAGACTAATTTTGTGCTTCAGTTGCACTTCTCTACTTGGATGAAAATTCACGAACTAGGCATTCTATCAGCAAACAGCACTCTGATGTGTAGCTACTTTTCTCTGGTAAAATGCAAGATTAACTTCAAGAAAAACAGTAGGGAACGTAGCTGGCTACATTCTTTCTATGATAAACATTAGAAATATGATGGCCGTGCATCATGTTTGCAAAAAATACCTTGCTTTGTCATTTACTTGTGTGGCTACTTGCCAAATAGCGTTGCACCTCTGTTCTCATCTGATGAAAACAAAGCTATTTTCTGACAAATGTGTTGCACTAATGTATTTTCTGTGAAGGAAAACTATAGTTGCACGTCCCTGATCACCAATGAAGAAAAAAATAAACACTCGACTTTCAAAAGAAACGCAGGTAAAATGGTTTGAAAACGCAGATTTATTTATGGTCTGAGTTTTGAAAATTCAGTTTTCTGAACATTAATGTGATCCATGAATTACTGTATAACCCTGTAGCCAACAGTTATGGATGAAGACATCAAGAAAAGAAAATAACTGTTTAAACAATTTGTTATTCATTTTAGTTTTTTTTGTGGAAAGAACAGCTGACTGAAGACGGGATGGCCGGGCATTCATGCGGTTGAGTCCGTTTCTACTGTACCATGGACTCTACAACATGATGAAACTTTGTTGCACATTGCTGAAACAAGCAAGATGTTGTAGCAAACGAGTCTTCCGTTGCCTATGCAAAACACACTTCCCTGCAGCAGCAGCAGCTCATGCGTTCAGGAGCGGAGAAAATGTGAGTCTTAAAAAAAACATATAGATATTATTATTTGTTGTGCTATTCGAATAGTTATTACGGTGACCGCGATCATTTGGCTGACCAATAACCGTCATCCAAAATTCAATGACCGTCACAGCCCTAATAGCAGTAAAATAGTTCAAATACATGGAATGTCTAGGGGAGCCCGAGGAGAGGTTTGAAAACCCCTGCTGCTGTGGGGTAGGCCTACCTTTAGGAGAAAGGCCTATAAAATAGGCTTTCTTTTTAGTATTATTTGCGTAATCAGTGTCCTGCACCGATTTCAGTGACGTACCATAACGCCAGAGGAGGCTGATGCCAACATAGTCAGCAAGACCTGCACCATTCAAGTGGGACATTTGTAATCATTTCCAGCACAACCATCTACCCTGTGCTTCAAAACACTTCAAGAAATTAGCAAGCTTTGAGTGTATGGGTTAAGGAGAATTAAAAGTTAGTCTATGTTCTGATGGTGGATACAGTGAATTACAATATAAAAGCATGTTAAGACCTATAAAATGCATTCTATCATTATCATGCTCTATTTCTGTTGCACTCAGTCTCACCTGGAAAAACATATTCCATACCCATCCCTAATAGAGGGGGGGGGAAACAAAGGCCTCGTCGGTTGCCTCCCTATAGGTCCTTGATATTTGTTGTCCCTTTCTGTGTCATCTCTACTCTGGGACCAGTATCACTAAATCGAACCTAATTGAAGTGATTACAAAAGGCTAAAAACAAATGCAGGAGCAGAATTAAGAAAACACTTGAGGTTGTGAACACAGCACTGGTAACAGAGTGATGATGCAAATCTCACTACATCTAAGCGCAGTGCTGATGATGGCGAACAGCTCCAATATTTTGCACGAGTGTTACTGTAGATTCTGGAGTAGTTTTTTTCTTCTTCCAAATCACATTTGCTCAATTTCAAACATTAAGCTATTCAACCTTCTTGCTGTAAACTTGTCCTACACAGTCCCTCCAGCCTTGATACTAGTAGCAGGCTTTTGTCCCAGCCTAGCACTACAACAGCTGATTCTAGTAGCCTAACCAAGGTGTTAATGAATTAAGAGTGTGTGTTCGTGCTGGCCAGGAACAAAAACCTGCACACCCTGTAGGTCTCCAGGAACAGGGCCAGTCACCACAGCTCTACAGGGTTTGATCTTGACTTACCCTTTTAAGCAATATATTTACAAAGAAAAACTAAAGGTGAATAAAATAACTTATAATTCAGGATGGAAAACCACAGCTGTTAGGACCGTATAATTACAGTGATTTATGATTAACAATAGCGCTCAACAATTTTTAACTTGATTAAATTATTTTGTCTACGTGCCGTCTTGATCACTAGAACTAGTCTGCTATTTAATATTCTTAATCATTACTCGTTTGTCTCTGTACCACCATACAGCCACCCAATGGGGACCAATTACACAGTGGAATTACAGTTCCCTTAAATGGTCATTATGCCTGCTTTGGGGCCCACAGTGTAGCGCTACATAGTAATTTAGCTGCTTCCGTGACTTTGTAAGTTCACTGGGAACTTATTCCATTACATTTAAACAGAAAGTCATCTTGGCTCATTTTTTTATCTTTATTCAACTAGGCAAGTCAGTTAAGAACAAATTCTTATTTACAATGACGACATATCCCCGCCAAACCCTAACACGGACGATGCTGGGCTAATTGTGCGCCGCCCTATGTGACTCCCAATCACGGCCAGTTGTGATACACCGTGGAATCGAACCAGGGTCTGTAGAAACGCCTCTAGCACTGAGATGCAGTGACTTAGACCACTGCGCCACTCGGGAGCAAATCCCTGGCACACACCCACGCACCACTTATGCTGTTTACTATTATTATTCATCCTGCTACCAGTCACTTTCTTCTAATCCCCTGCCTATATGTACATCTACCTCAAACTACACCAGTATCCCTGCTCATTGTAAATTTGGTATTGGCACTGACCCTGTATATAGCTTCCTCTATGTTCTTGTGTTTCTTTATTAAATATTAGTTATACTATTTAGATATTGATTACTGTACTGTTGGGTTGAGCGTTTCACTGTACTTGTGCATGTGACAATAAAAACATGAAGTTGAAATGTTTTGGACTAGTTAGCTAACTTAAATTCGGCCTAGCTAACACGTTCATAAATGAACTGTCAAACTAGCTCGCTAGCTAAAGACAGTAACAAGGCTTGCTGGCTTCAGTTTACCGCTTACTTGCTAGCTCTTTACTCTGGTCCCCGCGCATGCGTCGGATGCAACGCATGCGCGTGGAGAACTAAAATGCTTTTTTTTTTGAGAAATGACATCCTGCGCACAACATTTTTACTTTGTTGAGGTTACGATAGTATACTGAAGATAGTCACTAATCAAAATCGGGGAGAAACAAAGACAACTTGCTGTTGTTGTGCGATGGACCAGAGCTACTTGGCTAAAATAGTTAGGTATAGTAACTTGCTAAAACAATTGCTAGTAGATATGACGCTACATTATGCCTCAATCTGATTAGCTACATTTTCCAGTTTACATATGAAGTAGCTAGAAAGGTATCCATATTCTGACCATACGAAACGTTTCTGACTGTTCACTAGCTAACGTTGGTCGGTGAGATAGCCAGCTGCTTCACAGCTAGCATGCACGATAACTAGCAGTAGACAACAAGACAAGTCTTGCAAGGATCCAAAGCAAGTCCATTTTTCCTCATACGTGACAGACGAGGACACCAATATAAATTATGTTGAGGCAATGACTAAATGAAAGTCAAAGTGAGTCAACTTACTTTGAGTTAAGCAGCACGGACTGATTCCCTGAATTTCCCTCTTGTTTTCAACTATTGAGGAATCAACTACCAGTATGACAGATATCGACGTCATCTTTCTGCGCATGCGTTCGGCATATGGAGGGCTGCGTTCAACTGGGTCAGAGAGTGAGAGGCGAAGTCGGTATACTAGATATTTTGAAAGTTTTGTATGATGTTAACTCTTCATTTGTAATTGTTTATTTCACTTTTGTTTATTATCTATTTCAATTTCTTTGACAATGTAAACATATGTTTCCCATGCCAATAAAGCCCATTGATTTGAGCTCGGGGGGCTCCCGAGTGCATCTCAGTGCTAGAGGCATCACAACAGACACTGGTTCGATTCCAAGGTGTATCACAACCGAAAGTGATTGGGAGTCCCATAGGGCAGCACACAATTGCCCCAGCGTTGTTAGGGTTTGGCCGGGGTAGGCCGTCATTGTAAATAATAATTTGTTCTTAACTGATTTGCCTAGTTAAATAAAGGTTCAATAAAAAAATAACAATATAGATGCTCTTTGCTTGCGTGCAAACAGTCAGACATGCTTTCAGAGAATCTTTTGCAGGGTTTCAAGTCATTTCTATCTCAAATAAAATTGTATTTCTCACTTATGCCGAATACAACAGGTGTAGACCTTACCATGAAATGCTTACTTACTATAAGCCCTTAACCAACAATGCAGTTCGAGAAATAGAGTTAAGAAAATATATACAAAATAAACTAAAGTAAAAAAATAGAAAAATAAAATAAAATGACATGACAATAACGAGGCTATATTTTCTGCACATTAACACTATAAGCTTATTACCTAAAATGGATCTCATGAAAGTGTGGGTACACAGCTCCAATCCAGACGTGTTGGTCATTACTGAGACGTGGTTAAGGAAGAGTGTTTTGAATACTGATGTTAACCTTTCTGGTTATAACCTTTTTCGGCAAGACAGATCTTCTAAAGGTGGGGGAGTGACAATCTTTACCAAGGATCACCTTCAGTGCTCGGTTGTCTCCACCAAGTCTGTCTCCAAAGAATTTGATTTGCTGGTTTTAAGCATTAAACTTTCAAATAACTCTTTGTTGACTGTTGCTGGGTGCTATCGTCCTCCATCAGCACCGGCCTGTACCCTACCTGCCCTAAGCTCTCTCCAGGCCCCTTACACTAAGCCTGAATTTGTCCAGCTAGGTGACCTAAACTGGGACATGCTTAAACCACCTGACCAAGTCCTAAAGCAATAGGACTCCCTAAATCTTTCTCAGATTATTACCAATCCCACAAGGTATGACTCCAAACACCCAGAAAATGCTACTCTCCTCTTTGTTATCCTCACAAATAATCCTGATAGGTATCAGTCTGGTGTTTTCTGTAATGACCTTAGTGATCACTGTTTTACAGCCTGTGTTCGTAATGGCTGCTCAGTGAAACGACCTGTCCTGATTTGTCATAGACGCTTGCTAAAAAGCCTTCCTTCATGACCTGGCCTCTGTAAAATGGTATAGAATCAAGTGTCTTCCAAGTGTCGAAGACCTTCTTTTTTAATATTTTCAGTGGTATTGTTAACAAACACGCCCCCATAAAGAAAATGAGAATTAACAACAGGTTCAGCCCCTGGTTCGACCGTGATCTTGCGGAGTTACTACACCTCAAGAATTGCATTTGGCAAAAGGCTCGGCACATGCATACTCAGGCTGACTGGCTCTCATTCAGACGAATTATAAATAAATGCACTCAGGCTATCCGGAAGGCCAAAGAGTTACTTTAAGGCGCAGTTCTCTCTCTGTGGGTCTAACCCCAAGAAGTTCTGTAAAATGGTTAAAGACCTGGAGAATAAACCCACCTCCTCACAGCTTCCCATGTCCCTTAATGTTGATGATGTGGTTGTTACTGACAAGAAGCACATGGCTGAGCTCTTTAATGAACACTTCATTAAGTCACGATTCCTATTTGACTCAGCCATGCCTCCTTGCCTGTCCAACATTTCATCATCTCCCACCCCTTCTAATGCGACTATCCCCGATGCTTCTCCCTCTTTTTCCCCTGCCCAGCTACAAAGTTTCTCCCTGCAGGCAGTCACTGAGTCCGAGGTGCTAAAGGAACTCTTTAAACTTGACCGCAAAAAAACATATTGGTCAGATGGTTTAGTCCCTTTCTTCTTTAAGGTTGTTGCCCCTATCATCACCAAGCTCCAAACTTTTTAACCTGTCTCTCCTTTCTGGGGAGATTCCCATTGCTTGGAAGGCAGCCACATTTCGTCCTTTATTTAAAGGGGGAGATCAAGCTGATCCTATCTGTTATAGGCCTATTTCTTTTTTGCCCTGTTTATCAAGAGTGTTGGAAAAACTTGTCAATAATCAACAGACTGGCTTTCTTGATGTCTATGCCTACCTGAGAGAATACTAATCTGGTTTCCGCTCAGGTTATGGATGTGTCACTGCAACCTTAAAGGTCCTCAATGATGTCACCATTGCCCTTGATTCTAAGCAAAATTGTGCTGCTATTTTTATTGACTTGGCCAAAGCTTTTGATATGGGAGACCATTCCATTCTTGTGAGCTGGCTAAGGAGTATTGGTGTCTCTGAGGGGTCTTTGGCCTGGTTTGCTAACTACCTCTCACAAAGAGTGCAGTGTATAAAGTCAGAAAATCTGCTGTCTCAGCCACTGCCTGTCACCAATGGATACCCTAAGGCTTGAACCTAGGCCCCACGCTCTTCTCAATTTACATCAACAACATAGCTCAGGCAGTAGGATGCTCTCTCATCCGTTTATATGCAGATGATACAGTCTTATACTCAGCTGGCCCCTCGCCAGATTTTGTGTAAAATGCTCTACAACAAAGCTTTCTTAGTGTCCAACAAGCTTTCTCTGCCCGTAACCTTGTTCTGAACACCTCCAAAACATGTATCATGTGGTTTACTAAGAAGAATGCCCTTCTCCCCACAGGTGTGATTCCTACCTCTGAAGGTTTAGAGCTTGAGGGAGTCACCTCATACAAGTACTTGGGACTATGGCTAGACAGTACACCGTCCTTCTGTCAGCACATACCAAGCTGCAGGCTAAAGTTAAATCTAGACTTGGTTTCCTTTATCGTAATCGCTCCTCTTTCACCCCAGCTGCCAAACTAACCCTGATTCAGATGACCATCCTACCCATGCTAGATTATGGAGACGTAATTTATAGATCGGCAGGTAAGGGTGCTCTCGAGCGGCTAGATGTTCTTTACCATTCGGCCATCAGATTTGCCACCAATGCTCCTTACCGTGAGGGAAAAAAGTATTTGATCCCCTGCTGATTTTGTACGTTTGCCCACTGACAAAGAAATGATCAGTCTATAATTTTAATGGTAGGTTTATTTGAACAGTGAGAGACAGAATAACAACAAAAAAATCCAGAAAAACGTATGTCAAAAATGTTATACATTTATTTGCATTTTAATAAGGGAAATAAGTATTTGACCCCCTCTCAATCAGATAGATTTCTGGCTCCCAGGTGTCTTTTATACAGGTAGGACAAATCACTACACTCTATACTCCTCTGTAAACTGGTCAACTCGGTATACCTGTAGCAAGACCGACTGGTTGATGCTTATTTATAAAATCCTCTTAGGCCTCACTCTCCCTATCTGAGATATCTACTGCAGCCCTCATCCTCCACATACAACACCCGTTCTGCCAGTCATATTCTGTTAAAGGTCCCCAAAGCACACACATCCCTTGGTCGCTCTTCTTTTCAGTTTGCTGCAGCTAGCGACTGGAACGAGCTGCAACAAACACTCAAACGGGACAGTTTTATCTCAATCTCTTCATTCAAAGACTCAATCATGGACACTCTTACTGACATTTGTGGGTCCTTTGCGTGATGTATTGTTGTCTCTACCTTCTTGCCCTTTGTGCTGTTGTCTGTGCCCAATAATGTTTGTACCCAGTTTTTTCTGCTACCATGTGCTGCCGCCATGTTGTGTTGCTACCATGTTGTTATGTTGTGTTGCTACCATGCTGTGTTATGTGTTGCTGCCTCGCTATGTTGTTGTCTTAGGTCTCTCTTTATGTAGTGTTGTGTTGTCTCTCTTGTCGTGATGTGTGTTTTGTCCTATATTACATTTTTTATTTTTAATCCCAGCCCCCGTCCCCGCAGGAGGCCTTTTGCCTTTTGGTATGCCGGCATTGTAAATAAGAATTTGTTCTTAACTGACATTGTTCGGCCCTCCTTTTCCTATAGTCCACGATCAGCTCCTTTGTCTTGCTCACATTGTGGAAGAGGTTGTTGTCTCTGACCTCCTCCCTATAGGCTGTTTCATCATTGTCGGTGATCAGGCCGCCCACTGTTGTGTCGTCAGCAAATTTAATGATGGTGTTGGAGTCATGCTTGGCCACGCAATCGTGGGTGAACAGGGAGATCAGGAGGGGACTGGGGACCCCAGTGTTGAGGATCAGCATGGCAGATGTGTTGTTGCCTACCCATACCACCTGGGGGCGGTGACTGAGGTGGTATACTCCTCAATGCCATTGGATGAATCCCGGAACATTGTCCAGTCTGTGCTAGCAAACAGCCCTGTAGCATAACATCTGCGTCATCTGACCACTTCCGTATTGAGTGAGTCACTGGTACTTCCTGCTTTAGTTTTTGCTTGTAAACAGGAATCAGGAAGATAGAATTATGGTCAGATTTGCCAAATGGAGGGTGAGGGAGAGCTTTGTATGCGCCTCTGTGTGTGGAGTAAAGGTGGTCTAGAGTTTTTTTTCCCTCCGGTTGCACATGTGACATGCTGGTAGAAATTGGGTAAAATGGATTTAAGTTTGCCTGCATTAAAGTCCCCGGCCACTAGGTGGTGCCTTATACAGCTCTTTGAGTGCGGTCTTAGTGCCACCATCGGTTTGTGGTGGTAAATCGATGGCTACGAAAAATATAGATGAAAACTCTCTTGGTAGATGGTGTGGTCTACAGCTTATCATAATTCTACCTCAGGTATTCTACCTCAGGCGAGCAATACCTGTGACTTCTTTAATATTAGACATCGTGCACCAGCAGTTATTGAGGGCAGCTATGTCTTACCAGACGTAGCTGCCCTGTCCTGCCGATGCACGGAGAAGCCAGCCAACTCTATATTATCCGTGTCGTCGTTTAGCCACATCTCGGTGAAACATAAGACATTACAGTTTTTAATGTCCCATTGGTAGGATAGTCTTAATCATAGATCATCCAGTTTGTTTTCCAATGTTTGCACTTAGGCCAATAATACAGAGGCTAGTGGTGGTTTACCTACTCGTCTGCGAATTCTTACAAGGCACCCAGCCCTCCTCCTCCTTTTTCTCTGTCTTTTCTTCACACGGATGGCGGGGATTTGGGCCTTGTCTCGACAAAGCAGTATATCCTTTGCGTCGGACTCATTAAATAAAAAATCTTGGTCCAGTTCGAGGTGAGTAATCACTGTTCTGATGTCCAGAAGCTCTTTTCGGTAATACGAGACGGTAGCAGTAACATTATGTACAAAACGAGTTACAAACAGCGCGAAAGAAATAGCACAGTTGGTTAGGAGCCATAAAACGGCAGCCATCCCCTCCAGGGTCATTATACCTGCTACGCTTTCAGAACGTTGCACCCTTCTGAAAGCGCCCATGTTCCTCCTTGGTGGAGGTACTGATGGCTTTTATTTAAAAAAATGTTACCTTTATTTAATGAGGCAAGTCAGTTAAGAACAAATTCTTATTTATAATGACGGCCTTCCAAAAGGCGAAAGGCCTCCAGAGGGGACGGGGGCTGGCATTAAAAAAAGAAAAGAAAAAGAAAATATAGGACAAAACACACATCACGACAAGAGAGACATCACAATACTACATAAAGGGAGACCTAAGACAACAACATAGCATGGCATCAAGGCATGACCACACAACATGGCGGTACACAACATTGTAGCAGCACAAAACATGGTACAAACATTGCTGGGCACAGACAACAGCACAAAGGGCAATAAGGTAGAGATAACAATACATCACGTGAAGCATCCACAACTGTCAGTAAGAGTAAGTAAGGCTTCAGTAGCCTGTAGACTACATGTTTAATGGTGGGGAGTCCAAAAAGTTTTGGGGGCAAATTTATGCCAAAAAATGTCCCAATAGATAATGGGTTGGATAATACCAAAGATAATGAATTGAGCCTAATGGGCTTTACCAAAGAAAAAAAAACATTACAAGCATTACATTTGGTACAAACATTCCGCAGGTGATATGAAAACATCCTAGAAGGGGTGCCCATTTCAAACTTAACCAGGAAGCGAGTTATCGCGAAAAATCAAAATGGCTGCCATAACAGCTGGTATTTCACCATCAAATCAAAGTTAATTGGTCGCGTACACAGTTTAGCAGATGTTATAGCGGGTGCAGCACAATACTTATGTTACTAGCTCCTAACAATGAGGTAAAAGGTCAAACAAGTACATAAATAATTAAAATGTAAAACAAATTAGTAAAAATAATTACAAATGATCAAGAAAGTTCATGACGATTTCAATTAACAACCCAAATAGCACTGTAACATTAATCAAAATGCAATCATGCAACAAATAAAAGCATGCAATGTGGTATAAACATTCCTCAGGTGGTATGAAAACATCCTAGAAGGGATGCTCATTTCAAAATCATCCAGGAAGTGGAATTCAAAATGGCCACCAATGGAGATGGTAACGGATCCATAGTCATATTTAAAACAGGTATTAAGTGAAATAAAAACAAAAACATTAAAACAAGTAATAATTAACGGTTGTAACCGGTTCAGGGAACAGAACAGAAAACTCGAAAATTATGAAATTATTTGAGGACAGAACCCAAACCGGAAACTCAAGTGATCTATACTATTCCAGAATCATAACCATTATTTTAAAAGCATGGGAACTAGTTAATAACATTATTTTAAGTTCCAGGCAAACCAAAGCACCTATGCAAGGCATTTACTCTGTCACTCAGAAACTTATTCCAGTGTCTGTCTGCCTGCCAGCATGTGTGTGTGTAGGCTGTAGGCTACCTGCTCCTCCCCTCTAAAGCATAGGTTACTGTAGCCTACTGACAACATTACAAGCACGATTCAGAAATCAGGGAGACATGTTTAAAAGAATGGATCAACTTTTTCCATACTAGTTAAGGATACTATAGTTGTCACATTTCCCATTGGATTTATTAACTACAAAAAGGTAAGACGTGTTTTTAATTGTAGTGCTGCTTTGCACACACAAGCTTGTTAGCAAACAAGCTAGCTGGCGAACTGTTGCTCTGCTCCAGTGTTAAACCAACTCGGAAGTTCAAAGACATTCATTGTTCCTCCATAGAAGCTGCTCCTCTGTAGGTATAATTATGTGGACATAATTCATATAATGCATGTCATAACAGTTCTTCAAGGCAAGCTTCCTCTATCCTCTCTTGCTCTCTCCTCACCCACAAAATTTCAGTTGCGTCTCATGCCCTAAACTGTTAGTGGCAGCACAGTGTGTGTTTGTCTTTCATTATGATTAAACCATTATGTCCTGGCAAAATACAATTAGCTCTTAATGACTTTCCTATACAGATTAAATCGTTTACCCGCTCCACAGCAAGCCGCTCTGTCCGCACTGATTGGTGAAGTTATTTAATGTCGAACTAAATGTAAAAACAAAAGTCGATTTCAGAGCTTTAAAAAGGAACAGAAAGGAATGATATAAACTATAACTTTTATTTGGTTCTAACCGGTTCAGAAGTTTATTTTGCTGGTCAGTAGAACATAATAATGGTTCTGTACAGAATTGGAAAATAATTATTATTGGAAAATAATTTTGGTTCCAACCCCTGGTAATAATACATCAAATGTATTCCTTAAATTCTGATTAGTGATGAAAATAAAAACGTAGGGCCCTGGTTCACATATGCCAGCATAATGCAGTGCATGGTAATCTAGAATTCTGTCATCAACACTTCCAAGAACAGTGGGGCTCACTTTTGCAGCCACAGCTCAAGAGTTCTCTGCAAACTTTGTCAGCCTTTGGTAAGAGTGTCCACAAAGTTGTCCAGGAATCAACTGTTTTTTTTTGCCCATCCAAATCGTTCTGGTGAAGGTGCCAATTGGATGGTTTTCAGACTTGTTGACCAAATGCTTGTTTGGTACACTGCTCGGTTTGAATATTGCAGCAGCACAGCCTCTGTTGGGGGGATGGTCTCCATTGAGAATGACCTCTTGGAGAAGATATCTTTCCTCAGATCATTGACACAATCTAGGCTGGTTAACTTGTTATAGACAACACAGGTATATCGCCCAACCAATGTGAAAGTGTATTAATCCAGATCAAGTGTTTGAAATAGTTCAGCTGCCATGGAAATGAAGGCATCAGTCACCTCTGGAAATGACTTCCATGCAACCCAAGCTGTCTTTTTGCTCTTTCCATGTAACTGTGAGGTTGTACCACAACCTGTGAATGCGTGGAAGCGGTTGTGCATTCCAAGCTTCTCATAGATGGTGTTGATACAAATCTCCTGGTAGTTTTTACCCATACCAAAAGTAACCCATAGCTTTAGGGTTGGATAATCCTTGTTAAAATGGAAGAACAGCCCAGCAAGGAGTACAATGATGTCTGTATCCACTGTTCCAATGAGAATGGTTAGTGCACCCTTTCAAATCAAATTGTATTTGTCACATGAATCGAATATAACAGGTGTAGATCTTACTGTGAAATGCTTCCTTACGAGCCCTTAACCATCAATGCAGAGTTTTTTTTTAAAGTTAGTAAGAAAAAATTGCTAAATAAACTACAGGAAAAATAGTAACACAATAAAATAGTAATATTGAGACTACATTCAGGGTTTACCGGTACCGAGTCAATGGTTAGAATCCAGTGAGTGTATATCGAGCCTGTGCAAAGTGTCACACCCTGATCTGTTTCACCTGTCTTTGTGATTGTCTCCACCCCCCTCCAGGTTTTGCCCATCTTCCCCATGATCCCCTGTGTATTTATACCTGTGTTCTCTGTTTGTCTGTTGCCAGTTCGTTTTGTTTTGTCAAGCCTACCAGCGGTTTCCCTCTGTTCCTGTCTCTTTATTGTTCCTGTTTTGACCTTTTCTGCCCGCCCTGACCCTGAGCTTGCCTGCCGTCCTGTACCTTTTCCCCACTACTCTGGATTATCGACCCCTGCCTGCCTTGACCTGTCGTTTGCCTGCCGGTGTTGCTGTAATAAACATTGTTACTTTGACACAGTCTACATGTGGGTCTTATCTGAAATGTGATAGTACAAACTGGCCCATGACTGACCCAGCAGACTTGGACCAGCACCGCAATGCCATCTCCACCCAAGGAGCCACCATTGGTAGGCACGAGGAGTTGCTTCGCGGTCTGATGGAAGGGTTCCAGACCGTGGCCGAACGGCACGACCTAGCATTGGACACATTGCGGGAGCAATGACGATGGTCATTATGGCCAAACAGTTCTATTTTTGTTTCATCAGACCAGAGGACATTTCTCCAAAAACTACGATCTTTGTCCCCATGTGCAGTTGCAAACCGTAGTCTGGGTTTTTTTATGGCGGTTTTGGAGCAGTGGCTTCTTCCTTGCTGAGCGGCCTTTCAGGTTATGTTGATATAGGACTCGTTTTACTGTGGATATAGATACTTTTGTACCTGTTTCCTCCAGCTTCTTCACAAGGTCCTTTGCTGTTGTTCTGGGATTGATTTGCACTTTTTGCAGCAAAGTACATTCATCTCTTGGAGACAGAACGTGTCTTCTTTCTGAGAGGTATGTTCACATGGCGTTTATACTTGTGTACTACTGTTTCTACAGATGAACGTGGTACCTTCAGGCATTTGGAAATTGCTCCCAAGGATGAACCAGACTTGTGGAGGTCTACAATTCTTTTTCTGAGGTCTTGGTTGATTTCTTTTGATTTTCCTATGATGTCAAGCAAAGAGGCACTGAGTTTGAAGGTAGGTCTTGAAATACATCCACAGGTACACCTCCAATTGACTCAAATTATGTCAATTAGTCTATCAGAAGCTTCTAAAGCCATGATATCATTTTGGAATTTTCCAAACTGTTTAAAGGCACAGTCAACTTTGTGTATGTAAACTTCTGACCCACTGGAATTGTGATACAGTGAATTATAAGTGAAATAGTCTGTCTGTAAACAATTGTTGGAAAAATGACTTGTGTCATGCACAAAGTAGATGTCCTAACCGACTTGCCAAAACTATAGCTTGTTAACAAGAAATTTGTGGAGTGGTTGAAAAAACGAGTTTTAATGACTCCAACCTAAGTGTATGTAAACTTCCGACTTCAACTATAAGTCTCCAACTTCAGTGGTTTTTGCAATTCGTTCCAGTCATTTAGTCTCCGCAGGTTCCCGTGGTATTGGTTATACATCCTACCTTTCATGTGTCCAGAGTTAAACCCATGTCTCACAGCCCTTTGTCTCCTGTTTCCAGGTTCACCCCTCTTCCCCGTCTCATCGACTGCCAACCGGCTTACGTGGTGAGGCGTTTCCTGAAGGTTCGACCTCGGGGCAGGGGGTTGCAGTTTCTGTTCCTGTTTTGACCTTTTCTGCCCGCTCTGACCCTGAGCCTGCCTGCCTTTCTGTACCTTTGCCCCACTACTCTGGATTACTGACCTCTGCCTGACCTGACCTTGAGCCTGCCTGCCATCCGGTACCTTTGCCCCACTACTCTGGATTACTGACCTCTGCCTGACCTGACCTTGAGCCTGCCTGCCATCCGGTACCTTTGCCCCACTACTCTGGATTGTCGACCCCTGCCTCCCTTTACTTTGTTGCTGTAATAAACATTGTTACTTCGACACAGTGCGTTTGGGTCTTACCTGAAATGTGATAAAAAGTGTCAGTGCAAAAAAATAAGAATAAATATGGGGTCAATGTAAATAGTCCTGGTGGCCATTTGATTAACTGTTCAGCAGTCTTATGGCTTGGGGTTAGAAGCTGTTAAGGAGCCTTTTGGCCCCAGACTTGGTGCTCCGATACCGCTTACCGTGCGGTAGCAGAGAACATTCTATGACTTGGGTGCCTGAAGTCTTTGCCAATTCTTAGGGCCTTCCTCTGACACTGCCTGGTATAGAAGTCCTGGATGGGAGGAATCTCAGCCCCAGTGGTGTACTGGGACGTACGCACTATTCAAGAACAGTGTTCCAGAACTGGAAGGTTGGACACCTATGAATAATGTCTGCTTTCCATGGAATAACAGAAGTGCATGTGGACTCCAACACCAATAATCTTTCAGGAGTTTTGACAATGAAAGTAAAGTAACTTGATTAATGTTCCTGGTTTTAGTCAAGTATGCTGCCTTTAAGAATGAGCCTGCTGTCCCTGAAGTTGCCCCCCCAGCATCACACAAGGCAGCTGTCCAACCTGAGCCATCCAAAAGTTATCCTATTGGGCCATCTCTATGTGCAGTCCACCAAACTGAACCATTGCTATCCATAAGCCTTAGAAAAGCTCTACTAAACAAACTTTGCAAGAGCAAACAGTGCTTGGTCAAAAGCCATCACAGGTATTTGGTCAGCATTGAGATGTTCTGTAATCTATGCAAATTATCTATTAGATTTCCAGCTAGCCTAACTGATTGATCTACTTTGTGTATTAAAAGCTTATTTCCCTCATATTACAACCACAGTTTGGAACTAGCAACATTTTCCATTGGACTAAGTTTTGGTTAGGTGCTAACTGTAATGTTGGCTGGTATTGGTATTTAAATAAAGGTTGAATTGCCCAGCTAGCTACCGAGCTAATAGGGGACATCCTAGAGTATGTTCACACCGATCCCTGTTGGTCCTTTACCATTTTCCCTCAGGACATCCTTTTGTTAGCTGGGTAGCTAACTAACCTCTGCAAAAAAAGAAATGTCCCTTTTTCAGGACCCTTTCTTTCAAAGATAATTCATAAAAATCCAAATAACTTCACAGATCTTCATTGTAAAGGGTTTAAACACTGTTTCCCATGCTTGTTCAATGAACCATAAACAATTATTGAACATGCAACTGTGGAACGGTCGTTAAGACACTAACAGCTTACAGACGTAGGCAATTAAGGTCACAGTTGTGAAAACTTGGGACACTAAAGAGGCCTTTCTACTGACTCTAAAACACACCAAAAGCAAGATGCCCAGGGTCCCTGCTCATCTGTGTGAACGTGCCTTAGGCATGTTGCAAGGAGGCATGAGGACTGCAAATGTGGCCAGGGCAATAAATTGCAATGTCCGTACTGTGAGAAGCCTAAGACAGCACAACAGGGAGACAGGGCGGACAGCTGATTGTCCTCGCAGTGGCAGAATCCGTGTAAGAACACCTGCACAGGATCGGTACATCCGAACATCACACCTGCGGGACAGGTACAGGATGGCAACAACAACTGCCCGAGTAAAACCAGGAATGCACAATCCCTCCATCAGTGCTCAGACTGTCCGCAATAGGCTGAGAGAGGCTGGACTGAGGGCTTGTAGGCCTGTTGTAAGGCAGGTCCTCACCAGACATCACCGGCAAACAACATCGCCTATGGGCACAAACCCACCGTCGCTGGACCAGACAGGACTGGCAAAAAGTGCTCTTCACTGACGAGTCGCGGTTTTGTTTCACCAGGGGTGATGGTCAGATTCACGTTTATCGTCAAAGGAATGAGTGTTACACCAAGGTCTGTGCTCTGGAGCGGGATTGATTTGGAGGTGGAGGGTCCGTCAGGGTCTGGGGCGGTGTGTCACAGCATCATCGGACTGAGCTTGTTGTCATTGCAGGCAATCTCAATGCTGTGTGTTACAGGGAGGACATCCTCCTCCCTCACGTGGTACCCTTCCTGCAGGCTCATCTTGACATGACCCTCCAGCATGACAATGCCACCAGCCATAATGCTCATTCTATGTGTGATTTCCTGCAAGACAGGAATGTCAGTGTTCTGCCATGGCCAGCGAAGAGCCCGGAACTCAATCCCATTGAGCACGTCTGGGACCTGTTGAATCAGAGGGTGAGGCTAGGGCCATTCCCCCCAGAAATGTCCGGGAACTTGCAGGTGCCTTGGTGGAAGAGTGGGGTAACATCTCACAGCAAGAACTGGCAAATGTGGTGCAGTCCATGAGGAGGAGATGCACTGCAGTACTTAATGCAGCTGTGGCCACACCAGATACTGACTGTTACTTTTGATTTTGACCCCTCCCCCCTTTGTTCAGGGACACATTATTCCATTTCTGTTAGTCACATGTCTGTGGAACTTGTTCAGTTTATGTCTCAGTTGTTGAATCTTATGTTCATACAAATATTTACACATGTTAAGTTTGCTGAAAATAAATGCAGTTGGACATGAGAGGACGTTTCTTTTTTTGCTGAGTTTACAATTAATATTATATGTTGACTGTTGTTACCCCTGGTCTCAATAAATTAGCTATATCATGTATCTCCTATGGTGTGTTGGCAATGTTTAAGCTTGATAACATTATGTTTTTAAGATGATCCCTGATTAAACATTTGAATGGTTTACAGGTAGATTTCTGGTGTTTCTAGGCCATTTCTGCCACTTTAGGAAGGTTATTTAGGAAATATAATGGTATATTTTTGAAGACTGGTCCACTATCCACAAATACACAGAATTTGTATTATATACGGCAACAAAAAATCAACAGTAATATCACCTTTCCAAAATCTGATTCAGTATTGGCGGTTTAATAAAAAAAAGAAATAATAATTATTGGGGTGCCGTGCCCCAATTTTTGGGCACATCTTCTAATATCAATTAATACGTCCCAAAGAGCATTTTTACCAACTTTGACGCTTGTATCCACTGTGTAACAGTTTTATATCAAGGTGATATTACATAAATTGTAGTTTAATGTTAAAGCCTATGTTCGAACGACCATCTCCTGTTTAAAGTCATATTCAGAGTAAATTACCCATGTTCTCAATAAATGAGCTACATAATGTAACTCCTAGGCTGTGTTGGGAATTTTTTAACTTGATAACATGGAATTTTTTACCTTTTAAAGACATTTGTTGAGGTGATTCATGTAGTAGTTCAACACAATTTGAGTGGTTTACAGGTAGATTTCTGGTGTTTCCAGGCCATTTCTACCACTTTAGGCAGGTTGCTTATGAAATATAATGACATATTGTTGAAGACTGGTCCCAGACTCACAAATACACTAGATTTTTGATTATATATAGCAACAAAAAGTCAACAGTAATATCACCTTTCCAAAATCTGATTCAGTGTTAGCGGTTTAATAATAAAAAAATAATAATAGGGGTGCCATGCCCCAATTTTTGGGCACCCCTTCTAATATCAATTACTACGTCCCAAAGAGCATTTCTACCACATGTCAAGCTTGTATCCAACGTGTATCGGTTTTCATCAATTTTTGATGCTAAGACCCCGGACTAGAGTAGGCTAGTCTGTGTGGGACTAACAGGCACTGGGAGAGCTCAGCTGCTGAAGTGTAACCTGCCAGCCTGAGGAGTCTCTGGCCATTGGAAGTGACATACTGTAAGAGAAGTAGTGACTTTGCAGTCGATACCTCCACTAAGCTTGGATAGTGTGTAGACATTTCTCCACCACTCCATGTGAAGATTCAAAATAATGTCACTCTTTGAACTCTATCTGCCCTGCAGTACCAATAAAAAAGGGGAAAACATCTGATTGCAAATGAATTCATCACCCCTGACCAAGACAGACTTTCTGAATAGTGCCTGTCATTGCATCTTCTAAATCATCAAAAACAGGTGCAACAATGTAATGCACTTCTATCTTATTAAACAAATCTAACATTTATGCTTACATACAGTATGCCAACCCTCACCATCCATTTTTCCCTGATATCATCCATATGTGACCGACTGCCTTGATTATGTCTTTTGTAATATTTGAAATGGTGCCTTTTACATTGGATTAAAACAGAGACACAGAGCTATAAAATGATATATCATGCACTGCATTTGAGGAACAATTATTATTATATTATGGATGTAAAGCTTCTGAGCTTTACAACCAGATTTGTGGCTGTTTAATTAAATTGAAAAATGCCTAACAATCACAAAGTCTGTGATAGAAACCGTAATTCTTTATTCAGTGCTTTATCTCCCTCCCCCTCTGTATTAGCTGGATGCTCATTACTCAGCTCTAATGAGTTTTCCAGTTGTCATGGGGCCATGGCAATTTGCAGTAAATAGTGTCAAGAGAGACATCACAAGGAAGTGTATTGTGTTTCTGCCTTTGTTTATGTCTGTCATTGACCATGATGGTCAGTGAGGGGCATAATAGATACAAAACATACAAGTACCTCTCAAATCAAATGGCAAGTGAAAGGCTTCAATTTCACCCAATTGAAAAAGGAGGACTTGAGTGCGTTAAAGGTCCCGAACAGTCATTCTGGGTCCCATGTAAAATAGCCATTTGAGTGGCAAAAATATATACCCTCACAATATTTTGGGGGGGATAGAAATGCTAAATATTTGAGAAAAAGTATTTTTCCTCTCATGGCTAACTACCAGGAAGTTTGAAAAGACAGGCTGAGTGGGCGGGGAGCTTATATTTATAAGCTCGCCTAAACTGGCAGCTCTTTGAAACGCATATGGCAAGAAACTTGGATGCAGTGAGCAGTGTTGCGTTAAAATCATCTCCAACAAATTTGGTGATACACAAAGTAACTAAAAAAACATTGAAATTGCATCAATGATTGTCATGTCTGTTGTGATGGGGTTTACAGCAGCACTAACGTCTGTGTTGACATGACAACTGCATCAGAGTTTGAAAGACCCTTCCCCCCTTTTATTCAATGCTGGCTGGAGACCTAGCTAGCCAGTAACTAGCTAACTAGACACAGATGAAGGGGGAAACATATAAGTATCTTTGCCATAGATGAATAGTTTAAACTTTTAATTATATTTACTGAAGCCCTACAGTCAAATTTCGGCACCAGTAGAGTAGCTACAGTATCTAGCTATTTAAACAACGCCCCTCCGCACACCCACTTTCTCAGATGTTGAATTCAAGGCGGTACTTATTTAAAGGTAAGAGAATATCATGTTACAATTGGTGAATTAAAAGGAGAGTTAAGGTGATGTGACCTTGTCCTCTTAACAATGAATCCAAGTGTTGAACATGGTGGTTGGGACCAGTAACTTTATGATCAACTTTATCAATGTAGAAGCAACAGTCATTTGTCATACTTTGGATCATCATACATTCATCTGGTTTCATCCAAATATTATCCAATTTCATGAAAAACATGATTTTGACTGTTCATGATCTTTAAATATTACATTCTGACAATGGTACAGTCTTGAGAAAGAATAGGCTACTGGTACGCTTAGATTATCACACCAAACAATGTGTAGCATGAACACAATATTATGAAACATTATTGTCTGAAATCATTTACAAAGATCTACCAAGGAGCAGTACAATGACATTGCTTTTGTTATTGAACATGGCAGTGAACCTCATTTTCCCACCATCCTCTGTGGACAATGTTCAATTATTCAGTATGGTTGAGGGGATGTGGCTGGATATTTTATTGCCCAGTTCAGGTCAGCAGTCTGATTTCCTTTTGCAGCAGATATGGCATTCCCTATGCACTTTTCAAGACCGTGTGAAAAATGGTAAAGTCACTGCATCCTTCATTATATATGACAGGGTGGTTATGTAGACATAAAACCACACTAGACAATGGTCAAATCCGAGGCGGCAGAGAGATATCAGGCCGATGGCACACAGGAGTACAGTACCTGGGAACCTCCATCCATTAATAATAACCACAATAACAAGAGGAGGGTGACAGAGTACGAGTCGCCTCCCTACAAAAATGAAACAAAGATGGTCATAAATCCTGTGGCCGATGCCAGCACCTCCAGGGTACGGAAGGGGAGGCACAGTGATTTACTCCTCCTGCCCAGCCTCCGGACGTCTTCCATCATCGCCTTGAGAAACGACTTCCCGCCAGGAGGAGAGTGGAGCCTGGGACAGGGCTGTCCCCTGCATTACCTGACTGATGTTGTGTTATCCCACAGAGCGCTGGGGCTGCCTATGAATAAGACCGGGGCACACCCAACATTACAGCCCTATGCCATGTGTTATTCTGACAGGGCCTGTTTTGCCTACCATATACAAACTATAGCAGGGTTCTCCAACTGAAATCTGTCTGTGTTTATTGGACAACATTTCAAAATGTTTTCTCCCTACTGAACACGACCCAGGGTGACCAACCCTCCTCTTGGAGACCAACCCTCTTCCCGGTGACCAACCCTCCTCCTGGTGCCCTCTTCCTGGAGAGTACTCCTCTTTAGGATTTAGTTAAAGCGTTAATCTCACACATCTGATTTGCTAATCAAATCAGCATTAGTTGAATCAGGTGTAAAAATAATTTTGGGTGGGTGCTTATATTTGTCCTGTTACACAATGGAAACGTGTTTCTTACATATCCCAATTCCCTCTGAGACACCCACAGGGAGTGGGGTCACTGCCAGGATCAACATTGTCCAGCGCCCCTGGAACAATTGGGGTTAAGTGCATTGCTCAAGAGCACAGTGACAGATTTTTCACCTTGTCAGCTTCGGGATTCAAAACAGCAACCTTTCGGTTACTGGCCCAATGCTCTAACCTTGAGGCTACTTGCCACAGGCTGAAGCAAAGGTCTGCATACTGTACTCAAGTGCGCTCCAGGAGGAGGGTTGGTCACACATGGTGTGCACTTCTACAGTCATTCAAATTCAGACACGTTTTCAATTCAGTATATAGGGGCTACTTTACTGATGTCTAAATTAGCTGGAAACCATTTTCCCCTGTAACAATGTTTAATGTCTTAACTGTTGACGCTACCAGTTAATTGGAATTGATAGTGTGAGAAATATCAATGACAGAATAATTTTCATGATCAATGACAATATGAACAATCATATAATGAAAATAATAATGTGATTTAGAAGTCTGATGAAAAATTATGATGCGGTTAATTAAAAGCAATTTCAATGCTGTCACTTAAAGAACAAAAACCCATTCAAGATGACTGAGAATACAAACAGTCATATTGATTCTGAAAGATTTGCTCAAAATAAAATTAATTGGGGCCAACAACTTCAAAACGACACAAGCAATAACCTCCGAGTACTATGAGAGGATTCTAATGATTTATTAATGCAGGATGTTGCTATTAATTCCATATAGTGTGTATGACTTGTAGAATGAACTCAACTAAATGTAGATTCAAGTTTGTGATTACTTCTTTGTAAAGATATCTTTTGATCTTTAAGCTGTGCCAGTGTGGCTGTCTGACGGGTGGAATTGATGAGTGTTGGAATAATTATATAAACAAATGTACAGTATAAATGTTAGCGGTCCTCCAATCAGGGGTGAGGGTGGGATTATTGTATGTTTTGCGTTTCGCTATTTATGTTTTATGGTTTGGTTTCATGCTGTGAGCGGTGTGCTGGTCCTGGTAGTTATGGGTGCGCTTGCTAGCGGGGCTTGGTTTTTCCCACCCTTGGAAAATTTGGCTGGGCCTTGCCTTGCCAGCGTCTCGGGGTGGGTGGGGGCAAGCGCACCCACTATCTATGTTTGTTGTTGTTGTTTTCAAGAAATCAAAAAATTATGTATACCTAGAAAAATAATAGAAAAATAAATAATTGTAATTAGCTAGCTACTCTTTTACGTTAACAGAAAACTGGAGATATAAAACTCATCTCTATCCAGCTCATTCAGTTGCCTTGCTCTGGGTTTGAGTCCAGGTAGTTAGCAATGTCATCATAGTCACTCTCTGAGGAGGACTGTTTGGGGTTGGGAGAGTACAGGTGGCCCTCCTCCTCATAATCATCACTGTTCTCATCAGCCACTCCTGGTGACAAACCATGATAAATAGAATACACTGTGTCAGAAAAATTTGTGACGCTCCCAAATTTCCAAAATAGAGTAGATAGAGGAGAGATTAGAGGATTACAAATGTAACAGTGTAGGTTCCGTCCCTCTCTTCGCCCCAACCTGGGCTCGAACCAGGGACCCTTGCACACATCAACAACTGACATCCACGAAGCATCGTTACCCATCGCGCCACAAAAGCCGCGGCCCTTGCAACGCAAGGGGAACAACCACTTCAGGTCTCAGAGCGAGTGACGTCACTGATTGAAATGCTATTAGCACGCACCACCGCTAACTAACTAGCCATTTCACATCGGTTACACTAATATACATATAAAAAGTTACTGAAAACTTAAAATATAACCCATTTGGGACAAACTTTAGTCCAGAAACATGGCTTGCTATTTCATGAACATTTGTTTTTGATTGCAATACATCCATAGCCATGTATCTTAACACAGTGCAGACAGAGATGTGATCAGCATTATGACAATCAGGAAGAAGAGGATACTGGTGGTCGGTCAAGTTAAATTATTTATGAATAGAGGACAATGCAAATCTTCCTGATTAATAAGGAAAAATTGCTTCTCTGATGAGTAAAGGAAAGGTGATTCACATTAACCGACCAGGTCCAGGGCCAGACGGCTGGAGAAATATGAGGAAGAGGATGCTGGCCGTAAACTACTAAGAAGGAGCAATAGTGCTGTACGTCATCCCTGGGTCGCAAACCCATTCATCACTTCACCGTTTACCCCAACCCTGTTCCCCTCCACTGCCCTTCCCCTGCCTCCCCCTCAGAACTCCACCCGTTCACTCCACGTGTGATGGTGCAACTGTTAAACAGTTAAGTGCAACTGTTAGACAGCCATCTGTGCAGTGTGACAGTGAGTAGTTTGTGACAGTGAAAAGAAGTGTCAAGAAACAAGTCCCCTGACCCCACCCTTTTGGGGAGACACAGGGGGCATGCAAGTGGTGAAGGCCAGGGGATTGCACTCCACCCCCCGTTCAAGTGAGTGATCCATGTATTAGCTACAGCATTTTATAGATTTCCTTCTCTTGTCTCCTGCCAGGTACGCTAGAGGAAATTACAGGTTGTGTTTTGTTACAGGTTGGGAATTGAAATCGTTCTTTTGCCCTTGGGAAAAGGGTTTTGTAATGTAAATGTTCTGTAGCTGTGTGTGTGTGTGTGTGTGTGTGTGTGTGTGTGTGATATTATTGGCCAACCTGTGCACTGTGTGTAGTTACCAGAGGACTTTACCTCTCATAAAAATGTGACATCTCTCAAATCATTATGATTCTGTTTGACACTAGATAATACTTGTATATCTATAGCACTGTCTGTGGAGGCTCCAGCTGTGCATCTCAGGCTGCTGTCTCTACTGTCCTCTCAGGGTTGATGCTGCATTCAGTTTCCTCTCCACCAGCTTTATGTTTCAAATATACAGCAAACTGTGGGGAAAAAATACAATCAACAGTGGAATGTGTGTGTATGTTGTCAGTCCCTGTCCACCAGCTTATCCAGTTTATAATCATGTGTGCCCGGGTGTTAGGAAGAAGCCTCTAGACTACTGAGCGTACACATACTCTGATATGCAATTTGAACAATAATCTATCCCTTGGTGCTGACGTTTGACTGCTGATTCTTGAGAAATACCAGGAAAGGGATCTAAAGAATGGGGACATCCCACTCTTTTTGGCAGTTTGCGACAATAAGGTTGAAAAACTCAGAGAAACTTCAAACAGAATGTATTGTTTACGTATTCATATGATTCTCCTAGACAGGCGTGAAGCAGATAAGGATATTTTCCCAAAACAAAAATGTGTGTTTTCAACTTTTAGTAACCAAGCTTGCATGTCTAGGGGACTGGTCAGAAAAGGCTGATATGAATTGTGGAATAATGGCCTCTCAAACTCTGCTTCTGCTGGACGTTACTATTATTATTATCAACGTTTTATTTCCATATGTACATTAGAACATTTTGCTCAAAGGGAATTTCTTACATACATTGTCTTTTTAACCTTCTTGATTGCTTTTCGCACATCTTATTAAACTAAAAACATTTAGACACTCAGCAGTGATGTTAGTCTTGAAAGCAGCGGACTCTAAAGGTCCCTGCTGTCAGCGGCCATGACCGTAAGCACATTGCCTGGTCACTGGGCCCCTCATCGTGTCAACATGAGGGCTGTGGAGGGTCATTAGCTCTGAGCCCTGGGCAGACGCAACCAAAACCTCCAGGCAGCTGCCTCCAGATGAAATGCTCTCCACATTACCAGATGTAATTCAACCGAGGATACAGATAGAACAGGATCAATAATAAGAAGGCAATGGTCGTTTTAAGGGACTGTTTGACTATCCAGACTGGTTACATCTGTCTACATCCCACGAGTGTCCCAGCTT
This sequence comes from Salmo salar, assembly GCF_965601325.2. Lineage (NCBI taxonomy): Eukaryota > Metazoa > Chordata > Actinopteri > Salmoniformes > Salmonidae > Salmo > Salmo salar. Next base: position 38,855,440 of record NC_138313.1, read on the forward strand.
GGGGCTGGAGCAAAGGTTCTAGCCTCTCACTGAGGTCTATAGGTCCTAATTGTGCCCCTGTGGACAGTACTTTCTGTGTGCAGCAGCAGTAGTAGCCTGAATGCTCACCACAGTATTGTACTGGACATCTGCTGAAATTATATTGCCATCTAGAACTATGTGAAGTACCTTATAGAATTTTGCACACGGTGCAGGGCGTTATTGTGGCTAACTTCCAGTTATGCAATATCTTAAAAAAGATAGCTGGACATTGAACTTTAAAACAAACTTTTTATTCACAAAATAGGGACTCCCAAATTGCTGTTAATTTGCAAACAACATCCAACTTGCCTTGCTTGTCTGCCCCAAGTAATTGCATATTCAAGGCAACAGACGGGACTTGTTTTAGCATCTCCATCACTGCCATCACTGGCCCATTTACAGCAGCAGCAGCAGTGATATTTGTTTAGCCTATAATTAAAATCCACTGTCTGACAGGACTGCTCTTCTCCGTCTCATAGACCTTTGATGAGATGCATGTGTTAAGTTTGAGGAAACGCCATATTCACCTGAAACAACTCTCTTTATTAAAAAGTATGAAAATATTAGTCAGACTGGTATTCTTTCAACTGAGAATAATTAAGAAAGTCAGTTATGAATTAACAACCATGATCTTGTAATAATACATTATCCCAGGACACTGTACCTGTGTAAAAGCATCAATGATAGGATGTTTTATTGTGATAATAGCATGAAGACAACTGAATATTTCATCACATACACTATACAGATTCAGTATGTTGTACAGTATATTGAACTCTCCCATCTTGCTTAGTTTACAATTGTCTAGCATTAAAATGAGACAGCGCTAAAATATGAATCTACATTTTTATGACATTCATTCAAAATGGGAGCAGCATTTTGCTGAAGCCATGGGGAATTTCCAGAAACGTAATATGTTAAACATTCAAAGATAGCATAGTCAATATTTTACAGTGAATACAATATTTTAATGGAAGTGATATATACTCATTTTCTACTCAGAGTTTGAATAATTCATGCTGTTCAATTCTGAAGCGCTGTAACTCAACACGCATGGTTGCCACCATTTTTATATGGTGAAAATTATCCAGAACTTGCCCAATTACCAAAATTCCCCACCTGAATGAAATTCTCAGGCTTTGTTCCTGTGCACCTCACCATCAATAATTGATTTGAAGTTTTTCTGTCTCTCAGGTCACAGTACTGTACCAATATACAGTCTATACAATCTAATCACTCTTTTGATCCCTGCTTTCTTTCTTATTTTTTTTACTCCCAACTGTTCCAGGCTTCTTGTGTGACTCGAAGGGTAGCCAGACAGGAAGTAGTTACAGTACGCTACTCACACAGGTTCAGAAAATATGTTTCCACAGCAACAGCAGGCTATTAAGCACGCAATTATGTTATTGAATCATAGCAAGTTTAGCTATTTCCCACTACCTTGTACTTACCTATCAGTAAACCAGCTGTCCCAGCATTATTGTATGAAATTATTTAGCCAGGAACATTTCATTTTATAAAATGTTACTGAAATACTGTATGTATGATGGTCTCTTCTCATTATTATTTGTTCTCTATAGTGTTTGGTAAACAACAAGGGTAACATTTGAAGAAGAGCTTGACTGTAGGACAATATGAAGTCTGAAGTACACAACCAGTCAACGTTGATTCAATCTTAATTTGAAAATAAATAAAATGTTGTAATGACCAACATTTTTATTGGTCACAATCTAGTTTTGATTCTATATACATCTGATGTCTGGGTATATTCAACAACAATTTTTTACAAAAAGATAGACATTTCTGTTGAATACAATTACCTCAGCAGTATGCCTTCATTGGGAATCCAAAATAAGACTTCATCTAATTGTCCTACAATCAGCAGAATTCCCAAAGGGAATGTTCACCGCTTGATGCTCAATGTATGCATGCATTCACATTCCTTAGCTTTGCATGTATGGAGATTTTCTCACTCATCTTGCTTCCCAGAGTCCCCGTATCATGTAAAATAACAGACTCAATGCCTTTACAGTAAATCATGCATAACCATGACTACAGCTTAAATGTAGCCGCTGCTGGGATAGTGTATTACTCATTTGATATCATTACTGATGCTATTTATGCATCATTGTTTCTAGGGAGGTGCTTGGATTGTTCTTTGCGATCCTGGGGAATTGCCAATGGTCTCATGGGAATCCTGTGTTTGTTTACTTCATAACTGGCATTATAGCCTATGGTTATGTGGTAGAGGACTAACGTACTGCACATTAAGCATTTTCAGTATTTGGTCCTGTGGCCCCCCCAAAAATGACCTCATAATCAGTTGTCCTCTGTAGCAGCAGCATAGTAAAGTCATTGCCATTTGATTCAGCACTTTTGACTTTTCATTCCAGGTTACCATGACAACATCCGAATGAAGTGCATTATATAGAAAAAGTTATGTTCTATTGATATACTAATGTTCTGTTAGTTTAATTCTGTGTCGAAGAAGAGGCCCATGACTATTTCATTCATCCTGTATCTGTGAATTCCCTTTCATGACTGTACCATTTATTGCTATTGACATTCAAGTGCCACTTTCATAAATAATATGAGCCTGAGTGATTGGGCTGCCTTGGGCTATTATTCTAGTGAGTCAATCAGCAGCTGGCAATTATTCCAGTAGAGTTGCAACAATATGCAAGCATTTAACCCCCGAGACACAATTCCAGGGCTCTCAATAGCTGCCATTAGCAGCCCATTGGGGTGTGATCATAGAGGAGTCCCGACATCCGTGACTCTGCGTAAGGTACAGTACCAGTCAAAAGTTTGGACACTCCTACTCATTCAAGGGTTTTTCTTTATTTGTACTATTTCATACATTGTAGAATAATATTGAAGACATCAAAACTATGAAATAATACACATGGAATCATGTAGTAACCAACAAAAGAAAGTGTTAAACAAATCAAAAGATATTGAGTACCTTTCCCTCTCTCATAGTCACACACACACACACACACACACACACACACACACACACACACACACACACACACACACACACACACACACACACACACACACACTTTACTATCCTTGTGGGGACCAAACAATAGATTCCCATTCAAAATCCTATTTTCCTTATCCCTAACCCTAAAATAGCATTTTTCGTTGTGGGGACCAGTGAAATGTCCCCACTTATCCAAATGTTCCATGTTTTACTGTCCTTGTGAGGACTTCTGGTCCCCCCAAGGATAGTACAGTTTTTTTTTATCTCTTTGGTACTATTTTCACAAGTATGTGGTACATTTTAACAACTCTTAGTTCAAAACTTCAAACTGGTGACACTTGTAACGCAGCCAGTCTTTTATTCAAAAACTGTCATTGTGCATTCATTTGAATTGTAGACATCTCTCACCACACAACTATTAATTCAAAATATAATTTTATTGTGAAATGTAATGAGATTGGTTTAATAAAAAAAACACTACATAATGATATATTTTCAATTTAGTTGTTTTAACTAATAGTTGATCCAATAGCAATCAATGAAAGATGCGTTTCAAATCATCCTTAGAAGTGCTGAAAGTGAAATGCTACAGTAGTGTAAATTCCAGTAGATTACACACTTTTCACAATACACTTAAATTGCCCAACAAAATTTAAAGAAAATCTATAATTTCCATAACATCTATCCAATGTGTAATCAATGGTGTGATCAATGAAGGCATCCTCTGCAGTCATTCATGCTAAAATATTGCATCTTAGGTGTACTCTTTAATCAAACGTAAGAAATGAAATGAAATGAAATGAATGAAAATAAAACATAATGTTTAGCACGCATTCATTTGCATCAAGCCTCAAGCATTTGGCCATAAATTCTCATCCACATCACAGTGAATGTCCTCATTGTTCATGCACCGCTGGAAAAACCTTTAGGCATGGCGAATCCAAGCTTGACATTGGTCAGCATTGATGTCGTCACATGCCTCATCCATGGCCAGGAGGGTGGCACGATCATGGGGATGACGATGGTACACCGTCCACCTCCAAAAGTATGTGGACACCTGCTCGTTGAACATCACATTCCAAAATCATAGGCATTAATATGAAGTTGGTCCCCCCTTTGCTGCTATAACAGCCTCCACTCTTCTGGGAATGCTTTCCACTACATGATGGAACATTGCTGAGGGAACTTGCTTCCATTCAGCCACAAGAGCATTAGTGAGGTTGGGCACTGATGTTGGGTGATTAGGCCTGGCTCGCAGTTGACGTTCCAATTCATGCCAACGGTGTTCGATGGGATTGAGGTCAGGGCTCTGTGCAGGCCAGTCAAGTTCTTCTACACCGATCTTGACAATCCCTTTCTGTATGGACCTCGCTTTGTGCATGGGCACACTGTCATGCTGAAACAGGAAAGGGCCTTCCCCAAACTGTTGCCACAAAGTTGAAAGCACAGAATCATCTAGAATGTCAGTGTATGCTGTAGTATTAAGATTTCCCGTCAATGGAGCTAAGGGGACCAGCCCGAACCATGAAAAACATCCCCAGACCATTATTCCTCCTCGACCAAACTTTACAGTTGGCACTACGCATTCGATTAGGTAGCGTTCTCCTGGCATCCGCCAAACCCAGATTAGTCCGTCGGACTTCCAGATGGTGAAGCGGGATTCATCACTCCAGAGAACGTGTTTCTACTGCTCCAGAGTCCAATGTCAGCGAACTTAGGCTTGTGTGTGGCTGCTCGGCCACGGAAACCCATTTCATGAAGCTCCCGACGAACAGTTATTGTGCTGACGTTGATTCCAGAGGCAGTTTGGAACTTGGTAGTGAGTGTTGCAACCGAGGACAGATGATGTTTGCGCACTGCACTCTTCATCATTCAGCAGTCCCGTTCTGTGCGCTTATGTGGCCTACCACTTCGGGGCTGAGCAGTTGTTGCGCCTAGATGTTTCCACTTCACAATAACAGCACTTACAGTTGACCGGGGCAGATCTAGCAGGGCGAACTGACTTGTTGAAAAGGTGGCATCCTATGACGGTGCTATGTTGAAAGTCTCTGAGCACTTCAGTATGGGCCAATCTACTGCCAATGTTTGTCTATAGAGATTGCATTTCTGTGTGCTCGATTTTATTCACCTGTCAGCAACGGTTGTGGCTGAAATATTTGGAGGGGTGTCCACATACTTTTGTGTATATTGTGTAGGTAACCCCTTCACCTTGACTAGCCTGCTCAATTTCATTGAGCAATGAGGTGTGCAGCGTTGCAGCATCCAAGTAATGACCTACGTCCTACCACACCATCTTCAGAGATAGCTGCGAACATGGAGATGTTTCCCCCACGACATCCTGGAACTTGTTTCTGCCTACGGCACTGGGTTTTATCAAGGTTGAAGCCTGCTTCATCAACAAAGATACACTTGTGATGGTTCACAGCAGCGTCAAGCACCATCACCCTCTTAAAATATATTTGGATAGTTATTTTTACTGTATAGTTCCAATATGATATTGTGAATTAGCATGTGCATTAATAGTAAAGGTAATACAGTATATAGTGCTGTACCTGAACATACTCGGCCCGTCGTTTTTTCTCTCAAAAGGCACTAGGTAAAGGTGTTTCATAGATACCTTGTGCCTCTTCAAAAGGCGGGCGATTGTTGGTAGTCTGATGGATGACAAGCGCCATTGTTCTCCTCAAAGGCCTGCTTTATTTCGACAGCCGTATGTCATTCCTGGCCATCATCATGTACACCACTGCCCACTCCTGCTGGTCAGTCAGCACATGGCCACCACCATGGGGTCTTCTGTCAATTCCAGTTGTGGAAAAAGTACCCAATCGTCATACTTGAGTAAAAGTAAAAGTCACCCAGTAAAATACTACTTGAGTAAAAGTCTAAAAGTATTTGGTCTTAAATATATTTAAGTACAGGGGTGTAAGTAACGAATTACAACTACTCACGTTCCTGTAATTGAGTAGCTTTTCTGTGTACTTGTACTTTTTTGAGTATTTTTCAAAGGCTGTACTTTTACTTAAGTACTTTTTGAATGAAGTAAAGTACTTAGTACATTTTCAAAACCATACGTTACAGAGTACAATCTAGATTCTAGAAAAATTATACACATCATCATGGCAAGCACATAAAAATTGCGCACTTGTTTGTCAGTGACAAGTTACATGACCAGATGGACCAATACAATTCAATTTCACGCATCGCGCCAAAACGCCCAATCACAGCTGTGTATGTAAAGCAAATGATGATCGGTAGCAGGATTTTGTAACAGTAAAAAAAATGTAGCTACATGCCATGAAAAAAAGGTTTCCTAATCAACTTGAAAAATAAATGGAGCCTAACGAGACTGAGCAGGTTCAGGAGACAATACAGACACACACAGAGACAGTGGCCGGGTCTTCTGAAGACCATGAGGAAGGAAGTCCCTGGCAGCATCTAAAATAACACTTCAGCTTCAAGCATAGAAGAGGAGACAGTGTAATTATGAAATGTAAACTCTCTTACCAAAGATGGTGGAGGTGGCTGCCTACAAAAACTCTGTCAGACTTGAGGAAACATGTAAGTTAATGGTATGAAAAGTAAAGTTAGAAATATATTTTATCGCCATGAATGGCGTTTGTTGTGTAGGCTATGTAATGTATCTAACAAAGTGTTGCTACTAGCCAGGTGCATTCAATCTGTAGCATAATGCTAACGTTAGCTAGCTCATCCTGTTGCTAGCTAGTGTCGTGTCTTTGGGGCACCAATAAACTGAAGACATGTTTATCAAATAACTCCCTGGGAGACACTAAAGTGTTTTAGTACTATATCTCTTGACACAATGATGAAAATAATCATGGCCTCTAAACCTTCAAGCTGCATACTGGACCCTATTCCAACTAAACTACTGAAAGAGCTGCTTTCTGTGCTTGGCCCTCCTATGTTGAACATAATAAACGGCTCTCTATCCACCGGATGTGTACCAAACTCACTAAAAGTGGCAGTAGTAAAGCCTCTCTTGAAAAAGCCAAATCTTGACCCAGAAATTATAAAAAAACTATCGGCCTATATCGAATCTTCCATTCCTCTCAAAAACTTTTGAAAAAGCTGTTGCGCAGCAACTCACTGCCTTCCTGAAGACAAACAATGTACACAAAACGCTTCAGTCTGGTTTTAGACCCCATCATAGCACTGAGACTGCACTTGTGAAGGTGGTAAATGACCTTTTAATGACGTCAGACCGAGGTTCTGCGTCTGTCCTTGTGCTCCTAGATCTTAGTGCTGCTTTTGATACCATCGATCACCACATTCTTTTGGAGAGATTGGAAACCCAAATTGGTCTACATGGACAAGTTCTGGCCTGGTTTAGGTCTTATCTGTCGGAAATATATCAGTTTGTCTCTGTGAATGGTTTGTCCTCTGACAAATCAACTGTAAATTTCGGTGTTCCTCGAGGTTCCGTTTTAGGACCACTATTGTTTTCACTATATATTTTACCTCTTGGGGATGTCATTCGAAAACATAATGTTAAATTTCACTGCTATGTAGATGACACACAGCTGTACATTTCAATGAAACATGGTGAAGCCCCAAAATTGCCGTCGCTAGAAGCCTGTGTCTCAGACATAAGGAAGTGGATGGCTGCAAACGTTCTACTCTTAACCTGTTAGGCCCAGGGGGCATTAATTACACCGCCGGATAAAAAACGTACCCGATTTAATCTGGTTATCACTCCTACCCAGTAACTAGAATATGCATATACTTATTACATATGGATAGAAAACACCCTAAAGTTTCTAAAACTGTTTGAATGGTGTCTGTGAGTATAACAGAACTCATTTGGCAGGCAAAAATCTGAGAAGGTTTCATGCAGGAAGTGGCCTGTCTGACAAGGTGTCGTTCTTCTTGTCTCTGTTTATTGAAGAGTGAGGATCTTAGCTGTCCCGTGACACTTCCTACGGCTGCCATAGGGTCTCAGAAGGCGGTAAAAAGCTGAATCGTGGCTTTGCAGGCTCTGGCTGAAACAAAGTAGCGCGTTTGGGTAGTGGCTGGTTACAGTACTGTGAGACTCAGGCTCGTGCCCGCGTCGACCGAAAGCTGTGTTTTCTTTCCTCTGTTTAGCTAAATGGACATTCCCGGTCGGAATATTATCGCTTTTTTACGAGAAAAATGGCATAAAAATGGATTTTAAACAGCGGTTGACATGCTTCGAAGTACGGTAATGGAATATTTAGATTTATTTTGTCACGAATTGCGCCATGCGCACGACCCTGATTTACCATTTCAGATAGTGTCTGGGACGCACGAACAAAACGCCGCTATTCGGATATAACGATGGATTATTTTGGACCAAACCAACATTTGTTATTGAAGTAGCAGTCCTGGGAGTGCATTCTGACGAAGACAACAAAAGGTAATCAAACTTTTATAATAGTAAATCTGATATTGGTGAGTGCTAAACTTGCCGGGTGTCTAAATAGCTAGCCCGTGATGCCTGGGCTATGTACTTAGAATATTGCAAAATGTGCTTTCACCAAAAAGCTATTTTAAAATCGGACATATCGAGTGCATAGAGGAGTTCTGTATCTATAATTCTTAAAATAATTGTTATGCTTTTTGTGAACGTTTATCGTGAGTAATTTAGTAAATTGTTAGCGAATTCCCCGGAAGTTTGCGGGGGGTATGCTAGTTCTGAACGTCACATGCTAATGTAAAAAGCTGGTTTTTGATATAAATATGAACTTGATTGAACAAAACATGCATGTATTGTATAACATAATGTCCTAGGGTTGTCATCTGATGAAGATCATCAAAGGTTAGTGTTGCATTTAGCTGTCTTCTGGGTTTTTGTGACATTATATGCTAGCTTGAAAAATGGGTGTGTGATTATTTCTGGCTTGGTACTCTGCTGACATAATCTAATGTTTTGCTTTCGTTGTAAAGCCTTTTTGAAATCGGACAGTGTGGTTAGATTAACGAGAGTCTTGTCTTTAAATAGCTGTAAAATAGTCATATGTTTGAGAAATTGAAGTAATAGCATTTCAAAGGTTTTGAAAATCGCGCCACAGGATTCAACTGGCTGTTACGTAGGTGGGACGAATTCGTCCCGCCTAGCCCAGAGAGGTTTAAACTCGGACAAAACAGAGATGCTTGTTCTAGGTCCCAAGAAACAAAGAGATCTTCTGTTGAATCTGACAGTTAATCTGGATGGTTGTACAGTCGTCTCAAATAAAACTGTGAGGACCTCGGCGTTACTCTGGACCCTGATCTCTCTTTTGAAGAACATATCAAGACTGTTTCAAGGACAGCTTTTTTCCATCTACGTAACATTGCAAAAATCAGAAACTTTCTGTCCAAAAATGACGCAGAAAAATTAATCCATGCCTTTGTTACTTCTAGGTTGGACTACTGCAATGCTCTACTTTCCGGCTACCCGGATAAAGCACTAAATAAACTTCAGTTAGTGCTAAATACGGCTGCTAGAATCCTGACTAGAACCAAAAAAATGTGATCATATTACTCCAGTGCTAGCCTCCCTACACAAGGCAAGGGCTGATTTCAAGGTTTTACTGCTAACCTACAAAGCATTACATGGGCTTGCTCCTACCTATCTTTCCGATTTGGTCCTGCCGACATACCTACACGTATGCTACGGTCACAAGACGCGGGCCTCCTAATTGTTCCTAGAATTTCCAAGCAAACAGCTGGAGGCAGGGCTTTCTCCTATAGAGCTCAATTTTTATGGAATAGTCTGCCTACCCATGTGAGAGACGCAGACTCAGTCTCAACCTTTAAGTCTTTACTGAAGACATATCTCTTCAGTAGGTCCTATGATTAAGTGTAGTCTGGCCCAGGGGTGTGAAGGTGAACGGAAAGGCTGGAGCAACGAACTGCCCTTGCTGTCTCTGCCTGGCCGGTTTCCCCTCTTTCCACTGGGATTCTCTGCCTCTACCCCTATTACGGGGGCTGAGTCACTGGCTTGCTGGTGTTCTTCCATGCCGTCCCTGGGAGGGGTGCGTCACTTGAGTGGGTTGAGTCACTGACGTGGTCTTCCTGTCTGGGTTGGCGCCCCCCCTTGGGCTGTGCCGTGGCGGAGATCTTTGTGGGCTATACTCGGCCTTGTCCCGGGATGGTATGTTGGTGGGTGGAGATATCCCTCCAGTGGTGTGGAGGCTGTGCTTTGGCAAAGGGGGTGGGGTTATATCCTACCTGTTTGGCCCTGTCCGGGGGTTTCATCGGATGGGGCCACAGTGTCTCCTGTCCCCTCCTGTCTCAGCCTCCAGTATTTATGCTGCAGTATTTTATGTGTCGGGGGGCTAGGGTCAGTCTGTCACATCTGGAGTATTTCTCTTGTCTTTTCCGGTGTCCTGTGTGAATTTAAATATGCTCTCTCTAATTCTCTCTTTCTCTTTCTTTCTCTCTCTCTGGAGGACCTGAGCCCTAGGACCATGCCTCAGGACTACCTGGCTTGATGACTCCTTGCTGTCCCCAGTTCACCTGGCCGTGCTGCTGCTCCAGTTCCAACTGTTCTGCCTGCAGCTATGGAACCCTGACCTGTTCACCAGACGTGCTACCTGTCCCAGACCTGTTGTCCCAGACCTGCTGGAACCCTGACTTATTCACCGGACGTCCTACCTGTCCCAGACCTGCTGTTTTCAACTCTCTAGAGACAGCAGGAGCGGTAGAGATACTCTCAAAGGTCGGCTATGAAAAAGCCAACTGACACTTACTCTTGTGTTACTGACTTGTTGCACCCTCGACAACTACTATGATTATTATTATTTGACAATGCTGGTCATTTATGAACATTTGAACATCTAGGCCATGTGCTGTTATAATCTCCACCCGGCACAACCAGAAGAGGACTGGCCACCCCTCATAGCCTGGTTCCTCTCTAGGTTTCTTCCTAGGTTTTGGCCTTTCTAGGGAGTTTTTCCTAGCCACCGTGCTTCTACACCTGCATTGCTTGCTGTTTGGGGTTTTAGGCTGGGTTTCTGTACAGCACTTTGTGATATCAGCTGATGTAAGAAGGGCTATATAAATAAATTTGATTTGATTTGATTTGAATTATTATTATGCGATTAAACTGATTAATCGTTTAACTGTAATTAACTAGGAGATCGGGGCACCAAGGAAAATATTCAGATTACAAAGTTATAATTTTCCTAATATAACTTTCCTATATTATATAACATTATATATTATATTATAGTATCTGACCGATTATCTTCTGGTTTAAATGGTGTATTCTTTACCTCGCGTCAGTCTCATTCCAAACGTCGTAAATTGTTGTTATCTGCACGAACCCATTCTTCACTAAGTCATCCATACATCAATTGTCTTAAAATCATTTATTTACTAAACTAAGTAATTCACAGAAAGCATACAAACAGTAGTTATCGTCACAAAGAAATGGTAGAGTAATGTGCCCTAGTGGGCTAAACCGGCATGGCGGATTGTTAACCTCTATGGGCTAGGCGGGACGAATTCGTCCCACCTACGTAACAGCCACTTGAAGCCTGTGGCGCGATTTTCAAAACCTTAAAAATCCTATTACTTCAATTTCTCAAACATATGACTATTTTACAGCTATTTAAAGACAAGACTCTCGTTAATCTAACCACACTGTCCGATTTCAAAAAGGCTTTACAACGAAAGCAAAACATTAGATTATGTCAGCAGAGTACCAAGCCAGAAATAATCACACACCCATTTTTCAAGCTAGCATATAATGTCACAAAAACCCAGAAGACAGCTAAATGCAACACTAACCTTTGATGATCTTCATCAGATGACAACCCTAGGACATTATGTTATACATGTTATACATGCATGTTTTGTTCAATCAAGTTCATATTTATATCAAAAACCAGCTTTTTACATTAGCATGTGACGTTCAGAACTAGCATACCCCCCGCAAACTTCCGGGGAATTCGCTAACATTTTACTAAATTACTCACGATAAACGTTCACAAAAAGCACAACAATTATTTTAAGAATTATAGATACAGACCTCCTCTATGCACTCGATATGTCCGATTTTAAAATAGCTTTTTGGTGAAAGCACATTTTGCAATATTCTAAGTACATAGCCCAGGCATCACGGGCTAGCTATTTAGACACCCGGCAAGTTTAGCACTCACCATAATCATATTTACTATTATAAAAGTTTGATTACCTTTTGTTGTCTTCGTCAGAATGCACTCCCAGGACTGCTACTTCAATAACAAATGTTGGTTTGGTCCAAAATAATCCATCGTTATATCCGAATAGCGGCGTTTTGTTCGTGCGTTCCAGACACTATCCGAAATGGTAAAGAAGGGTCGCGCGCATGGCGCAATTCGTGACAAAAAAATTCTAAATATTCCATTACCGTACTTCGAAGCATGTCAACCGCTGTTTAAAATCAATTTTTATGCAATTTTTCTCGTAGAAAACTGATAATATTCCGACCGGGAATCTCCTTTTAGGCAAACAGAGGAAAAAATCACAAAGACGGGGGCGGTCAGGTCACGCGCCTAAGCCCAGAGTCCCTTGATCGGCCACTTGAGAAAGGCGATAATGTGTTTCAGCCTGGGGCTGGGATGACGACATTCAGGTTTTTCCCGGGCTCTGAGCGCCTATGGACGACGTAGGAAGTGTCACGTTAGAGCAGAGATCCTTAGTAAAAGATAGAGATGGCAAAGAAGTTCCAGAAATGGTCAGACAGGCCACTTCCTGTAAAGGAATCTCTCAGGTTTTGACCTGCCATTTGAGTTCTGTTATACTCACAGACACCATTCAAACAGTTTTAGAAACTTTAGGGTGTTTTCTATCCATATGTAATAAGTATATGCATATTCTAGTTACTGGGTAGGAGTGGTAACCAGATTAAATCGGGTACGTTTTTTATCCAGCCGTGTCAATACTGCCCCCTAGCCCTAACAGGTTAAACAAACAAGGGGTTGGGGGCAGCGGAGAAGGCACAACAGAGTTGATAAATAATAACAATTGATATGCTAATCCTTTGCACATGAACGCTCACTCATTCGGGAACAATTGCAATCAATATATATTTACGCTCAGTGTGTCGTCGGGATCCTTGTTGGAGAGTTTTTGTCCACGTTCTCTCTCTCTCGGTTAGAATGGATCTTTCAAAGTGACATTCATTAATGTCGTTATAGAATGGATGTTTCGTTGGTCTTCACGTTCAATGATACCGAATTTCTAACTGCAGACTATTAATTCATTTCAAAGACTTGTTATTATTCTGTCGGTATCGATAGTCTAAAAGTTTAACCACGTGGTATGGTTAATCTTCAGTAGAGGGATGCATGGTCAAACCTTGGCTCTCTCTTCTGAGGTAAGCTGGTCTAAAGAAAGAAATTCTGGGTGGGGGTTTTATACTGAACATAGAAAAGCCTGTCACATGACGCCTTGTCCTGTCTGTGTCCCTGGGGGCGTGCCGATGACTGCGTTAAGCTTTTGAACAGAAATACAATTCTCTCACATTAACATCAGTTCATAGCATCTCAACATATTCCAAATAGCTTTATCCTTATTAATACATTTGATACAATCATTTAGATGTAAGTCCCATAGCTGAGGCTATTATATAAACATTATTATGGTAATATGGCAATATTGTCTCTCATGGGTTTCATAAAATTGTACCAAGTGGACCAGTTCGTAGCTGGATTCTTCACAGATCTTTTATACCTTCTCCGGAACATAAATGTTGTTTGGTTCTCCAATTCTGTGAGGTGGAAGAATCCTTTGTTCTCTCCATGAAAACACGCTGTCTCTTTACTGTGGCCTGTTAGGCAGGACATTCCCTTTGGAATTTACGACCGCCTTCACACAGCCTTGTGTCAGAAGTATAGAGGTCGGGGGATGGTGCATAGAAAACCCAGAGGGCAACGTCATGACACTAGTTAGAAGCTAACCCTGACCAAAGTCTTTACACAGCTGAAGGAACTACAAGCTGTAGTGCGGGCTATTACCGGATTGACATTATGGTGGCTAGTAGCTAGCCATCCCCATAATATTTTTATTTGATTTTATTTCACCTTTATTTAACCAGGTAGGCCAGTTGAGAACAAGTTCTCATTTACATCTGCGACCTGGCCAAGATAAAGCAAAGCAGTGCGACACAAACAACAACATAGTTACACATGGAATAAACAAACTTACAGGTGTACAGTCTACACAATAGAAAAAAATCTATACACAGTGTGTGCAAATGAGGTAAGATTAGGGAGGTAAGGCAATAAATAGGCCGTAGTGGCGAAGTAATTCCAATTTAGCAATTAAACACTGGAGTGATAGATGTGCAAAAGATGAATATGCAAGTAGAGATACTGAGGTGCAAAGGAGCAGAAAAAAAACAATATGGGGATGAGGTAGTTGGATGGGCTATTTACAGATGAGCTATGTACAGGTGCAATGATCTGTGAGCTGCTCTGACAGCTGATGCCTAAAGTTAGTGAGGGAGATATGAGTCTCCAGCTTCAGTGATTTTTGCAATTTGTTCCAGTCATTGGCAGCAGAGAACTGGAAGGAAAGGCGGCCAAATGAGGAATTGGCTTTGGTGGTGACCAGTGAGATATTGTCATGTTCGTCGTAGGAATTGGACGAAAAATGCAGCGGGAATGTGTATGCTCATCTTTTTTATTTAGAAGAAAACCAAAACAAACACTTAATCAAAAACAACGATGAGAAATAGTCCTGTGAGGCACACAGCTACACATACGGAACAACTACCCACAACAACCCATGGAAAAACACCCCTACTAAATAGGACCTTCAGTTAGAGGCAACGAGGAACAGCTGCCTCCAATTGAAGGTCAACCCAATAAACTAAACATAGAAATAGAAAAACTAGAACAAACATAGAAATATACTAACAAAGAACATTAACCAAAAAAAACGAAACACATAAAACAAACACCCTCTGCCACGCCCTGACCAAACTATAATAACAAACAACCCCTTTTACTGGTCAGGATGTGACAGTACCCCCCCCCAAAGGTGCAGACCCCGGATGCACCTCAAACACAAAACACAAAAATAAACCCCAAAACAAAAATAATCCCAAACTAAAGGGAGGGAAGGGAGGGTGGCCACCGTCACTGACGGTTCTTGTGCTACACCCCCCCCTCCCCAATCCTCCTACTATGGAGGTGGCTCCGGCTCCGGCCTTAGTCCCCAACCTAACCTGTCCACCCCCGCTGAAGGCTCAGGACTAAGGCGCATCGCTGGAGACCTCAGGCTGATGTGCATCGCTGGAGACCTCGGGCTGATGCGTGTCGCTGGGGACCTCTGGCTGATGCGCGTCACTGGAGACCTCGGGCTGATGCGCGTCGCTGGAGACCTCGGGCTGATGCGCATCGCTGGAGACCTCGGGCTGATGCGCGTCGCTGGAGACCTCGGACTGGAGGGCGACTCTGGGAGCTCCGGACTGGAGGGCAACTCTGGGAGCTCTGGACTGAAGGGCGTCTCTGGGAGCTCCGGACTGAAGGGCGACTCTGGGAGCTCCGGACTGAAGGGCGACTCTGGGAGCTCCGGTCTGAAGGGCTGTAGGGCTGTAGGGCGACTCTGGCTGTGCCAGTTCCGGACTGTAGGCCGTCTCTGCAGGCTCCGGACTGTGGGCCGTCTCTGCAGGCTCCGGACTGTGGGTCGTCTCTGCAGGCTCCGGACTGTGGGCCGTCTCTGCAGGCTCCGGACTGTGGGCCGTCTCTGCAGGCTCCGGACTGTGGGTCGTCTCTGCAGGCTCCGGACTGTGGGCCGTCTCTGCAGTCTCCAGACTGTAGGCCGTCTCTGTCGGTTCGGGACTGTGGGCCATCTCTGTCGGTTCCGGACTGTGGGCCGTCTTTGCAGTTTCCGGACTGTAGGATGTCGCCGGAAGCACTGGACGGGGAACTGTCGCCGGAAGCTCTAGACAGGGAACTGTCGCCGGAAGCTCTGGACGGGGAACTGTCGCCGGAAGCTCTAGACCGGGAACTGTTGCCGGAAGCTCTAGACAGGGAACTGTCTCCGGAAGCTCTGGACGGGGAACTGTCGCCGGAAGCTCTGGACGGGGAACTGTCTCCGGAAGCTCTGGACTGGACAGGCGCACTACAGGCCGATTGTCTAGCCCAGCTGATTTGTAGGGGTCCAGATTTTGCAACTCTTTCAGAACATCAGCTGTCTGGATTTGGGTGAATGAGAAATGGGGGAGGTTTGGGCAAGTTGCTGTGGGGGGTGCAGGGCTGTTGACCGGGGTAAGGGTAGCCAGGTGGAATGCATGACCTGCCGTAGAAAAAGGCTTATTGAAATTCTCAATTATCGTGGATTTATTGGTGTGACAGCGTTTCCTCCCCTCAGTGCGGTGGGCAGCTGGGAGGAGGTGCTCTTATTCTCCATGGACTTTACAGTGTCCCAGAAGTTTTTTTTAGTTTGTGCTACAGGATGCAAATTTCTGTTTGAAAAAGCTAGCCTATGCTTTCCTAACTGCCTGTGTATATTTGTTCCTAACTTCCCTGAAAAGTTATTCAATGCTAATGCAGTACGCCACAGGATGTTTTTGTGTTGGTCAAGGGCAGTCAGGTCTGGAGTGAACCAAGGGCTATATCTGTTCCTGGTTCAAAAATGTTGAATGAAGCATGCTTATTTAAGATGGTGAGGAAGGCACTTTTAAAGAATAACCAGGCATCCTCTACTGATGGAATGAGATCAATATCCTTCCAGGATACCTGGGCCAGGTCGATTAGAAAGGCCTGCTTGCTGAAGTGTTTTATGGAGCGTTTGACAGTGATGAGGTGTGGTCGTTTGACCACAGACCCATTACAGACGCAGGCAATGAGGCTGTGATCACTGAGATCCTGGTTGAAGACAGCAGAGATGTATTTAGAGGGCAGGTTGGTCAGGATGCCCGGGTGTACAGATTTGGTGTTGTACCTGGTGGGTTCATTAATCATTTGTGTGAGATTGAGGGCATCTAGCTTAGATTGTTGGACGGCTGGTGTGTTTTAAGCATGTCCCAGTTTAGGTCACCTAACAGTACGAGCTCTAAAGACAGATGGGGGGCAATCAATTCACATATGGTGTCCAGGGCATAGCTTGCGGCAGAAGGTGGTCAATAACAAGCAGCAACGGTGAGAGACTTGTTTCTGGAAAGGTGGATTTTTAGAAGTTGAAGCTCGAATTGTTTGGGCACAGACCGGGATAGTATGACAGAACTCTGCAGGCTGTCTCTGCAGTAGATTGCAACTCCACCCCCTTTGGCAGTTTTATCTTGTCGGAAAATGTTATAGTTAGGGATGGAAATGTCAGGATTTTTGGTGGCCTTCCTAAACCAGGATTCAGACACGGCTAGGACATCCTTGTTGGCAGAGTGTGCTAAACCAGTGAGTAAAACAAACTTAGGGAGGAGGCTTCTAATGTTAACATGCATGAAACCACGGCTTTTACGGTTACAGAAGTCAACAAATGAGAGCGCCTGGGGAATGGGAGGGGAGCTAGGCACTGCAGGGCCTGGATTAACATCTACATCACCAGAGGAACAGAGGAGGAGTAGGATAAGGGTACGGCTAAAGGCTATGAGAACTGGTCGACTAGTGCGTTCGGAACAGAGAGTAAAAGGAAGAGGTTTCTGGGCGCGGAAGAATAGATTCAAAGCATAATGTACAGACAAGGGTATGGTAGGATGTGAATACAGTGGAGGTAAACCTAGGCATTGAGTGACGACGAGAGAGGTTTTGTCTCTAGAGACATCATTTAGACCAGGTGAGGTCACCGCATGTGTGGGAGGTGAAACAAAAGGGCTAGCTAAGGCATATTGAGTAGAGCTGGAGTTTCTACAGTGAAATAAGACAATAATCACTAACCAAAACAGCAATGGACAAGACATATTGACATTAGGGAGAGGCGTGCATAGCCGAGTGATCATAGGGACCAGTGGGAGGCTAGGCGAGCTGGAGACACGGCGATTCAGATAGTTAGCGGGTCTGGGCTAGCAGGCTAGCAGAAGGGCCTTAGGGGGGACGTCGCGACGGAATAAGTCTGTTGTATCCCCGTCGAACGGTTACGTAAGGCAGACCAGTCGTTTTGGATTGGCAGAGCTCTGTGTAGGCAGTAAAAGGGTTCAGGCCAATTGGCAAAATAGGTATTGTAGCCCAAAAAATTGGCTGATTGTCCTCTTCAGCTAACAGTCCGATATTCTCTAGACAGCTAGCGGGCCGCGGCTAGCAGGCTAGCGGATGGGCCTTCAGGGGATGTCGCGACGGAGGAGCCTGTTGAAACCACTCGGGCGGATTACGTCGGTAGACCAGTCATGGTGGAATCGGCGGGGCTCCGTGCCGGCAGTGAAAGGGGTCCAGGCCAATTGGCAAAATATGTATTGTAGCCCAAGGAGTGGCTGATGGACCTCTTCAGCTAGCCGGGAGACCGGAGATGTGGAGAAAAGGCAGTCTGGTATGCTCTGGGTTGAATCGCCCTGAGCAGACTGGCAGGAGTTGACCAGGCTAAGGTTAGTTGATGACCGCTAGCAGTGGCTAACTGGCTAATAGCTAGCTAGCTTCTGTTGGGGGTTCTGGTTCTAAGGTATAGAAAATAGCAGATCCATACCACATTGGGTGAGGCGGGATGCAGGAGAGTATGTTGAAACTGAGGTTAAAAATCTAAAGAAATATATATGAAGGAAAAAAAAGATATATACACAGGACACGACAAGACAAAGACAAAGACGTCTGAACTGCTACGCAATCTTGGAAACAATGTAAGTTGTTGTGGATAGCTAAAAGTGAAATGAATGAACTTGTGAAGATAAAAAAATAATTTTGAGAGCTGGGATTTTTAGGTATGTGCATTATCTTTTTTTGCATGCTTATTACCTAGCTATATCTGGTTGGATCACTGAGTTTCGAATAATAGCTAAAAATGTTTGGATAAACTGTAGTTCTTATAACTGGGGAAAAGAAAGACTAATATTCCAACAGCCATATATATTTGATCAGTGGCATTATTCAAAACATGCTGTCATTTCTAAATGGTTACTTTGATATGACTAAAAACACCTTATAGCTGACAGTCTGCACTTTAACCCCATTGACAATGTATCTTTTAAAATCCAATGTGCTGGTCCGAGAGCCAAAACCAAAATGTTGTCATTGCCCAAATACTTACAGATTGCACTTTATGTGCTGATTTAAGTTAATTTGTATAAAACCAAACTGGTCAGGCTATATACATTTTGCCCAGATTGATGCAATCATTTTGTCCACAGAGGAAACAAAATGAACCAAGGAACTATCAAACACCTCTTCAACTTGCAAGCAAGCAAAGATGTTTGAAATGATGGCAGTGGGAGGAGCCAGGTGCGTCTCACAGGCAACCGTTGACAAGCTTGTCATTCATTTGATCTGTGAGGGCCAACAGCCATTCTCTGGTCGAACAACCAGCTTTTAAAGAGTTGGTAACCACCCTGCATCCTCAATGCAAAGTCATCTCCAGACCTACTGTTAGTTCAAGAATACATGAAGCTGCCAATCACATGAAGAAGACAGTTATGGCACACCTTGGCAAGGTAAATTATGTTGCCAGCACCACTGATTGTTGGACAGCTCATCAAAGGAGTTACTTCGGGGTCACATGTCACTGGATAGATGAAGAAACTCTGGTGAGACGTTCTGCTGCACTCACTTGCAAGAGATTGAGAGGTTCCCACACATTTCATGTGCTTGCAGGTGCCCTCGATGACATCCATTATGCATACAGGATCAGGGGGAAAGTGGTAAGAACCACAACAGACAGTGGATCAAACTTCATCAAAGCATTCAATGTTTTTGGTGAGCAGAGCCAGGCAGTCGAGTCAGCAGACCGAGACTCAGATGCTGAAGAGCCAGCAGGGCAGGTTGAATTCCAAGACACCTATTCCAGCTTGGAAAATGACAGTGGCCTAGAATATCAACTCCCTCAGCATCAACGGTGTGCATGTCACCTGCTGAACCTCATTGCAACAACAGATTCTGCATTGGCAGAAACAAATAGTGATAGCTACAAAATGTTGTCCAGGTCGTCTTTTGCCAAATGCCATGTGGAATAAAACAGGACGGTCAACCTTAGCTGCTGAAGTTGTAGAGAATGAGTGCAAACTGCACTTGATCCGCCAAATCAAACACGTTGGAACTCAACTTACCTGGCTGTGGAGAGAATCACACGTATCATACAAGAGAAGGGGGAGGATGCCATAAGAAATGTATGTGAAGAATTAAAAGTGAAAATATGAGTAGCAATTTTTTGAATCAATGTAATGTTTTCCTATTACAGTAATATGTATTGTCCATGAAATGTTAGAATTCTAAGAGGTATTACATTTACCTTACCTTATCTTTCAGGCTGAGCCCGGCAGAAATGTCCTTCTTGAATGAGTACTGCATAGTGATGAAGCCTTTGGGCTCAGCTTTGAACATTCTACAGTCTACAGAGACCAACAGAGACCAACACGCATATGGGGTGGCTGCTGCCAGTGATCTTCTTACTAAAAACAAAACTTCAAAGGCTGGAAGCATCTTTCCAAATGTGCCTACCACTTATCAGAGCCATTCAGAACGGTGTCCAAAAGCGCTTTGGAGAAATGATGGAGTAGCCACAGCTTATTGCTGCTGCAATCCTTCTGCCAAAGTTCAAGATGTCTTGGACTGACAAAGCTGATGTCATCACAGCCGGTATGATTTCTTTACTCCACAAGGTTTAAACCTCATTGTCCATATGATGATATATTTTGGTCTTTGAGTCTTTTCTTTAATTGTTTTTTGTTATGTTTTTCTTTTTTTCATTATTTAAGTTGCATTACAGGTGCTGGACCTTTGCATATAACTATGTTTGGGTACAGCCAGACATGGACTCACCTCAACATTATAGAATTTGTTAGGTCTGAATGTATTTGAACAACTCAAATCAATCTCAGTATATGAGAATAACAAGTGTTGAAGTCTGTGTTAGAGCTATTGCAATGTCAATAATATGATTATGTTGCCAGCCACGTACACAGTTTGCTGAAACACTGAATATTGTGTTGTTTCCAGTGTACAGGTATGGCGTCCCTGAAGAATCATCTTGACACAATCACACAGGACGAGACTGAGCATCTAAGGCAGCATTCATCTGATGAAGAGGAGGTACAGAGGAAATGGTCAGAAGGTACATGGGAGCTGGAAGGGTATCATGCTAATCCATCGGACAAAACAGATATACTTCATTTGTTTCTGTACCTTTATTTAACAAGGCAAGTGAGTTAAGAACAAATTCTTCTTTTCAATGATGGCTTAGGAAAAGTGGGTTAACTGCCTTATTCAGGGGCAGAACGACAGATTTTTTGGGGTTTTGATCTTGCAACCTTTTGGTTACAAGTCCAATGCTCTAACCACTAGGCTACCTGCCACCACATATAGAAGCTGTCCCTGTCACGGTTATCGTCGGTGAAGGAGGACCAAAATGCAGCAGGACTGTGTTTGTTCATTTTGAACATTTATTAAATCAAAACGAACACAAAAACAACAAACAAGAGAACGAACGATCCACTGACAGTCTGGCAAGGCACAGGGTTAAACACAGAACAATTTCCCACAAACACACAGACAAACACACCCAACTAATATAGGACTTCCAATCAAAGGCAACACCACACAGCTGCCTTCAATTGGAAGTCCACCCCAATTAACTCCACATAGAAACACACTTACTAGACTACACATAGAAATACATAAACATAGACCATAAACCAAAAACCCGGAAATATTAAATCAAACACCCTTTTTCCAAAACACCACCCCGGACCACATAAAACAAATACCCTCTGCCACGTCCTGACCAAACTACAATAACAATTAACCCTTATACTGGCCAGGACGTGACAGTACCCCCCCCCCCCCCCCTTAAAGGTGCTAACCCCGGAAGCACCTTAAAACAAACAAACAAAAAAAACAACAACCCCAAACAACAAACTACAATTCCCCCCAACTAAAGGGAGGGAAGGGAGGGTGGCTGCCGTCAACGACGGCACTGTGCTACACCCCCCCTCCCCAACCCACCTATATCTGGAGGTGGCTCCAGTTCTGGCCTTTCCAGGCAGTCGGGCCACTCTGGCAGCTCGAGGCAGTCTGGCCAGTCTGGCAGCTCGGGGCAGTCTGGCAGCTCAGGGCAGTCTGGCGGTTCGGGACGGTCTGGGCAGTCTGGCGGCTCGGGACGGTCTGGGCAGTCTGGCGGCTCGGGGCGGTCTGGGCAGTCTGGCGCCTCGGGGCGGTCTGGGCAGTCTGGCGCCTCGGGGCGGTCTGGCCACTCCGGCGGTTCAGTGCGGTCGGGCCACTCCGGCGGTTCAGGGCGGTCGGGCCACTCCGGCGGTTCAGGGCGGTCGGGCCACTCCGGCAGTTCAGGGCGGTCGGGCCACTCCGGCAGTTCAGGGCGGTCGGGCCACTCCGGCAGTTCAGGGCAGTCTGGCCACTCCGGCAGTTCAGGGCGGTCTGGCCACTCCGGCAGTTCAGGGCGGTCTGGCCACTCCGGCAGTTCAGGGCAGTCTGGCCACTCCGGCAGTTGAGGGCAGTCTGGTCACTCCGGCAGTTCAGGGCAGTCTGGCCACTCCGGCAGTTCAGGGCAGTCTGGCCACTCCGGCAGTTCAGGGCAGTCTGGCCACTCTGGCGACTGTTGACTGGCGGGCAGCTCTGACGACTGTTGACTGGCGGGCAGCTCTGACGACTGTTGACTGGCGGGCAGCTCTGACGACTGTTGACTGGCGGGCAGCTCTGACGACTGTTGACTGGCGGGCAGCTCTGACGACTGTTGACTGGCGGGCAGCTCTGACGACTGTTGACTGGCGGGCAGCTCTAACGACTGTTGACTGGCGGGCAGCTCTGGTGACTGTTGACCGGCGGGCAGCTCTGGTGACTGTTGACTGGCGGGCAGCTCTGGTGACTGTTGACTGGCGGGCAGCTCTGGTGACTGTTGACTGGTGGGCAGCTCTGGTGACTGTTGACTGGCGAGGCTGGGTTTACGCACTTGAAGCCTGGTGCGTGGTGCTGGTACTGGGCGTACCAGATTGGGAACACGCACCTCCAGGCTAGTGCGGGGAGCGGGAACAGGACGAGTCGGACTGGGTTGACGCACTTCCGGGTCCGCACGAGAGACAGGAGCTGGAAACCCAGGGCTATGGAGGCGCACAGTCGGTCTTGATCTTACCTCCTGCACAACCCGTCTAGGCTGGATGGAACTAGTAGCCCTGTACGAGCGGGGTGCTTGTACAGGGCAGACTGGGCTGTGCAGGGGCCTGATGGTAGCCGTGCGTAGAGCGGGAGTTGGGTAGCCTGGTCCTCGGAGGCGTACCGGCGACCAGATGCGCTGCGCAGGCATCCTCCTACCAGTCTGGATGCCCGCTCTAGCACGGCACCTGTGAGGGGCTGGAATAATGCGCACCGGACTGTGCGTGCGTATGGTTGAGATAGTGCGCTCCTCAGCGAAACATGGCGCTCTCCACCTCATACGCTCCTCCATATAACCACGGGTAGCTGGCTTCCGGCTCTTCCTAGGCCTAGCCACACTACCCGTGTGCCCCCCCCCAAAAAATTATTGGGGGTGCCTCTCGTGCTTCTCCCTCAGCGCTTCCAAGGCCTCGTACCTCCGCCTTTCTGCCTTGGCTGCCTCAATTTCCTCCCGTGGGCGACGGTACTCCCCAGCCTGGTGCCAAGGTCCAGCCCCGTCCAGAACTTCCTCCCAGGTCCATTTCTCCCGCCAGTCCAACTCGAAATCCCTTTCCTTCTGCTGCTTGGTCCTTAGTTGGTGGGAAATTCTGTCACGGTGTCACGTCCTGGCCAGTATAAGGTTAATTGGTATTGTAGTTTGGTCAGGACGTGGCAGAGGGTATTCGTTTTATGTGGTTCGGGGTGGTGTGTTTTGTTGAAGGGGCATTTGGTTTAAGTATTCCGGGGTTTTTGGGCACTGTTTGGTTTTCAGGTATTCTATGTTTAGTCTAGTATGTCTGTTTCTATGTTTGGTTAATTGGGGTTGGGACTCTCAGTTGAAGGCAGGTGTTGTCTATCTGCCTTTGATTGAGAGTCCCATATATTAGGGTGTGTTTGTTATTTGTGGGTGATTGTTCTGTGTTGAGCCTTATGCTTTGCCAGACTGTTTGTTGTTGTTCGTTCGTTCTAGTGTTTTGTTATTTTGGTATTCATTTTGAAAATAAATAAACATCAAGATGAGCCAGCACTTACCTGCTGCGTTTTGGTCCTCCTTCACCGACGACAACCGTGACACACGGTTATCGTCGGTGAAGGAGGACCAAAATGCAGCAGGACTGTGTTTGTTCATTTTGAACATTTATTAAATCAAAACGAACACAAAAACAACAAACAAGAGAACGAACGATCCACTGACAGTCTGGCAAGGCACAAGGCTAAACACAGAACAATTTCCCACAAACACACAGACAAACACACCCAACTAATATAGGACTTCCAATCAAAGGCAACACCACACAGCTGCCTTCAATTGGAAGTCCACCCCAATTAACTCCACATAGAAACACAGTTACTAGACTACACATAGAAATACATAAACATAGACCATAAACCAAAAACCCGGAAATATTAAATCAAACACCCTTTTTCCAAAACACCACCCCGGACCACATAAAACAAATACCCTCTGCCACGTCCTGACCAAACTACAATAACAATTAACCCTTATACTGGCCAGGACGTGACAGTCCCTCAAACTCAACACAGGCCTGCCTGCTTCTGCCGCCTGTGAGCGTCTTTTTAGCTGTGCTGGACTACTCTTCACTGCAAAGTGAGCCAGGATAGACTCAATTAACTGTCACACTGGTATAAAGGATTTTGGAGACGGGCACAGGAATACACAATAGGGGTTTTTAATACACCCAAAACAAACACGTACACAAAAACACTGGGCTGTAACCCAAACAAAAGAGCAAGGGTAAACCTCGTTGACGACACGATACCCGTAATACACAATATATATAGCACACAGCATACCAGCTGCACCAACGCATAGGTACTCACACCACCAACGAACATGGGAACAATAATCGACAAGACCATGAAAATCAAAGGGCACATATATACAAATAGTAATCAGTGGGAATAGGGGACAGGTGTGCGTGATGAAAGCTCCGGAGGGATCCGTCACATTAACTTAGAAAATCATCTCATACTGAAACTGAATGGCAAATTCAGAGAGAAGTGAAATGAGTTAAGTGCTCGATAGGTAGTTCCACAAAAATATGCCTTCTGAACATTCCTTTGAACATTTGTGTAATGGAAGTTGAAGATTTTATATTAAATCAGCTGTGCTGGATCTTATCTTGTTGGTTATTTTCTGGTGTTTTATGGAACATTTGCCACACCCTTTTCACATTCTTGTAAAAGGAGAATAAAAATAACCATCAAAATTGAAATAGCACATTATTTTAGAAGTAACTTTTACTCTGAGTACTTTTTAAATGTGGTACTTTTTACTTTTACTTGAGTAGTTTTTTACACCAGTAATTTTACTTGTACTTGATTACAATTTCATTAAAGTAACAGTACTTCTACTTGAATGGATTTTACAGTACTCTTTCCACCCCTGATAAAGTATAAAAAGTACATTTATGATTCATTACTAATTCCTTAAATTAAGCAAACCAGACAGCACAATTGTCTTTTTTTTTTTTTTCATTTGCGGATAGCCAGCAGCACACTCCCAACACTTAGACAATAATTGACAAAAAAAGCATTTGTGTTTAGTGAGTCCGCCAGATCAGAGGCAGTAGGGATGACCAGGGTTGTTCTCTTGATAAGTGCGGTAATTGGACCATTTTCCTGTCCTGCTAAGCCTTCAAAATGTAAAGAGTACTTCTGGGTGTCTGCGAAAATGTATGGAGTAAAAAGTACATCATTTTCTTAAGGAATGTAGTAAAAGTAAATGTTGTCAAAAATATAAATAGTAAAGTAAAGTACAGATACCTCAAAAAACGACTTAAGTAGTACTTTCAAGTTTTTTTTACTAAAGTCCTTTACAACTCTGCAAACAACAGATGGGCGCGTTTGTTGTGGCGAATGCGAATGCGTCTTGCTTGTTTTAATAACAGACACGTGCTGCTCCCAGGTTTTTCCTTGTCCCTGTCTTTAGCTGTCCAACCAGTAGCAACACACTGCTTTGTCTCTCTGATGCAGAGGCCCCCCTAAACAAATCATCTTCTGATGACTATGCAGGAAATACAAAAAGTTGATGGATAGGGATGAAACATAGGGGTAAATGTTATTCATAATGCTTTCTGCAATGGGATAATTTAAGTGAACGTATTATTTCAAATGTACGAAAAGCATGTTTGGCTGAGTAGTTGAGGGAATTAAACTCCCTTTAGTAAACTGACTATGCATTGGTGGACAGCGCCACTGTTCTGAAGTGGTTTGAACCCTGTAGAGACTAGGCAGCATTTGAGGACAGCACCACAGTGCAGAAATTGGACAAAGCACTGGACACTAAGAAAAGGTTAGGAAATGTTGAATATAGAATTTCAAACATTATATCATACACTCATTGATATTGATATTGCCCACCTCTTTGTAGTCTAAGTGATTTGGTACCTCTCACGTACATCGTTGAGGGATATGCAGGTGTCCACAATATTGCTTGTAAGCAAACCAATCCGGAAGCTGTACCAGTTCCAGTTTGGACTCTTCTGCTACAATCATGAGATATAGACCCTCATCCCAATCCAGCTGGAAAGTAGATAGAGTGGAACTAATGGAGGATGTTATTGCTGGGTAGAGTATTTCTCTCATGGTTGGGGGCCTGTCTCGGTTGTGAAGTAATTATACCAAATATGAACACTTTGGCTGCTCATGAAACAGCCCCAGACTGCAGAGCATCTAATGAAGGTGACACTGTATGGAGGTCCTGGGGTTTGCTCCCCTGTGGAAGCCAGTATGGTGGTGAGGATGGCGCATGCAAGATACCAGATGGTAATTTTTTTATCTCTTAGATACCAGATACCCCCTTATTTCCTGTCAGACCTGGGATTTGAACCAGCAACTGTCTGGTTACTGGTCCACCTCTCTAACCTCTAGGCTAATTTAAAACTACAACGTGCTTCAGGATCGTGTATTATGTCAAACTAAAGATAGCGGTATAGACTAAATAAATGCTCATCAGATAAAGTGCTCAATGCTGTAGGCCTGTATCTTTCCTACGTCCATATGAGGATAAGACCTTTGATTTGATTTCTGAAGACAGAAGATCCACCTCACCACTTTATCTCAGCATTCAGAAAGTCCAAAGAGAACATCTTAAATGACAGGAGAATACATTTATGTTTGAGTCATTAAGCAGACCCTCTTATCCAGAGCGACTTACAGTAGTGAGTGCATACATTTTCGTACTAGTCCCCTGTGGGAATCAAATCCGTAACCCTGGCATTGCAAGCACTGTGCTCTGCCAGCTAAGCCACACTGGAACCCTGATGACTAATCACTGAAAACTATACGTTTCTCTATGAGTATGCACATCATTTAACATGACATATTGAGGACAAAGAATCTTATCTAAAAATTCGATCTGAATCAACAAAGTACCTAATGGGATACGGCAGACAAATATCCCAGTCTCTTTTGTCTATGCTAGATTTCCACAAGTGCATAGAGGGCTAGGGATTGATTTGGGATGGCAAATGCCTCTAATGTGTTACAACATTGACACAACTATGCTGTCAAAGCCATTGAAGAATTTGGCCTAGTAATCGTCTCTCCATGATGGCTTGGTGTATTTTCCTGTTGCTCTTATTTTCTCAGTAGAACATTTTAATTTCAAAATGCATTGTTTGACATAGAAAATATTTGTCCAAATTTCGAAGGACTTACACAAATACAGTAGCTGTATATCCAGACATACTTGATTCAATTCAAAGTTCAGGGTTAGTTTATTTTTCACCCTTGCTTATTAAGAAGTTGGCAAACTGGCAGCCTAGAAAATTGCTTTGACAAAAACATTTGTGTCTTGAGTATGTATCTGTCTGAAACCACCCGAAACATTAGGCATTAGAATGCATGTTAGAGTGCATGTTAGAATGCATGTTAAAGTGCATGTTAGAGTGTATGTTAGAGTGCATGTTAGAGTGCATGTTAGAGTGCATGTTAGAGTGTACGTAAGAGTGCATGTTAGAGTGCATGTTAAAGTGCATGTTAGAGTGCATGTTAGAGTGCATGTTAGAGTGTACGTTAGAGTGCATGTTAGAGTGTATGTTAGAGTGCATGTTAGAGTGTACGTAAGAGTGCATGTTAGAGTGCATGTTAGAGTGTACGTTAGAGTGTACGTTAGAGTGCACGTTAGAGTGCATGTTAGAGTGCATGTTAGAATGCACGTTAGAATGCACGTTAGAGTGCACATTCTGGTTCATCCTTCTGGTCAGTCAAACGAAGGGATTTCTCACTGTTGGAGGATGGAAGGCTACATTTATTTGGGGATTTATTTCACTCCTTAATGCCACATGTCAACATTATGTTGAGCCAGTTTAAGAGGTGTAATATTGACACCACTGTGCTCTGGGGATCATCTAAAGCTTGGTGTACAACATGCAAAAGGTCAACAACTCACTTATCTTTTCTCCCCCATCGATGGCCTGACCAGCAGCCACACCAAAGGATAGTTGTTGTGGGATTGTGTAACTATCCTTGCTCATGCCAAAGAACGTTTCTCTGTCTGAATAACCACAACAAAGACAATTATTTCATGATTAACCAACAGGCATTGAGCAAGGCACTTAACCCCAAACCTGCTCCAGGGCCGCTGCTCTGTGACTGACCCTGTACTGACCCTGTAATGACCCTGTACTGCTCCCAGCCTACCTTCTTCCACATGCAGAATCTTTTAAGACTCTTCAGGAGGGAACTTACAACACTCTGAGACTAAATTAATACGGATATGGCTGGTGTTGTAAATCAAAATTCCCCAAGAGCATTATGGCTAATGTTATCTTAATCAATAAACACCAAACTCTGCATGATCGACAGATAGAAATGTCTCCTACAGGTCAGCCTCTGAGGTCGTAGTCTAATCTAGGCAACAAAACAATACCATTGTCTGACATTGAATCAAACAATCTCTGGAAAGTGGGCACTCATTAGAATTTAAAAACAGGAAAATGTACTTCCAGGGATTATTTTATCTGAATTGTATTGTGAGACTTGGTTTAATCCTTAATATTTGAATGTACAAGTTACTTTTTCAAACAAGGAGGTGTCTAATCACCACTCCTCAATGTGATTAGTGACTGCAATCTGTCACTGACATGGGGGTTTTCTTTTAAGATTGCAGGCAAGCGCACATGATGTGGTGTTATTAGACAAGAACAGAGACGTGTGAAGTGTTGGTCGGGATCGAAGTTAGTTTATGGATGGTATGTTACATAGTTGAGTTATTCCAATGAATCTTTGCAAAACGCACTCAGTTGTGTATGATTACTTTGGATAAGGTTCACATGCTGCATTGCGTGGTCATACAACCTCTTGTTGTGCTGACCTAAATACTTATTTTTTTGTTTCATTAATTTGGTAAATGACAGTACTGTAGCTTACACCACGTGGAGATGTCACATTGAACTACATACACAAAATCTGTGAATATGTGCCTACATTGCAAGAGTCACTCACAAAAGAAGTATGTACACAATGTACCATTTCTCTCAAGCAGGCCTTGGTGGCTAGTGATATTTTATTAAAAAAGTAAATTTGCAATTGGCTGCTATAAGTGATGCTGTAATCTTGGGGAAAAGCACACTGTCATTGATGAGTCATTACTAAGAGGGAGGGGATGGTGACTCTTTCAATAATAGCCAAATGGTGGAAAATGAACAGTAAAACTAGATTCTTAACGCATGACGACACACCGTGGATCATTCATTCAGGTGTAATACCCTTGTTAGAACCAAGTATTTCGTTTATTTGTTATAATTAATTGGTAATGTATAACTGAATAGTTTGGTTTACTTTTAAGATTAGGTTTTGACCAATAAGGTCGCATGTTAAACTGTGGCCAATTGGAGAGTTGACCTGGTTAACTGGAGGCCTGGGAAAAAAAGAGAGGGAGAGAGACATTGAGAAAAGGATGGATATTACATTATGACCGTTGGTGAAGAAGAATTATAAAATAAGATGATAAAAATAGAACAAAACCCATACCTACTGAGGGAAATACCAATTGTATTTTATAAGAGAGTTGTTATAATTTTGTTAAGAATGACTTAGTAAAGACTGAAGCTACCATCTCATCATGGAGGTATTGGACAGCCTGGAGGGTAGCCTAGCATCGTGTGAAACCGAGAGAATTTCTTGGGAAAGATTAACGAGTTCATGTTCCCATGGGATATCGGTTACTGCTAAAGAGTACTGTCTGCATTGATAGCTGTGCTTGCTGTGGATCTTGTGAGGAAACCTGCAGAGAACTGCCATACTTCACTGAGGGAATATCCACGAGCAGTGAGTAACCACAACGGTGGGGTGCTTCTGGACTATATGTGTGTTTGTTTTTTTTAGCTCCAATGCGCGCCTACAGATTAAGCAAGCTTGAAATCATTTGGACATGGGTTGTGCACGACTCATTGGGGTTTATTATTTTTATTTCTTTTGATGTGGTGCTTTGAAAATGTAATAATACACATCTTGAACCTTATGTATGTTGCCTTGGTGGAGTCATTTACTGTTTCAATTTAATTTAATGCATGGGAAAGCATATCCTTATACAATAACAAAAATCTATCATAATTCCATCTGAAGTTAACACCCTATTTGTCATCACCTTAGATAGTTTACAATAGGGATTCTTATTGGAGATGTCCTTCTCACCTAACATCCCATGCTGTTGAGATATTCTACCTAAGTTAATATCTTGAGAGTCAAATTGGAGCCTGGTGAGAGGGTTACACAGGCACAGGCCATCCAGCGACCGTTGTCTTCACCAGAATTCCGCTGGGGAATTAGCAAGATAATTATAGCGTTACCTCGGGAGGAAGAGCGGGAGGGAGAGAAAAAGGGAGTATAGTGTGTGTGTGATAAATCAAGCTTCTCCTGCGTGGTTGGTCAGCAGTCAGTGGCCATAGCAAGTTGTGTGTCAGACAGTAGATGCTGAGAAGAGAGATCAACACAAGTTAGTACTCCTCTCACTTATGAGTTTATCCCTGGATCCACCCAAAATACTGGGCTGCTTTCAGTGTTATTCAACATGACAGAATGTTCAGATAGAAATAAATAATGTAGATCAGACATGCTTCTAGTATCATGTGAAAGTTTGCTACCCAACATTCCAACCTGCAACGTACAAAACGTTGCGCCCTCCTGAGCGCGACCCTGGTCTGCTCTGCTAGAGATATGGATCTGCACACCTGAGTGTTCCTACTACAGCCTTAGTCTTAGGGCAGACATGGTCTGTGGGGGAATTGAACTGCTACTGTATCAGTCATGGTCATTGAGATTAAGGGAGTGCTGTACCATCTATGACTTATCAGTATTCCTAACCCTTAGCAGAGAGTGACTAATTGAGACCCTATGAGTCATAAAACATTTAAGAACCTGCTTGTTTCATGAAAGCTGGAGGGAGTTGTTGGTCCCATCAGATTTGCTTCACTCATCCTTAACCCAAATACAGAACCGATTGCCCTATTGGGCTTGTCACACACATGTTTAAAATGATTATACACTGTCAATCCTTGAAATCCATAGCTCTGTATGAATTTGAGAGCTGTTTCATTTCCCCCAGGCACATCCTTCAGATTACCAAACAAGTGGCAGGGTCAGGCTGTTGAAATGGCAGATTGTGGCTTTAACTCTTTGAAAATGTCAAGTATAATGTGCCAACAAAAGTGACAGAAGCTAGTGAACTGGTAGTGACAACCCCTGGTAGAAAATAAATAAGCAAGCTGTCACTTCCAGGCAAAAGTGTCCTTTTTCTAATTTCAGCAAAATCATCCTTCATTTTGAAGGATGAATTTGACACTTCAACGCAAACTGAGCTTCTGTTCGGATTCCTGAGGTGCTGACCTGTTGCACCCTCTACAACCATTATTTGACCGTGTAGGTCATCTATGAAAGTTTGAACATCTTGGCCACGTACTGTTATAATCTCCACCAGGCACAGCCAGAAGTGGACTGGCCACCCCTCAGAGCCTGCTTGCTCTCTAGGTTTCTTCCTAGGTTCCTGCCTTTCTAGGGAGTTTTTCCTAGCCACCGTGCTTCTACATCTGCATTGCTTGCTGTTTGGGGTTTTAGGCTGGGTTTCTGTATAGCACTATGTGACATCGGCTGATGTAAAAAGGGCTTTTAGAATACATTTGATTGATTGATTGACTGTGAATTGAATTCAGTAGCATTTTGGGTTCCTATTTGAAATGTGATTAAAGTGAAATACAAATGACTACATAACACATGTTCAGGAATAGATCATCCTTTGTTGCAGTGAATGTGGCTGATGCTTCAATCATGACTTAAGCAATTTGATTAGGTCCTTATGGCATCAACTAGTGAATACACTGAAAATATCTTCCCAGTTAGGAGACTGTGCAAGACCTGCAGAGGCTGCAATAAGTCATAGTCCATGTCATTGTGAATTAGCCCAATGCATCATAGCATTTTGCCTTTGAGCAATCCTGAGGTTTAACCGCATTTAGCTCCAATTTCAACCCATCAATGCAATTCAAACCTGTCCAAAATGCCTCTTTGCATTCACATGTTCAGGATAAAAAAGTAAATGTCTGAAGGTACCAGGAATAGAGGGAGATGTTTGGTGTTAGCTATAAGACACAAGATGGCCAACCAAGCAAGCACCACACTATCAGTCACAGTGCAGCAAAGAGGCCATCTGGGATTTACCAGGCCTGATTGCTACTCAGCCAATTGATCCCTTGGCAATTCAAAGAGAGGCTTCGGCACTTCCCCAGCCTCCCCTCTCCGTCCGGGCTCAGACATGAAAGAGCTGTGCTCCACAGGACTGTGGCCAGGGTCCACCATAAATCGATAACTCAGAATATCGCCAGAAGGTCAGAAATAAACTTCTACGGCTGTTTCTAATGACAGCATAGAATGGACTGGAATTTGTCTTATAAGATTCTGAAATACGTTGATCCAAAAGAATGATATAAACATTTGAGAGGGATGTTTTTACTGGATGAAAGTCATTTGTGGTTTGAATATTGTTTTATAATGAAGTTAACGGTAGAGAACTTGATAGAGATCATCCTACAACACTGGACTCACAATATCATCCTACAACACTAGACTCACGAGATCGTCCTACAACACTGGACTCACGAGATCGTCATACAACACTGGACTCATGAGATCGTCCTACAACACTAGACTCACAAGATCGTCCTACAACACTAGACTCATGAGATCGTCCTACAACACTGGACTCACAAGATCGTCCTACAACACTAGACTCACGAGATCGTCCTACAACACTGGACTCACGAGATCGTCATACAACACTGGACTCACAATATCATCCTACAACACTAGACTCACGAAATCGTCCTACAACACTAGACTCACGAGATCGTCCTACAACACTGGACTCACAAGATCGTCATACAACACTAGACTCACGATATCGTCCTACAACACTAGACTCACGAAATCGTCCTACAACACTAGACTCACGAGATCGTCCTACAACACTGGACTCATGAGATCGTCCTACAACACTAGACTCATGAGATCGTCCTACAACACTAGACTCACGAGATCGTCCTACAACACTGGACTCACGAGATTGTCCTACAAAACTAGACTCACGAGATCGTCCTACAACACTGGACTCACGAGATCGTCCTACAACACTGGACTCACGAGATCGTCCTACAACACTAGACTCACGAGATCGTCCTACAACTCTAGACTCACGAGATCGTCCTACAACACTGGACTCACGAGATCGTCCTACAACACTGGACTCACGAGATCGTCCTACAACACTGGACTCACGAGATCGTCCTACAACACTAGACTCACGAGATCGTCCCACAACACTAGACTCACGAGATCGTCCTACAACTCTAGACTCACGAGATCGTCCTACAACACTGGACTCACGAGATCGTCCTACAACACTGGACTCACGAGATCGTCCTACAACACTGGACTCATGAGATCGTCCTACAACACTGGACTCATGAGATGATCCTACAACACTGGACTCACGAGATCGTCCTACAACACTGGACTCACGAGATTGTCCTACAAAACTAGACTCACGAGATCGTCCTACAACACTGGACTCACGAGATCGTCCTACAACACTGGACTCACGAGATCGTCCTACAACACTAGACTCACGAGATCGTCCTACAACTCTAGACTCACGAGATCGTCCTACAACACTGGACTCACGAGATCGTCCTACAACACTGGACTCACGAGATCGTCCTACAACACTGGACTCACGAGATCGTCCTACAACACTAGACTCACGAGATCGTCCCACAACACTAGACTCACGAGATCGTCCTACAACTCTAGACTCACGAGATCGTCCTACAACACTGGACTCACGAGATCGTCCTACAACACTGGACTCACGAGATCGTCCTACAACACTGGACTCATGAGATCGTCCTACAACACTGGACTCATGAGATGATCCTACAACACTGGACTCACGAGATCGTCCTACAACACTGGACTCACAAGATGTCACCTTACCAAGATCTTCTTTTGTTTTTTTTACTCAAATGAGGTTGGTTTTATGTTATAAAATAGATACAATTTATGAAATATTTCAGGAAGGAAATGCCAATTGACAAAGCACACTGCATGTCTAATCGATCTCTATTCACTCAGATCTCCCTACTCCCAAGAGTGACACACCGAGGGTCATTAGAGTATTGTAAGCGCTCAGTGGATAATTGGCTGAGTCGCCACCCATACAGGAGCATGGAGGAAGTGCTTAGTAGCAGGGAACCTCCAGTATGTCTGTCAAAGAACCAATTAAGCTTATGGTGCAGGATCCTCAGTCTTCTTCCCTCAAAGAGCTCACTAAAGGTAAAGAAAGAGACAAGGGGATGAATCCAAATACAGCAGTGTAAAGTTAGCCCCTATCCTACTGTATGCAAAACTCCTTATTCTTTTTTATCATTGGTATAAAAGAACAACACAGGTAAGACCAATAGGCGGAGTCTATAGGTGGAGTTGGGGTAGTCTGTAGATGGAGTTGGGGTAGTCTATAAGTGGAGTTGGGGTAGTCTTTGGATGAAGTTGGGGTAGTCTATAGGTGGAGTTGGGGTAGTCTATAGGTGGAGTTGGGGTAGTCTATAGGTGGAGTTTGGTTGGTCTATAGGTGGAGTTGGGGTAGTCTATAGTTGGAGTTGAGGTAGTCTATAGGTGGAGTTGGGGTAGTCTATAGGTGGAGTTGGGGTACTCTATAGGAGTTGGGGTTGTCCTATAGATGGGGTTGGGGTAGTCTATAGGTGCAGTTTGGGTAGTTTACAGGTGGAGTTGGTGTAGTCTGTAGTGGAGTTGGGGTAGTCCTATAGATGGGGTTGGGGTAGTCTATAGGTGGAGTTGGGGTAGTCCTATAGATGGGGTTGGGGTAGTCTATTGGTGGAGTTGGGGTAGTCCTATAGATGGGGTTGGGGTAGTCTATAGGTGGAGTTGGGGTAGTCTATAGGTGGAGTTGGGGTAGTCTATAGGTGGAGTTGGGGTAGTCTATAGGTGGAGTTGGGGTAGTCTATAGGTGGAGTTGGGGTAGTCTTTAGGTGGAATTGGGATAGTCTATAAATGGAGTTTGGGTAGTCTATAGGTGGAGTTGCTGCCACACATTTAAGTCTCCCTGTGTGGGGAAGATCAATATGCCCAAACTATTTTTACAAGCTGTGATGACACTGGGGACTGCTTGGCTGTCGTTAGTCGGCCACAACTCAAATAAATCTGAAATGTATAAAAAAAAATGTTGCAACCTTTGAGCTGAGGAACAGTGTGTCCAAGGACAAGCACCATCATACCAAGTAGACTTTATAGTGTGAGATATCCCATCGCTGCCAGTATGAAATCTCTTTGAAGGAAGAAAGTGGGACACAAGTTGACATGTTTAGTTAATGTGATATTCAAATCTATTTCCTGTTACCACTCTGTCAATAAACATCAACATTTATCAACCTTTAGTAATATAAAACGAAAGTAGAGAGAGCAGTTAGCAGCAAATACTAACATTGTGGGTGCACGATAAACATACTGAGGATTTATGTTTCGCATCAGTATCTGAAGAGAAGCTCTCAAGTTCTCCTAGCTTCATCTAGTGAAATGATATCATCAACCAGGGAAATATGCATTGAATACTCACAGGTTCATCACTCAAACTCTCTACTTGCCCTCATTTCTTCAGGAGAAAATGCTGAAATATAATTACACGGTTGAGGAGTTTTCACTTGCAGCTTGTATTGATCTTGCTTTGCCTGTTCCAACAGCTATATTGATTCCCTTGACTGGTTTTCTCATTCCGTAGCAAAGCAGATACAGTACTGTGCAGGGAGTTTTTTTGTTTTGTTGTAGTACGTTCTGTTAGGTGTGTCAGAATTGCATTCGTTCAAATGATTACTCATCCAATTAAGTGACTTGGTTGGAAAGTCTCTTCAAGCATTATAGTGGTCCCTTGATTCAATTGCAATTACTACAGCATTGCAACATTCTTTACTTTTCCGTTTCGGATTTCCTCTCTTATCGTTATTGTTGCATTATGTTGTTACCCTGTTCAAGATAGCACAAATGAGTAGAGTGCTAAACATGTCTTTGCTTTGTGCACCCTGCGGACATATTTTTAATATCAGCCACATTACTAAGAAAAAGCTGCCGCACTTGCACACAAAAGCATGTGGCATGTAAATGTAGGGATTATCTTTCAAGTTAGTACAGCCAAGTATATTTTTGATGTGTCAAGGCAACCACATAAATGTTAGGACTTGTTGATGCACTGAATATCACTTCCATCTAAACTGAGGCAAACTACTGTACATAAATCCTACCGCACTACCTTACCCTTATACACCGAACAAAAATATAAACGCAACATGTAAAGTGTTGGTCCCATATTTCATCAGCTGAAATAAAATATTCCAGAAATATTCCATACACACAAAAAGCTTACTTCTCTCAAATGTTGTGCACAAATTGGTTTACATCCCTGTTAGTGAGCATTTCTCCTTGCCAAGATAATCCACCCACCTGACAGGTATGGCATATCAAAAAGCTTATTAAACAGCATGATCATTACACATGTGCACCTTGTGCTGAGGACAATAAAAGGCCACTCTAAAATGTGAAGTTTTGTCACACAACACAATGCCACAGATGTCACAAGTTTTGAGGGAGTGTGCAATTGGCATGCCGACTGCCGGAATGTCCACCAGAGCTGTTGCCAGAGAATGTATTGATCATTTCTCTACCATAAACCTCCAACATTGTTTTAAAGAATTTGGCAGTATGGCCAGCCGGCCTCACAACCGCAGACCACGTGTATGCCTTTGTATGGGCGAGTGGTTTGCTGATGTCAATGCTGTGTACAGAGTGCCCCATAGTGGCGGTGGGGTTAAGGCATGTGTAGGCATAAGCTACGGACAATGAACACAATTGCATTTTATCGATGGCAATTTGAATGCACAGAGATAACGTGGTGAGATGCTGAGGCCCATTGTCGTGCCATTCATCTGCCGCCATCACCTCATGTTTTAACATGATAATGCATGGCCCTATGTCGCAAGGATTTGTACACAACTCCTGGAAGCTGAAAATGTCGCAGTTCTTCCATGGCCTGCATACTCACCAGACATATCACCCATTGAGCATGTTTGGGATGCTCTGGATCGACAACAGCGTGTTCCAGGTCCCAACAATATCCAGCAACTTCGCACAGCCATTGAAGAGGAGTGGGACATTCCACAAGTCACAATCAACAGCTCTATGCAAAGGACATGTGTGGTGCTGTATGAGGCAAATAATGGTCACACCAGATACTGACTGGGTTTTTGATCCACGCCCTACCTTTTTTTAAGGTATCTGTAACCAACAGATGCATATCTGTATTCCCAGTTATGTGAAATCCATAGATTAGGGTTTAAATTGACTGATTTCCTTATATGAACTAAAATCTTTGAAATTGTTGCATGTTGCGTTTATAGTTTTTTTCAGTATTGTTTTTTTTACCTCATATACACATCCAACAATGCTAAACATTTCCAAAACATTCCTTTATTATAAATAAAGTATTTGTATAAAAATGTGCATGCTTAAACCATGTCATTAACAGATTTTACAACTCAAGGCTACGATTTAGTTAGCCGATACAGACAGACTCATCTTGTAATGCAGGTCAGACGACATGAGACAAGAATTTGAAATCTTCACAACCACAAAATACGTACAATTAGAATAACAACTAACAAGGTTGATCCCAACAATGTATTTTTAAATTATCTTTTAAATTAGGTTTCGTTTTCCTCTTCTGTTCACCATCCTCTTTTCGTTAAGTCTCTTGGATGGTTTGTTTACTGACCATATATATTTTTTGTCTGCTTCTAACAGGCCCATTAGGTCTGTCTGTGAACATGAAAGAGCAGACATATTTATTTTGGCTGCCACCCTCTCAGACATCATTTTGACTCTGATCAATATCAATGTCTCATGCTTGTTTGAAGGCCCTGTCATGTGTGAATCTGACACATCCAAGTCTGCATGTGGAATTCCTCAGTAATCCTCTATTCAGAGCTTCTCTCTTCAAATGGCATGGTTGGTGTAGCTGACATACGTTGTTTTGGATGATGGCACTGTAAAGACAAACAATAGAGATGTTAGTTTCCTAGAGTGTAGTGATTCCCTCTGTACTAATTGTATGGCTTGCATTCCTTCCCTCAATGCATTACCCCATAACCGAACAGTCTTGATGGGAATGTTGAGGCTACCATGGCTTTCTACCGGCGACCTAAACTAGTACAGTTGGCTATGTGAGATTATTAATCACTCACAATGAAGTTGAATTTTCCAGATGTATTAATGTATTAATTGGAGAAGTTGCCATACATAGGAAAAAAGCAACAAAGTTTTAGAGATCAACCTGTGCAGTCAGCACAATCGTGATAAGTAAACAACTGGATGCTTGCTTGCTTGTATGAAACTTCTGCAGACGGGCTCAGAAAGGCCCAGAAAGGTTAAAGTCTAAATCTGAGCGATGAACAGTTCTGCCTAATCAGTTCTCAGGTGTCTTTCTAACTATCGTAGATGAGAAAATACAAAATAATTTCAACAAGCTGATTTCAACAACGATATCTCAGATACTGCAGCTATAGCTGAGGAACTGCGCTTGACTTTACTGTGTGTAGAAATTCCAAAGCCTGTTGCCAAGCCTGTGCTTGTAACTAACATAAGCTACACAAAAATACAATTATTGGTAAAAAAAAAAAAAAAATGGGGGTGGTTGTATAATACAGTGGTTCCCAAACTGTGGGGTGACACCAACAAGAGAGGTGTGACATATTTGTGTCATGAAAAGTGCTTGTGCCCATAGAAAGAGACAGGAGAGGCGCGGGATGTTCACCAATGCTGGAAGGCAGGCCTGTGTGAAAAAGTTTGGAACTCCTGGTATAATATGTTAAGAAGGGGATCAGATCACGTTTTTATACTCACTGCTGGTGTCCATGCCCTCGCAGAGTTCGGTCTTCACCTCTCCGTTGGGTCGCTCGGAGGTTAGCTGGGACAGCTTGCTGGTCATGGTGGCGACAGTGACAATGGCCTTGAAGCTGCGCTTGCGCTTGGGGACGTTCTGCTCTGGGTGGAAGATGATGATGTAGACCTTGGGCATGTAGAGCAGTCCCAGGGAGACGGAGGCGCTCAGGCTGAGGGAGACGGTCAGCGTGGCTGTCTGGATGTACATCTGACGAGAGACGGGGAGAGAGACGGGGAGAGAGAGAGAGAGAGAGAGAGAGAGAGAGAGAGAGAGAGAGAGAGAGAGAGAGAGAGAGAGATATGTATCAGTCAATGAGTCTGAGGTGCTTCAAAGAGAGTCCTTGGAGGGGAACCTTTGTGATCCCTGACGCAACATCTTGTATCAATCCAATCATATTGCATCACATTTTAGATTTGATTTGGCATGGTACAGAGTGCATGCACTTTACTCCTACTTACATGTACAAATTACCTTGACTAACCTGTACCCCCGCACATTGACTCGGTACCGGTACCCCCTGTATATAGCCTCAGTATGAATACTGTTCATTGACTACAGCTCAGTGTTCAACACCATAGTGCCCACAAAGCTCATCACTAAGCTAAGGACCCTGGGACTAAACACCTCCCTCTGCAAATGGATCCTGGACTTCCTGACGGGCCGCCCCCAGGTGGTAAGGGTAGGCAACAACACATCTGCCACGCTGATCCTCAACGTGGAGGCCCTTCAGGGGTGCGTGCTTAGTCTCGTCCTGTACTCCCTGTTCACCCACGACTGTGTGGCCAAGCATGACTCCAACACCATTATTAAGTTTGCTGACAGCACAAAGGTGGTTGGCCTGATCACCGACAACGATGACACAGCCTATAGGGAGGTGGTCAGAGACGTGGCAGTGTGGTGCCAGAACAACAACCTCTCCCTCAACGTGAACAAGACAAAGGAGATGATTGTGAGGACTACAGGAAAAGGAGGGCCGAACACGTCCCCATTCACATTGACTGGGCTGTAGTGGAGCGGGTCAAGAGTTTCAAGCTCCTTGGTGTCCACATCACCAACAAACGATCATGGTCTAAACACACCAAGACAGATGTGAAGAAGGCACGACAACACCTTTTCCCCCTTAGGAGACTGAAATAATTCGGAGCGCCAAGTCTAGGTCAAAAAGGCTCCTTAACAGCTTCTACCCCAAGTTATAAGACTGCTGAACAATTTATCAAATGGCCACCCGGACTATTTGCATTGACCCTCCCTTTGTCTTTATACTGCTGTTACACACTGTTTATTATCTATGCATAGTCACTTTACCCCTACCTACATGTACAAATTACCTCGACTGACTTGCACCCCCGCACGTTGACTTGTACCGGTACCTCCTGTATACAGCCTCATTATTGTTATTTTACTATGTTACTTTTTTACCATAGTTTATTTAGAAAATATTTTCTTAACTCTATTGTCTTAAAACTGCATTGTTAATTAAGGGCTTGTAAGTAAGCATTTCACGATAAGATCCACACCTGTTGTATTCGGCGCATGTGATGAAATTTGATGTGATTTGATTTGTATTTGTATTGCGGCAGGTGCTCTTTCCTCAGAAGACTTATTGTCAGTTTAATAGTGAGGTCTATTGAACGTACTGGGTTCAAACTCAAACCAACCGTATACAACCAAGTTGCTGTTCACTTGTTATGCACAGCGTGTTCACTTGGAACGTTCAACTCACGGTACACTATTACACTATTCAGGTTTCTTATAACCACTTAAAACAAACTCATCTAACCACTGACAACCCAGGTGAAGTACCCCAACCTCATGCACACACATCCAGTCTTCTCCCACCTGCTAAGCGGAACCAGGCATTACAAACTCATGTTTCCTTGACTTCTTTCCAATGTCACAGTAGCACAGTGCCTGTCAAGAACCGCTGACGTGAACATGCCTGCACCAAACAATCCTACTAAGAGACCACCTGAGTAGTCATA
The DNA here is from genome assembly GCF_965601325.2 of Salmo salar. NCBI lineage: Eukaryota > Metazoa > Chordata > Actinopteri > Salmoniformes > Salmonidae > Salmo > Salmo salar. The sequence continues at coordinate 38,897,122 of NC_138313.1, forward strand.
GCAACAGGCTTTAGAAACATCAACACAACTAATGGCCCTCTCATTGAGCGGTAAACCGAGAGTGAGAATTCTCAGAGGGCGTTTGCTCAGCCATATCTGTACAGTTAGAGTGTGGTAGGGAAATGAAAAGGAACTGGCAGATGGCACATCTCCCTTGAGTCTAAACATCTCCACAGAGGAAGCCATTCCATCACACATCAAGCTATTATTAGGAAAATGTCTAGTAGACATCTAAGCATAAAGCCATTTAGAGGGCCTTTAGACAAACATCTAGGAATTATTTATATAGTGACAAAAAAGCTTATATTACTCAATGTTGGCCATAGATTCCAAGGTTAACCATAATGCAGCACAAACATGAAGCCATTTCTTAACCACTTATAAAGGTGATAATATTACCTGTTGCCAGCTGCCAGTACTCATTTGGGTGCCGGTACTGTTTAAATTTAAGGTGCAATACTTTTGATACAATACTTTTGAGCTAATATTCTATAAAGAGGAGCAGGACCTCAAGCAGTAGAAACACTGAGGTGCCGGTACTGAGCTCCGGTGAGTGCCTGCCCAAGTTAAGCACTGTCTGTGGCTCAAACCCCTTATCATTCCTTAAGGTTATCTTAACTGAATCTTTTGGCTACAGAGTGTTTTCCAGTGAGTCACCAGTCGGAGCTGGTGGCAAGTCCTAGTTTGAACCAGTTCAACAGCCTCTTCAGATCTATAATAAGACTAATGGGGTGGGCTTCAAAAGGCAAGAGCTGAGAAACGATCACCTTCGCTTTTAGGTCAGCTAGGAATCTGGGGCATGAAGCTCAGTGACATTTACCACCAGAGACTGGTGATGTGGCCATGGCAGAGAGAGAGCCTGGCAGAGAGAGAGCCTGGCGATGTGGTAATGGCAGAGAGAGAGCCTGACGATGTGGTAATGGCAGAGAGAGAAGAAAATGACTACTACATTTACATTTCAGGCATTTAGCAGACACTCTTATCCAGAGCAACTTACAGTAGTGAATGCATACATTTCATGCATTTTTTTGTACTGGCCCCCCGTGGGAATCGAACCCACAACCCTGGCGTTGCACACACCATGCTGGCGTTGCAAACACCATGCTCTACCAACTGAGTCACAGGGAAGCACATCATGGTCATAAGCACACTGTTTGGAATGGTAGTGGTGGGAAATGGGGAGGAGTCAACTGAAGGTACCGGTAGGTATGGGTATACTGAACATAGGTATGAGGATGAGATTTATTTTTGTCATAATGTCATTAAACTGGACATCAGTCTTCTGCTATAAAAAACAACAACATTATGATGTTGTATCACAGTCTATCATACACTGAAAAAAATGATGGGCTAAAAACCACCCATTTTGGGTTATTTGGTAACCCAGTGCTGGTTAAATAGTGGACAGAACACACACTGGGTTGTTTTGACCCAGACAGTTGTGTTGTGTGAATAACCAAACATGTTGGGTTAATGGGATGACCTAAACATGGGTTAATTTAACCATCAGTTGTTGTTTTTTTCACCAGCAGTTCGGTCTTTTTTAATGTAATCCATAGGTTATTTTTCAGATGGCGTGGCCTATTACGGGTGTGGCTTTCATATAGTTATTTTTGGCCACTCATGGAAGTAAATGTAATTCCTGTTCATCATGTTAAGTTTGTACACAGCAATTGTACATTTTCCTATAATATTTTTGCAGCATTTTTTTGGTGTGTAGTCTATAGTCTGTCTATTTTAAATCCAGTTTTTCAAACCATTTCTACATTAAACCATCTTTACTTCACTCCATGTCAATACCTGAATTACCATATCTGACTTTTCTTTTTTGTGACCAACGTTTTTGTATTTTTTTGTTTGTATGTATGTGTTGGGATTTACAGATTGGTTATTTGTGTGTGTTGGGGTTTAGCTGAAATGATTCTTTACAGAGTCAAGTACAGTATTTGTCCCAAACCTCAATTGTTCCTTGACTAGCGCCATTCATTCTCACTGTAGATAATTTGAATGTTCTAACTTTTATTATCCATTGGCGAATTGGGAGAGAGTGGGGTGATTGCCATCTAAGAGCCAACATATTGTTGTGCGGTGGTGTTGCCTGCCAGTAGTAATCGTCTTGGATTGAGATTCAAGGAGCCATCATTACGTAACATACCTGATGCAACACATTGAATATTTACATTCAAGAACTTCGAAATTAATTTGATAACTTTTTCCTAGAAGCATTTAACTGCAGGGCACTCCCACATCATATGAAGGAATGTGCCTGCCTGATTTAGGGGACACAGTGAACAGTTGGGACCAATTTCATCGTAAAACTTTTCTTTGGTGTTAAATAAAGTCTGTAAACATATTCTGTTCCAGGTAAAGGGTTGTTCAAATTCACTTAGACCTGTGGACCATACTTTTTTTAATGGATAACTCAGAATGAGCTTATCAAAAGTGTATATATTATAGAGATCAGGCCTTTCGGGAGCCCAGATAATTTAATGTGTATGTGTCTTTCAAATCTTGGAATGTTCTCAAACCATTACTGTCCATGATATCGGCAAGTGTATGGATTCCACATTTGTACCATTGGGGGGGATGCAAAAGGCTGCCCTCCAGATCGCAAGGCATTGCTAGTGCCTGGAAATATATTTAAAAGTTTGGTTCGGATAGTCCTTTAAATCAAATCAAATTTGTCACATGCGCCGAATACAACAAGTGTAGACCTTACCATGAAGTGCTTACTTACAAGCCCTTAACCAACAGTGCAGTTCAAGAAGAGTTAAGAAAATATTTACCAAATAAACTAAATTAAAAATGTATTTTTATAAAAAGTAACACAATAACATAACAATAACGAGGCTATATACAGGGCATACCGGTATCAAGAGTGTGCAGGGGTACAAGTTAGTTGACGTAATTTGTACATGTATGTAGGGGTGAAGTGACTATGCATAGATAATAAAGAGTGAATAGCAGCATTGTACAAAAAAATGGAGGTGGGGGGTGTCAATTTAAATATTCCGATGGCCATTTACATTTTACATACATTTACATTTTAGTCATTTAGCAGACGCTCTTATCCAGAGCGACTTACAATAGTGAATGCATACATTTCTTTTTTTTTCTTCTTCTCCGTACTGGTCCCCTGTGGGAATCGAACCCACAACCCTGGCGTTGCAAACACCATGCTCTACCAACTGAGCCACACGGGGCCGTGTGGCCAGTTGATTAATTGTTCAGCAGGCTTATGGCTTGGGGGTAGAAGCTGTTAAGGAGCCTTTTGGTCCTAGACTTGGCGCTCCGGTACCGCTTGCCGTGCGGTAGCAGAGAAAACAGTCTATGACTTGGGTAACTGGAGTCTCTGACAATTTTAAGGGCTTTCCTCTGACACTGCCTATTATATACTGTAGGTCCTGGATGGCAGGAAGCTTGGCCCCAGTGATGTACTGGGCCCTACGCACTACCCTCTGTAGTGACTTACGGTCAGATGCCAAGCAGTTGCCATACCAGGCGGTGATGCAACCGGTCAGGATGCTCTCGATGGTGCAGCTGTAGAACGTTTTGAGGATCTGGGAACCCATGCCAAATCTTCAAATCAAACTTTATTTGTCACATGCGCCAAATACAACAAGTGTTGACCTTACCGTGAAATGCTTACTTACAAGCCCTTATTAACCAACAGTGCAGTTCAAGAAGAGTTAAGAAAATATTTACCAAATAAACTAAAGGAAAAAATTATTAAAAGTAACATAACAACATAACAATAACGAGGCTATACACAGGAGGTACCGGTACCGAGTCAGTGTGCGGGGGTACAGGTTAGAGGTAATTTGTACATGTAGTAAGGGGTGAAGGGACTATGCATAGATTATAAACAGTGAGTAGCAGCAGTGTACAAAACAAAACAAATGGAGGGGGGGGTCAATGTAATAGTTAATTTGGTTAATTATTCAGCAACTGGGATATTAGTGCATCTACTGATGTCGGATTGAATTGATTTGAGTGTTCTGTTAACATTTCTGGCAATGGTTTTATTTGTGGAAGGAAATATATCTATTCCCAAATATTTCAAATGGGAAACTATTAGGATGGAGCCCTCCATCGTGGTCTTGAGAGGTATTAGGTAGGGCATATTTGGCTCCAGTCAAAATGTTGTTAAATCATTCTGAATTAATTCAATTCCGTTTCTAATTGTTGACAGAAAGTATGTTTTTTTGTAAGGAAATATTGAAGCGCCATCTTGTGGCTCTTTAAGGAGATTCTGATATAGAGGATGTAGCTGGCAGTAATAAACATGATGATCAGATAGGTTCATATGCTGAATTTCTATTTTCTTGATTAAATCAAATAAAGGAGTATACAAGAGTAGTAGCTAAGAGTACGATTCTGGAGAATGTTTTGTGCTGGTTTAAATAGAAAGTGTACTCTTTTGCTTTAGGGCTATGAGCTCACCGGGCATCAATGAGGTTATAATCAGAGAGTATATGTTGGAGAACCTTGGTTGCCTGTAGATTGTAGATGGTCTTATTAGATTTGTCCCTAGAATGGCATTCATGTCTGTCCCAATAACCAGTTGGAATTCAGTTAATTCCAACAACATGCTGTTCAGAGAATCTACAAACTTAAGATGATATGAATTTGGAGCAGGCACATTAATAAAGGCCATTTTCTTTCCATTATGGATACATTTAAGGAAAGTGATTCTGCCTTCTTGGTCTTCGCCTTTACCAAGGATGGGGATTTTGAGTTTCTTATGTATCATTATGATTACACCCTTAGTTTCGTTTGGGGATGATGAAAAAGCAGATAGTCTGTTCAAATAGTTCTCTGTTTTATGCTCTGTTTTATGTGCGTCCTTTTGGAGCAGGTGTGTTTTCTTAGAGCATATCTGACCTTTTCTATAGAAAGCTTGACCGACTTTCAGTATTCTGCCAAGCAGGTCTGTGATGTGATATGATATGTGTAAGCTATCACAAATATATCAGCTGTTTTGCTCTTTTCACTCCTATCAACTTATTTTTGTAGCTTTTTCTAAAGTCTCTGAAAGTGGCGATTAGCTTTGGTCCACTGCATATCCCGTTCTCATACGCCTTGAACTTGTCGAAAGAAAGTCAATAAGAAACAACTTGGCTATTGCCTCCATCCATAGCTATCATTTAAGCACCAGTTTTATATTCCCTGAAAAGAGAGGTTGCCCTGGGTCACATGGGGGGGTGAAACGCGGGGTGAAACTTTACTTTCAGCAAATGTGCTCTTTCTCACAGGTTCCAGGACAAAATGCAAGGCAAACTAATACCAAACATGACAGCTTTTGATTAACTAATCATATTTTGGCATTGCTATACTTTATAGGGCTTTGAAGAGTTTCCCAGCATAATGTAAATTCATACCAAAGACTCGATGTCTCTCTGCCTGGCGCTCAGATGGATTGGGGTTAAGCCCTTGTGACAGACTAGTGTCCTGTCCAGGTGGTGTACTTGTACCTCAAGCTGCCTCACACTACAGATTATATAACAGAGGACTATCCTATACTGAATCATACAGTGCATGGAGATAAAGCCTAGTAGGTTACTGCATGAAACTATGAAAGCCAAAGACGAGTAGGCTAATGGATTTATGGGGAGTGGATAACCTAATTAGTCCATGTCTGCCATGAACCTAAACAGGCTTTTAGAAATGTAATCTCTTCACACTGGTGACATTTATAACAACTTACTTATGATAGGAACCCAAGTCATGATGTTATGGAAATTCGGATGAGGAAACAAAGTAACTGAGAATAACCGTCTGGATCATGCTTATGAAATGGTTTATGGACATATATTAGGCTTAGTCATACACACAATAAATGCAATGCACCCCTTACAACATGTGAATATTGACATTGAAGCGACAGCATAAGCTCAAAACATCAACGTTTTCTGTAGCCTCTTCACTCCGGGAGACCTGTACATTGGATTGGTCTCCCGACGCTGAAGGCGACATCCCGTATCCACAAAAACATATTTACTAGCCCTCTGGTTGACCTATTTCACAGACACTTTTCCCGTCACCAAGGGCAAATCTATAATCCAGAATGCTTTACCAGTCATTTCAGGGTATTTTAATCTGAGGGATAAACAACCAATAGGGTGCAACCATAAAAACATTAGTGGGTGCAACCATGACACCTAGTAGAAGGTGGGCAATCTCAGCCATGGAATGTGCACTCGCCCAACACAAGGGTATTACCTTTGTGATGAGAGTTGAAGTGACAAGCGTCTGTTTCTAAAAGGACAAGAGCTGGGGCATTTATCCAGCTTGATCTGATCAATGGGAAAGACTGTTAATCAGTGGAGTTATGGTCATGTGCTATATAAGCATTATTTTATATTTTTTCCAGGGACACCAATCATACTGGTGTTCTCTATGGACATTTAACCATGTGTGTCAGTAAATCACAATTGGAATAGGACTTATCTGTTGTGACTGCTGGAGAACAATAGGGCATCTCTTTTTATTTAACCTTTATTTAACTAGGCAAGTCAGTTAGGAACAAATTCTTATTTACAATGACGGCCTACCCCGGCCAAACCCAGACGATGTTGGGCCAATTGTGCCAATTATTATTACGCAAGATCCTGTTAACCTGCTGTGACTGTTTCCGTTTATCCTCTCATTGCAGTTACTGCTCTGTCTCTGGCATCTGTCTCCTGTTCCATATCTCACCACCCAACTACCTTGCTCTGGATTTTACTCACCACCACTACCTTGGATTCCCCTCAGGACCTGTTTACCCTGTTCTACTCAGTCAACTCCAACCTCAGTCTACACATCTGTTTTTTCTGTAACTCATCCGAGCTACCCCGGATCTGCACTCCATATCTCTCTGTGCATATTTTGGTTCATTCATCACTGTTTCCTCATCTGAGTCTGCTCTTGGGTTCCCCTGTGTCGTTCCGCTTAACAGATTTTGTGATCCTATAGGTTTATGCACTGTATCATTCATTCTATTAGCATATGTTTACACTAGGTCCTGTAGAAGTGGGATTGGTGCATCTATTCCTAAAGAAGGGGTGACAGAAAAGTCAATACCTTTAGCCACGGCTGTTGCTTACTTCAGAGCTAAGCAGACACAACATATTACATATCAAATAATACAAAAAAGAATAATAAAAGATCAAGGTGTTGGTAATGTTTCTCACAGCCTCTAAACAACCCAGCCACTGTAAACAACCCAGTCTCTGTAAATAACAGGGTAGGCACAATTCCATGTATCTTGTATATTTTTTATGTATATATTACTAGCTCAATTTGATTGAATACATGAATATGTTACTTGTGTTATAAGGTCCTTTGATAGACTACATTCATATGTTACTTGTGGAATAAGGTTCTTTGCAAATCTGAGTCTGTGATTCACAAAACTACTAGTTCAACCATTCTGTATTATAAAAGCAGAATGTTTTACAGAGCCCAAATCATGTTTCAACCATTCTGTATTATACTAGCAGAATGTTTTACAGAGCCCAAATCATGTTTCAACCATTCTGTATTATAAAAGCAGAATGTTCTACAGAGCCCAAATCATGTTTCAACCATTCTGTATTATAAAAGCAGAATGTTTTACATAGCCCAAATCATGTTTCAACCATTCTGTATTATAAAAGCAGAATGTTTTACAGAGCCCAAATCATGTTTCAACCATTCTGTATTATAAAAGCAGAATGTTTTACAGAGCCCAAATCATGTTTCAACCATTCTGCATTATACTAGCAGAATGTTTTACAGAGCCCAAATCATGTTTCAACCATTCTGCATTATACTAGCAGAATGTTTTACAGAGCCCAAATCATGTTTCAACCATTCTGCATTATACTAGCAGAATGTTTTACAGAGCCCAAATCATGTTTCAACCATTAAAGGTTTAGAAGACGAGCTGTCCTTGAACTAATACTTTATTAGATAGAGAATGCAATCTTTATTATCTTATTAAAGATTAATATGGCTCTCACCTGCATTGCCAGAAACTCCCCTCTTCTTACCACTTTGCCCAGAAAGACACACTGAGAAACTGATGACCAAGAGTCACCTGCAATTCTTCAATTTCAGGCAGTGCTCAAAACCTTGTCACTAACAGTGTCATGTCCAGTTACTTGAATTGGTTGTGTGACATGATGGTCAATAGGGTCCTTCTCTCCCTGACAAAAGTGAGCATATCTCATCAATATCTCAATACTCTTAAACTCATGTGGGTTTTTCGGAAGACAACAGAATACCACAGGCACCATAGGCACTTTGGTCTACTACTGTACCTCGCTCCCTACAGACTGCAACAGGCTCGAGTAATAAAGATACAAAATAATGAGGTATAATCACCATCTGGGAAAACAGTTATGGGTACACTTAAGAGACTTCAAAAATAATAACTAGTTTTTATTATTTATTTGGTCCCCAGTAAGTTGCTCCCATGGGGTAGTCTATAATAAGCTTAACATTGAAAAGTAATGATTCTAAACCATTTGTTTTCTTACTTGAAATTGGAACAGCATTACATTAATTTATTAGGACTGTGTATGGCTTGGCTAGTTAAGACCTTCTATAATGCAACTATAGTTTGAAATATTTGTGACCTAAGTAAGCCAATATTCAGCTTTGAAAGGCCTGGCTACATCTGCTGCTACTCAAAGCCTGGGTGAAATGTTCCAAATGTTCCACTGTTTTAATGTGGATCCATAAAGAGGTCTACGCTGAATGCATTGGAGGCTATATAAAAACAACCAAATATGCTACATTACTGTCATGGTTTCTGTGTTGATCATTAGTAACGCCTTAATTGTTGCAGACCAACTATTATTTCAAGACATCCAAAAAACTGTAACGATGTGACAGAACTTCATAAGAAACTCACAAGAGTTTCCTGAACTCACAAGAAAACTGTTCTAATGAGATCTGGCCCAAAAATAGTGGGGAAGAAAACAAAGTCTTTCTTCACTCAGCTCCTCAATTTAAAAGACTGACGCAGCTTTCAGTAGAAAACTTCAATGGAAAAATCCCTCTTTGAAATCATCCATCTAGCAACCTATATCCAGCAACCTATCTACGGTAACCTTTCAAATCATCCATCTAGCAGTCTATCTACGGTAACCTTTCAAATCATCCATCTAGCAGTCTATCTACGGTAACCTTTCAAATCATCCATCTAGCAGTCTATCTACGGTAACCTTTGAAATCATCCATCTAGCAGTCTATCTACGGTAACCTTTCAAATCATCCATCTAGCAGTCTATCTATGGTAACCTTTGAAATCATATGAAATTGTCCAGTTTGCTGTAGAATTTGGACCAATTGAAAGTATTGCCATGGGATTTGCTAGGTCATGATGTGTGGCATGACGCTGACTGACAATGTGCATTGTAGGCCTAATCCTATAGATGGGTTAGCTGACAACGTCACGAAAATGATGAGTGCGCTTTAATGGGGCTGAAGTCCGTGTGTTGTTTGATTCTGGATGGCCAGACAGCTAGCAACAATGACAAGCTGCTGCCATGTGGGGAATCATAGGTGGCTCGTTTCAATTAGTTTTATCTTGTTCTTGATACCATGTCTTGTTTTGAGGTGTTTTGGCTGATGTCACATCTATGCTAATATGACAAAAATTCGAAGTAGTTTACCAACAACTGTAATGATGTACTTGAGAGACAACAAGTGGTCATTATGCAAATGTTTCTATGTTTTCAATAAACATTGGAGAGAAAATATAGTTTACATGTTGTCAACTATGTAAGCCAACCCTGTCTGTTTTGCCCCCTAGTTCCGCATACGTCAGTTTTGTTGCTAAACAACCAACTCATCTATGGAATGAAAAAATAGGCAATATGAAGATTGAGGGAGACGTTCCTCAGCTAATTTACAGATACCATTCTTCCCAAGTGTGACTGATAGCCGACGCACCTCCCCGGAAATCATATGCAGCGTTCTAATTGTAAAAATAGTCCAGAACAACCATATCATTAGCAATTTAATTCCACATGTCATTACATGAGCAACATTCAGTGCAGAGAATGTTAGTGAGGGTAGTTAATTAAATTGAGTGGCTAGTAAACTCTAGGGGTCAAAATAATTACTGACCTTAAGTGAGAACACGACACAGACTACAGACTCTTTCCATTTTCTACCAACTCTTATCACCAAAGAGCCTCTGAGATTCACAGCATATTAGCCAATTCCACACAATAGATTACTCACAATTACACTGTAGACCTCTCAAATTCAAATCTGGACCTTGAAGCCAGTTCCACTGCTTTTCTCATCCTTCCCCTCTAATCTTTGGACTGATTTAGACCTGGGACACCAAGTGGGTGCAATTCATTATCAGGTAGAACAGAAAACCAGCAGGCTCTGGACATCGTAGGGTAAGATTTGAATACCCCCAATGTAGGTGTATCATATACAAATATGATCAAAACAGACTCACCCTTTCTGCCGACTGTGCCGTCCCAAAGAAGATGGGTATAAATGCTAACCAAATAATGCAGGTAGTGTACATAGTAAATCCAATAGGCTTGGCCTCGTTGAAGGTCTCTGGCACTCCCCTGGTCTTGATGGCATAAACAGTACATGTGACCATCAACAGGATACTGTATCCAAGCGAGCAGATGAGCGAGAGGTCTGAGATGTCACACTTGAGCACCCCGCGGGCGTTCTCAGGGTCCTGCGTGCGCTGCTCACCATAGTCCACTACCGTGTGCGGCGGGTCGGCGGCGAACCACACAAACACGCCCATTAACTGAACTGAGATCAGGCTGAAGGTTATGACCAGCTGGGAGGCCGGGGAGATGAACCGCGGTGGCGTCACAGCCTTCTTGCCCTGCTCGAAGATGCGGTGGATGCGGTTGGTTTTGGTAAGCAGAGCTGCGTAGCTGAAGCACATCCCCAGGCCTAGGAAAATGCGCCTAAAGGAGCAAACGGCAACGTCAGGGGCTGCGATCATGGGGAAGGTGATAGCATAGCACAGGAAGATACCTGTGAGCAAAACATAGCTCATCTCTCGGCCTGATGCTCGGACAATGGGCGTGTCGTGGTAACGCACAAAGGTGACAATGACGAAGGTGGTAGCCAGAATGCCCAGGATAGAGATAAAGACTGGCAACACTGCCCATGGTGAGTGCCACTCCAGCTTGATGATGGGGATAGGTTGGCACCCTGTGCGGTTCTGGTCAGGGCGTTGCTCATACGGGCACAGCTCACACATGAACTCACTGGCCTGGAAGTGGTAGCCCTCACAGCGCTCGCAGTGCCAGCAACATGGTACTCCCTTCACCACCTTCTTTCTCTCACCCATCTTGCAGGGCAGGCTGCACACAGAGGCGGGCACAGAGGTGTCTCCACTGGTCCACTGCATGGCATCCATCTGAGGGGGGCAGAATATGACATTGATCTTAAAAATGAGCAGGAACTAAAAGAAGATGACTCAATAACATGGACTTAATTTATCAACATCATCATTGTTGTCATCATCATCCTCATTAAATTAAGTCAAATCTCTCTCTTTCAATATTGGCAAATTAGTTAAATGGATTGTATATGACAGTTTTTTTTGAGATATTGGAGAAAATGTGTCCCCATGGAAGTAAATGTTATTTTTAACAACATTCTTAAGACTTGGATACAATAACATTAGGCAGAGACAAAGCAGTGACGTAACATTGAAGGAAAGTGGAGTAACGGCAATCATCCTTACATTTAGGTATAGCTGGTCGGTCCAGTGGCCAATGACCTTGTACTCTGCCGTTGATCTGTTGTTGATCTGGTACTGAAAGATGTCGTAGCGCCCTGGAGCATCGCCATTCTCATTAAATGTGACAGGAGTCCCAGCACTTCCTGTAAAACAGGAAGCCCACTGCAGTCAAAATTCAGTTTTTCCTGTGTTTTGTATCATATTGTACAATAGGTGATGAAACTAACACTGATAAAGTGTGAAGAAATGTGATCAGTGTTATTTCCTGATAGATGCTGGTTGAAAATACAATATACACAAGACCTATTCAGCAGTTTTGCATGGGCGGTAGTTTCGGCTTGTCTGATGACATCACCAGACCGTAAATTGGTTAATAGACCAATAACAAAGAGAGTTCCAAATCTCTCTGCCAATAACAGCTAGTTTTAAGTTTTCCCCTACCCACTCAGACCACTCCCAGACAGTCTGCTTGAGAAATATTGTTTTTGCCAAAAAAAAAATCTATATTAATGGGAAACTATTACAGTAAGGTAAGTTAATTGTTACTAAGAAATTATTTGATATTGATATAAAATCGGCTGCATTGGGCCTATTAACATTACTGAAAAATGTACATACATTTAGAGAAAATATGACTGAAACAATGAACTTGGCTGTTTGTGTTATTACAACATAACATAGCTTGAGTGTTTACAAGTTGCTAAATCCTCTGCTTAATTTCTTTACCCATGGTTCTGGTATTTAAATAGAAAAAAAGATGGAGAATGCATTGCCATTGTTATAGTCAAGGCTCTCTCGAGATTGTTTTTCAGTGTACCTGTCACAGATACAGCCAAGAAAAATGGTTTAGCCGTCACTATTGACTACAATCTACACTGCCAAAGTTCCAAATTCCTTTCAGGTAGCTATCTTGTCTCCCAGATGACCTGCCTACAGTAACACTGCTCATGTACCACCTCGTGTCCTTAAAACTCGTAAAATCCAACACAGTCGGGAAGGAAGTGGAGAGCATTATTAAAAATATACATCTCAAGAGAACCATGTATTATTACATTTTCTGCAGAGAAGTTGAGAGGATTGGGCCTGAAGTATCAGATAAAGAGATGTGACTCTCCAAAACACCACCCACAACCACATTATGTTTTCTGTGTCTGTCAGTGATAAATTAATCCATTGACACACTTTCCCACTGTGGGCACCTATCACCCTCTTGCCTTTGTGCGGCGGCTTGGCAGAGAGCTGCAAATTAAACAGGAAGAATAGGTATGATTGTTTGGACATACACAGCACATCTATCTGAATCTCACTGCAATACACACAAGTCTTAATTAGGCACAGGAGGAAATCCTCCAGTCTGAAGATATCCCCCTGTATTTTGGTGCCCTTTCAAGGTGGCACATAATTTAAAATAAAATAAATGTTATGATAAAGATCACTGGATGAGATTCGTACATTTTCATTTGTATTTTAATGACTAATGAAGGTTAGAAAATGCATGAGGGATTGGCGGCATACAAACATTCGCAATAACCAAGAATCCACGGTGATACAGTATGTTACTGAAATACTCACAGTACAATTTTATAGACATACAGTGCCTTCAGAAAGTATTCACACCCCTTGACTTTTCCCAAAATTGTTGATGTTACAAGGTAGGATTAAAGATTGATTTAATTGTAATTTTTTGTCAACGATCTACACAAAATACTCAAAGTAATGTCAAAATGGAAGAAAAATTCTAACATTTTGGAAAATAAATTCTGACATATGTAAAACATTTTAGAAAAAGAAAACACTTATATAGCTTGATTAGATAAGTATTCAACCCCCTGAGTCAATATATGTTAGAATCATTGTTGGCAGAGATTACAGCTTTGCGTCTTTCTGGGTAAGTCTCTATGAGCTTTGCATGCCTGGATTGTACAATATTTGCACATTATTCTTTTAAAAATTCTTCAAGCTCTGTCCAGTTGGTTTTGATCATTACTAGACAGTAATTTTCAAGTCTTGCTATAGATTTTCAAGCAGATTTCATTCGAATTGTAACTAGGCCACTCAGGAACATTGTAAGCAAACTGTTTTAGGTTTTTGTCTTGCTGAAAGCACAGGAGGTTGGTCGCACCTTATTGGAGAGGATGGGCTCGTGGCCATGGCTGGAGAGGAATAGGTAGAATGGTATCAAATACATAAATCACATGGTTTGATGCCATTCCATTCGCTCTGTTCCAGCCATTACTATTAGCTGTCCTCCCCTTAGAAGCCTCTAATAGCTGAAAGGTGAATTTGTCTACCAGTGTCTGTTAAAAAGGAGACTGAACCAGGTTTTCCTCTAAGATTTTGCCTGTGCTTAGCTCTATTCTGTTTCTTTTTATCCCAAAAAAACTCCCTATGATGAAAAGCATACCCATAACATGATGCAGCCACCACCATGCGTGAAAATATGAAAGGGAGATACCTAGTCAGTTGTCCAACTGAATGTATTCAACTGACATGTGTCTTCTGCATTTATCCCAACCCCTTTAAATTAGAGAGGTGCGGGGGGGCTGCCTTAATCGACATCCACATCTTTGGCTCCCGGGGAACAGGGGGTTAACTGCTATGCTCAGGGGCAGAACGACCAATTTTTACCTTGTCAGCTCAGGGATTCGATACAGCAACCTTCTGGTTACTGGCCCAACACTCTAATCACTAAGCTACCTGCCGCCCCAAGAGTGGTACTTAGTGATATGTTTTGCTCGATTTGCCCCAAACATAACGGTTTGTATTGGACATCCCTGAGCGGTTTCCTTCCTCTCCGGCAACTGAGTTAGGAAGGACACCTGTATCTATGCGAGTCATTGGAAAACCTCCCTGGTCTTTGTGGATGAATCTGTGTTTGAAATTCACTGCTAGACTGAGGACCTTAAAAATAATTGTATGTGTGGGGTACAGAGATGATGTAGTCATTCAAAAATCATGTTATACACTATTATTGCACACAGAGTGAGTCCATGCAATTTATTATGTGACTTGCAAAAAAAAATCCTGAACTTATTTAGGATCGCTATAACAAAAAGGTTGAATACTTATTGACTCAAGACATTTCAGCTTTTCATTTTTTATTAATTTGGAAAAATGTCTTTAAACATAATTCCACTTTGACATTATGGGATATTGTGTGTAGGTCAGTGACACAAAATCTAAATTGAATCCATTTTAAATTCAGGCAGTAACACAACAAAATGTGGAAAAAGTCAATGGGTGTGAATGCTTTCTGAAGCCACTGTATACCTATTCATCAACTGACTGATAAGCCAGCAACAATTAGCTTGCTTTGCGTATCAATGCATCTGACATGATATACTGTCATATCTGTAGTTCATCTATACTTTTGTCACATAGGTTCAAGTGATGCTACAGAATGGAACCACCTAGACTTAAACGATGACGGGCCAGTCTGACAATACCTCTGCTCTGACTCGGTCAAAAACAACAACATTAATGCTCATTCTTAACCGTTCTGCACTCCAATCAGCCCTTTGATTGTAACAAACGTGACTACATTTGTTTTATACTGCGACTCTGTGGCTCTTTACATAGATGATTAGATGGTTGGGCAATGCGTTGATTGAACCAATCACAGACATAATCACGGGTTGACCCACTCTCAAGCTTCCAATTACCCACGCAGCCTACAAAGTAGATTCCTTTAGAAACAGAATCCAGAGCAACGACATATTGTAATGAAAGAGCAGACACCCTCAGTAATTTATGATTACTGAGTGGGCGCAGGTTTTGATTATATCCAAGTCCTACCTTCTTCAACATGAATAAATGCATGGCAAATCGCATCTGCAAAGCGATGAATCATCATACCATCCTCGGGATCCAGAGCCCCCCCAGCAAAATCATGTTGATATGAAGTAAAAAATATTCCCCGAATATTTCTCGATAATGATGATGGTGCGGGGCTCTGGTATGAATGAATGATAAGATTGGAAATCAGCCCCAGTTACATGGTGACAACAGAGACACGGCAGAATGACAGCTTTCAACAGAATGTCAGACACTTGAAAGGTTTTCATGGGGCCAGATTAGTGCTCTCACATGGGATGCTCTCAAATCAAATCAAATCTATTTGTCACATGCGTCGAATACAACAGGTGTAATCCTTACCGTGAAATGCTTACTTACAAGCCCTTAACGATCCATTGTGACAGGCTGACCTGACCCTTGACATATGCAAAAAGCCCCTCCAAAACACAAATCTGTGTTCCAAGCAGTGGCATGAGAATGATGTGGATGATAGTGGATGATAGTGGATGATAGTGGATGACAGTGGATGATAGTGGATGATAGTGGATGACAGTGGATGACAGTGGATGATGTGGATGACAGTAAATGACAGTGGATGATATGGATTATAGTGGATGACAGTTGATGACAGTGGATGACAGTAAATGACAGTGGATGATAGTGGATGACAGTGGATGATAGTGGATGACGTGGATGACAGTAAATGACAGTGGATGATATGGATTATAGTGGATGACAGTAGATGACAGTGGATGACAGTGGATGATAGTGGATGACAGTGGATGATAGTGGATGACAGTGGATGATAGTGGATTATAGTGAATGACAGTGGATGACAGTGGATGACAGTGGACGATAGTGGATGAAAGTGGATGATATGGATGACAAAAGAGTGAAGAATCCGCACATTGCTCTAATGCTGACAAATTGTTTGTTTATTGGTAATGTTACATTTTTTGGTATCAATGTAGTGTCTTTGCATTTGGTATGGATGCAAATGAGCGCACCTCTCTTTTAGTGAGTTACTGTAAAAACTAAAACAAGCCATTGCATTAATCTCAAGGTAGATCTACTGGCATTTCATTCATCTCAAAGTAGGTCTACTGGCGTTTCATTAATCTCAAAGTAGATCTACTGGCGTTTCATTATTCTCAAAGTAGATCTACTGGCGTTTCATTAATCTCAAAGTAGATCTACTGGCATTTCATTCATCTCAAAGTAGATCTACTGGCGTTTCATTAATTACAGGCCACATACAAGGGTTTTACGTTCAAGATCAACCTGGGTATGGACCTTGAATTCAGCAGCTTATCACCAATGCTCCTTTCTGCCTCAAGGAATCTCAATCCAGAAGGCCAAAAGCTTTACTTTATGCCTTAGGCTAGAAGCAACAGGAAGGAGAGCTTTTGTAAAAGGCATGCATTGACAGATGACATTGAACTGTAGGTGGCTCGAGGATCTGTAAAAAAAAAAGGTGCAGTAATTGCTTGTGAATTATATACTGTGTTATGCTTCATAAATGGGTTATTGTGACAAGGCCTGCCAAAATCATGTCAATCTGATTTGTGCAGTCTCGAGGCTACGGCAGACAAACTTTCCCTTTTACAAAACTCTTCCGGACAGCACTGTATGAAAACAATATTTTTCATTGGTTGTTTTGTTCGTCAATAAAAAAGATGGAGGAGTGCTATTGTACAGTAGGTCATGTAGAACTCTCTGACTCCGGAGACATGTCCACATTTCATTTACCTCTAATGGAGGCCAATGTCCACACATATTTCATTTCCTCTATTGGCAGTGCAAATAAGTCATGGAAATGCCAATATATATTCTTATTCTCCGCTACAATTTCCCCCTTAAAGAGCCAACAGGGTCATGGTTCAAGTGTCTAATGGTAGCCCTGCTGTCAGCACGTGAGGTAAGAGTAGTCATTGTTTTATGTTCTATTAACTCAACGATTGCTATTGAATAGAACCCTGACTGAAGCGGCATTCTTTAGGACAGACAGGCAGCAGACATTAGACCTGAAAAACAGCAGTGGGAGATTTTCTAGCTTATTACAATTCATCTCCCACTATTGATTGTTTCTTGGCATCTCAGAG
The DNA here is from genome assembly GCF_965601325.2 of Salmo salar. Taxonomy (NCBI): domain Eukaryota; kingdom Metazoa; phylum Chordata; class Actinopteri; order Salmoniformes; family Salmonidae; genus Salmo; species Salmo salar. Next base: position 38,914,729 of record NC_138313.1, read on the forward strand.
GGCTCAGGGTAGAGTCCTGCACGGGTCAGTTTCTAATATATACAGTATCGGACCCAATGCAGGATTCTGGCTCAGGGGTGGGAGAGGAAATTCTGCAACGAGCTACATATGGTTTGCAACCTGTCAGTGAATTCATTTAATTGTTTGTTTGTTCGTTCATTCAAACATCAAAAGGAAGGAATAAATAATGTGACACAGCAGAAAGCCCCAAAACTGAAACTGGACCCTTATCACTGTTTAGTTAAAAGTCCATGTCCAAACTAATGGACGAAATCACCCTGATGACTATTCTATTTCTCTATGCTCTAGTAATCGTGTTCTAAACAAGACACAAAAGCCTTTATATTCTGATGGTTTTATCATAGTAAATGTTAGCATTAGAGGCAAATAGTCCTGTTTATGCTCATTCTCTATTAGCCTCCTGACACTAATCTAAAAATAAGCGTATGTATGAAGCCACTCAGGCGAATGGGAACGCGGTTGGGTTAGCAATTAGCCTCTGGCTATAGTCACAGTCACTGTCGAAGCGCTGCTCAAAGCTTGGACGTCTGATTCGGTACATTTCAAACTCTGTTTACGGGTAACCCCTACGCTTTGCTCCCAAAAACCAGTGTGGAGAAAAAAAACCTCTATTGATGCTCATATGTGACGATGTGTGTGTGTTCATACGCTAAGTAACCCCTACAGTCTCAATCAAGCATTTTATACACAGGCAGGAACAGACTCACACATGCATGTGTGTTGGAATACTATGTGTATTTCATAAGGTAAGGCACTCCTGTACATTCAATCATCCTGTCTTTAACCTATCAATCTGCATTATTTCTTGAAAAGATTATTGTGCATAACATTCATCCTACACTTAGAATTGCAAATGCATGCATAACTTTTTCCTCTTTTTGTTGTCGTTACTTTAATTGAATTCAATGATTAAGGGATGTTTCATCATCCAACGCAGCACTGATGTGGGTTTGACTGAACACAGGCTTGCAATTTCTGTCCCGCAGTCATATTCATTGCTAATTCAATGTTTTTTCTCCCAAAATAACACAGTGCAGTTCCACATTCATCAAGTTTGGCAGAGATATGAATCCCTTCAAGGTCTGAAGATTGTTAAAAAATCAACTGAAGCTTTACTAGTTCTGCATGCTTGCCGTGAAAAGCCAGTGAGAATGCCTATTCCCCTGCTCCATATTTCTCCCTAGCCCATTGCCGGAGAAGAAGATAGAATAATTATTCAGATCTGCCTCTCCCGCTCAGGTAGGGAGCTGGGAGGAGAGACGCTTGTGGATATATGGAAACTTACCCGACTGAGGTATTGAAATTTTGAGGCAGATCAAGGAAAAGCATGCAAAATAGCTACACATGAGGGGAAAGATGAGAGGAGGGAAGAGTGCTTTTTACAAGTTACTCACGCTGTTTCCATATGGACAGCCAAAGGAAAAAGATGTAGGAGTCAACACCTTCTGTTGTACGAATTACTTTTGATGTTCACTTGTTTTTCTAACATGATACAACACAGTATGGTCTTAGTTTAAGGACTGAGAAATATTACCAAACTTAGGTAGGGCCTTTGTGCTGAAAGCATGGGCCTTTGTGCTGAAAGCATGGGCCTTTGTGCTGAAAGCATGGGCCTTTGTGCTGAAGGGACAGACCACATTCTTGAAAAAACAGTTAAGTCTTTCTGCCTCTGTATGTGTGTCTACAGGGCCTGTGAAGTCTTTCTGCCTCTGTATGTGTGTCTACAGGGCCTGTGAAGTCTTTCTGCCTCTGTATGTGTGTCTACTGGGCCTGTGAAGTCTTTCTGCCTCTGTATGTGTGTCTACAGGGCCTGTGAAGTCTTTCTGCCTCTGTATGTGTGTCTACGGGGCCTGTGAAGTCTTTCTGCCTCTGTATGTGTGTCTACGGGGCCTGTGAAGTCTTTCTGCCTCTGTATGTGTGTCTACGGGGCCTGTGAAGTCTTTCTGCCTACAATACAGACGGTTGGCCAAGGGTAAATAGTCTACATAGAGTGATTAACTGACTCATTCAGCACCACGAGCATAAAGAAATCCATTTGAAAACCTTAACCTCAATGGAGTCAGAGCATGGGGAGATATGTGAAGTGTTATTTCTTTCTCCCTCTATCTAAGCAAGTCCATCTCGCCACACACTTTGAAAAGGATGACAACCTTGAAAATGGATGCTGAAGTAACAGGCGTGAGATGAAGATGTACCGGCTTTATCTACTGTAGCCTTTTATCACACCCATTCAAGAGGTACTTTGGTGTAGAATTACAAAAGTACTGGGCCAAGGTTAAATGAATCACATTGTTATCTCACAACTCTGAACGTGAGCTGTCTTCGGCTTTGCACGTGTTCCGAGAGAGGGACATATAAATGACTGTATGTTCTGAACTGAAGAGAGACAGGGACATATAAACAACTGTATGTTCTGAACTGAAGAGAGACAGGGACATATAAACAACTGTATGTTCTGAACTGAAGAGAGACAGGGACATATAAACAACTGTATGTTCTGAACTGAAGAGAGACAGGGACATATAAACAACTGTATGTTCTGAACTGAAGAGAGACAGGGACATATAAACAACTGTATCTGTGAATTATCAGTCCAGCATGTGATAAAAACACAATAGGAAGAGAAAGACAATCCTTTCTGACAAATAGTTACTTTATGGTGAATTAGCTATGTAGTTCTAAGTAATGAAATAAAGTATGAACAATAATCTTAGCTTAGAAACAATTAAGAACCTCAGAGTTAGATTCTACAGCTTTAAGCTCTATATGTGTAAAATATATGGTGATGTGTGGTTGTGCTGGTGGTGATAAATGCCTGATGTTATTCATCCCATTGATGAAGACGCCAGAGCTGAATCAGAAGTACTGAGCTTTTTCTTATCCCTTAAAGGAAAAAGACTCCCAATTATTTTTTCATTGGAGTTTGTTAGAGTGAAGAGTCAGACTATTGGGTCTTGAAGTGTCCCTAAAAGTAGTTTTTGACAGCCGTGGAGCTTATTAATCATGGACTCACTCTCTGAAGTGGTAATCCAAGCCATGGAAGTGACAAATAATAATCAAACCATGAATTACAGACTGAAACAGATCGTGGGGGATCGAAGAAGGATGCCGGATTGGCGCATATTCAAAAAAAATCTGTTCTAACAAAGTGGATATTCGTCAAATCAGCCATGATTGATGTATTGTAACAGGCCCACAATGTGGTTACTAAAGTCAGATTTTGATATACACTGCTCAAAAAAATAAAGGGAACACTTAAACAACACAATGTAACTCCAAGTCAATCACACTTCTGTGAAATCAAACTGTCCACTTAGGAAGCAACAATGATTGACAATACATTTCACATGCTGTTGTGCAAATGGAATAGACAACAGGTGGAAATTATAGGCAATTAGCAAGACACCCCCAATAAAGGAGTGGTTCTGCAGGTGGGGACCACAGACCACTTCTCAGTTCATATGCTTCCTGGCTGATGTTTTGGTCACTTTTGAATGCTGGCGGTGCTTTCACTCTCGTGGTAGCATGAGACGGAGTCTACAACCCACACAAGTGGCTCAGGTAGTGCAGCTCATCCAGGATGGCAAATCAATGCGAGCTGTGGCAAGAATGTTTGCTGTGTCTGTCAGCGTAGTGTCCAGAGCATGGAGGCGCTACCAGGAGACAGCCCAGTACATCAGGAGACGTGGAGGAGGCCGTAGGAGGGCAACAACCCAGCAGCAGGACCGCTACCTCCGCCTTTGTGCAAGGAGGAGCAGGAGAAGCACTGCCAGAGCCCTGAAAAATGACCTCCAGTAGGCCACAAATGTGCATGTGTCTGCTCAAACGGTCAGAAACAGACTCCATGAGGGTGGTATGAGGGCCCAACGTCCACAGGTGGAGGTTTCTTACAGCCCAACACCGTGCAGGACGTTTGGCATTTGCCAGAGAACACCAAGATTAGCAAATTCGCTCTTCACAAATTCGCTCTTCACAGATGAAAGCAGGTTCACACTGAGCACGTGACAGACGTGACAGAGTCTGGAGACGCAGTGGAGAACGTTCTGCTGCCTGCAACATCCTCCAGCATGACCGGTTTGGCGGTGGGTCAGTCATGGTGTGGGGTGGCATTTCTTTGGGGGGCCGCACAGCCCTCCATGTGCTCGCCAGAGGTAGCCTGACTGCCATTAGGTACCGAGATGAGATCCTCAGACCCCTTGTGAGACCATATGCTGGTGCGGTTGGCCCTGGGTTCCTCCTAATGCAAGACAATGCTAGACCTCATGTGGCTGGAGTGTGTCAGCAGTTCCTGCAAGAGGAAGGCATTGATGCTATGGACTGGCCCGCCCGTTCCCCAGACCTGAATCCAATTGAGCACATCTGGGACATCATGTCTCGCTCCATCCACCAACGCCACGTTGCACCACAGACTGTCCAGGAGTTGGCGGATGCTTTAGTCCAGGTCTGGGAGGAGATCCCTCAGGAGACCATCCGCCACCTCATCAGGAGCATGCCCAGGCATTGTAGGGAGGTCATACAGGCATGTGGAGGCCACACACACACTACTAAGCCTCATTTTGACTTGTTTTAAGGACATTACATCAAAGTTGGATCAGCCTGCAGTGTGGTTTTCCACTTTAATTTTGAGTGTGACTCCAAATCCAGACCTCCATGGGTTGATAAATTGGATTTCCATTGATTATTTTTGTGTGATTTTGTTGTCAGCACATTCAACTATGTAAAGAAAAAAGTATTTAATAAGATTATTTCTTTCATTCAGATCTAGGATGTGTTGTTTAAGTGTTCCCTTTATTTTTTTGAGCAGTATATTTGTCTGTTTTCAATGTAGAACATTTAGCAGTTATCCTTTTTCAGGTTTAGAAGAAGTAACTGCTAAATGCTAACTCCCATTCGTATGAGCTGGTAGCATAGCTAGCATACAGAAATCGGTGGTTGTAGTCAAAGTAGTTTTTAGCTGTAATGCAGTTGATTGGTGATGATGACATATATTGGGGTTGACATCCATATAAGCATTTTACTCTGATTTTTACCTCAACATAGTGTGAAATACACAAATAAACAATATCCTAATTGTGGCTAATTTTGATGGAGGAAATGAGGAGATTAGGGATCTTTCCCCCACGCATTTCCATGGCATTTCCATTCTTTTGGTCGAGTTCGATTGACCTCTTTACTGCATGTATAAGCCAACAATTATTGTGATACTGTATGAATACCAATTTGTTTTATTGAACCCGAGACAATACCCATGATAAGAATTGAACACAGAGACTGTGTGAATCTCTAGTCTAGCTGACAGAGATCTATCTATGGCTACCCTCAAAGAAGACCCATCTTGACAGATGACCAAAACTGTGAAAATAGGTAGAACAAGATGAGAGGAGAAACTGGACGAGTCAGGAGAAGAGAAGGAGAGTGAAGAGAGAAGGGCAGAGAAGGAGAGTGGAGAGAGAAGAGCAGAGGAGGAGAGTGGAGAGAGAAGAGCAGAGGAGAGTGGAGAGAGAAGAGCAGAGGAGGAGAGTGGAGAGAGAAGAGCAGAGGAGGAGAGTGAAGAGAGAAGAGCAGAGGAGGAGAGTGGGGAGAGAAGAGAAAAGAGCAGAGGAAGAGAGTGGAGAGAGAAGAGAAAAGAGCAGAGGAGGAGAGTGAAGGGAGAAGAGCAGAGGAGGAGAGTGGAGAGAGAAGAGAGAAGAGCAGAGGAGGAGAGTGAAGAGAAGAGCAGAGGAGGAGAGTGGAGAGAGAAGAGAAAAGAGCAGAGGAGGAGAGTGAAGGGAGAAGAGCAGAGGAGGAGAGTGAAGAGAGAAGAGCAGAGGAGGAGAGTGGAGAGAGAAGAGAGAAGAGCAGAGGAGGAGAGTGGAGAGAGAAGAGAGAAGAGCAGAGGGGAGAGAGAAGAGCAGAGGAGGAGAGTGAAGAGAGAAGAGCAGAAGAGGAGAGTGAAGAGAGAAGAGCAGAGGAGGAGAGTGAAGAGAGAAGAGCAGAGGAGGAGAGTGAAGAGAGAGGAGCAGAGGAGGAGAGTGAAGAGAGAGGAGCAGAGAAGGAGAGTGAAGAGAGAAGAGCAGAGGAGGAGAGTGGAGAGAGAAGAGAGAAGAGCAGAGGAGGAGAGTGAAGAGAGAAGAGCAGAGGAGGAGAGTGAGCAGAGGAGAGTGGAGAGAGAATAGCAGAGGAGGAGAGTGAAGAGAGAAGAGCAGAGGAGGAGAGTGGAGAGTGAAGAGATAAGAGCAGAGGAGGAGAGTGGAGAGAGAAGAGAGAAGAGCAGAGGAGGAGAGTGAGCAGAGAAGAGCAGAGGAGGAGAGCGGAGAGAAGAGCAGAGGAGGAGAGTGGGGAGAGAAGAGAAAAGAGCAGAGGAGGAGAGTGGAGAGAGAAGAGCAGAGGAGGAGAGTGAAGAGAGAATAGCAGAGGAGGAGAGTGAAGAGAGAAGAGCAGAGGAGGAGAGTGAAGAGAGAAGAGCAGAGGAGGAGAGTGAAGAGAGAGGAGCAGAGGAGGAGAGTGAAGAGAGAGGAGCAGAGGAGGAGAGTGAAGAGAGAAGAGCAGAGGAGGAGAGTGAGCAGAGGAGAGTGGAGAGAGAATAGCAGAGGAGGAGAGTGAGCAGAGAAGAGCAGAGGAGGAGAGTGAAGAGTGAAGAGATAAGAGCAGAGGAGGAGAGTGGAGAGAGAAGAGAGAAGAGCGGAGGAGAGTGAAGAGAGAAGAGCAGAGGAGGAGAGCGGAGAGAGAAGAGCAGAGGAGGAGAATGAAGAGAACAGCAGAGGAGAGTGGAGAGAGAAGAGAGAAGAGCAGAGGAGGAGAGTGAAGACAGAAGAGCAGAGGAGGAGAGTGAAGAGATAAGAGCAGAGGAGGAGAGTGGAGAGAGAAGAGAGAAGAGCTAAGGAGGAGAATGAAGAGAACAGCAGAGGAGAGTGGAGAGAGAAGAGAGAAGAGCAGAGGAGGAGAGTGAAGACAGAAGAGCAGAGGAGGAGAGTGAAGAGAGAAGAGCAGAGGAGGAGAGTGGAGAGAGAAGAGAGAAGAGCAGAGGAGGAGAGTGAAGACAGAAGACCAGAGGAGGAGAGTGGAGAGAGAAGAGAGAAGAGCAGATGAGGAGAGTGAAGAGATAAGAGCAGAGGAGGAGAGTGGAGAGAGAAGAGAGAAGAGCAGAGGAGGAGAGCTGAGAGAGAAGAGCAGAGGAGGAGAGCGGAGAGAGAAGAGCAGAGGAGGAGAGTGAAGAAGGAAGAGCAGAGGAGGAGAGTAGGGAGAGAAGAGAGAAGAGCAGAGGAGGAGAGTGAAGAGAGAAGAGCAGAGGAGGAGAGCGGAGAGAGAAGAGAGAAGAGCAGAGGAGGAGAGTGAGCAGAGGAGAGTGGAGAGAAAAGAGCAGAGGAGGAGAGTGAGCAGAGGAGAGTGGAGAGAAGAGCAGAGGAGAGTGGAGAGAGAAGAGCAGAGGAGGAGAGTGAAGAGAGAAGAGCAGAGGAGGAGAGTGAAGAGAGAAGAGCAGAGGAGGACAGTGGAGAGAGAAGAGCAGAGGAGGACAGTGGAGAGAGAAGAGCAGAGGAGGAGAGTGAAGAGAGAAGAGCAGAGGAGGAGAGTGAGCAGAGGAGAGTGGAGAGAGAATAGCAGAGGAGGAGAGTGAAGAGAGAAGAGCAGAGGAGGAGAGTGGAGAGAGAAGAGAGAAGAGCAGAGGAGGAGAGTGGAGAGAGAAGAGAGAAGAGCAGAGGGGAGAGAGAAGAGCAGAGGAGAGTGAAGAGAGAAGAGCAGAGGAGGAGAGTGAAGAGAGAAGAGCAGAGGAGGAGAGTGAAGAGAGAGGAGCAGAGGAGGAGAGTGAAGAGAGAGGAGCAGAGGAGGAGAGTGAAGAGAGAGGAGCAGAGAAGGAGAGTGAAGAGAGAAGAGCAGAGGAGGAGAGTGAGCAGAGGAGAGTGGAGAGAGAATAGCAGAGGAGGAGAGTGAGCAGAGAAGAGCAGAGGAGGAGAGTGAAGAGTGAAGCGATAAGAGCAGAGGAGGAGAGTGGAGAGAGAAGAGAGAAGAGCGGAGGAGAGTGAAGAGAGAAGAGCAGAGGAGGAGAGCGGAGAGAGAAGAGCAGAGGAGGAGAGTGAAGGGAGAAGAGCAGAGGAGGAGAGTGAAGAGATAAGAGCAGAGGAGGAGAGTGGAGAGAGAAGAGAGAAGAGCAGAGGAGGAGAATGAAGAGAGCAGAGGAGGAGAGTGAGCAGAGGAGAGAGGAGAGAGAAGAGCAGAGGAGGAGAGTGAGCAGAGGAGAGTGGAGAGAGAAGAGCAGAGGAGAGTGGAGAGAAGAGCAGAGGAGGAGAGTGAAGAGAGAAGAGCAGAGGAGGAGAGTGGAGAGAGAAGAGAGAAGAGCAGAGGAGGAGAGTGAAGAGAGAGGAGCAGAGAAGGAGAGTGAAGAGAGAAGAGCAGAGGAGGAGAGTGAGCAGAGGAGAGTGGAGAGAGAATAGCAGAGGAGGAGAGTGAGCAGAGAAGAGCAGAGGAGGAGAGTGAAGAGTGAAGAGATAAGAGCAGAGGAGGAGAGTGGAGAGAGAAGAGAGAAGAGCGGAGGAGAGTGAAGAGAGAAGAGCAGAGGAGGAGAGCGGAGAGAGAAGAGCAGAGGAGGAGAGTGAAGGGAGAAGAGAGAAGAGCAGAGGAGGAGAATGAAGAGAACAGCAGAGGAGAGTGGAGAGAGAAGAGAGAAGAGCAGAGGAGGAGAGTGAAGACAGAAGAGCAGAGGAGGAGAGTGAAGAGATAAGAGCAGAGGAGGAGAGTGGAGAGAGAAGAGAGAAGAGCAGAGGAGGAGAATGAAGAGAACAGCAGAGGAGAGTGGAGAGAGAAGAGAGAAGAGCAGAGGAGGAGAGTGAAGACAGAAGAGCAGAGGAGGAGAGTGAAGAGAGAAGAGCAGAGGAGGAGAGTGGAGAGAGAAGAGAGAAGAGCAGAGGAGGAGAGTGAAGACAGAAGACCAGAGGAGGAGAGTGGAGAGAGAAGAGAGAAGAGCAGAGGAGGAGAGTGAAGAGAGAAGAGCAGAGGAGGAGAGTGGAGAGAGAAGAGAGAAGAGCAGAGGAGGAGAGCTGAGAGAGAAGAGCAGAGGAGGAGAGCGGAGAGAGAAGAGCAGAGGAGGAGAGTGAAGAAGGAAGAGCAGAGGAGGAGAGTGGGGAGAGAAGAGAGAAGAGCAGAGGAGGAGAGTGAAGAGAGAAGAGCAGAGGAGGAGAGCGGAGAGAGAAGAGAGAAGAGCAGAGGAGAGTGGAGAGAAAAGAGCAGAGGAGGAGAGTGAGCAGAGGAGAGTGGAGAGAGAAGAGCAGAGGAGAGTGGAGAGAGAAGAGCAGAGGAGAGTGGAGAGAGAAGAGCAGAGGAGGAGAGTGAAGAGAGAAGAGCAGAGGAGGAGAGTGAAGAGAGAAGAGCAGAGGAGGACAGTGGAGAGAGAAGAGCAGAGGAGGAGAGTGAAGAGAGAAGAGCAGAGGAGGAGAGTGAAGAGAGAAGAGCAGAGGAGGAGAGTGAAGAGAGAAGAGCAGAGGAGGACAGTGGAGAGAGAAGAGCAGAGGAGGAGAGTGAAGAGAGAAGAGCAGAGGAGGAGAGTGAGCAGAGGAGAGTGGAGAGAGAATAGCAGAGGAGGAGAGTGAAGAGAGAAGAGCAGAGGAGGAGAGTGGAGAGAGAAGAGAGAAGAGCAGAGGAGGAGAGTGGAGAGAGAAGCGAGAAGAGCAGAGGGGAGAGAGAAGAGCAGAGGAGGAGAGTGAAGAGAGAAGAGCAGAGGAGGAGAGTGAAGAGAGAAGAGCAGAGGAGGAGAGTGAAGAGAGAGGAGCAGAGGAGGAGAGTGAAGAGAGAGGAGCAGAGGAGGAGAGTGAAGAGAGAGGAGCAGAGAAGGAGAGTGAAGAGAGAAGAGCAGAGGAGGAGAGTGAGCAGAGGAGAGTGGAGAGAGAATAGCAGAGGAGGAGAGTGAGCAGAGAAGAGCAGAGGAGGAGAGTGAAGAGTGAAGCGATAAGAGCAGAGGAGGAGAGTGGAGAGAGAAGAGAGAAGAGCGGAGGAGAGTGAAGAGAGAAGAGCAGAGGAGGAGAGCGGAGAGAGAAGAGCAGAGGAGGAGAGTGAAGGGAGAAGAGCAGAGGAGGAGAGTGAAGAGATAAGAGCAGAGGAGGAGAGTGGAGAGAGAAGAGAGAAGAGCAGAGGAGGAGAATGAAGAGAGCAGAGGAGGAGAGTGAGCAGAGGAGAGAGGAGAGAGAAGAGCAGAGGAGGAGAGTGAGCAGAGGAGAGTGGAGAGAGAAGAGCAGAGGAGAGTGGAGAGAGAAGAGCAGAGGAGGAGAGTGAAGAGAGAAGAGCAGAGGAGGAGAGTGGAGAGAGAAGAGAGAAGAGCAGAGGAGGAGCGTGAAGACAGAAGAGCAGAGGAGGAGAGTGGAGAGAGAAGAGAGAAGAGCAGAGGAGGAGAGTGAAGAGATAAGAGCAGAGGAGGAGAGTGGAGAGAGAAGAGAGAAGAGCAGAGGAGGAGAGTGAAGAGAAGAGCAGAGGAGGAGAGTGGAGAGAGAAGAGAGAAGAGCAGAGGAGGAGAGTGAAGAGATAAGAGCAGAGGAGGAGAGTGGAGAGAGAAGAGAGAAGAGCAGAGGAGGAGAGCTGAGAGAGAAGAGCAGAGGAGGAGAGCGGAGAGAGAAGAGCAGAGGAGGAGAGTGAAGAAGGAAGCACAGAGGAGGAGAGTGGGGAGAGAAGAGAGAAGAGCAGAGGAGGAGAGTGAAGAGAGAAGAGCAGAGGAGGAGAGCGGAGAGAGAAGAGAGAAGAGCAGAGGAGAGTGGAGAGAAAAGAGCAGAGGAGGAGAGTGAGCAGAGGAGAGTGGAGAGAGAAGAGCAGAGGAGAGTGGAGAGAGAAGAGCAGAGGAGAGTGGAGAGAGAAGAGCAGAGGAGGAGAGTGAAGAGAGAAGAGCAGAGGAGGAGAGTGAAGAGAGAAGAGCAGAGGAGGACAGTGGAGAGAGAAGAGCAGAGGAGGAGAGTGAAGAGAGAAGAGCAGAGGAGGAGAGTGAAGAGAGAAGAGCAGAGGAGGAGAGTGAAGAGAGAAGAGCAGAGGAGGACAGTGGAGAGAGAAGAGCAGAGGAGGAGAGTGTAGAGAGAAGAGCAGAGGAGGAGAGTGAGCAGAGGAGAGTGGAGAGAGAATAGCAGAGGAGGAGAGTGAAGAGAGAAGAGCAGAGGAGGAGAGTGGAGAGAGAAGAGAGAAGAGCAGAGGAGGAGAGTGGAGAGAGAAGAGAGAAGAGCAGAGGGGAGAGAGAAGAGCAGAGGAGGAGAGTGAAGAGAGAAGAGCAGAGGAGGAGAGTGAAGAGAGAAGAGCAGAGGAGGAGAGTGAAGAGAGAGGAGCAGAGGAGGAGAGTGAAGAGAGAGGAGCAGAGGAGGAGAGTGAAGAGAGAGGAGCAGAGAAGGAGAGTGAAGAGAGAAGAGCAGAGGAGGAGAGTGAGCAGAGGAGAGTGGAGAGAGAATAGCAGAGGAGGAGAGTGAAGAGATAAGAGCAGAGGAGGAGAGTGGAGAGAGAAGAGAGAAGAGCAGAGGAGGAGAATGAAGAGAGCAGAGGAGGAGAGTGAGCAGAGGAGAGAGGAGAGAGAAGAGCAGAGGAGGAGAGTGAGCAGAGGAGAGTGGAGAGAGAAGAGCAGAGGAGAGTGGAGAGAGAAGAGCAGAGGAGGAGAGTGAAGAGAGAAGAGCAGAGGAGGAGAGTGGAGAGAGAAGAGAGAAGAGCAGAGGAGGAGCGTGAAGACAGAAGAGCAGAGGAGGAGAGTGGAGAGAGAAGAGAGAAGAGCAGAGGAGGAGAGTGAAGAGATAAGAGCAGAGGAGGAGAGTGGAGAGAGAAGAGAGAAGAGCAGAGGAGGAGAGTGAAGAGAAGAGCAGAGGAGGAGAGTGGAGAGAGAAGAGAGAAGAGCAGAGGAGGAGAGTGAAGAGATAAGAGCAGAGGAGGAGAGTGGAGAGAGAAGAGAGAAGAGCAGAGGAGGAGAGCTGAGAGAGAAGAGCAGAGGAGGAGAGCGGAGAGAGAAGAGCAGAGGAGGAGAGTGAAGAAGGAAGCACAGAGGAGGAGAGTGGGGAGAGAAGAGAGAAGAGCAGAGGAGGAGAGTGAAGAGAGAAGAGCAGAGGAGGAGAGCGGAGAGAGAAGAGAGAAGAGCAGAGGAGAGTGGAGAGAAAAGAGCAGAGGAGGAGAGTGAGCAGAGGAGAGTGGAGAGAGAAGAGCAGAGGAGAGTGGAGAGAGAAGAGCAGAGGAGAGTGGAGAGAGAAGAGCAGAGGAGGAGAGTGAAGAGAGAAGAGCAGAGGAGGAGAGTGAAGAGAGAAGAGCAGAGGAGGACAGTGGAGAGAGAAGAGCAGAGGAGGAGAGTGAAGAGAGAAGAGCAGAGGAGGAGAGTGAAGAGAGAAGAGCAGAGGAGGAGAGTGAAGAGAGAAGAGCAGAGGAGGACAGTGGAGAGAGAAGAGCAGAGGAGGAGAGTGTAGAGAGAAGAGCAGAGGAGGAGAGTGAGCAGAGGAGAGTGGAGAGAGAATAGCAGAGGAGGAGAGTGAAGAGAGAAGAGCAGAGGAGGAGAGTGGAGAGAGAAGAGAGAAGAGCAGAGGAGGAGAGTGGAGAGAGAAGAGAGAAGAGCAGAGGGGAGAGAGAAGAGCAGAGGAGGAGAGTGAAGAGAGAAGAGCAGAGGAGGAGAGTGAAGAGAGAAGAGCAGAGGAGGAGAGTGAAGAGAGAGGAGCAGAGGAGGAGAGTGAAGAGAGAGGAGCAGAGGAGGAGAGTGAAGAGAGAGGAGCAGAGAAGGAGAGTGAAGAGAGAAGAGCAGAGGAGGAGAGTGAGCAGAGGAGAGTGGAGAGAGAATAGCAGAGGAGGAGAGTGAGCAGAGAAGAGCAGAGGAGGAGAGTGAAGAGTGAAGCGATAAGAGCAGAGGAGGAGAGTGGAGAGAGAAGAGAGAAGAGCGGAGGAGAGTGAAGAGAGAAGAGCAGAGGAGGAGAGTGGAGAGAGAAGAGAGAAGATCGGAGGAGAGTGAAGAGAGAAGAGCAGAGGAGGAGAGCGGAGAGAGAAGAGCAGAGGAGGAGAGTGAAGGGAGAAGAGAGAAGAGCAGAGGAGGAGAATGAAGAGAACAGCAGAGGAGAGTGGAGAGAGAAGAGAGAAGAGCAGAGGAGGAGAGTGAAGACAGAAGAGCAGAGGAGGAGAGTGAAGAGATAAGAGCAGAGGAGGAGAGTGGAGAGAGAAGAGAGAAGAGCAGAGGAGGAGAATGAAGAGAACAGCAGAGGAGAGTGGAGAGAGAAGAGAGAAGAGCAGAGGAGGAGAGTGAAGACAGAAGAGCAGAGGAGGAGAGTGAAGAGAGAAGAGCAGAGGAGGAGAGTGGAGAGAGAAGAGAGAAGAGCAGAGGAGGAGAGTGAAGACAGAAGACCAGAGGAGGAGAGTGGAGAGAGAAGAGAGAGCAGAGGAGGAGAGTGAAGAGAGAAGAGCAGAGGAGGAGAGTGGAGAGAGAAGAGAGAAGAGCAGAGGAGGAGAGCTGAGAGAGAAGAGCAGAGGAGGAGAGCGGAGAGAGAAGAGCAGAGGAGGAGAGTGAAGAAGGAAGAGCAGAGGAGGAGAGTGGGGAGAGAAGAGAGAAGAGCAGAGGAGGAGAGTGAAGAGAGAAGAGCAGAGGAGGAGAGCGGAGAGAGAAGAGAGAAGAGCAGAGGAGAGTGGAGAGAAAAGAGCAGAGGAGGAGAGTGAGCAGAGGAGAGTGGAGAGAGAAGAGCAGAGGAGAGTGAAGGGAGAAGAGAGAGAGTGGAGAGAGAAGAGCAGAGGAGAGTGGAGAGAGAAGAGCAGAGGAGGAGAGTGAAGAGAGAAGAGCAGAGGAGGAGAGTGAAGAGAGAAGAGCAGAGGAGGACAGTGGAGAGAGAAGAGCAGAGGAGGAGAGTGAAGAGAGAAGAGCAGAGGAGGAGAGTGAAGAGAGAAGAGCAGAGGAGGAGAGTGAAGAGAGAAGAGCAGAGGAGGACAGTGGAGAGAGAAGAGCAGAGGAGGAGAGTGAAGAGAGAAGAGCAGAGGAGGAGAGTGAGCAGAGGAGAGTGGAGAGAGAATAGCAGAGGAGGATAGTGAAGAGAGAAGAGCAGAGGAGGAGAGTGGAGAGAGAAGAGAGAAGAGCAGAGGAGGAGAGTGGAGAGAGAAGCGAGAAGAGCAGAGGGGAGAGAGAAGAGCAGAGGAGGAGAGTGAAGAGAGAAGAGCAGAGGAGGAGAGTGAAGAGAGAAGAGCAGAGGAGGAGAGTGAAGAGAGAGGAGCAGAGGAGGAGAGTGAAGAGAGAGGAGCAGAGGAGGAGAGTGAAGAGAGAGGAGCAGAGAAGGAGAGTGAAGAGAGAAGAGCAGAGGAGGAGAGTGAGCAGAGGAGAGTGGAGAGAGAATAGCAGAGGAGGAGAGTGAGCAGAGAAGAGCAGAGGAGGAGAGTGAAGAGTGAAGCGATAAGAGCAGAGGAGGAGAGTGGAGAGAGAAGAGAGAAGAGCGGAGGAGAGTGAAGAGAGAAGAGCAGAGGAGGAGAGCGGAGAGAGAAGAGCAGAGGAGGAGAGTGAAGGGAGAAGAGCAGAGGAGGAGAGTGAAGAGATAAGAGCAGAGGAGGAGAGTGGAGAGAGAAGAGAGAAGAGCAGAGGAGGAGAATGAAGAGAGCAGAGGAGGAGAGTGAGCAGAGGAGAGAGGAGAGAGAAGAGCAGAGGAGGAGAGTGAGCAGAGGAGAGTGGAGAGAGAAGAGCAGAGGAGAGTGGAGAGAGAAGAGCAGAGGAGGAGAGTGAAGAGAGAAGAGCAGAGGAGGAGAGTGGAGAGCGAAGAGAGAAGAGCAGAGGAGGAGAGTTAAGACAGAAGAGCAGAGGAGGAGAGTGGAGAGAGAAGAGAGAAGAGCAGAGGAGGAGAGTGAAGAGATAAGAGCAGAGGAGGAGAGTGGAGAGAGAAGAGAGAAGAGCAGAGGAGGAGAGTGAAGAGAAGAGCAGAGGAGGAGAGTGGAGAGAGAAGAGAGAAGAGCAGAGGAGGAGAGTGAAGAGATAAGAGCAGAGGAGGAGAGTGGAGAGAGAAGAGAGAAGAGCAGAGGAGGAGAGCTGAGAGAGAAGAGCAGAGGAGGAGAGCGGAGAGAGAAGAGCAGAGGAGGAGAGTGAAGAAGGAAGCACAGAGGAGGAGAGTGGGGAGAGAAGAGAGAAGAGCAGAGGAGGAGAGTGAAGAGAGAAGAGCAGAGGAGGAGAGCGGAGAGAGAAGAGAGAAGAGCAGAGGAGAGTGGAGAGAAAAGAGCAGAGGAGGAGAGTGAGCAGAGGAGAGTGGAGAGAGAAGAGCAGAGGAGAGTGGAGAGAGAAGAGCAGAGGAGAGTGGAGAGAGAAGAGCAGAGGAGGAGAGTGAAGAGAGAAGAGCAGAGGAGGAGAGTGAAGAGAGAAGAGCAGAGGAGGACAGTGGAGAGAGAAGAGCAGAGGAGGAGAGTGAAGAGAGAAGAGCAGAGGAGGAGAGTGAAGAGAGAAGAGCAGAGGAGGAGAGTGAAGAGAGAAGAGCAGAGGAGGACAGTGGAGAGAGAAGAGCAGAGGAGGAGAGTGAAGAGAGAAGAGCAGAGGAGGAGAGTGAGCAGAGGAGAGTGGAGAGAGAATAGCAGAGGAGGAGAGTGAAGAGAGAAGAGCAGAGGAGGAGAGTGGAGAGAGAAGAGAGAAGAGCAGAGGAGGAGAGTGGAGAGAGAAGAGAGAAGAGCAGAGGGGAGAGTGAAGAGAGAAGAGCAGAGGAGGAGAGTGAAGAGAGAGGAGCAGAGGAGGAGAGTGAAGAGAGAGGAGCAGAGGAGGAGAGTGAAGAGAGAGGAGCAGAGAAGGAGAGTGAAGAGAGAAGAGCAGAGGAGGAGAGTGAGCAGAGGAGAGTGGAGAGAGAATAGCAGAGGAGGAGAGTGAGCAGAGAAGAGCAGAGGAGGAGAGTGAAGAGTGAAGCGATAAGAGCAGAGGAGGAGAGTGGAGAGAGAAGAGAGAAGAGCGGAGGAGAGTGAAGAGAGAAGAGCAGAGGAGGAGAGCGGAGAGAGAAGAGCAGAGGAGGAGAGTGAAGGGAGAAGAGCAGAGGAGGAGAGTGAAGAGATAAGAGCAGAGGAGGAGAGTGGAGAGAGAAGAGAGAAGAGCAGAGGAGGAGAATGAAGAGAGCAGAGGAGGAGAGTGAGCAGAGGAGAGAGGAGAGAGAAGAGCAGAGGAGGAGAGTGAGCAGAGGAGAGTGGAGAGAGAAGAGCAGAGGAGAGTGGAGAGAGAAGAGCAGAGGAGGAGAGTGAAGAGAGAAGAGCAGAGGAGGAGAGTGGAGAGAGAAGAGAGAAGAGCAGAGGAGGAGAGTGGAGAGAGAAGAGAGAAGAGCAGAGGAGGAGAGTGAAGAGATAAGAGCAGAGGAGGAGAGCGGAGAGAGAAGAGCAGAGGAGGAGAGTGAAGGGAGAAGAGCAGAGGAGGAGAGTGAAGAGATAAGAGCAGAGGAGGAGAGTGGAGAGAGAAGAGAGAAGAGCAGAGGAGGAGAATGAAGAGAGCAGAGGAGGAGAGTGAGCAGAGGAGAGTGGAGAGAGAAGAGCAGAAGAGGAGAGTGAGCAGAGGAGAGTGGAGAGAGAAGAGCAGAGGAGAGTGGAGAGAGAAGAGCAGAGGAGGAGAGTGAAGAGAGAA
Organism: Salmo salar; assembly: GCF_965601325.2. Classification (NCBI taxonomy): domain Eukaryota; kingdom Metazoa; phylum Chordata; class Actinopteri; order Salmoniformes; family Salmonidae; genus Salmo; species Salmo salar. The sequence goes on from NC_138313.1 coordinate 38,931,254, forward strand.
GAGCAGAGGAGGAGAGTGGAGAGAGAAGAGAGAAGAGCAGAGGAGGAGAGTGAAGACAGAAGAGCAGAGGAGGAGAGTGGAGAGAGAAGAGAGAAGAGCAGAGGAGGAGAGTGAAGAGATAAGAGCAGAGGAGGAGAGTGGAGAGAGAAGAGAGAAGAGCAGAGGAGGAGAGTGAAGAGAAGAGCAGAGGAGGAGAGTGAAGAGATAAGAGCAGAGGAGGAGAGTGGAGAGAGAAGAGAGAAGAGCAGAGGAGGAGAGCTGAGAGAGAAGAGCAGAGGAGGAGAGCGGAGAGAGAAGAGCAGAGGAGGAGAGTGAAGAAGGAAGCACAGAGGAGGAGAGTGGGGAGAGAAGAGAGAAGAGCAGAGGAGGAGAGTGAAGAGAGAAGAGCAGAGGAGGAGAGCGGAGAGAGAAGAGAGAAGAGCAGAGGAGGAGAGTGAGCAGAGGAGAGTGGAGAGAGAAGAGCAGAGGAGGAGAGTGAGCAGAGGAGAGTGGAGAGAGAAAAGCAGAGGAGAGTGGAGAGAGAAGAGCAGAGGAGGAGAGTGAAGAGAGAAGAGCAGAGGAGGAGAGTGAAGAGAGAAGAGCAGAGGAGGACAGTGGAGAGAGAAGAGCAGAGGAGGACAGTGGAGAGAGAAGAGCAGAGGAGGAGAGTGAAGAGAGAAGAGCAGAGGAGGAGAGTGAGCAGAGGAGAGTGGAGAGAGAATAGCAGAGGAGGAGAGTGAAGAGAGAAGAGCAGAGGAGGAGAGTGGAGAGAGAAGAGAGAAGAGCAGAGGAGGAGAGTGGAGAGAGAAGAGAGAAGAGCAGAGGGGAGAGAGAAGAGCAGAGGAGGAGAGTGAAGAGAGAAGAGCAGAGGAGGAGAGTGAAGAGAGAAGAGCAGAGGAGGAGAGTGAAGAGAGAGGAGCAGAGGAGGAGAGTGAAGAGAGAGGAGCAGAGGAGGAGAGTGAAGAGAGAGGAGCAGAGAAGGAGAGTGAAGAGAGAAGAGCAGAGGAGGAGAGTGAGCAGAGGAGAGTGGAGAGAGAATAGCAGAGGAGGAGAGTGAGCAGAGAAGAGCAGAGGAGGAGAGTGAAGAGTGAAGAGAGAAGAGCAGAGGAGGAGAGCGGAGAGAGAAGAGCAGAGGAGGAGAGTGAAGGGAGAAGAGCAGAGGAGGAGAGTGAAGAGATAAGAGCAGAGGAGGAGAGTGGAGAGAGAAGAGAGAAGAGCAGAGGAGGAGAATGAAGAGAGCAGAGGAGGAGAGTGAGCAGAGGAGAGAGGAGAGAGAAGAGCAGAGGAGGAGAGTGAGCAGAGGAGAGTGGAGAGAGAAGAGCAGAGGAGAGTGGAGAGAGAAGAGCAGAGGAGGAGAGTGAAGAGAGAAGAGCAGAGGAGGAGAGTGGAGAGAGAAGAGAGAAGAGCAGAGGAGGAGAGTGAAGAGATAAGAGCAGAGGAGGAGAGCGGAGAGAGAAGAGCAGAGGAGGAGAGTGAAGGGAGAAGAGCAGAGGAGGAGAGTGAAGAGATAAGAGCAGAGGAGGAGAGTGGAGAGAGAAGAGAGAAGAGCAGAGGAGGAGAATGAAGAGAGCAGAGGAGGAGAGTGAGCAGAGGAGAGTGGAGAGAGAAGAGCAGAGGAGGAGAGTGAGCAGAGGAGAGTGGAGAGAAAAGAGCAGAGGAGAGTGGAGAGAGAAGAGCAGAGGAGGAGAGTGAAGAGAGAAGAGCAGAGGAGGAGAGTGGAGAGAGAAGAGAGAAGAGCAGAGGAGGAGAGTGAAGACAGAAGAGCAGAGGAGGAGAGTGGAGAGAGAAGAGAGAAGAGCAGAGGAGGAGAGTGAAGAGATAAGAGCAGAGGAGGAGAGTGGAGAGAGAAGAGCAGAGGAGGAGAGTGAAGAGAAGAGCAGAGGAGGAGAGTGGAGAGAGAAGAGAGAAGAGCAGAGGAGGAGAGTGAAGAGATAAGAGCAGAGGAGGAGAGTGGAGAGAGAAGAGAGAAGAGCAGAGGAGGAGAGCTGAGAGAGAAGAGCAGAGGAGGAGAGCGGAGAGAGAAGAGCAGAGGAGGAGAGTGAAGAAGGAAGAGCAGAGGAGGAGAGCGGAGAGAGAAGAGAGAAGAGCAGAGGAGGAGAGTGAGCAGAGGAGAGTGGAGAGAGAAGAGCAGAGGAGGAGAGTGAGCAGAGGAGAGTGGAGAGAGAAGAGCAGAGGAGAGTGGAGAGAGAAGAGCAGAGGAGGAGAGTGAAGAGAGAACAGCAGAGGAGGAGAGTGGAGAGAGAAGAGAGAAGAGCAGAGGAGGACAGTGGAGAGAGAAGAGCAGAGGAGGACAGTGGAGAGAGAAGAGCAGAGTGAAGAGAGAAGAGCAGAGAAGGAGAGTGGAGAGAGAAGAGCAGAGGAGAGCGGAGAGCGGAGAAAGAAGAGAGAAGAGCAGAGGAGGAGAGTGAGCAGAGGAGAGTGGAGAGAGAAGAGCAGAGGAGGAGAGTGAGCAGAGGAGAGTGGAGAGAGAAGAGCAGAGGAGAGTGGAGAGAGAAGAGCAGAGGAGGAGAGTGAAGAGAGAAGAGCAGAGGAGGAGAGCGGAGAGAGAAGAGCAGAGGAGGAGAGTGAAGAGAGACGAGAGAAGAGCAGAGGAGGAGAGTGAAGAGAGAAGAGCAGAGGAGGAGAGTGAAGAGAGAAGAGCAGAGGAGGACAGTGGAGAGAGAAGAGCAGAGGAGGACAGTGGAGAGAGAAGAGCAGAGGAGGAGAGTGAAGAGAGAAAAGCAGAGGAGGAGAGCGGAGAGAGAAGAGAGAAGAGCAGAGGAGGAGAGTGAAGAGATAAGAGCAGAGGAGGAGAGTGGAGAGAGAAGAGAGAAGAGCAGAGGAGGAGAGCTGAGAGAGAAGAGCAGAGGAGGAGAGCGGAGAGAGAAGAGCAGAGGAGGAGAGTGGGGAGAGAAGAGAGAAGAGCAGAGGAGGAGAGTGAAGAGAGAAGAGCAGAGGAGGAGAGCGGAGAGCGGAGAGAGAAGAGAGAAGAGCAGAGGAGGAGAGTGAAGAGATAAGAGCAGAGGAGGAGAGCGGAGAGAGAAGAGCAGAGGAGGAGAGTGAAGAGAGACGAGAGAAGAGCAGAGGAGGAGAGTGAAGAGAGAAGAGCAGAGGAGGAGAATGAAGAGAGAACAGCAGAGGAGAGTGGAGAGAGAAGAGAGAAGAGCAGAGGAGGAGAGTGAAGACAGAAGAGCAGAGGAGGAGAGTGGAGAGAGAAGAGCAGAGGAGGAGAGTGGAGAGAGAAGAGAGAAGAGCAGAGGAGGAGAGTGAAGACAGAAGAGCAGAGGAGGAGAGTGGAGAGAGAAGAGAGAAGAGCAGAGGAGGAGAGTGAAGAGATAAGAGCAGAGGAGGAGAGTGGAGAGAGAAGAGAGAAGAGCAGAGGAGGAGAGTGGAGAGAGAAGAGAGAAGAGCAAAGGAGGAGAGTGAAGAGATAAGAGCAGAGGAGGAGAGTGGAGAGAGAAGAGAGAAGAGCAGAGGAGGAGAGCTGAGAGAGAAGAGCAGAGGAGGAGAGCGGAGAGAGAAGAGCAGAGGAGGAGAGTGGGGAGAGAAGAGAGAAGAGCAGAGGAGGAGAGTGAAGAGAGAAGAGCAGAGGAGGAGAGCGGAGAGCGGAGAGAGAAGAGAGAAGAGCAGAGGAGGAGAGTGAGCAGAGGAGAGTGGAGAGAGAAGAGCAGAGGAGGAGAGTGAGCAGAGGAGAGTGGAGAGAGAAGAGCAGAGGAGAGTGGAGAGAGAAGAGCAGAGGAGGAGAGTGAAGAGAGAAGAGCAGAGGAGGAGAGTGGAGAGAGAAGAGAGAAGAGCAGAGGAGGACAGTGGAGAGAGAAGAGCAGAGGAGGACAGTGGAGAGAGAAGAGCAGAGTGAAGAGAGAAGAGCAGAGAAGGAGAGTGGAGAGAGAAGTGCAGAGGAGGAGAGCGGAGAGCGGAGAGAGAAGAGAGAAGAGCAGAGGAGGAGAGTGAGCAGAGGAGAGTGGAGAGAGAAGAGCAGAGGAGAGTGGAGAGAGAAGAGCAGAGGAGGAGAGTGAAGAGAGAAGAGCAGAGGAGGAGAGCGGAGAGAGAAGAGCAGAGGAGGAGAGTGAAGAGAGACGAGAGAAGAGCAGAGGAGGAGAGTGAAGAGAGAAGAGCAGAGGAGGAGAGTGAAGAGAGAAGAGCAGAGGAGGACAGTGGAGAGAGAAGAGCAGAGGAGGACAGTGGAGAGAGAAGAGCAGAGGAGGAGAGTGAAGAGAGAAAAGCAGAGGAGGAGAGCGGAGAGAGAAGAGCAGAGGAGGAGAGTGAAGGGAGACGAGACAAGAGCAGAGGAGGAGAGTGAAGAGGGAAGAGCAGAGGAGGAGAGTGAAGAAGGAAGAGCAGAGGAGGAGAGTGGGGAGAGAAGAGAGAAGAGCAGAGGAGGAGAGTGAAGAGAGAAGAGCAGAGGAGGAGAGCGGAGAGAGAAGAGCAGAGGAGGAGAGTGAAGAGATAAGAGCAGAGGAGGAGAGCGGAGAGAGAAGAGCAGAGGAGGAGAGTGAAGGGAGAAGAGCAGAGGAGGAGAGTGAAGAGATAAGAGCAGAGGAGGAGAGTGGAGAGAGAAGAGAGAAGAGCAGAGGAGGAGAATGAAGAGAGCAGAGGAGGAGAGTGAGCAGAGGAGAGTGGAGAGAGAAGAGCAGAAGAGGAGAGTGAGCAGAGGAGAGTGGAGAGAGAAGAGCAGAGGAGAGTGGAGAGAGAAGAGCAGAGGAGGAGAGTGAAGAGAGAAGAGCAGAGGAGGAGAGTGGAGAGAGAAGAGAGAAGAGCAGAGGAGGAGAGTGAAGACAGAAGAGCAGAGGAGGAGAGTGGAGAGAGAAGAGAGAAGAGCAGAGGAGGAGAGTGAAGAGATAAGAGCAGAGGAGGAGAGTGGAGAGAGAAGAGAGAAGAGCAGAGGAGGAGAGTGGAGAGAGAAGAGAGAAGAGCAGAGGAGGAGAGTGAAGAGATAAGAGCAGAGGAGGAGAGTGGAGAGAGAAGAGAGAAGAGCAGAGGAGGAGAGCTGAGAGAGAAGAGCAGAGGAGGAGAGCGGAGAGAGAAGAGCAGAGGAGGAGAGTGGGGAGAGAAGAGAGAAGAGCAGAGGAGGAGAGTGAAGAGAGAAGAGCAGAGGAGGAGAGCGGAGAGCGGAGAGAGAAGAGAGAAGAGCAGAGGAGGAGAGTGAAGAGATAAGAGCAGAGGAGGAGAGCGGAGAGAGAAGAGCAGAGGAGGAGAGTGAAGAGAGACGAGAGAAGAGCAGAGGAGGAGAGTGAAGAGAGAAGAGCAGAGGAGGAGAATGAAGAGAGAACAGCAGAGGAGAGTGGAGAGAGAAGAGAGAAGAGCAGAGGAGGAGAGTGAAGACAGAAGAGCAGAGGAGGAGAGTGGAGAGAGAAGAGCAGAGGAGGAGAGTGGAGAGAGAAGAGAGAAGAGCAGAGGAGGAGAGTGAAGACAGAAGAGCAGAGGAGGAGAGTGGAGAGAGAAGAGAGAAGAGCAGAGGAGGAGAGTGAAGAGATAAGAGCAGAGGAGGAGAGTGGAGAGAGAAGAGAGAAGAGCAGAGGAGGAGAGTGGAGAGAGAAGAGAGAAGAGCAGAGGAGGAGAGTGAAGAGATAAGAGCAGAGGAGGAGAGTGGAGAGAGAAGAGAGAAGAGCAGAGGAGGAGAGCTGAGAGAGAAGAGCAGAGGAGGAGAGCGGAGAGAGAAGAGCAGAGGAGGAGAGTGGGGAGAGAAGAGAGAAGAGCAGAGGAGGAGAGTGAAGAGAGAAGAGCAGAGGAGGAGAGCGGAGAGCGGAGAGAGAAGAGAGAAGAGCAGAGGAGGAGAGTGAGCAGAGGAGAGTGGAGAGAGAAGAGCAGAGGAGGAGAGTGAGCAGAGGAGAGTGGAGAGAGAAGAGCAGAGGAGAGTGGAGAGAGAAGAGCAGAGGAGGAGAGTGAAGAGAGAAGAGCAGAGGAGGAGAGTAGAGAGAGAAGAGAGAAGAGCAGAGGAGGACAGTGGAGAGAGAAGAGCAGAGGAGGACAGTGGAGAGAGAAGAGCAGAGTGAAGAGAGAAGAGCAGAGAAGGAGAGTGGAGAGAGAAGTGCAGAGGAGGAGAGCGGAGAGCGGAGAGAGAAGAGAGAAGAGCAGAGGAGGAGAGTGAGCAGAGGAGAGTGGAGAGAGAAGAGCAATGGAGAGTGGAGAGAGAAGAGCAGAGGAGGAGAGTGAAGAGAGAAGAGCAGAGGAGGAGAGCGGAGAGAGAAGAGCAGAGGAGGAGAGTGAAGAGAGACGAGAGAAGAGCAGAGGAGGAGAGTGAAGAGAGAAGAGCAGAGGAGGAGAGTGAAGAGAGAAGAGCAGAGGAGGACAGTGGAGAGAGAAGAGCAGAGGAGGACAGTGGAGAGAGAAGAGCAGAGGAGGAGAGTGAAGAGAGAAAAGCAGAGGAGGAGAGCGGAGAGAGAAGAGCAGAGGAGGAGAGTGAAGGGAGACGAGACAAGAGCAGAGGAGGAGAGTGAAGAGGGAAGAGCAGAGGAGGAGAGTGAAGAAGGAAGAGCAGAGGAGGAGAGTGGGGAGAGAAGAGAGAAGAGCAGAGGAGGAGAGTGAAGAGAGAAGAGCAGAGGAGGAGAGCGGAGAGAGAAGAGCAGAGGAGGAGAGTGAAGAGATAAGAGCAGAGGAGGAGAGCGGAGAGAGAAGAGCAGAGGAGGAGAGTGAAGGGAGAAGAGCAGAGGAGGAGAGTGAAGAGATAAGAGCAGAGGAGGAGAGTGGAGAGAGAAGAGAGAAGAGCAGAGGAGGAGAATGAAGAGAGCAGAGGAGGAGAGTGAGCAGAGGAGAGTGGAGAGAGAAGAGCAGAAGAGGAGAGTGAGCAGAGGAGAGTGGAGAGAGAAGAGCAGAGGAGAGTGGAGAGAGAAGAGCAGAGGAGGAGAGTGAAGAGAGAAGAGCAGAGGAGGAGAGTGGAGAGAGAAGAGAGAAGAGCAGAGGAGGAGAGTGAAGACAGAAGAGCAGAGGAGGAGAGTGGAGAGAGAAGAGAGAAGAGCAGAGGAGGAGAGTGAAGAGATAAGAGCAGAGGAGGAGAGTGGAGAGAGAAGAGAGAAGAGCAGAGGAGGAGAGTGGAGAGAGAAGAGAGAAGAGCAGAGGAGGAGAGTGAAGAGATAAGAGCAGAGGAGGAGAGTGGAGAGAGAAGAGAGAAGAGCAGAGGAGGAGAGCTGAGAGAGAAGAGCAGAGGAGGAGAGCGGAGAGAGAAGAGCAGAGGAGGAGAGTGAAGAAGGAAGCGCAGAGGAGGAGAGTGGGGAGAGAAGAGAGAAGAGCAGAGGAGGAGAGTGAAGAGAGAAGAGCAGAGGAGGAGAGCGGAGAGAGAAGAGCAGAGGAGGAGAGTGAAGGGAGAAGAGAAGAGGAGGAGAGTGAAGAGATAAGAGCAGAGGAGGAGAGTGGAGAGAGAAGAGAGAAGAGCAGAGGAGGAGAGTGAAGAGATAAGAGCAGAGGAGGAGAGTGGAGAGAGAAGAGCAGAGGAGGAGAGTGAAGAGAAGAGCAGAGGAGGAGAGTGGAGAGAGAAGAGAGAAGAGCAGAGGAGGAGAGTGAAGAGATAAGAGCAGAGGAGGAGAGTGGAGAGAGAAGAGAGAAGAGCAGAGGAGGAGAGCTGAGAGAGAAGAGCAGAGGAGGAGAGCGGAGAGAGAAGAGCAGAGGAGGAGAGTGAAGAAGGAAGCGCAGAGGAGGAGAGTGGGGAGAGAAGAGAGAAGAGCAGAGGAGGAGAGTGAAGAGAGAAGAGCAGAGGAGGAGAGCGGAGAGAGAAGAGCAGAGGAGGAGAGTGAAGGGAGAAGAGAAGAGGAGGAGAGTGAAGAGATAAGAGCAGAGGAGGAGAGTGGAGAGAGAAGAGAGAAGAGCAGAGGAGGAGAGTGAAGAGATAAGAGCAGAGGAGGAGAGTGGAGAGAGAAGAGCAGAGGAGGAGAGTGAAGAGAAGAGCAGAGGAGGAGAGTGGAGAGAGAAGAGAGAAGAGCAGAGGAGGAGAGTGAAGAGATAAGAGCAGAGGAGGAGAGTGGAGAGAGAAGAGAGAAGAGCAGAGGAGGAGAGCTGAGAGAGAAGAGCAGAGGAGGAGAGCGGAGAGAGAAGAGCAGAGGAGGAGAGTGAAGAAGGAAGAGCAGAGGAGGAGAGTGGGGAGAGAAGAGAGAAGAGCAGAGGAGGAGAGTGAAGAGAGAAGAGCAGAGGAGGAGAGCGGAGAGAGAAGAGAGAAGAGCAGAGGAGGAGAGTGAGCAGAGGAGAGTGGAGAGAGAAGAGCAGAGGAGGAGAGTGAGCAGAGGAGAGTGGAGAGAGAAGAGCAGAGGAGAGTGGAGAGAGAAGAGCAGAGGAGGAGAGTGAAGAGAGAAGAGCAGAGGAGGAGAGTGAAGAGAGAAGAGCAGAGGAGGACAGTGGAGAGAGAAGAGCAGAGGAGGACAGTGGAGAGAGAAGAGCAGAGTGAAGAGAGAAGAGCAGAGAAGGAGAGTGGAGAGAGAAGAGCAGAGGAGGAGAGCGGAGAGCGGAGAGAGAAGAGAGAAGAGCAGAGGAGGAGAGTGAGCAGAGGAGAGTGGAGAGAGAAGAGCAGAGGAGGAGAGTGAGCAGAGGAGAGTGGAGAGAGAAGAGCAGAGGAGGAGAGCGGAGAGAGAAGAGCAGAGGAGGAGAGTGAAGAGAGACGAGAGAAGAGCAGAGGAGGAGAGTGAAGAGAGAAGAGCAGAGGAGGAGAATGAAGAGAGAACAGCAGAGGAGAGTGGAGAGAGAAGAGAGAAGAGCAGAGGAGGAGAGTGAAGACAGAAGAGCAGAGGAGGAGAGTGAAGAGAGAAGAGCAGAGGAGGAGAGTGGAGAGAGAAGAGAGAAGAGCAGAGGAGGAGAGTGAAGACAGAAGAGCAGAGGAGGAGAGTGGAGAGAGAAGAGAGAAGAGCAGAGGAGGAGAGTGAAGAGATAAGAGCAGAGGAGGAGAGTGGAGAGAGAAGAGAGAAGAGCAGAGGAGGAGAGTGAAGAGAAGAGCAGAGGAGGAGAGTGGAGAGAGAAGAGAGAAGAGCAGAGGAGGAGAGTGAAGAGATAAGAGCAGAGGAGGAGAGTGGAGAGAGAAGAGAGAAGAGCAGAGGAGGAGAGCTGAGAGAAAAGAGCAGAGGAGGAGAGCGGAGAGAGAAGAGCAGAGGAGGAGAGTGGGGAGAGAAGAGAGAAGAGCAGAGGAGGAGAGTGAAGAGAGAAGAGCAGAGGAGGAGAGCGGAGAGCGGAGAGAGAAGAGAGAAGAGCAGAGGAGGAGAGTGAGCAGAGGAGAGTGGAGAGAGAAGAGCAGAGGAGGAGAGTGAGCAGAGGAGAGTGGAGAGAGAAGAGCAGAGGAGAGTGGAGAGAGAAGAGCAGAGGAGGAGAGTGAAGAGAGAAGAGCAGAGGAGGAGAGTGGAGAGAGAAGAGAGAAGAGCAGAGGAGGACAGTGGAGAGAGAAGAGCAGAGGAGGACAGTGGAGAGAGAAGAGCAGAGTGAAGAGAGAAGAGCAGAGAAGGAGAGTGGAGAGAGAAGAGCAGAGGAGGAGAGCGGAGAGCGGAGAGAGAAGAGAGAAGAGCAGAGGAGGAGAGTGAGCAGAGGAGAGTGGAGAGAGAAGAGCAGAGGAGGAGAGTGAGCAGAGGAGAGTGGAGAGAGAAGAGCAGAGGAGAGTGGAGAGAGAAGAGCAGAGGAGGAGAGTGAAGAGAGAAGAGCAGAGGAGGAGAGCGGAGAGAGAAGAGCAGAGGAGGAGAGTGAAGAGAGACGAGAGAAGAGCAGAGGAGGAGAGTGAAGAGAGAAGAGCAGAGGAGGAGAGTGAAGAGAGAAGAGCAGAGGAGGACAGTGGAGAGAGAAGAGCAGAGGAGGACAGTGGAGAGAGAAGAGCAGAGGAGGAGAGTGAAGAGAGAAAAGCAGAGGAGGAGAGCGGAGAGAGAAGAGCAGAGGAGGAGAGTGAAGGGAGACGAGACAAGAGCAGAGGAGGAGAGTGAAGAGGGAAGAGCAGAGGAGGAGAGTGAAGAAGGAAGAGCAGAGGAGGAGAGTGGGGAGAGAAGAGAGAAGAGCAGAGGAGGAGAGTGAAGAGAGAAGAGCAGAGGAGGAGAGCGGAGAGAGAAGAGAGAAGAGCAGAGGAGGAGAGTGAGCAGAGGAGAGTGGAGAGAGAAGAGCAGAGGAGGAGAGTGAGCAGAGGAGAGTGGAGAGAGAAGAGCAGAGGAGAGTGGAGAGAGAAGAGCAGAGGAGGAGAGTGAAGAGAGAAGAGCAGAGGAGGGAGTGAAGAGAGAAGAGCAGAGGAGGACAGTGGAGAGAGAAGAGCAGAGGAGGACAGTGGAGAGAGAAGAGCAGAGTGAAGAGAGAAGAGCAGAGAAGGAGAGTGGAGAGAGAAGTGCAGAGGAGGAGAGCGGAGAGAGAAGAGAGAAGAGCAGAGGAGGAGAGTGAGCAGAGGAGAGTGGAGAGAGAAGAGCAGAGGAGGAGAGTGAGCAGAGGAGAGTGGAGAGAGAAGAGCAGAGGAGAGTGGAGAGAGAAGAGCAGAGGAGGAGAGTGAAGAGAGAAGAGCAGAGGAGGAGAGCGGAGAGAGAAGAGCAGAGGAGGAGAGTGAAGAGAGACGAGAGAAGAGCAGAGGAGGAGAGTGAAGAGAGAAGAGCAGAGGAGGAGAGTGAAGAGAGAAGAGCAGAGGAGGACAGTGGAGAGAGAAGAGCAGAGGAGGACAGTGGAGAGAGAAGAGCAGAGGAGGAGAGTGAAGAGAGAAAAGCAGAGGAGGAGAGCGGAGAGAGAAGAGCAGAGGAGGAGAGTGAAGGGAGACGAGACAAGAGCAGAGGAGGAGAGTGAAGAGGGAAGAGCAGAGGAGGAGAGTGAAGAAGGAAGAGCAGAGGAGGAGAGTGGGGAGAGAAGAGAGAAGAGCAGAGGAGGAGAGTGAAGAGAGAAGAGCAGAGGAGGAGAGCGGAGAGAGAAGAGCAGAGGAGGAGAGTGAGCAGAGGAGAGTGGAGAGAGAAGAGCAGAGGAGGAGAGTGAGCAGAGGAGAGTGGAGAAGAGACGAGACAAGAGCAGAGGAGGAGAGTGAAGAGAGAAGAGCAGAGGAGGAGAGTGAAGAAGGAAGAGCAGAGGAGGAGAGTGGGGAGAGAAGAGAGAAGAGCAGAGGAGGAGAGTGAAGAGAGAAGAGCAGAGGAGGAGAGCGGAGAGAGAAGAGAGAAGAGCAGAGGAGGAGAGTGAGCAGAGGAGAGTGGAGAGAGAAGAGCAGAGGAGGAGAGTGAGCAGAGGAGAGTGGAGAGGCAGAGGAGGAGAGTGAGCAGAGGAGAGTGGAGAGAGAAGAGCAGAGGAGAGTGGAGAGAGAAGAGCAGAGGAGGAGAGTGAAGAGAGAAGAGCAGAGGAGGAGAGCGGAGAGAGAAGGCAGAGGAGGAGAGTGAAGAGAGACGAGAGAAGAGCAGAGGAGGAGAGTGAAGAGAGAAGAGCAGAGGAGGAGAGTGAAGAGAGAAGAGCAGAGGAGGACAGTGGAGAGAGAAGAGCAGAGGAGGACAGTGGAGAGAGAAGAGCAGAGGAGGAGAGTGAAGAGAGAAAAGCAGAGGAGGAGAGCGGAGAGAGAAGAGCAGAGGAGGAGAGTGAAGGGAGACGAGACAAGAGCAGAGGAGGAGAGTGAAGAGGGAAGAGCAGAGGAGGAGAGTGAAGAAGGAAGAGCAGAGGAGGAGAGTGGGGAGAGAAGAGAGAAGAGCAGAGGAGGAGAGTGAAGAGAGAAGAGCAGAGGAGGAGAGCGGAGAGAGAAGAGCAGAGGAGGAGAGTGAGCAGAGGAGAGTGGAGAGAGAAGAGCAGAGGAGGAGAGTGAGCAGAGGAGAGTGGAGAAAGAAGAGCAGAGGAGAGTGGAGAGAGAAGAGCAGAGGAGGAGAGTGAAGAGAGAAGAGCAGAGGAGGAGAGTGAAGAGAGAAGAGCAGAGGAGGACAGTGGAGAGAGAAGAGCAGAGGAGGACAGTGGAGAGAGAAGAGCAGAGTGAAGAGAGAAGAGCAGAGAAGGAGAGTGGAGAGAGAAGAGCAGAGGAGGAGAGCGGAGAGCGGAGAGAGAAGAGAGAAGAGCAGAGGAGGAGAGTGAGCAGAGGAGAGTGGAGAGAGAAGAGCAGAGGAGGAGAGTGAGCAGAGGAGAGTGGAGAGAGAAGAGCAGAGGAGGAGAGCGGAGAGAGAAGAGCAGAGGAGGAGAGTGAAGAGAGACGAGAGAAGAGCAGAGGAGGAGAGTGAAGAGAGAAGAGCAGAGGAGGAGAATGAAGAGAGAACAGCAGAGGAGAGTGGAGAGAGAAGAGAGAAGAGCAGAGGAGGAGAGTGAAGACAGAAGAGCAGAGGAGGAGAGTGAAGAGAGAAGAGCAGAGGAGGAGAGTGGAGAGAGAAGAGAGAAGAGCAGAGGAGGAGAGTGAAGACAGAAGAGCAGAGGAGGAGAGTGGAGAGAGAAGAGAGAAGAGCAGAGGAGGAGAGTGAAGAGATAAGAGCAGAGGAGGAGAGTGGAGAGAGAAGAGAGAAGAGCAGAGGAGGAGAGTGAAGAGAGCAGAGGAGGAGAGTGAGCAGAGGAGAGAGGAGAGAGAAGAGCAGAGGAGGAGAGTGAGCAGAGGAGAGTGGAGAGAGAAGAGCAGAGGAGAGTGGAGAGAGAAGAGCAGAGGAGGAGAGTGAAGAGAGAAGAGCAGAGGAGGAGAGTGGAGAGAGAAGAGAGAAGAGCAGAGGAGGAGAGTGGAGAGAGAAGAGAGAAGAGCAGAGGAGGAGAGTGAAGAGATAAGAGCAGAGGAGGAGAGCGGAGAGAGAAGAGCAGAGGAGGAGAGTGAAGGGAGAAGAGCAGAGGAGGAGAGTGAAGAGATAAGAGCAGAGGAGGAGAGTGGAGAGAGAAGAGAGAAGAGCAGAGGAGGAGAATGAAGAGAGCAGAGGAGGAGAGTGAGCAGAGGAGAGTGGAGAGAGAAGAGCAGAGGAGGAGAGTGAGCAGAGGAGAGTGGAGAGAAAAGAGCAGAGGAGAGTGGAGAGAGAAGAGCAGAGGAGGAGAGTGAAGAGAGAAGAGCAGAGGAGGAGAGTGGAGAGAGAAGAGAGAAGAGCAGAGGAGGAGAGTGAAGACAGAAGAGCAGAGGAGGAGAGTGGAGAGAGAAGAGAGAAGAGCAGAGGAGGAGAGTGAAGAGATAAGAGCAGAGGAGGAGAGTGGAGAGAGAAGAGCAGAGGAGGAGAGTGAAGAGAAGAGCAGAGGAGGAGAGTGGAGAGAGAAGAGAGAAGAGCAGAGGAGGAGAGTGAAGAGATAAGAGCAGAGGAGGAGAGTGGAGAGAGAAGAGAGAAGAGCAGAGGAGGAGAGCTGAGAGAGAAGAGCAGAGGAGGAGAGCGGAGAGAGAAGAGCAGAGGAGGAGAGTGAAGAAGGAAGAGCAGAGGAGGAGAGTGGGGAGAGAAGAGAGAAGAGCAGAGGAGGAGAGTGAAGAGAGAAGAGCAGAGGAGGAGAGCGGAGAGAGAAGAGAGAAGAGCAGAGGAGGAGAGTGAGCAGAGGAGAGTGGAGAGAGAAGAGCAGAGGAGGAGAGTGAGCAGAGGAGAGTGGAGAGAGAAGAGCAGAGGAGAGTGGAGAGAGAAGAGCAGAGGAGGAGAGTGAAGAGAGAAGAGCAGAGGAGGAGAGTGAAGAGAGAAGAGCAGAGGAGGACAGTGGAGAGAGAAGAGCAGAGGAGGACAGTGGAGAGAGAAGAGCAGAGTGAAGAGAGAAGAGCAGAGAAGGAGAGTGGAGAGAGAAGAGCAGAGGAGGAGAGCGGAGAGCGGAGAGAGAAGAGAGAAGAGCAGAGGAGGAGAGTGAGCAGAGGAGAGTGGAGAGAGAAGAGCAGAGGAGGAGAGTGAGCAGAGGAGAGTGGAGAGAGAAGAGCAGAGGAGGAGAGCGGAGAGAGAAGAGCAGAGGAGGAGAGTGAAGAGAGACGAGAGAAGAGCAGAGGAGGAGAGTGAAGAGAGAAGAGCAGAGGAGGAGAATGAAGAGAGAACAGCAGAGGAGAGTGGAGAGAGAAGAGAGAAGAGCAGAGGAGGAGAGTGAAGACAGAAGAGCAGAGGAGGAGAGTGAAGAGAGAAGAGCAGAGGAGGAGAGTGGAGAGAGAAGAGAGAAGAGCAGAGGAGGAGAGTGAAGACAGAAGAGCAGAGGAGGAGAGTGGAGAGAGAAGAGAGAAGAGCAGAGGAGGAGAGTGAAGAGATACGAGCAGAGGAGGAGTGGAGAGAGAAGAGAGAAGAGCAGAGGAGGAGAGTGAAGAGAAGAGCAGAGGAGGAGAGTGGAGAGAGAAGAGAGAAGAGCAGAGGAGGAGAGTGAAGAGATAAGAGCAGAGGAGGAGAGTGGAGAGAGAAGAGAGAAGAGCAGAGGAGGAGAGCTGAGAGAAAAGAGCAGAGGAGGAGAGCGGAGAGAGAAGAGCAGAGGAGGAGAGTGGGGAGAGAAGAGAGAAGAGCAGAGGAGGAGAGTGAAGAGAGAAGAGCAGAGGAGGAGAGCGGAGAGCGGAGAGAGAAGAGAGAAGAGCAGAGGAGGAGAGTGAGCAGAGGAGAGTGGAGAGAGAAGAGCAGAGGAGGAGAGTGAGCAGAGGAGAGTGGAGAGAGAAGAGCAGAGGAGAGTGGAGAGAGAAGAGCAGAGGAGGAGAGTGAAGAGAGAAGAGCAGAGGAGGAGAGTGGAGAGAGAAGAGAGAAGAGCAGAGGAGGACAGTGGAGAGAGAAGAGCAGAGGAGGACAGTGGAGAGAGAAGAGCAGAGTGAAGAGAGAAGATCAGAGAAGGAGAGTGGAGAGAGAAGAGCAGAGGAGGAGAGCGGAGAGCGGAGAGAGAAGAGAGAAGAGCAGAGGAGGAGAGTGAGCACAGGAGAGTGGAGAGAGAAGAGCAGAGGAGAGTGGAGAGAGAAGAGCAGAGGAGGAGAGTGAAGAGAGAAGAGCAGAGGAGGAGAGCGGAGAGAGAAGAGCAGAGGAGGAGAGTGAAGAGAGACGAGAGAAGAGCAGAGGAGGAGAGTGAAGAGAGAAGAGCAGAGGAGGAGAGTGAAGAGAGAAGAGCAGAGGAGGACAGTGGAGAGAGAAGAGCAGAGGAGGACAGTGGAGAGAGAAGAGCAGAGGAGGAGAGTGAAGAGAGAAAAGCAGAGGAGGAGAGCGGAGAGAGAAGAGCAGAGGAGGAGAGTGAAGGGAGACGAGACAAGAGCAGAGGAGGAGAGTGAAGAGGGAAGAGCAGAGGAGGAGAGTGAAGAAGGAAGAGCAGAGGAGGAGAGTGGGGAGAGAAGAGAGAAGAGCAGAGGAGGAGAGTGAAGAGAGAAGAGCAGAGGAGGAGAGCGGAGAGAGAAGAGCAGAGGAGGAGAGTGAGCAGAGGAGAGTGGAGAGAGAAGAGCAGAGGAGGAGAGTGAGCAGAGGAGAGTGGAGAGAGAAGAGCAGAGGAGAGTGGAGAGAGAAGAGCAGAGGAGGAGAGTGAAGAGAGAAGAGCAGAGGAGGGAGTGAAGAGAGAAGAGCAGAGGAGGACAGTGGAGAGAGAAGAGCAGAGGAGGACAGTGGAGAGAGAAGAGCAGAGTGAAGAGAGAAGAGCAGAGAAGGAGAGTGGAGAGAGAAGTGCAGAGGAGGAGAGCGGAGAGAGAAGAGAGAAGAGCAGAGGAGGAGAGTGAGCAGAGGAGAGTGGAGAGAGAAGAGCAGAGGAGGAGAGTGAGCAGAGGAGAGTGGAGAGAGAAGAGCAGAGGAGAGTGGAGAGAGAAGAGCAGAGGAGGAGAGTGAAGAGAGAAGAGCAGAGGAGGAGAGCGGAGAGAGAAGAGCAGAGGAGGAGAGTGAAGAGAGACGAGAGAAGAGCAGAGGAGGAGAGTGAAGAGAGAAGAGCAGAGGAGGAGAGTGAAGAGAGAAGAGCAGAGGAGGACAGTGGAGAGAGAAGAGCAGAGGAGGACAGTGGAGAGAGAAGAGCAGAGGAGGAGAGTGAAGAGAGAAAAGCAGAGGAGGAGAGCGGAGAGAGAAGAGCAGAGGAGGAGAGTGAAGGGAGACGAGACAAGAGCAGAGGAGGAGAGTGAAGAGGGAAGAGCAGAGGAGGAGAGTGAAGAAGGAAGAGCAGAGGAGGAGAGTGGGGAGAGAAGAGAGAAGAGCAGAGGAGGAGAGTGAAGAGAGAAGAGCAGAGGAGGAGAGCGGAGAGAGAAGAGCAGAGGAGGAGAGTGAGCAGAGGAGAGTGGAGAGAGAAGAGCAGAGGAGGAGAGTGAGCAGAGGAGAGTGGAGAAAGAAGAGCAGAGGAGAGTGGAGAGAGAAGAGCAGAGGAGGAGAGTGAAGAGAGAAGAGCAGAGGAGGAGAGTGAAGAGAGAAGAGCAGAGGAGGACAGTGGAGAGAGAAGAGCAGAGGAGGACAGTGGAGAGAGAAGAGCAGAGTGAAGAGAGAAGAGCAGAGAAGGAGAGTGGAGAGAGAAGAGCAGAGGAGGAGAGCGGAGAGCGGAGAGAGAAGAGAGAAGAGCAGAGGAGGAGAGTGAGCAGAGGAGAGTGGAGAGAGAAGAGCAGAGGAGGAGAGTGAGCAGAGGAGAGTGGAGAGAGAAGAGCAGAGGAGAGTGGAGAGAGAAGAGCAGAGGAGGAGAGCGGAGAGAGAAGAGCAGAGAAGGAGAGTGAAGAGAGACGAGAGAAGAGCAGAGGAGGAGAGTGAAGAGAGAAGAGCAGAGGAGGAGAGTGAAGAGAGAAGAGCAGAGGAGGACAGTGGAGAGAGAAGAGCAGAGTGAAGAGAGAAGAGCAGAGAAGGAGAGTGAAGAGAGAAGAGCAGAGGAGGACAGTGGAGAGAGAAGAGCAGAGGAGGAGAGTGGAGAGAGAAGAGAGAAGAGCAGAGGAGGAGAGTGAAGACAGAAGAGCAGAGGAGGAGAGTGGAGAGAGAAGAGAGAAGAGCAGAGGAGGAGAGTGAAGAGATAAGAGCAGAGGAGGAGAGTGGAGAGAGAAGAGAGAAGAGCAGAGGAGGAGAGTGAAGAGAAGAGCAGAGGAGGAGAGTGGAGAGAGAAGAGAGAAGAGCAGAGGAGGAGAGTGAGCAGAGAAGAGCAGAGGAGGAGAGTGAAGAGAGAGGAGCAGAGGAGGAGAGTGAAGAGAGAGGAGCAGAGGAGGAGAGTGAAGAGAGAGGAGCAGAGAAGGAGAGTGAAGAGAGAAGAGCAGAGGAGGAGAGTGAGCAGAGGAGAGTGGAGAGAGAATAGCAGAGGAGGAGAGTGAGCAGAGAAGAGCAGAGGAGGAGAGTGAAGAGTGAAGAGATAAGAGCAGAGGAGGAGAGTGGAGAGAGAAGAGAGAAGAGCAGAGGAGAGTGAAGAGAGAAGAGCAGAGGAGGAGAGCGGAGAGAGAAGAGCAGAGGAGGAGAGTGAAGGGAGAAGAGCAGAGGAGGAGAGTGAAGAGATAAGAGCAGAGGAGGAGAGTGGAGAGAGAAGAGAGAAGAGCAGAGGAGGAGAATGAAGAGAGCAGAGGAGGAGAGTGAGCAGAGGAGAGAGGAGAGAGAAGAGCAGAGGAGGAGAGTGAGCAGAGGAGAGTGGAGAGAGAAGAGCAGAGGAGAGTGTGAGCAGAGGAGAGTGGAGAGAGAAGAGCAGAGGAGAGTGGAGAGAGAAGAGCAGAGGAGGAGAGTGAAGAGAGAAGAGCAGAGGAGGGAGTGAAGAGAGAAGAGCAGAGGAGGACAGTGGAGAGAGAAGAGCAGAGGAGGACAGTGGAGAGAGAAGAGCAGAGTGAAGAGAGAAGAGCAGAGAAGGAGAGTGGAGAGAGAAGTGCAGAGGAGGAGAGCGGAGAGAGAAGAGAGAAGAGCAGAGGAGGAGAGTGAGCAGAGGAGAGTGGAGAGAGAAGAGCAGAGGAGGAGAGTGAGCAGAGGAGAGTGGAGAGAGAAGAGCAGAGGAGAGTGGAGAGAGAAGAGCAGAGGAGGAGAGTGAAGAGAGAAGAGCAGAGGAGGAGAGCGGAGAGAGAAGAGCAGAGGAGGAGAGTGAAGAGAGACGAGAGAAGAGCAGAGGAGGAGAGTGAAGAGAGAAGAGCAGAGGAGGAGAGTGAAGAGAGAAGAGCAGAGGAGGACAGTGGAGAGAGAAGAGCAGAGGAGGACAGTGGAGAGAGAAGAGCAGAGGAGGAGAGTGAAGAGAGAAAAGCAGAGGAGGAGAGCGGAGAGAGAAGAGCAGAGGAGGAGAGTGAAGGGAGACGAGACAAGAGCAGAGGAGGAGAGTGAAGAGGGAAGAGCAGAGGAGGAGAGTGAAGAAGGAAGAGCAGAGGAGGAGAGTGGGGAGAGAAGAGAGAAGAGCAGAGGAGGAGAGTGAAGAGAGAAGAGCAGAGGAGGAGAGCGGAGAGAGAAGAGCAGAGGAGGAGAGTGAGCAGAGGAGAGTGGAGAGAGAAGAGCAGAGGAGGAGAGTGAGCAGAGGAGAGTGGAGAGAGAAGAGCAGAGGAGAGTGGAGAGAGAAGAGCAGAGGAGGAGAGTGAAGAGAGAAGAGCAGAGGAGGAGAGTGAAGAGAGAAGAGCAGAGGAGGACAGTGGAGAGAGAAGAGCAGAGGAGGACAGTGGAGAGAGAAGAGCAGAGTGAAGAGAGAAGAGCAGAGAAGGAGAGTGGAGAGAGAAGAGCAGAGGAGGAGAGCGGAGAGCGGAGAGAGAAGAGAGAAGAGCAGAGGAGGAGAGTGAGCAGAGGAGAGTGGAGAGAGAAGAGCAGAGGAGGAGAGTGAGCAGAGGAGAGTGGAGAGAGAAGAGCAGAGGAGAGTGGAGAGAGAAGAGCAGAGGAGGAGAGCGGAGAGAGAAGAGCAGAGAAGGAGAGTGAAGAGAGACGAGAGAAGAGCAGAGGAGGAGAGTGAAGAGAGAAGAGCAGAGGAGGAGAGTGAAGAGAGAAGAGCAGAGGAGGACAGTGGAGAGAGAAGAGCAGAGTGAAGAGAGAAGAGCAGAGAAGGAGAGTGAAGAGAGAAGAGCAGAGGAGGACAGTGGAGAGAGAAGAGCAGAGGAGGAGAGCGGAGAGAAGAGCAGAGGAGGAGAGTGAAGGGAGACGAGACAAGAGCAGAGGAGGAGAGTGAAGAGGGAAGAGCAGAGGAGGAGAGTGAAGAAGGAAGAGCAGAGGAGGAGAGTGGGGAGAGAAGAGAGAAGAGCAGAGGAGGAGAGTGAAGAGAGAAGAGCAGAGGAGGAGAGCGGAGAGAGAAGAGAGAAGAGCAGAGGAGGAGAGTGAGCAGAGGAGAGTGGAGAGAGAAGAGCAGAGGAGGAGAGTGAGCAGAGGAGAGTGGAGAGAGAAGAGCAGAGGAGAGTGGAGAGAGAAGAGCAGAGGAGGAGAGTGAAGAGAGAAGAGCAGAGGAGGGAGTGAAGAGAGAAGAGCAGAGGAGGACAGTGGAGAGAGAAGAGCAGAGGAGGACAGTGGAGAGAGAAGAGCAGAGTGAAGAGAGAAGAGCAGAGAAGGAGAGTGGAGAGAGAAGTGCAGAGGAGGAGAGCGGAGAGCGGAGAGAGAAAAGCAGAAGAGGAGAGTGAGAGGAGAGTGGAGAGAGAAGAGCAGAGGAGGAGAGTGAGCAGAGGAGAGTGGAGAGAGAAGAGCAGAGGAGAGTGTAGAGAGAAGAGCAGAGCGGAGAGAGAAGAGCAGAGGAGGAGAGTGAAGAGAGACGAGAGAAGAGCAGAGGAGGAGAGTGAAGAGAGAAGAGCAGAGGAGGAGAGTGAAGAGAGAAGAGCAGAGGAGGACAGTGGAGAGAGAAGAGCAGAGGAGGACAGTGGAGAGAGAAGAGCAGAGTGAAGAGAGAAGAGTAGAGAAGGAGAGTGGAGAGAGAAGAGCAGAGGAGGAGAGTGAAGAGAGAAAAGCAGAGGAGGAGAGCGGAGAGAGAAGAGCAGAGGAGGGGAGTGAAGGGAGACGAGACAAGAGCAGAGGAGGAGAGTGAAGAGGGGCGGCAGGTAGCCTCGATCTAGGTTGCCTCGATCTAGGTCGCTAGATCGAATCCCCAAGCTGACGAGGTCAAACTCTGTCATTCTACCCCTGAACAAGGCAGTTAACCCACTGTTTCCCGATAGGCCGTCATTGTAAGTAAGAATTTGTTCTTAACTGACTTGCCTAGTTAAATACAGAAGAGGAGAGGGCCTTTTATTAGGAGAGGGCATTTTATTAGTGTTTTGGTTAATCATTTCACATGACCTGGATCTTACGCTTTATTTTAGTAAGCCTTTTCCAGAAATGAGAATTAGACAAACAATTAAAGCAATTGTCTGAGGATGGTGCTGGATAATTTGATGAAAAAGTAAGGTCATGTGACATGATTAACCAAAACACAGTATTGTAGAAATGAAGAGGTCAAGGCTGAGAGATGAATAAATGATCAGGTTCTTGAGAAGGAGGAATCGCAGTAATGAGTGAAGTGTCTGTAGAGGGTATAATGACAATGAAACAGAAACAAAGCAGTGAGACAGTAAGGGAAATGTAGGGGAAGGTTCCATAATAATCATATGGTGATATAAGGAGGAAGAATGACAGTTGAAAAAGTGTATGCCACATGATGATGATGAAGATGATGACAGTGATGATGATGTGTTGAAAAGGGTCCTTACCATTGAAGTTTACCGCCCTGATGAAGGTCAGTAGCTCCTTGCCGTCAATGTTGGCCATGCGTGGACACAGGCCTGGGTATCCTGAGCAGAGCTCCCGATGCATTCGGTGTAGGGCGTGGGCCATGGCATATACAGCGTCCATCACAAACTGTACCTTCCCCTCCTGTTCGTAGGTTGAGTCACGACCTACCTTCTCCAGTCCTGGACAAGAGGAGAAAAACAGCAAGATAAACGCCACTGTTCAATAGACAGTTCTGTTGTTGACTGTCAAATTCTCCAGTTTTCGGCAGTTGTACTGAGTAGGTGTGAATTGAAGAATAAGGCAGTCAATACTTAAGACTCCCATGTTCGTGATCTATTCAATATGAATATCCCTGACTTTTTCACACAGTCCTTGTATGAATGATTACATCTCACAGTTGAATATAACATGTCACAATACATACATCTCACAATATAACTGTCAACCATTTTCACTTTAGGCACATGCAGACAGCACTAGCGTTTCAAATAGCATGTTGTGTCCCACTGTATGTATGCTTGTAATTAAGAGGATGTCGGAACCACTGCAAACAAAATAATTAACCTTTTTCATTACATTGATTTCAATTGACATTCCCTACAAGCACCAGTTATGTAATGTACATGACCCACTGCAGATCATTATGTTTCAGGTCTCCACTAGTGACATTGTTATGTTTCTCAAACTTTTCTTCAGATTCCTCTGGCCACAAACAGAGAAAAGAAGTTCAAAGAAAGTGTGTGGTGAACTATCTGGTCGAGCAAGCCCTCATTCAAGGATCTTGACATCTTTGCATTAATAGGCCCTTGTACATGAAATTCAATGAAATTTGATAGCAGCTCTTGGTGTGACAGATGTGTCTGAAAGGGAGGCATTTGGCCCAGCAGGAAAGACTGATTACTTGTCTGTAGACCCAGCATGATTGGAGCATGACTTGCATAGTTCATACTCAAATTGAAAGATGCTGCTGCTCAGTAGTCACGATTGTAGGTAAGGGCCAGTATTTCATTGTCATAAGAAAACTATGTGGCATGTCAGATGTGAAGAAATATTCAAATGTACATTTGATCACGACTACCTGACAGCAAGGTGTGGGGCAGTTGTTCAGTTTACTAAACATTCTGTATCAGACAAATAGGGTTTGGACAAAGTCTATATTTTCCATAACTGGTTTGATGTGCTATAACTTAATTCTGTAGGAAACTTAGTTCTATATGAATCAGTATGCACATACTGAACTTGCACTGTCCAAGTTTGCTAATCATTAGTTTGCCTTGAGGGAATTACTTCAGAACACCTGAGTCATTAGTACTAATCTACAAGTATGAGCAATTCGAGACATCTGCAAATTACACTGGAAAATGAAAAAGTCTACATAATATATCACACTGCTGCTCTAAAGAAGGGGTCTCACATTAATAAAAAAAACGGTGAAAGATGATTATGCATTACACAAGCGGGGTTAACTTGGAACTTCATAAAACAGAATCCCCATCGTACAGCACCAGCAAAACGAACTTCATAAAACAGAATCCCCATCGTACAGCACCAGCAAAACGAACTTCATAAAACAGAATCCCCATCGTACAGCACCAGCAAAACGAACTTCATAAAACAGAATCCCCATCGTACAGCACCAGCAAAACGAACTTCATAAAACAGAATCCCCATCGTACAGCACCAGCAAAACGAACTTCATAAAACAGAATCCCCATCGTACAGCACCAGCAAAACGAACTTCATAAAACAGAATCCCCATCGTACAGCACCAGCAAAACGAACTTCATAAAACAGAATCCCCATCGTACAGCACCAGCAAAACGAACTTCATAAAACAGAATCCCCATCGTACAGCACCAGCAAAACGAACTTCATAAAACAGAATCCCCATCATACAGCACCAGCAAAACGTAAGCTTTATTCTAGGACACAGTTCACTAGACGAAGAGAAAACCTCACAGGGTGTATTTACCTCTGTGTGTTTGCTAACGACGCTAGCCGATAGTACACGGGAGATGAAATCCCTTTATCATATTGAATAATGTGCGGCAATACACAGACAACTTAATCACGGGTTCTGGCGTTTCAATTAAACATCACTTACAAGGACACATTTAATTCCCTCTCAACATGACTGACTAGTTTCTGTTCCCCATTTTCTCTCATGCACAGGGGGGCATCACTATGTTTCAAATAGATTAGAAAATTAGATAAATGACAAACTAATTACAGAGATAGTCTTGTGTGATGAGATAAATCGAGGAAAAGACCAACAACTCCAACGTCAAGGCATATACGACACGTCTGGTCTGACAAGCCTGAACATTACATGAATAGCTTATCGTTATACTCCCCATTGTTTATTGCTAACGTCAGAAATTTGTCAACGCGGCAATAATAATGATATGCTTCGAAGTCTGGCCTTGTCCTGCAAGATTTCTCTTTGTTATAGAAAACACAGACAAACTAAGCAAACAAAATTGTCGGAAATATGCCTAGCCTTCATTAGTATGCACTAATCTCAACTCAAAAGTATAGAATTCTAGTCATGTACTTCCCATTACTAGAAATGAAACTGACTGAACCCCCACCTACTCTAGGTATATAGGTCTATCTAGGATATAATTGACCAACTAGCCAGGTTGGGAAGAAACTTGAATTGATAAAACAGTGAAGCTGAGTGAGATAGCACCTAAACCTGGCAGAAGGTGGAGTTAAAGGGTTGCAGCCATGCCCAGTCTGTGGCAAATCAATCGGTGAGACAGCAGCCTACCAAACAGGCTAAATGGCTATCCAAACCAAGGTCGATAACTATAACGAGAGCTATAATGATAACTATAAAACGTCAGCGAGCATCCACACTAGAGGAAAGTTTATCGTGTATCGTTCTACAGTAGGCTACATCTGTCAATCAACTGATGAAAGCATCCTACTGCAAGCTGTATGGATCTTAAAAGGCGGTAATATAGACCATTCAGTGGTTCAGGGTGTGTTCAATGTCATAGTGACAACTGGCAATAATACTTCCATGTACAGTTGAAGTCTGAAGTTTACATGCACCTTAGCCAAAATACATTTAAACTCAGTTTTTCACAATTTCTGACATTTAATCCTAGTAAAAATGCCCTGTCTTAGGTCAGTTAGGATCACCACTTTATTTTAAGAATGTGAAATGTCAGAATAAATAGTAGAGAGAACGATTTATTTCAGCTTTTATTTCTTTCATCACATTCCGTGTTTACATACATTCAATTAGTATTTGGTAGCATTGCCTTTAAATTGTTTAACTTGGGTCAAATGTTTCGGGTAGCCTTCCACAAGCTTCCCACAATAAGTTGGGTGAATTTTGTCCCATTCCACTTGACAGAGCTGGTGTAACTGAGTCAGGTTTGAAGACCTCCTTGCTCTCACACACTTTTTCAGTTCTGCCCACACATTTTCTATAGGATTGAGGTCAGGGCTTTGCGATGGGCACTCCAATACCTTGACTTTGTTGCACTTAAGCCATAACTTTGGAAGTATGCTTGGGGTCATTGTCCATTTGGAAGACACATTTGTGACCAAGCCTTAACTTCCTGACTGATGTCTTGAGATGTTGCTTCAATATATCCACATGATTTTCCTTCCTCATGTGGCCATCTATTTTGTGAAGTGCACCAGTCCCTCCTGCAGCAAAGCACCCCCACAACGTGATGCTGCCACCCCCGTGATTCACGGTTGGGATGGTGTTCTTCAGCTTGCAAGCCTCCCCCTTTTTCCTCCAAACATAACAATGGTCATTATGACCAAACAGTTCTATTTTTGTTTCATCAGACCAGAGGACATTTCTCCAAAAAGTACTATCTTTGTCCCCGTGTGCAGTTGCAAACCGTAGTCTGGCTTTTTTATGGCGGTTTTGGAGCAGTGGCTTCTTCCTTGCTGAGTGGCCTTTCAGGTTATGTCGATATAGGACTCGTTTTACTGTGGATATAGATAATTTTGTACCTGTTTCCTCCAGCATCTTCACAAGGTCCTTTGCTGTTGTTCTTGGATTGATTTGCACTTTTCACACCAAAGTACGTTCATCTCTAGGAGACAGAACACGTCTCCTTCCTGAGCGGTATGACGGCTGCGTGGTCCCATGGTGTTTATACTTGCGTACTATTGTTTGTACAGATGAACGTGGTACCTTCAGGCATTTGGAAATTGCTCCCAAGGATGAACCAGACTTGTGGAGGTCTACCATTTTTTTTCTGAGGTCTTGGCTGATTTCTTTTTATTTCCCCATGATGTCAAGTAAAGAGGCACTGAGTTTGAAGGTAGGCCTTGAAATACATCCACAGGTACACCTCCAATTGACTCAAATTATGTCAATTAGCCCATCAGAAGCTTGTAAAGCCATGACATCATTTTCTGTAATTTTCCAAGCTGTTTAAAGGCACAGTCAACTTAGTGTATGTAAACTTCTGACCCACTGGAATTGTGATACAGTGAGTTATAAGTGAAATTATCTGTCTGTAAACAATTGTTGGAAAAAGGATCTGTGTCATGCACAAAGTAGATGTCCTAACCAACTTGCCAAAACTATAGTTTGTTAGCAAGAAATTTGTGGAGTGGTTGAAAAATGGGTTTTAATGACTCCAACCTAACTGTTTGCAAACTTGCCTTACCCTGTCTCTTGTCTGCAAACTATTGTCTAGGCTGTAAAATGTAGTCTAATTTGAATAAAAGCTCAAACATCCTGTTTTGAATGCATTTTTCATGCCGAAATAACTGCATACAGCCTAGGCTGATTATGCAACCCTTCTGATAAGTTATGGGTCTATTCTCGACAGTTTACAAGGTCCAGAAAGGTATTAACAGGACTCCCATATGCTGTATTTTGCCAGGATATATCAGCGTTAACAGATGCCATAGGAAAATATGGGCTTCTTCAGACACTGAGATGTTCTCTCTGTTATGGATCATCTGTCTCCCAAGTCATCCTATAATTAATATGGCTGCCATTATTCTCACATGCCCAGTTATTTAGGAAAACTCCCCTCCTCTCCCCTCCAAGAGGCTTTTCCTCGCGTACCTAGAACCTAGAACACTTCAATCGAACTAGTTTTTGATTGGTTGTTGACGTCGTATTGTTGGGGGGAAAGGGAAAAGGTTGCTCTGAAAGTGATCCCAACGATAGCTTCCGTTATCATTCTCCACGTAGTGTGGACGCTGCTGTTCACTTGAATAGAACTACTTTTATTTTTGTAGTGTTCTAGCTATCGTTATAATTATTGTCCTTGTTGTGGATGGCCCTTAAGGCAGTGTTCAGCTTTTACTCAAAGTAATGTCTTCATTTTTACTGATTAAGGTTGATGAGCTGTTGAGGTTACAGTCATTATGAGTGAGCAGAGCAGCCACTGTTAGTAAGCACACAGACTATAATTAAAAAAACGTTTGTTGTGAGAAATGGAAAACTATTAAGCATAAAGCGGGGGCCTACACCTCAACTGGCCTCTCTATCTAATGCAAAATGACAAAGTTGTCCTGAAACAATGTAATCAAGATAACACATCACTGCTCATCACTGAGCATTGTCACTGGGTTGTGGAGCAACTTTTAAGATGACGTGAAGTTCACGGTCATTCACTTTCAAAATAAATCTATATTCTTATCTGGTCAGGATGTACTGGTAGCTACTACACGCGAGGCAACAAATTGTTGCATGAAATAGATTTTTCAGTTGTTATTCTCTGGGTCAGAATGGAGAATGTGTCCTTTGGATTATTTGACTGAGGAACGAGGAGTGTAATATGATCTACTAATAATGGACATACAAATTTGGCCTAATCATTGAGAGAGGGGTCCAATTACAGAGCAGCCCATATGGCATGCCTGAATGACACGGTTAAGTTCTGATAAATCATTCCGTTCACAGGGGCTATGCTAATGACTTTCTGTTTTCCCTCATTAAGAAATGTAATATTTAGAAAGGCTTTAAACTAACAAATGTGCAATTACACGCTGGCCTAGACACTTTCGCTGCCACGCACGTGTCTATTTGACATGTGTCTATTTGACATGTGTCTGTTTGACATGTGTCTACTTGACATGTGTCTATTTGACATGTCTGTTTGACATGTGTCTATTTGACATGTGTCTGTTTGACATGTGTCTACTTGACATGTGTCTATTTGACATGTGTCTACTTGACATGTGTCTACTTGACATGTCTACTTGACATGTCTACTTGACATGTGTCTATTTGACATGTATCTATTTGACATGTGTCTATTTGACATGTGTCTATTTGAATTACAGCAGCCAACTACGACAGCTGAGAAGGAAGATGAGAGTTGTTTGGGATTTTCCTTTTTGTGTCTGCATAGCTAATTTATACATTTCCAATTAACAATATATGCAAATCAGGCAGGGTATTTGCATATCCAGGTCAGATCACCCATTTTTTGGCAAGGAGGAAGTAGCCCTAAGGAATTTGGCAGGACACTGGCATGACACTAAGCTTCTGTCCCCTAATAAAAATCCTCAAACTAAGTTATTTTCTGCTCATACCTGGGTTCATTGTTTTTATGACTGCATTCTGTCCAAGATGTTGGGGCTAGATCAGAGATGTCCACTGCAGACGATCCATTTCCTACAACTGACCGTCTTACTTTACTGAGAGCCTATACAAGACCTTTAAAACATGTCAATGCAAGGGTATCCATTCCAAAGCCTTAAAATCCCTATCATTCTGTCCAATCCACCGAATGTAGACTGTTAATATCCAGTATAAGGCAGGCCGACCAGGACTATCTCCTCTAAGATATTGACATGTGGCAGAACCTCTAAACATCACTACAGCTCCTACGCTCTTCACTATTATAAACTATTTTGCTCCTGCTTCGCCATCACTTTCAAAGGAGAATGTCAAAGCGGGCCTTTGATACTAATGGCAACCTTGGGAAGATGTTTGGAAGAAGATAACACAGCCATTTAAGACTTTGAAGAAAACCCTGAACAAAAAAGTGTCCTTTCCAAAAAGTGCTGTGCTCTTACCCTCCATCTCCAGCCCCCAAACGATGGCGACTCCTCCCCTGACTTCCAGTCTGCTTTCAAATCAAGAAGCCAGGGCATTAGAGAGGGAAGAGTTTTGTCAAGATCGCGTTTGATCGGGATATGTTTGGAATCAAGCACATGAGAGTGCAAAAGATGTCTCATCAAATGGGCAGGATGAAACGGATGCCAAGATTAAGCTTTCATGTGACTCCAAACCTCTTTCAGGGAATTTGTAAAGTATTATGTACCTTTGAATCTTTGAAGGGGAATTGAACAGTAGCAACCGTTTTGAAAAGAGGAGACAAATGGGTTACTTTGCTCAGCTGAGGTAAAGTGCAAGAAAGCAGAAGTCTGTAATCAAATATTTATAATCTAAGTCGAATTGACATCAGCCTGCTCTCTTTGTCTTAAGGCAGTCTGCACTGATTCAGCTCCGTACTGTAGGTTGAACCTCGTACCAGTCTTGTTCATGGTTAGTTTTCTATTCTTACTCCTATTGGTTAAAATACAAAATGAGAGTGTGTAAGTATACTGCAAAAAGTAACTCGTACTTTTGGGGGAAATTAAGAAGTGGTTGTGCCTTGAACATTGAAAGCTCAAATGTGTCTGTTGCATAATAGGGAAAGTGAAACTGAAAGATGTGATACAGCTGTGGCCGAAAACAAGGTAAAATACTCCATGGCATTGTTGTCATGACAATCGTGTTGGACACCTGTTACTGTAAATAGTAAGCCTACCTCTATTTATGGCAATATTTCATTGTTTATTTTGACTACGTGCTCATTACTAGCCAGGGGAAAAGATTCTGACATTCACAGTAGGGACAAAGTTGGGGAGGAGGAAAACGACTATCTTCAGTAATTGCATTGATTTGCTCATTCACTTTCATTTGCTTGGGTGGGTGGTAGGAGGGTATAATTAAGTTATTGGATTGCTTTAAAAAAGGGACGCACTTATCTGGTGGGAAATTAGGTGCTTAGAGGTACAGACTGTAAACATGTCTACAGCTCAACAGAGTCACACTGACAGTATCACCTCGGGCGAACAAATGGCATGATGGAATGCAGACACTGTGCCCTCTGACCTCGGGTCGTTGTGTCTAAAATATTTAATTATCTTAATTAATTACAATTAATGACTGTGGCCCTTCAAGACCACCCCCATAGAGCCATAAAGCCTGTTCTAATTTTTCCTCAAGTGATCCATTCTCTCTCTCTCTCTCTCTCTCTCTCTATCTCTCTCAACATGGATTTACATGAGTAAAATATGTTCTTGAGTAGCCAAGGAAGTGATAGAAGGGAAGAAGTCTATTCGAGCAACAGCAAGGGATGAAAAACTAGACTGAATGACACTGAAGAGGTACAGTGACAAAAAAGAACAGGAACATGTACCTGTGCTAAAGCCTATGGGAGGCTATGGGAGGCTATGGGAGGCTATGGGAGGCTATGGGAGGCTATGGGAGAGGCACACAAGGTTTTATCTGATGACATGGAGTCTGAGCTTGACAAACATTTCAAGAATCTCGCAGACTAGTTTCTTGGGCTTAGTAGCCTGTAGAGAAATTTCCACGAACTGGCACAGTGAAACAACATCCCTGTCCCAGACAACTGGTCAAGAAATAGAAGGGTAACACCCAAACCAGACTGGCCACGTTGTGTGAGTACGCATTGCAAAGGCTACCAAGCACAGACTAGTAACATAATAACACTTTAAATATGCTATTCTGTTCTTTTGAAATACAATTTATTTCTTAAGACCTGCTTTAAAATAATAATACATTTCTTTGTGATGGTGTATGACACTTGAATTGTGGTGTTATGTGGTTTTTTATTTTTACAATCAAAAGCCTACAGTAACATAAACAAATGAAAATGCTTTTTTTCGTATTCTAATATTACCTAAGATCTTCAGAAACACAACAAAAGGATTATTTTTGCAATAGCATATGTATTTATTGGACTACTAGAATGCATTGGTTCAGAACTGCATTACTCGATGCCCAGCTTTTCTAGTGTTAATGGTCGGAGGAGAGAAATCCACAATTTTGTATGATTCCAGGTCAAAATAAAAAAAGGGACCATATGCATTTCAGGTAAAATAACAACCCAATATTAATATCCCAGGTCAAATTAGCTAGCAACAGCAAGATATCTAAATGTCCATGAATGTTTCATGTGTGTTTCGACCTTGCCCCCAAATTAATATAGTTGGTTCACAGTTAGTTTTGATATTTTATCCTGCGTCTACTGTGGATGGACAAAATCAACATGCGTGCAGTGGCGCACAGGGATGCTCGCGCGTGGCCGGTGTAGTCAGCATGTGAGTGATATTGAGCATAGAGATCTATATCTGAATGTAGGCATACATTTAAGATATACAATATACCACACCCCCATTACATGAATTAAACTTTGACCTTGAGGCACCATCACCCACTGTCACAGGACACCATCACCCACTTACCCCAAGGCTGCTCACCTTACCCTGTCCCTACGCTCAACTTACCCCAAACCCGAGGTCATTTGTGCCAAGTTATGTTTTTAAAACGGTTATGTTGTCCAGAGATACACAACATCCTGAAATATATGTATATATCTTTGTTAGAAAGAATACTATACTTCCCTTGACGTACTGGTGATGAATGTAAAAAAGGGCTCAATATACCCCACTTTCCCCCACCATAAATACTATATTGAATAGACTATAAATAACTAATAAAAGCTTCTCATCTAAACCATATTCCACATAGCATATTCCACACACTTGATTAATGCAATGATTGACAAATGTGTGGATACTTGAAAAGCATTTCATTTACAATTTGGCTAACAGAGCAAAAATTCTGTCTACTGGTATTAAGGTAATTCTTGCAGGGACATGTGGTGTGGGAGAGCAATTGTCTTTACACTATACCACTCTGGAGGTAGTTAAAGAGAGATTTGCATCTAGATCTGTCTCTTTACACTACACAAGTATCTTTCCTGGACCTAATTTGTGTCATCAAAGTAGTGCAGTGTAAAAAGGCCAAAAGAAAAGGAAATCAATAGGACCTAAAAGGTTTACCCCTAACTTGCTGTGATTTATAGACCAAATGGGGTGTTTACCCCTAACTTACTGTGATTTATAGACCAAATGGGGTGGTCATCCCTAACTTGCTGTGATTTATAGACCAAATGGGGTGTTTACCCCTAACTTACTGTGATTTATAGACCAAATGGGGTGTTTACCCCTAACTTACTGTGATTTATAGACCAAATGGGGTGGTCACCCCTAACTTACTGTGATTTATAGACCAAATGGGGTGTTTACGCCTAACTTACTGTGATTTATAGACCAAATGGGGTGTTTACCCCTAACTTACTGTGATTCATAGACCAAATGGGGTGTTTACCCCTAACTTACTGTGATTTATAGACCAAATGGGGTGGTCACCCCTAACTTACTGTGATTTATAGACCAAATGGGGTGTTTACCCCTAACTTACTGTGATTCATAGACCAAATGGAGTATTTACCCCTAACTTACTGTGATTCATAGACCAAATGGGGTGTTTACCCCTAACTTACTGTGATGTATAGACCAAATGGGGCATTTACCCCTAACTTACTGTGATTTATAGACCATTGTTACTTTACAACCTTATTCTAAAATTGATTAAATAATTCCCCCCCCTCATCAATCTACAGACAATAACCCTATACAATATTACATTTACATAAGGATTCAGACCCTTTAGTCAGTACTTTGTTGAAGCACCTTTGGCAGCGATTGCAGCCTCGAGTCTTCTTGGGTATGACGTTACAAGCTTGGCACACCTGTATTTGTGGAGTTTCTCCAATTCTTCTCTGCAGATCCTCTCAAGCTCTGTCAAGTTGGATGGGGAGCGTCGCTTCACAGGTATTATCAGGTCTCTCCATAGATGTTTGATTGGGTTCAAGTCCAGGCTCTGGCTGGGCCACTCAAAGACATTTAGAGACTTGTCCCGAAGCCACTCCTGCGTTGTCTTGGCTGTGTGCTTAGGGTCGTTGTCTGTTGGAAGGTGAAACTTCACCCCAGTATGAGGTATTCAAGGATCTTTGCTCTGTTTATCTTTCCCTCCGTGCCATTGAAAAACATCCGTCTGGCCACTCAACCATAAAGGCCTGATTGGTGGAGTGATTCAGAGATGGTTGTCCTTCTGGAATGTTCGTCCATCCCCACAGATGAACTCTGGAGCTCTGTCAGAGATTGACCATCGGATTCTTGGTCGCTTCCCTGACCAAGGCCCTTCTACCCCGATTGCTCAGTTTGGCCCGGCGGCCAGCTCTAGGAAGAGTCTTGGTGGTTCCAATCTTCTTCCATTTAAGAATGATGGAGGCCACTGTGTTCTTGGGGACCTTCAATGCTGCAGACAATTTTTGGTACCCTTCCCCAGATCTGTGCTTCGACACAGTTCTGTCTCGGAGCTCTACAGACAATTCCTTCGACCTCATGGCTTGGTTTTTGTTCGGACATGCACTGAAAAACTGTGGGACCTTATATAGACAGGTGTTTGCCTTTCCAAATCATGTCCAATCAATTGAATTTACCACAGGTGGACTCCAAACAAGTTGTAGAAACATATCAAGGATCATCAATGGAAACAGGAAGCACCTGTTCAATTTTGAGTTTCAGAAAAAGTGTCTGAATACTTATGTAAATAATTGATTTCTGTTTTTTCTTTTTAACACATTGACTAACATTTCTAAAAATGTCACATCCTGACCAGTAAAGGGGTTATTTGTTATTTGAGTTTGGTCAGGACGTGGCAGGGGTATTTGTTTTATATGGTTCGGGGTGGTTGTGTATGTAGAGGGGTGTTAGATTTATGTATTCCGGGGTTTTTGGTTATTGTTCTATGTTAGTTTATTTCTATGTTCTGTCTAGTCGTTTGTATTTCTATGTTTTGCTAATTGGTGTTGGGGCCTTCAGTTGGAGGCAGCTGTCTGCCATTGCCTCTGATTGAAGGTCCTATAATTAGGAGTATGTTTGTTTTGGGGTTTGTGGGAGATTGTTTCTTGTATTGCTGTGTGTTGCCTACAAGACTGTTTTGTCGTCTGTTTATCGTTTTTCGTGTTTGTTTTGGATTTATAAAAATGAGCATTCACGTACCCGCTGCGCCTTGGTCCATCTATTACGACGACCGTGACAAAAAAACTGTTTTCGCTTTGTCATTATGGGGTATTGTGTGTAGATTGATGAGGATTTTTTTTTATTTAATACATTTTAGAAGAAGGCTGTAACTAAATGTGGGAAAAGGGGTCTGAATACTTTCCGAATGCACTCGATGCGAATTCATTTTTGATTCCCTCTCCTCCACTACAAAAGATAAGTGCCCACAGAGTATTCAATGTCATCATCACTGCAAGATACTGTCAAACTGAGTAAAAGAGGTACTAAATTATGAGCAACAGCAATTACCATCTAACAGTGCACTTAACATACCTGACCTACTTGACAGCACACACACACACACACACACACACACACACACACACTTTCACGGAACAAAACAACTTATTTTTGCCTGAAGTGACCCATTAGTTCTGCATTATATCACATTGCAGCGGATTGTATACCACCTTTTAGAGCATAAGTGTGTGTTGATTCCGAAAGTCCTTTGTTGTGACTCTTCTCATTTCCCACTGGAGAACAGCTCTTTTACAGGGACTTCTATGGCTTCTGTTCTGTATTTGTTGCCTCGAGGCAGGAGAAACTATACAGCTGTTACACAAGTGCTATTAAGTGTGTGTTCGTGACTGCACATTCTGCCCCAGGGTATCTGTTTCTCTGGCGTTTCCCGGTGGCCAATAGAAGTTGGCTGGAAGTGGGTGGCGGCTAGGCGGGTGGCCCAACATAATAGTGTAGGGAAAACACTCCATGGTTAACTGCATAAGAAGCAAGTAGGTACATCTGTGGTTGTGTAATGGCACTTTACACTACAGTATGGTTAAACTTTGAAGCTCATTTATGCTTGATCCGGCATTGCAGTCCGGAAGCTCCATACAGAGGGTGGGATGCAATTGCGGAGCCTCCGGAGGCTTGCGGAGGCCAAATCAACTCCCAAATTTTGCAACAATGCGGAGGGCTCTGTAGAGCTCCACAATGACACGATTGGTTGACGGTAGGTGGAGGTGGGAGGTCCTGTATAAACACAAACTCACTTCCTTGACAACTTCCTTCATAACAGCTCTGTTCTGCTCTGCGCAGCGCAAGAAGTATGAATGCTCTGACTTCTGTGGAGGCCGCGTCGCAGTAAATGCTGTACGACCACTGCAGACACAATTTGGCTTTAAGCCTCACATAGGATTTAATGACAAAAGAGAGCAAAGCAGTAACGCAATGCTAAATTAAACATCATTGACATTTCACAGGATATCTGATGTTTATGCCTGAGAGAACTGGTGCTTATATTTCACTGTTTCCTGTCTGCTCCGACTGTATGTAGTATGTGGTGACACACAGGTCTGCACACACGCATACTAACATTTTCTTGTATTACATAGACAATCCAACAAACATAAATAATAAAATAACATTTTATTGGTCATATTCTGTACAGTGTTTAGCAGATGTTATTGCGGCTGTAGCAAAATGCTTGTAAAAAATAATTGAAAATAATAAACAATTCTGGGCTAATAATATAAGAAATAATACATTAAAAAAAATACTGCAACGTTTCCTAAGAGTTAGAAGCACAGCAGCCCTCTCTGTCGGAGCCATTACACATACTTACACATACTTACGACACAAATCCAACACAACACATCACTGAGTAACTGCCTCCTTATTTTCAAGCAGGGTGGTGGCTGCATCATGGTATCGGTATGCTTGACATCGGCAAAGACTGGGGAGTTTTTCAGGATGAAAAGAAAAGGGATGTAGCTAAGCAAAGGCAAGAAAAACACCTGATACTGAGAGTGGAATTCATCTTTCAGCAGCACAATAACCGACAACACAAAGACAAATGTACACTGGAGTTGCTTACCCAGAAGACAGTGAATGTTCCTGAGTGGCCAAGTTACAGTTTTGACTTAAATCTGCCTGAAAATCTATTCCAAGACCTGAAAATGTCTGTCTATCCATGATCCCCAACACCTTTTTTTTATATTATTTTTTATTTCACCTTTATTTAACTAGGCAAGTCAGTTAAGAACAAATCCTTATTTACAATGATGGCCTACCCCAGCCACACCCTCCCCAAACCCGGACGACGCTGGGCCAATTGTGCACCGCCCTATGGTGCTCCCGATCACGGCCAGTTGTGATACAGCCCAGGATCGAACCCGGGTCTGCAGTGATGCCGCTAGCACTGCAATGCAGTGCCTTAGACAGCTGCGTCACTCCGTCCCCACCTTGAAAAGAATAATGCACAATCCAGGTGTGCAAAACTCTTAGAGACTTACTCAAGAAGACTCACAGCTGTTATCGCTGCCAAAGGTGTTTCTAACATGTATTTACTCAGGGAGTTGAATGCTTATCTAATCAAGGAATATTACTGTTTTATTTTTCATTCATCTAAAAAAATTCTAAATATCTACCATTACAGAGTATTTTGTGAAAATCATTGACAAACAATGATAATTAAATCCATTTGAATCCCATTTTGTAACACAATAAAATGTGAAGAAATCTAAGGGTAGACTCTCTATAGACCCTGTATATGTCCACAAACACCTGGTTTTAATCACATGAACATGACATGCATTCTCTAGTATGTCAGCACTTCTTTTCTTTGTAGGTTTAAAAGAGGGATGGGGTATTGTGTGATATTGCAATGGCCATAAACCAAAAAAGAAGTACATACACACACACAGGTGGACGATGACCAGAGGTAGTGCTGATTCAGCCGTTTGTCTTGTTGTATGATTACTCTGCTCCAGATCAAAGATGCAGCTCCTCTCCTCACCAAAACTCAATCACCAGTTGCTAATAAAATCAATTGAAGCTGCTACCCTCACTCTCGCACATGGGAAAGAATAGAGCAAAAAAGCCTGGAGTGCTTCTGACAGGGGTAAACGGCTTTCAGACCGTCTACCTTGCTCAGGCAAAATGACATGAGCTTCATAATGGAGGGGGATACTGTACGATACAGGGGATATTTTTGGAAAGCTGAGATGGTTGTTTTTTTGTTCTTCTTCTCGGCCCTGCTGCTGCCTGGCTACTCTCACCTTGCATTTCCCAAATCCTGTTTGGTGTGTCTGACATGTTCCAAAGGATTTGTCCCAAAGTGCCTGTGCTCCAGAAAACTCCTCAAAATCATCAAGGATTACATTTTTTCGCCCCCACACAGTGGGGACATTGTAGTCAGCACAATGCAGCTCTGAGCAGACAAGCGCTGTACGTGCTAAGCTATGTGATGTGGAATTCACTTTGGAACAACCCTCGGGCTGATCTGGCTGTCTCCCTCAGTCGGCTTAAGTGCGACGACTTTTTATAATTTCCCTCCACACCAAAGTTAGTGTGTGATGCTTTCGCTGGATCACTACGTATCTGCTTTGTTAGGTGACAGAATGTGCTGCGTTTTTTGTCACGCTGTCATGATTTGATGCCTCCCCTTTAAAAAATCAGATAATAATCAGTCAATCTGGCTGTGTGTTGTTGAATCTATCGGCACTGGAGCGTTGTGTGCATCCTACTGCAGATAAAGAGTAGAGAGAGAGAGCGAGAGAGAGAGAGGGAGGGAGGGAGGGAGGGAGAGTGAGAGAGGGAGAGGGAGAGAGGGAGGGGAGAGGGAAAGAGGGAGGGAGAGAGAGAGAGAGAGGGAGGGAGAGAGAGAGAGAGGGGGAGGGAGGGAGGGGGGAGAGAGAAGGAGAGAGAGAGGGAGAGACGGAGAGAGAGAGAGAGAGAGAGGGAGGGAGAGAGAGAGAGGGGGAGGGAGGGAGGGGGGAGAGAGAAGGAGAGAGAGAGGGAGAGACGGAGAGAGAGAGGGAGAGAAGGAGGGAGAGAGAGAAAGATAGGTAGGGATGAGACAAAGGAGCGACGCACGGAGACGACAGCACCATAATTATTCTCATTACTTCAAGTCACCGTGTCAGAACAATAAGCGTTGTCTGGGATACGGGCTAGGGACAGCCGTCTGTCTCAGCATACCCCCCGACACAAACAGAGTTTTTGGGGCGAGAAAAATCTCAAAGGCTGCATTAATACACTCACATCCAACATACAAAACCAAATGCACACACTTACTAAAAAACAATTGCACAGGCGCATGAACAGCGTTTTATGACTGAAAATGTTATTATTACAAATGATCATGCATTCAACACAACGTACATAAAGTCTTCCTACACACACGCGTGCGCACACACACACACACACACACACACACACACACACACACACACACACACACACACACACACACACACACACACACAGAGCGTGTGGATCCTTTGTCTCCAGATGTCTTCAACACAAACACATGACATCCACATCTTCTGTCATACAGCATGTCTGTAATATGGTTGTTTCTGCTTCAGGCACTTACATCAGAAGAGTGACACATACGGTTTCCCATTTCAAACTACAGCACACCCTTTCCCCACATATTCCCCTAGATACTGAATGTGGCGTTCCAGTGGGATGAAATGACATTGCTATAACTGGAGGTATGAGTCAGCCTAGACTTGGTGCAGGGGGGCTGAGATAATCAAAGTAAATTGTAATAGGTCATAGGACCATTAACCTTAATAATCCATACTGTACGCACGTAACAGAATCAGCAACTGCAGAATTCACAACAGCACAACACTCCCTCCACCTCCCACCAACATCCATCACCTCTTGCCTATCAAAAGCATGGCATTGATTGGCTGGGGGGGGGGCGAGGTAATCCACACTAGCAGGGTTAGGGTCTGTGGAGAATAAGGATGCAGATACTCCACAGCAGCAGACTCTCTGGCTGCCTGAGGGCATGTCCTCTTGTGTACCTCGTCCCCAGACAATGACATTCCCACTTGTGTGGAAATGGCAGCCAAGGTTAGGGTTGTTTCCGTTACCACAGTTGAACAAGTATTTTCAGTGAACACTTTTCTAGTTATGCCCTCCTCCCCCCAAACACCCACAGTCCCAGTACATAAGATAGAACATGCTGTACCTGTGCATTTCTTGGGGCTCCCAGGTCGCTTGCCATGCATCCCTAACTTGCACACAAAGTTTTCTTCCCAGAATTCAGCGAACCACACGTTCCTCCTGTTGTTGGAGAGGGAACGGCTCCGGAAGTAACGGTCGAAGGCTGGGATAAGGACAATATAAACGTATTTCACCTTCAGGTTAAAGCCACACTTCATAACACATCATGGTTGTACATCTCACAGTGCTAGAAACACATCCATTATGTCCCATTGTTTGCTGGGCACGGTCAGCGAGGCTCAGTCTCCCCTGATCTCTCACCGTCTATGGAGGCTCTCTTTGGGAGGATGGTGACGGCCCCCTCTGCCACTCTCTCCTGCTGGACCACAGGGGAGATCTTGGAGCCCCAGCTGTCTGAGCCCACCCACAGGAAGTGACCCGTCTGGTTGTTGCGTTTGGCCGCGTCCAGGATACGGCTGTGTGAAAAAGAAAAAGAAAGTTGTTACATTTCGATTCAGTGAATTTCGAATTCACTTACTGTATGGATTTGACCCCAACTGCAGCATCATCCAATCTGAGATACATTTCCAATATCTCCAATGATCTATCTAAGCTTGCAAGCCTGATGGCTTCCATATTACTATTTAAAGAAATAGGTAAATGTGAAACAAAGCCATATTAAAGTTTTGATTCCTGCAAAGTCACCCTCTCCCAAAGTTCTCAACTCCTCTTGAGTTCCACCTCAGGGAGATCCGGCCAAATATAACAAAACTAGGAAAGCTGCGTGGTTCTAGCTAGTCCTCAGGATTTTGGGAAAGTGAGTTTACTTATTACCCTCTGGTGCATGGGGGATTGAGTTGTTTCCCTCCCTCGGGTTGCAGGTGTTCAGGTGAGAGGTACGGGGAAAATGCTTTCATTCCAGTTCTAATATTCAACTGTGCAGATTACCATCACTGGCTAATTCAATCTTAATCAGATAAAGTCGAGATAACCTCTGAGTCCTATGCGCTGAAAGGAACAGCAATGCAAGGCACTGCACCACATAGACAAGGCCCTTTTACCAAGTGTCCTGGAGTTAATCGAATCATTGTTATCTCAATCCACAGTGAGGAGTTTGTGGATTAACTGATGGAGGATAAACCCTCTGTACTTGACTCGATGGTGCCTAGAGTGTACTGACTAAAGGAGAACGTGTGTGTATGTGTTTGTGTGTGTGTGTGCGAGTGGGTGTGTGTGTGTGTGTGCGAGTGGGTGTGTTTGTGTGAGAGAGACAGAGACACTCACCGAATGTCGTCCTCATTGGCAAACATGATGACGGCTCGGGCGTTGGAGGTCTCTAGCAGTCGCAGGATGAGCTTGTCAAACTCCCCCGGCATCGGCTCCCTGGGGATCTTCAGAGACTGGGCAATGCACACGCCACCTGTGGGGAGAGGAAGAAGAGGATAGAGAGAGGGGGGGTGAAGGAGAGAAAGAAGTGGAATGGAGTGGACAGGGGAGGGGAAAGGAGTGAGAGAAGAGGATAAATAGAGGGAGGGGATGAAAGAGAAGGGGAGTGTAGGCGTAGAGGGGGAACGGTGGAGGAAAATAGAGGGGGGAAGGTAGAGTGATGGAGAGAGGGTTGGAGAGAGAGAAGTGGAGGGCTTGCATAAGAGGCAATGAGAAGAGATATATGAGTGAGGAAAGGGTGGGAGAGAGAGGAATGGAGGGGTGGAGACATGTTGGGGCGAGAGAGAGAAAGAAGTGAAGAGGTGGAGATGTGAAAGTGTTGAGTAGAGCGAGATAGAGAGACATAGAGAGAGCAAAGGAGAGTGAATATGAGAGAGAGAAATAGAGAGGGAGAGAGAGAGAGAGCGAGAGAGAGAGAGAGAAGGGAAGGTGAGAATGAGAGGGTAAGTAGAGGGGGATAGCAAATGAAAGAGAAGAGAAGATGAGAATGTAAAAAGGTGAAGGAGAGAGAAGAGAGAGTTGAGGAGGAGAGAGGAAAGAAAAAGAGACAGGGATAGAGAGTGCAGGGTCATGGCAAAGAGAACAGGTATATAGAGATGGAAGAAGGAAGGGAGGGAGAGAGAACAGGTGTAGAGAGATGGAAGAAGAGAGGGGTAGAGAGAATAGGTATATAGAGATGGAAGAAGGAAGGGAGGGAGAGAGAGAGAACAGGTGTAGGG
Source organism: Salmo salar (assembly GCF_965601325.2). Classification (NCBI taxonomy): domain Eukaryota; kingdom Metazoa; phylum Chordata; class Actinopteri; order Salmoniformes; family Salmonidae; genus Salmo; species Salmo salar. The sequence continues at coordinate 38,970,825 of NC_138313.1, forward strand.
AGATGGTGGAGGAGAGGGGGGAGAAAACAGGTATAGAGAGATGGAAGAAGGAAGGGAGGGAGAGAGAACAGGTGTAGGGAGATGGAAGAAGAGAGGGGGCAGAGAGAACAGGTATGTAGAGATGGAAGAAGGGAGGGAGGGAGAGAGAACAGGTGTAGAGAGATGGTGGAAGAGAGGGGGGAGAAAACAGGTATATAGAGATGGAAGAAAAGAGGGGGGAGAGAACAGGTATATAGAGATGGAAGAAGAGAGGGGTAGAGAGAATAGGTGTAGAGAGATGGAAGAAGAGAGGGGTAGAGAGAACAGGTATATAGAGATGGAAGAAAAGAGGGGGGAGAGAACAGGTATAGAGAGATGGAAGAAAAGAGGGGGGAGAGAACAGGTATAGAGAGATGGAAGAAGAGAGGGGTAGAGAGAACAGGTATATAGAGATGGAAGAAGGAAAGGAGGGAGAGAGAACAGGTGTAGAGAGATGGTGGAAGAGAGGGGGGAGAGAACAGGTATTTAGAGATGGAAGAAGGAAAGGAGGGAGAGAGAATAGGTGTAGAGAGATGGTGGAAGAGAGGGGGGAGAGAACAGGTATTTAGAGACGGAAGAAGCGAGGGGGAGAGAACACGTATAGAGAGATGGAAGAAGGAAGGGAGGGAGAGAGAGAGAGAGAGAGAGAGAACATGTATAGAGAGATGGAAGAAGAGAGGGGGGAGAGAACAGGTATATAGAGATGGAAGAAGGAAGGGAGGGAGAGAGAACAGGTGTAGAGAGATGGAAGAAGAGAGGGGTAGAGAGAACAGGTGTAGAGAGATGGAAGAAGGAAGGGAGGGAGAGAGAACAGGTGTAGGGAGATGGTGGAAGAGAGGGGGGAGAGAACAGATATATAGAGATGGAGGGAGAGAGAACATGTATAGAGAGATGGAGGAAGAGGGGGGAGAGAGAACAGGTGTAGGGAGATGGAAGAAGGAAGGGAGGGAGAGAGAACAGACGTAGAGAGATGGAAGAAGAGAGGGGTAGAGAGAACAGGTGTAGAGAGATGGAAGAAGAGAGGGGTAGAGAGAACAGGTGTAGAGAGATGGAGGAAGAGAGGGGGCAGAGAGAACAGGTATGTAGAGATGGAAGAAGGGAGGGAGGGAGAGAGAACAGGTGTAGAGAGATGGTGGAAGAGAGGGGGGAGAGAACAGGTATATAGAGATGGAAGAAGGAAGGGAGGGAGAGAGAACAGGTGTAGAGAGATGGAGGAAGAGAGGGGGGAGAGAACAGGTATATAGATATGGAAGAAGGAAGGGAGGGAGAGAGAACAGGTGTAGAGAGATGGAGGAAGAGAGGGGGGAGAGAACAGGTATATAGAGATGGAAGAAGAGAGGGGTAGAGATTACATGTATAGAGAGATGGAAGAAGAGAGGGGTAGAGAGAATAGGTGTAGAGAGATGGAAGAAGAGAGGGGGGAGAGAACAAGTATAGAGAGATGGAAGAAGAGAGGGGTAGAGAGAATAGGTATATAGAGATGGAAGAAGGAAGGGAGGGAGAGAGAGAGAACATGTATAGAGAGATGGAGGAAGAGAGGGGGAGAGAACAGGTATATAGAGATGGAAGAAGGAAGGGAGGGAGAGAGAACAGGTGTAGGGAGATGGTGGAAGAGAGGTGGGAGAGAACAGGTATATAGAGATGGAAGAAGAGAGAGGGGGAGAGGGAACAGGTATATAGAGATGGAGGAAGAGAGGGGGGAGAGAACAAGTATAGAGAGATGGAAGAAGAGAGGGGAGAGAGAACAGGTATATAGAGATGGAGGAAGAGAGGGGTAGAGAGAACAGGTATATAGAGATGGAGGAAGAGAGGGGTAGAGATTACATGTATAGAGAGATGGATGAAGAGAGGGGGAGAGAGAACATGTATATAGAGATGGATGAAGAGAGGGGGAGAGAGAACATGTATATAGAGATGGAGGAAGAGAGGGAGGGAGAGAGAACATGTATAGAAAGATGGATGAAGAGAGGGGGGAGAGAACATGTATATAGAGATGGAGGAAGAGAGGGGGGAGAGAACATGTATATAGAGATGGAGGAAGAGAGAGAGAGAGAAACAGAATAATACTATCTGTTTTACTCATGTGGACAATAACAGAATAGAGATGAGGGAGCCAAAGAAATTAATCCACCCACCCATCCTCTCTAGTTAGAAAACTGCGTTAAGTTTCAAACCATAAGAGATGGTACCACCTGGCTTTAGGTCCCTGACATACTGTATTATCGACTTATGTAGTTAGCTTGATGTTTTTGCAAAATTTGGAAGTTCTCAGGTGTTGTTGACTCCCTGCTTAAAACAGCGGACACACATACACGTGTGCCATCCTTCTTCCAAAACCTCTGCCAGATGTGGCGAATTCATCACAGGGAATTTAAATAAACAGCACTTGATAAGGCATGTCGGCGCGTCGACAGAAGCGCTCCTCCATCTTTAATGAGGTCCATAATAACCTTCCATCATTTTCAGACTGCTTTAATATATCATTAGGCGCTCTGCTCTGACTTAAGCGATGATCTCTCCTCGAAATCCAATCTCTCCTTGTTACAGTCCATTTAATGACCATCTGCACCTGTACCATCTCTTTGTGTCTCTTTCAGCTCCATCAGGGGAGCCATCTCACCACATTTGTACTGTCCCAAACAAAACTAGTTATTATCTCCTCTATTTATACCCTTTCAAGGGTAATGGCCAATCTGCTCCCCCTGGTGTTCCCAACCTCCAAATTGTTATGCTTAGTTGTTGTCATCTCTGTCAGCGTTGTGTAATTGAGGGAGTTTGGGGCGTGTTGGTGCGTGTCGCTTCTCTGAGGGGCGCCATGATAGGATGTTGTCTGAGGGGAATATCGTAATGAAATAGAACATCAAATGGAATGTGACATAATCTGGTAACACTTCTGGTTAAATATATGACCCAATGTTTTGTCGGAGGGTAAACAAAGTTTAGAGCTATCTGTTTCATGATTTAATGTGACCTTCTACACTCCACCAGCCACTTCATGTAGAGGGAACAGTGCACACACAAACTCTAATCTATCGTTATCTCCTAGGACAGTGTTTCCTAATTACGCCAGTACCCCCAACAACACACATTTGTGTTGTAGCCCCGGACAAAACTATACCTGATTCATATTGTGTAATTCAGGGAAGCCCTAATGAGTTGAATCAGATGAGTTTGTCTGGGGTTAAGACTAAAATGTGTGCTGTTGGGGGTACTGGAGGACTGGAGTTGGGAAAGCCTGCCCTACAAGGGCTGTCAGGAAACACCTTTCACCATGGATTTAAGAAACCTCTCAGCTCTGTTGACAATCCTGCTATCTAGCTATTCAAGTTCAAACAGCAGTGAAACCCCAATTACAGTGCTCAGAAATGATCAGAGAACTCCCCAGTTACAGTGCTCAGAGAACTCCCCAGTTACAGTGCTCAGAGAACTCCCCAGTTACAGTGCTCAGAGAACTCCCCAGTTACAGTGCTCAGAGAACTCCCCAGTTACAGTGCTCAGAGAACTCCCCAGTTACAGTGCTCAGAGAACTCCCCAGTTACAGTGCTCAGAGAACTCCCCAGTTACAGTGCTCAGAGAACTCCCCAGTTACAGTGCTCAGAGAACTCCCCAGTTACAGTGCTCAGAGAACTCCCCAGTTACAGTGCTCAGAGATGATTGTCATCAAAATCAATTCAAAGGCTTTGCACGTGTTAATATGACACTCCATTTACATTAGCGTTCATTTGCAGACACTCTTATCCAGAGTGACTTACAGTAGTGAGTGCATACATTTTCATATTTGTTCGTACTGGTCCCCTGTGAGAATCAAACCCACAACCCTGGCGTTGCAAGTGCCATGCTCAACCAACGGTACCACTTTTTTTCAACAGAATCGGCAGAATGAATACACCCATGATCGCACGCAAACACAGTTTGTACAATGTATACAATCCTCTATGAATGTATATCAGTGGAGGCTCCTAAGAGGAGGAAGGGGAGGACCATCCTCCTGTTAGGTTCTAAATATCAGAGTAAGAACTCGACGGACACTATGAAAGCTTAAACCAAGTTTATTCACCCCAAAGGATGAAACAGCTGAACAGACAAAAACACATTTCCAATAGTGGTGGTATATATACTCCAATTTGGGGTAGAATCTCCTCCTTCTCTCTAAACACTACATCTCTGTTTCTAGGCAGGAAATTAAGTCACACGGGCAATAAACTGTTCCTTCTCCCTTAACGTGACCTGACCTGACATCGGCCCCCTTCATCACTAAACCACGGCTCCCCACCCTTATCAGTGCCTGCCAACATGTGATCGTTTTCCCTGCACTCAGCACATTCCAAGCTTAATTGCCTCCACCATATACATTCCTTCTACAGATAACATTAACTTATGGTGTAAACCCTAGACTATGGCACCCCTCATACTTCTATTATAACTAATGATTAATAATATTAAAAGTTTAGAAAAATCCGAACCCATCACTCATCAGTGAATTTCATAAAAAGAAAAACAGTGAAACATTAAAAAAGTTATCCTTTGGCCTTCTGAGTGGCGCAGCTGTCTAAGGCACTGCATCGCAGTGCTCATCGCTCTCTAGCGACTCCTTGTGGCAGGCTGGGCGCCTGCAGGCTGACCTCAGTCGTCAGGTGAATGGTGTTTCCTCTGACACATTGATGTCAAGAAATGCAGTTTGGAGGGTCATGTTTCGGAGGACGCATGACTCAACCTTCACCTCCCGAGCCTGTTGGGAAGTTTCAGCAATGAGACAAGATCGAAAAAGGGGGTAAAATACACAAAAAACAAATATGTATCCTTTTTAGATACTAAATACTAAATATATTCACGCCACCAAATAATTGATTAAAACACACTGTTTTGTAATGAAGGTCTACAGTAGCCTCAACAGCACTCTGTTGGATAGCACCATGTTGTACATCTAGTTTCCGTCCTCCTCTGGGTACCGTAATTTCCGGACTACCTGAATATAAGCCGCACCCACTGAATTGTAACATTTTTTTTATTTTGAACATAAATAAGCCGCACATGTCTATAAGCCGCAGGTGTCTACCGGTACATTGAAACAAATGAGCTTTACACAGGCTTTAACGAAACAAGGCTTGTAACAAAAATAAATAGGCTTTAACGAAACACGGCTTGTAACAAAGAAATATATATTAGCAGTAAGCTTTAGTTGTCTTTTTGCACTGAGTCAATTCCTAACGCTGCTGTTTCCAACGTCTTATCATCGACTCATTAAGACCAAGCTCCCGTGCAGCAGCTCTATTTCCTTTTCTAACAGCCAGATCAATCGCCTTCAACTTGAAAGCTGCATCATATGGATTTCTCTGTGTCTTTGCCATGATGAGGGTGACAAAATGACTACCGTAATCAGAATGATGGGAAGTTTGAGAGCGCTCGATTTAATCTAAACAGTAAACAAAAAAGTTGTTTGACCTTAACCCGTTCGGCAATTTCATTGGTCTAATGAAAGCTTCATGCCGCCAAAAAACTGAGCACGTCACAGAATGTGTTTTTTTGGAGAAAAAAAAATTGAAAGCGGGAAAATTCCATATTTTAGCCGCGTCATTGTTTAAGCCGTGAGGTTCAAAGCCTGGGAAAAAAGTTGCGGCTTATAGTCCGGAAATTACGGTACATTGACTTCAATACAAAACCTAGGAGGCTCATGGTTCTCAACTCCTTCTATAAACTTATACAGTAATTATGACAACTTCCGGAGGATGTCCTCAATCAGAGTTCTTGCAGCATGAACTGACATGTTGCACACTCAAAGAAGCAAGAGAAAGAGAGAGAGAGAGCTATATTTAGTTGTATTATTTTCACTTTCACTTTCACTTAGCTAGTGAACGCAGATAGCTAGTTTGGCCTACTCAAACACCCGGCACAAACAGAGAGGGATGCTATGTTAGCTAGCTGGCAATGGCTATCCAACACTGGAACTCTTCCAAGTCAAGGTAAGCTTTTGGTTCTATTCATTTATTCCCACTGGGGCCCACCGGTGTAACTATTAAACTTCTTTCTGACTGTACACTGTACTGTATGATTGTAGCGGGTTAACTAACGCGTTAATTCTAGTAGCTATGTTGACTATGACGTTAATATGGTGACAACGATGTAGGCTGTGTGTAGAGATTATTTGGATATGATTTGAAGACTTGGCTTGGAAAGGTTGACCCGCCAAACCAAGCTTCTTAACACCTGCACGTTTAACCTGGAAGCCAGACGCTCCAATGTGGCGGAGGAAACACCGTTCAACTGATGACCGAGTTTAACGGTTCTGTAACGACGGACGCTGGGAGACGAGAAGCAAGTACATGGTGTGGATTTAATAATAAATACACATGAAACAAAACAAGAACAGCGTCTGGATAGGAGGAACATAACAGCATCAATGCTGACTCGGGAATGAAACTGAGGAAGTGACAGATATAGGGGAGGTAATTGAACTGGGTGAATGGAAAATAAATGATAGTAATCCAATATGCTGTAATAGAAATAAGGCCATTCTCATAACAAAGAAATGACCGTCCTCCCTCATCTTAAATGTCACCGGCCGGCACTGAATGATCTGTTCAATGATACATCCCATTTGTCCAAGTATCTATCTTGCAGGGTGGGAGTGTCATCTGTGTGTGCACAACCAATAATTCAGAAATCTAGTCAAATTCCCAATTTGATTAATTGTCCTCTAATGAATGGACAGAACCCCCATGGCACTACATAGTAATTAAACCACTAAATGAGCTGCCTCACTCAGAGCTGCAAACTGGGGACAGGTCTTATTAAGATGAGACTGATTAATATGCTCCATTTTTATTATGCAATCATTGGTCATAAATGACTTACATCACCTGTTGTGGCCTTGTGAAAACCACATGACGAGGGGGCATTTACAGGTGATTGCCTCTAATGATGGTGTGAAAAATGAAGAGTCGGAGTGCACTGGCTGTGTGTTGAAGACAGTCCAATTCTCACTGTGTAATACCATCTCTTTTGTAAGCTGCCTCTCCTTCCTATTAAATATTAACAAAGGCTGCTGAGGTTGGCGGTTGCAGGGGATATCAGGGGATATTACAGTACCCAGGCACTGCAACAATCAGGACTCATTGCAGCCAGTTGGGATTTGATGCTGGAGTATCAAATTATACAGGAGAGAGTGGCAATATCAAGCCAGACAGGGATTTCATGTGTCAGTATCCTATGTTCAGCTAACAGGTCGGTTCTGGAAGGAATAAGGCACACCATGCCCATGTTACAGCGCTAATAATGATAAAGCTTGGAAAATCAACCAATTTACACACTGTTGTTGCTCATTCGGGGAAAAGTGGTTTGCAGCACTAAGTGCAGGGAACATCATTCTTCTGGTGGTATGAAATTGACATTCCCTCATGTAACAAGACTATTAATATTCTGCTTGTTGATACTTCCTCACAAAACAACACTGGTGTCAGATGTGTTATTTTTTAATTGGATCAAATTAATTATGTCAGAATTATCGGTTAGAGTGGAAAGGCGTTGTGCTGATACTTCCTACGACACCTCTAGAAATGGTTAACAACAGAAAACATTCAGTTGATGACTCTAAAACCATGTAACGTATTGACATTCTAGTAGTGACATGCTGGAGTAACAGGTAGGTTGGTGCGATAACAGTGAAAGTTGTTACGTGTTCTCTGTACACCTTTACAATAGTGTCAAAGTACATATGTAACCAATGTGGAATTAGTTAGTTAGCAGTTGGTGTAATAATATATGTTCCAGAGAAAAACTGAGCCACTGCATGCCTTGTCTTCACACTCAGGTAGCCTAGCGATAAAGAGCGTTGAGTCAGTCCCCGAAAAGTTGCTGGTTCGAATCCCCTAGCTGACTAGGTGAAACATCTGTCGATGTGCCCTCGAGCAAGGCACTTAACCCTTAACCCACTTAATCCTTAACCGGTCAAAAGTTTTAGAACACATACTCATTCAAGGGTTTTTCTTATTTTTTTTCAACTATTATATACATTGTAGAATAATAGTGAAGACAGCAACACTATGAAATAACACATAGAATCATGTTGTATTCATGTAGTAATCATGAAAATATTTTATATTTGAGAATCTTCAAATAGCCACCCTTTCCCTTGATGAAAGCTTTGCACACTCTTGGCATTTTCTCAACCAGCTGCAGCTGGAATGCTTTTCCAACAGTTTTGAAGGAGTTCCCACATATGCTGAACACTTGTTGGCTGCTTTTCCTTCCCTCTGCGGTCCGACTCATCCCAAACCATCTCAATTTGGTTAAGGCCGTGTCACGTCCTGACCAGTAAGGGGTTATTTGTTATTGTAGTTTGGTCAGGACGTGGCAGGGGGGTGTTTGTTTAGAGTGTTTCGGGGTTTGTTGGGTTATATGTTATGTAGAGGGGTGTTTGTTTAGAGTGTTCAGGCTCCGGCCTCGTTCTGATGAGCGTCGCTGGAGACCTCGGCCTGATGAGTGTCGCTGGAGACCTCAGGCTGATGAGCGCCGCTGGAGACCTCGGGCTGATGAGCGTCGCTGGAGACCTCGGGCTGATGAGCGTAGCTGAAGGCTCAGGGCTGAAGAGCGTAGCTGAAGGCTCAGGGCTGAAGAGCGTAGCTGAAGACTCAGGGCTGAAGAGCGTAGCTGAAGACTCAGGGCTGAAGAGCGTAGCTGAAGACTCAGGGCTGAAGAACGCAGCTGAAAGCTCAGGACTATAGGCCGTCTCTCTCGGTTCTGGACTGTGGGCCGTCTCTCTCGGTTCCGGACTGTAGGCCGTCTCTCTCGGTTCCGGACTGTAGGCCGTCTCTCTCGGTTCCAGACTGTGGGCCGTCTCTGGTGGCTCCGGACTGTGGGCCATCTCTAGACGGGGCACTGTCACCGGAAGCTCTAGACGGGGCACTGTTGCCGGACACTCTGGACGGGGAACTGTTGCCGGACACTCTGGACGAGGCACTGTTGCCGGACACTCTGGACTGGGCTGACGCACTGGAGGCCTGGTGCGTGGGGCTGGTACTGGAGGTATCAGACTGGAGACACGCACCCCAAGGCTAGTGCGAGGAGCAGGAACATGACGTACTGGACTGGGCTGACGCACTGGAAGCCTAGTGCGTGGGGCTGGTACTTGAGGTATCAGACTGGAAACACGCACCTCAAGGCTAGTGCGAGGAGCAGGAACAGGACGTACTGGACTGGGCTGATGCATTGGAAGCCTAGTGCGTGGGGCTGGTACTGGAGGTATCAGACTGGAGACACGCACCCCAAGGCTAGTGCGAGGAGCAGGAACATGACGTACTGGACTGGGCTGACGCACTGGAAGCCTAGTGCGTGGGGCTGGTACTGGAGGTATCAGACTGGAGACACGCACCTCAAGGCTAGTTTGAGGAGCAGGAACTGGATACACTGGGCAGTGAATCCGTACTGGAGGTCTGAAGCACATAACCCCTACTGGCTGAGTGCTCACTCGAGCACGGCACTTGCGAGGGGCTGGAATCACTCTCACCGGACTGTGCGTGCGCATGGGCGAGATCGTGCGCACTGCCGCATAGCACGGTGCTCCTCTGATCTGCTGCTCCCCATAATAAGCACGGGAATTAGGCTCAGGTCTACTGCTTGGCCTAGCCAAACTACCCGTGTGCCCCCCCAAAAACATTTATTGGGGGTGCCTCTCGTACTTGCCCCTCGGCGCGTATAATGCCTCATAACGTCGTCGCTCCGCCTTGGCTGCCTCTATTTCCTCCGGTGGGCGACGGTATTCACCAGCCTGGTGCCATGGTCCAGCCCCGTCCAGAATATCCTCCCATGTCCATGATTCCCCATAGTCCATATAGCTCCTCTGCTGGTCCTTACCCCGCTGCTTGGTCCGTTTGTGGTGGGTAGTTCTGTCACGGGCGTCGTAAGGATTGGACCAAGGTGCAGCGGGAATGTGATCGGAGCCTGATCCACCTCCATAATAGATGGGTTGGGGAGGGGGGGGGGGGGTGTAGCACACCCTCCCTATCCTCCCTTTAGTTGGGGATTTATTTTTTGTTTGTATTTAGAAAGTATTAGGTTTTGTTTTGTTGTTTTAGGTGCATCTGGGGTCTGCACCTTTGGGGGGGGGGGGGGGGGGGGGGTACTGTCACGTCCTGACCAGTAAGGGGTTATTTGTTATTGTAGTTTGGTCAGGACGTGGCAGGGGGGTGTTTGTTTAGAGTGTTTCGGGGTTTGTTGGGTTATGTGTTATGTAGAGGGTTATTTGTTTAGAGTGTTCCGGGGTTTTTGGGTTATGTGCTAGGTTAGTGTATTTCTATGTTAGATCTAAGTTGGTTAGTTCTATGTTTAGTTTATTGTGATTGGGCTTCAATTGGAGGCAGCTGTTCCTCATTGCCTCTGATTGAAGGTCCTATGTATAGGGGTGTGTTTGTAATGGGAATTGTGGGTAGTTGTCTCCTGTCTAGTGTCTATGCACCTGATAGGACTGTTAGTGTCGTTTGTTGTCTTGTATACGTGTTTCTTTTGTTTTCCCTTCTTTTAATTAAATAAAGAAGATGAGTATGCACATTCCTGCTGCACCTTGGTCCAATCCTTACGACGCCCGTGACAGGCCGGGAGATTGTGAAGCCCAGGTCATCTGATGCAGCATTCCATCACTCTCCTTTTTGGTAAAATAGGCCTTACACTGCCTGGAGGTGTGTTGGGTCATTATCCTGTTGAAAAAGAAATGATAGTCCCACTAAGACCAAACCAGATGGGATGACGTATCGCTGCAGAATACTGTGGTAGCCATGGTGGTTAATTGTGCCTTGAATTCTAAATACATCACAGACAGTGTGACCAGCAAAGCACCCCCACACTATAACACCTCCTCCTCCATGCTTTACAGTATAAAATACACATGCAGAGATCATCCGTTCACCCACACCGCGTGTAACAAAGACACAGCGGTTGGAGCCAGAAATCTCTCATTTGGACTCCAGACCAAAGGACAAATTTTCCACCTCTCTAATGTCCATTGCTCGTGTTTCTTGGCCGAAGCAAGTCTCTTCTTCTTATTGGTGTCCTTTAGTAGTGGTAAATTTGCAGCAATTCGACCTTGAAGGCCTGATTCACACAGTCCCCTCTGAACAGTTGATGTTGAGATGTTTCTGTTACTTGAGCTCTGTGATGAGTTCAAGTACTCTACTGAACTTATCCCTTGCAGCAGAGGTAACCCTGAGTCTTCCATTCCTGTGGTGGTCCTCACGAGAGCCAGTTTCATCATAGCGCTTAATGGTTTTTGTGACTGCACTTGAAGTAACTTTCAAAGTTCTTGGAATTTTCCGTATTGACTGACCTTCATGACTTAAAGTAATGATGGCCTGTCGTTTCTTTTTGCTTATTTGAGCTGTTCTTGCCATAATATGGACTTGGTCTTTTACCAAATAGGGCTATCTTCTGTATACCACCCCTACCTTGTCACAACACAACTGATTGGCTCAAACGCATTAAGAAGGAAATAAATTCCACAAATTAACTTTTAAGAAGGCTCACGTATTAATTGAAATGCATTCCAGGTGACTACCTCATGAAGCTGGTTGAGAGAATGCCAGTGTGCAAAACTGTCATCATGGCAAACGGTGGCTATTATATTTTGATTTGTTTGTAACTTTTTGGTTACTATATGATTCCATATGTGTTATTTAATCGGTTGGATGTCTTCACTACTTTTGTAGTGGAAAAACTTTTGCAGTGGAAATATTGCATATCTTCCAACACTGAGGTGTATGTGATATATACATTTCAAAGGCTATGGAACATGCAGAGACAACTTTCACTCTTCAATGAATACAGTGCATTCGGGAAGTATTTAGACCCCTTGACTTTTCCAAATTTTGTTAGGTTACAGCCTTATTTTAAAATGGATATAATAAAAGAAAATCCTCATCAATCTACACATAATGCCAAAGCGAAAACAGGTTTTTAGATTTTTTTCCCACATTTATTAAACATAAAAAACAGAAATAACTTATTTTTATAAGTATTCAGACCCTTTGCTATGAGACTCGAAATTGAGCTCAGGTGCATCCTGTTTCCATTAGTCATCCTTGAGCTGTTTCTATAACTTGATTGTCCACCGGTGGTAAATTCAATTCATTGGACTTGGTTTGGAAAAGCAAGAACCTGTCTATATAAGGTCCAGCAGTTGACAGTGCATGTCAGAGCAAAAACCAAGCAATTAGGTTGAAGGAGTTGTCCGTAGAGCTCCGAGACAGGACTGTGTTAAGGCACAGATCTTGGGAAGGGTACCAAAACATATCTGCTGCATTGAAGGTCCCCAAGAACACAGTGTCCTCCATCATTCTTAAATGGAAGAAGTTTGGAATCACCAACACTCTTCCTAGAGCTGGCCGCCCAGCCAAACTGAGCAATCGGGGGAGAAGGGCCTTGGTCAAGGAGGTGACCAAAAACCCGATGGTCACTGACAGATCTCCAGAGTTCCTCTGTGGAGATGGGAGAACCTTCCAGAAGGACAACCATGCCTGCAGCCCTCCACCAATCAGGCCTTTATGGTAGAGTAAGGCCAGGCGGAAGCCGCTCCTCAGTAAAAAAAAATGCACCTAAAGGACTCTCAGACCATTGGAATCAAGATTCTCTGGTCTGATGAAACCAATATTGAACTCTTTGGCCTGACTGCCAAGCGTCACGACTGGAGGAAACCTGGCACCATCCCTACAGTGAAGCATTGTGGTGGCAGCATCATGCTGTGGGGATGTTTTTCAGCGGCAGGGACTGGGAGACTAGTCAGGATCGAGGGAAAGATGAAAAGAGCAAAGTACAGAGCGCTCGGGACCTTAGACTGGGGTGAAGGTTCACCTTCCAGCAACACAACGACTCTAAGCACACAGCCAAGACAACTCAGGATTGGCTTCGGGACAAGTCTCTGAATGTCCTTGAGTGGCCCAGCCAGAGCCTGGACTTGAACCTGATCGAACGTCTCTGGAGAGACCTGAAAATAGCTGTGCAGCGATGCTCCCCATCCAACCAGACAAAGCTTGAGAGGATCTGCAGAGAAGAATGGGAGAAACTCCCCAAATAGGGCCAAGCTTGTAGCGTCATAACGAAGACTGCAAACGCTGCCAAAGGTGCTTCAACAAAGTATTGAGTAAAGGGTCTGAATACTTGTAAATGTAAATGTGATGTTTTAATTTTTATTTATTTGCAAAAAATAAACTGTTTTTGTCTTGTCATTATCGGGTATAGTGTGTATATTGATGAGGGGATTTTTTACAAATTAATTTGAAAATAAGGCTGTAAAATAACAAAATGTGAAAAAAGTCAAGGGGTCGGAATACTTTCAGATTTTTAAAATTTATTTAACCTTTATTTAACCAGGTAGGCTCCTTGAGAACAAGTTCTCATTTGCAACTGCGACCTGGCCAAGATAAAGCAAAGCAGGTCAACATACAACAACACAGAGTTAAACATGGAATAAACAAACATACAGTCAATAATACTGTCACGTTCGTCATAAGAAGGAGACCAAGGCGCAGCGTGCGTAGAGTTCCACATAGTTTAATCAATTGAAACTCACCAAATAAAACAATAAAGCACAAACAAAACGTGAAGTAAATGGCGTTCTCACAGGCAACTAACCAAAAAAACAAGATCCCACAAAAACCCAGTGGGAAAAGGCTGCCTAAATATGATCCCCAATCAGAGACAACGAAAGACAGCTGCCTCTGATTTTGAACCATATCAGGCCAACATAGAAATACATAATCTAGAATGCCCACCCAAATCACACCCTGACCTAAGCAAATAGAGAAATAAAAAGGCTCTCTACGGTCAGGGCGTGACAAATACAGTAGAAAAAGTCTGTATACAGTATGTGCAATTGAGGTAGGATAAGGGAGGTAAGGCAATAAATAGGCCATGGTGACGAAGTAATTACAATATAGCAATTCACGGGAATGGTAGATGTGCAAGTATATATATATATATATGTATATGTGTATGTATATATGAATGTGCAAGTAGAGATACTGGGGTGCAAAGGAGCAAGATTAATAAATAAATACAGTATGGGGATGAGGTAGTTGGATTGGCTATTTACAGATGGGCTATGTACAGGTGCAGTGATCTGTGAGCTGCTCTGACAGCTGGTGCTTTAAGCTAGTGAGGGAGATATGAGTCTCCAGCTTCAGTGTTTTTTGCAGTTTGTTCCAGTCATTGGCAGCAGAGAACTGGAAGGAAAGGCAGCCAAAGGAAGAATTGGCTTTGGGGGTGACCAGTGAGATATACCTGCTGGAGCGCGTCCTATGGGTGGGTGCCGCTATGGTGACCAGTGAGCTGAGATAAGGCGGGGCTTTACCTAGCAGAGACTTGTAGATGACCTGGAGCCAGTGGGTTTGGCGACGAGTATGAAGCGAGGGCCAGCCAACGAGAGCGCACAGGTCGCAGTGGTGGGTAGTATATGATGCTTTGGTGACAAAACGGATGGCACTGTGATAGACTGCATCCAATTTGTTGAGTAGAGTGTTGGAGGCTATTTTGTAAATGACATCGCCGAAGTCGAGGATCGGTAGAATGGTCAGTTTTACAAGGGTATGTTTGGCAGCATGAGTGAAGGATGCTTTGTTGCGAAATAGGAAGCCGATTCTAGATTTAATTTTGGATTGGAGATGCTTAATGTGAGTCTGGAAGGAGAGTTTACAGTCTAACCAGCCACCTAGGTATTTGTAGTTGTCCACATATTCTAAGTCAGAACCGTCCAGAGTAGTGATGCTGGACGGACGGGCAGGTGCGTGCAGCGATCGGTTGAAGAGCATGCATTTAGTTTTACTTGCATTTAAGAGCAGTTGGAGGCCACGGAAGGAGAGTTGTACGGCATTGAAGCTCGTCTGGAGGTTAGTTAACACAGTGTCCAAAGAAGGGCCAGAGGTATACAGAATGGTGTCAGTCATCTGCGTAGAGGTGGATCAGAGAATCACCAGCAGCAAGAGCGACATCATTGATATATACAAAGAAGAGAGTCGGCCCGAGAATTGAGCCCTGTGGCACCCCCATAGAGACTGCCAGAGGTCCGGACAACAGGCCATCCGATTTGACACACTGAACTCTATCAGAGAAGTAGTTGCACTGTACATCAGCCTAACAACAAAATAAAACAATCACACTGTTTATCCAAAACTCCAGCTCTCAAGTGCTGGGCTATATGGGCTTTCTCATCCCATCCCTTACATTTATTTTTTCAGCAAAAAAAGCACCTGAAACATGGGTACTACACTAATCTACAACTGACACCTTCTCTGCATACTTACGTTACACAACTGTTTTTTACACAACTTCTTTACATTACAGTAAGTGTATTATACAACAAAGCAGTGTACTGCACAGTCCCGCTTCTTTTCTCCTAACTCATTAGAGTTCCATGTTTGCCTCAGAAGATTCTGTTAAAAAAAAAGTTTACCGTTGTCATATCACTGCTTCCAGTGCTGCCCCTGGGATAAGCACAGGCCTTTTGAAGTTGTTCTGTGGATGAGCTAGTGCCGCAGACAAGGAAGTTACAGTACAGCATCCAAGCAAGCTCTTTCTCTGATATCAACTGTTCACATTTAATTGCCACAGAAAAACTTGTCTGGAGCCGGAAAAGCTGGCCCGTTGATTGCAGAGGTGTCGGCCATTGAAAGACTCTCACAAAGAGTTGATGCACTTATGTTTGCGGTAGGTATTCAAATCTATTCACTCTAGAAAGCACATTTTGTCCAATTTTTGTTTTTAAACAGGGCAGATGGATATGAAGCTGAAAGAAAATAAACCCTTCTTGCTCATGAGCCCTCTGTGGTCTGAGCTGATCTGAGGTGAGCTAAAAGAGGCCTCTTGAAAAACATAGTGTGCAGATACACTACATGACCAAAAGTATGTGGTTACCTGCCTGTCGAACATGTCATTGCAAAACCATGGCCATTAATGTGGAGTTGGTCCTTCCTTTGCTGCTATAACAGCCTCCTCACTTCTGGGAAGGCTTTCCACTAGATGTTGGAACATTGCTGCAAAGACTTGATTAAATTCAGCCACAAGAGCATTAGTGAGGTCGGGCACTGATTTTGGGCTATTAGGTCTGGCTCATAGTCGGTGTTCCAATTCATCCCAAGGGTTTTTGATGGGGTTGAGGTCAGTGCTCAGTGCAGGCCAGTCAAGTTCTTCCACACCGATCTTGACAAACCATTTCTATATGGACCCCGCTTTGTGCACACGGGGCATTGTCATGCGGTAACAGAAAAGGGCCTTCCCCAACTGTTGCCACAAAGTTGGAAGCACAGAATCGTCTACAATGTCATCGTATGCTGTAGCATTAAGATTTTCCTTCACTGGAACTGAGGGGCCTAGCCCGAACTATGAAAAAAAAACTTCACAGTCGGCACTATGCATTGGGGCAGGTAGCGTTCTACTGGCATCCGCCAAACCCAGATTCGTCTGTCGGACTGCCAGACGGTGAAGCGTGATTCATCACTCCAGAGAACGCGTTTCCACTGCTCTAGAGTCCAATGGCGGCGAGCTTTATACCACTTCAGCTGACGCTTCTTATTGCACATGGTGATCTTAGACTTGTGTACAGCTTCTTGGACATCGAAAACCCATTTCATGAAGCTCCTGATGAACAGTTATGTGCTGACGTTGCTTCCAGAGGCTGTTTGGAACTCGGTAGTGAGTGTTGCAACCAAGGACAGACACTTTTCTGTGAGCTTGTGTGGCCTACCAATTTGTGGCTGAGCCGTTCTTGCACCTAGTTGTTTCCACTTCACAATAACGGCACTTACTGTTGACCGAGGCAGCTCTAGCAGGGCAGAAATTGGACGAACTGACTTGTTGGAAAGGTGGCTTCCTATGACGGTGCCACATTGAAAGTCACTGAACTCTTCAGTACATCCATTCTGCTGACAATGTTTGTCTATGGAGATTGCATGGCTGTGTGCTCAGTTTTATATACCTGTCAGCAACGGGTGTGGCTGCAATACCCGAATCCACTAATGTCCACATAATTTTGCATATATACTCTTATGTCTGTCGTTTCTCTCTTTTTAAGAGGATGGTTACATCGGCCCCAAGACTCTGCAGTTTCAAGTCCTCTCATCTCCGACTACTGTGTGGACTGTGTGGTGAGAGATTTGCAATGCTGCATTGATATCAAACCCCTCTGAAACCCCTGTAGCCCAAACATTCTCAGATAACATGTCTAAGAGCGAGCTGGCCCTCTAAACCCACTCTCTCAGACCCTGCCACTCCACAGGCACAGGCATTGCATTATGCAAAATGAAATCATACTAACCTCCAGATTTACATGTAGTGGGAACCTGGAAATACAATGCACGTCCATTAAATATCCACAAAGAGTGCGCTCTTGGGTACCAAAACTATTTTCAAATTGGAAGGAGTTGTTCGCATTGCAACAAAATGGCACCAAAATGCTTTTATAGAACTAATGCTAAGATGGTAAATGGCAAGTGTCATGTCTAATTTCTGGGTATAAAAACCAATGTGGCTATGAATATGTTTGTGGTACAGTGATAGCATCTATAAAGGATTTTTCCCCCAGTCTGTCATTTGCTTGTTTTGTGATTTCTCTTAAGTACAGTATTCATCATAATATGGCAGATTTAAATATTTACATTTTATACTGTACACTATCTTCCTCTCTGCTTGTGTGACTACATTTGCATACAAATGACATCGCTTTACCTTATGAGACCCGCAGACTTATACAATATGGGAATGGATGCTGAAAAGCGGGGCGTCAAATTACCGAGACACTTTCAATTCAAAACCTAAATTCCGGAGCACTTATTCGACGCTATGGAAAACAGGTATATGTAGTTTAATCTGAGGGAATGCAGAAACACTCACGCTTGACAAGGTCAGCGGAGAGTCAGATAAAGCTGGTTTGCACTGAATGAAATATCAGCCGCTCGCACCGAGCGACCTGCTCTCTGCATCTACTGACAAATTGGGGACGACAACAACTTTCGAATCCCAATTCAATAAGTGTATAGGTTTTTAGTATGTTCAATCTTCCATTTCCCTCTGAAAAGGGATGAAGGGAGAGAGGGAGAGAGAGGGGTGTGGGTTAGGACCAATGGGCAAATAAATTAGAGATGACTTGCACATTACGCTAGGGATAATGATACTATTGTTGTTTCACTTGTTCCATTGAATTAATCAATGAAGATTCAAAGCTATGCTAGGTCTTGATCAACTCTCTCTAATCAGATAATCTAGCTCTATTTCCTGTCAAGACCTTCCTGATCCGAACCTGTCAACATCTCCAGCTGCTTCAAAGCTGTAGTTTTACTCCACTGACATAGTGTAAAGGAGTTAGGAACGAGCGTAAGCTCACTTCATAGCTAGCTTGAAATGTTGCCTATGGAGCTATCCAATTGGATCCTTTTGTATAGCTTAGTTGGTTGGTACGTTGTCAAGGAGGGCAGTAACGTGTGTTTGCGAGCAGAGAATCACTAGTTTGAGGCCGGTTTGTGGACAGGGACAGTGGAGGAAGCTATACTGTTAGCAGCACACTGACATCGGTTTCTATAGCAACATCCTTCAGACGTTCGATTATTTTGAGCTCAAGTTGAGTCAATTCCTAATCATCATGGTTCCAATGGTTCAATGGGTTACTTAAAGCAGTTGGTTAGTGGGTGCTGGCAACACCAGGGTTAGTTAAAACAGTTGGTAGTGGGTGCTGGCAACACCAGGGTTAGCTAGAGAGGTTGGCTAGTGGGTGCTGGCAACACCAGGGTTAGCTAGAGCAGTTGCACATACCAAACGTATGTGTCACTTGAAACTGTAGATGCTCAGGATATAAGCATCTGCTAAATGATTACACAATTTTTTTTAAATGTTTTATTTCACCTTTATTTAACCAGGTAGGCAAGTTGAGAACAAGTTCTCATTTACAATTGCGACCTGGCCAAGATAAAGCAAAGCAGTTCGACACATACAACAACACAGAGTTACACATGGAGTAAAACAAACATACAGTCAATAATACAGTAGAAAAATAAGTCTATATACAATGTGAGCACATGAGGGGAGATAAGGGAGGTAAAGGCAAAAAAAGGCCATGGTGGCAAAGTAAATACAATATAGCAAGTAAAACACTGGAATGGTAAATTTGTAGTAGAAGAAAGTGCAAAGTAGAAATAGAAATAATGGGGTGCAAAGGAGCAAAATAAATAAATAAATAAATAAATACAGTAGGGGAAGAGGTAGTTGTTTGGGCTAAATTATAGATGGGCTATGTACAGGTGCAGTGATCTGTGAGCTGCTCTGACAGCTGGTGCTTAAAGCTAGTGAGGGAGATAAGTGTTTCCAGTTTCAGAGATTTTTGTAGTTCGTTCCAATCATTGGCAGCAGAGAACTGGAAGGAGAGATGGCAAAAGGAGGAATTGGCTTTGGGGGTGACCAGAGAGATATACCTGCTGGAGCGCGTGCTACAGGTAGGTGCTGCTATGGTGACCAGTGAGCGGAGATAAGGGGGGACTTTACCTAGCAGGGTCTTGTAGATGACCTGGAGCCAGTGGGTTTGGCGACGAGTATGAAGCGAGGGCCAGCCAACGAGAGCATAAAGGTCGCAGTGGTGGGTAGTATATGGGGCTTTGGTGACAAAACGGATGGCACTGTGATAGACTGCATCCAGTTTATTGAGTAGGGTATAGGAGGCTATTTTGTAAATGACATCGCCGAAGTCGAGGATCAGTAGGATGGTCAGTTTTACAAGGGTATGTTTGGCAGCATGAGTGAAGGATGCTTTGTTGTGAAATAGGAAGCCAATTCTAGATTTAACTTTGGATTGGAGATGTTTGATGTGAGTCTGGAAGGAGAGCTTACAGTCTAACCAGACACCTAGGTATTTGTAGTTGTCCACATATTCTAAGTCAGAACCGTCCAGAATAGTGATGCTGGACGGGCGGGCAGGTGCAGGCAGCGATCGGTTGAAGAGTATGCATTTAGTTTTACTTGTATTTAAGAGCAGTTGGAGGCCACGGAAGGAGAGTTGTATGGCATTGAAGCTCGTCTGGAGGGTTGTTAACACAGTGTCCAAAGAAGGGCCAGAAGTATACCGAATGGTGTCGTCTGCGTAGAGGTGGATCAGAGACTCACCTGCAGCAAGATCGACATCATTGATGTATTCAGAGAAAAGAGTTTGCCCAAAAATGTAACCCTGTGGCACCCCCATAGAGACTACCAGAGGCCCGGACAACAGGCCATCTGATTTGACACATTGAACTCTATCAGAGAAGTAGTTGGTGAACCAGGCGAGGCAATCATTTAAGAAACCAAGGCTATTGAGTCTGCTGATGAGGATGTGGTGATTGACAGAGTCAAAATCCTTGGACAGCTCAATGAAAACGGCAGCACAGTATTCTTTCTTATCGTTGGCGGTTACGATATCGTTTAGGACCTTGAGCGTGGCTGAGGTGCACCCATGACCAGCTCTGAAACCAGATTGCATAGCGGAGAAGGTGCGGTGGGATTCGAAATGGTCGGTAATCTGTTTGTTGACTTGGCTTTCGAAGACCTTAGAAAGGCAGGGTAGGATAGATATAGGTCTGTAGCAGTTTGGGTCAAGAGTGTCCCCTCCTTTGAAGAGGGGGATGACAGCAGCTGCTTTCCAATCTTTGGGAATCTCAGACGACACGAAAGAGAGGTTGAACAGGCTAGTAATAGGGGTTGCAACAATTTCAGCAGATAATCTTAGAAAGAAAGGGTCCAGATTATCTCGCCCGGCTGATTTTAGGGGTCCAGATTTTGCAGCTCTTTCAGAACATCAGCTGACTGGATTTGGGAGAAGGAGAAATGGGGAAGGCTTGAGCGAGTAGCTGTGGGGGGTGCAGTGCTGTTGACCGCGGTAGGGGTAGCCAGGTGGAAAGCATGGCCAGCCGTAGAAAAATGCTTATTGAAATTCTCAATTATAGTTGATTTATCGGAGGTGACAGAGTTTCCTATCCTCAGTGCAGTGGGCAGCTGAGAGGAGGTGTTCTTATTCTCCATGGACTTTACAGTGTCCCAGAACTTTTTTGAGTTTGTGTTGCAGGAATCAAATTTCTGCTTGAAAAAGCTAGCCTTGGCTTTTCTAACTGCCTGTGTATATTGGTTTCTAACTTCCCTGAAAAGTTGCATATCACGGGGGCTGTTCGATGCTAATGCAGAACGCCACAGGATGTGGCATTTAAAAGAAATAACCAGGCATCCTCTACTGACGGGATGAGGTCAATATCCTTTCAGGATACCTGGGCCAGGTCGATTAGAAAGGCTTGCTCGCTGAAATGTTTCAGGGAGCGTTTGACAGTGATGAGTGGAGGTCGTTTGACCTCTGACCCTTTACGGATGCAGGCAATGAGGCAGTGATCGCTGAGATCTTGGTTGAAAACAGCAGAGGTGTATTTATTGGGCAAGTTGGTTAGGATGATATCTATGAGGGTGCCCGTGTTTACGGCTTTGTGGTGGTACCTGGTAGGTTCATTGATAATTTGTGTGAGATTGAGGGCATCAAGCTTAGATTGTAGGATGGCTGGGGTGTTAAGCATGTCCCAGTTTAGGTCACCTAGCAGCACGAGCTCTGAAGATAGATGGGGGGCAATCAGTTCACATATGGTGTCCAGAGCACAGCTGGGGGCAGAGGGTGGTCTATAGCAGGCGGCAACGGTGAGAGACTTGTTTTTAGAGAGATGGATTTTTAAAAGTAGAAGTAAAAATTGTTTGGCTACAGACCTGGATAGTAGGACAGAACTCTGCAGGCTATCTCTGCAGTAGATTGCAACACCGCCCCCTTTGGCCGTTCTATCTTGTCTGAAAATGTTGTAGTTAGGGATGAAGATTTCAGAGTTTTTGGTGGACTTCCTTAGCCAGGATTCAGACACGGCTAGGACATCCGGGTTGGCAGAGTGT
This sequence comes from Salmo salar, assembly GCF_965601325.2. NCBI lineage: Eukaryota > Metazoa > Chordata > Actinopteri > Salmoniformes > Salmonidae > Salmo > Salmo salar. The sequence continues at coordinate 38,992,752 of NC_138313.1, forward strand.
GCTAAAGCAGTGAATAAAACAAACTTAGGGAGGAGGCTTCTAATGTTAACATGCATGAAACCAAGGCTATTACGGTTACAGAAGTCATCAAAAGAGAGCGCATGGGGAATAGGAGTGGAGCTAGGCACTGCAGGGCCTGGATTCACCTTTACATCACCAGAGGAACAGAGGAGGAGTAGGTAAAGGGTACGGCTAAAAGCTATGAGAATTGGTCGTCTATGACGTCCGGAATAGAGAGTAAAAGGAGCAGGTTTCTGGGGGCGATAAAATAGCTTCAAGGTATAATGTACAGACATAGGTATGGTAGGATGTGAATACAGTGGAGGTAAACCTAGGCATTGAGTGATGATGAGAGAGATATTGTCTCTAGAAACATCATTGAAACCAGAAGATGTCATAGCATGTGTGGGTGGTGGAACTGAAAGGTTGGATAAGGTGTAATGAGCAGGGCTAGAGGCTCTACAGTGAAATAAGCCAATAAACACTAACCAGAACAGCAATGGACAAGGCATATTGACATTAAGGAGTGGCATGCTTAGCTGAGTGATCATAAGGGTCCAGTGAGATTCAGACAGCTAGCCGGGCCATAGGTAGCAAGCTGGCAGAAGAGGGAGGGAGGTCTGTTTTTATTGCATCTTGCATCTTGTGTCATGCTGTGCACATAGTGTCACTTACAAAGAAGTATATATTAATACATTATCCTTTGTTCAACCAGGGGAACCCAACCCATCTGATTTCCAATGGTTCCCTGAGAACAACAGTTCAAGCAACTTCAGCAACAATCCAAGTATGATCGCTACAAAATTACAATTACAGCATTTCAAATAAATTACGTTACATTCAAAAGGGCAGTAGAAACAAATATGTACAATCAATCAAAACAAGTCCAGTTTTCATTGTTGACATTTTTAATCAGAGCCCTAAATACACCTTTTGGGACCAAATAATCCAGTTTTAGAGTGACCTGTAGGTCATCCCAGAACGGAGGGGCATGGTAACTGAAAGCAGTCTTCCCTAACTCAGAGGAAACCCGTGGAACCTCTACTACCAAGCAGTCTTCCCTAACTCAGAGGAGACCCGTGGAACCTCTACTACCAAGCAGTCTTAACTCAGAGGAGACCTGTGGAACCTCTACTACCAAGCAGTCTTAATTCAGAGGAGACCCGTGGAACCTCTACTACCAACCAGTCTTAACTCAGAGGAGACCTGTGGAACCTCTACTACCAAGCAGTCTTAACTCAGAGGAGACCCGTGGAACCTCTACTACCAACCAGTCTTAACTCAGAGGAGACCTGTGGAACCTCTACTACCAAGCAATCTTAAGTCAGAGGAGACCTGTGGAATCTCTACTACCAACCAGTCTTAACTCAGAGGAGACCTGTGGAACCTCTAGTACCAACCAATCTTAAGTCAGAGGAGACCTGTGGAACCTCTAGTACCAAGCAGTCTTAACTCAGAGGAGACCTGTGGAACCTCTACTACCAAGCAGTCTTAACTCAGAGGAGACCTGTGGAACCTCTAGTACCAACCAGTCTTAACTCAGAGGAGACCTGTGGAACCTCTAGTACCAACCAGTCTTAACTCAGAGGAGACCTGTGGAACCTCTACTACCAAGCAATCTTAAGTCAGAATAGACCTGTGGAACCTCTACTACCAAGCAATCTAGAGAGTCTTATAGTTACTAGATTTCCAATTTAAAGTGAGGTGACGTAGTATGGGAGTTTCTAGAGAAGTGTTTAAGATATGAATAATAGCCAACGTTGGGCCCTTCTGGTAGTCAGAGAGTCCCAGCCAACAGAACTATACAAAATGCATGATGTGTACAGAGATTATCACCAGTGATAAAACGCAACGCTGAGTGGTAGACTGAATCTAGAGGTTGAATCAGAGGCTGCCTGTAGATTTGAGTTGCCATAGTCAATTACTGGAAGGAGTGTTGCTTGAACAATCTTCCTCCTACTTTCAAAGGGAGGAAGATTCGTAATACCTGTAATCGCCTGTAATAACCTGTAATAGCCTGCTGCTGCGTCAAGTCACTACTTTCCTGCCACTTGTGAGGTGTTGTTAGAGTGTTCCCTTCACCCTCAGGCAGAGTGTTCCCTTCACCCTCAGGCAGAGTGTTCCCTTCACCCTCAGGCAGAGTGTTCCCTTCATCCTCAGGCAGAGTGTTCCCTTCACCCTCAGGCAGAGTGTTCCCATTAACCTCAAGCATAGTGTTCCCTTCACCCTCAAGCATAGTGTTCCCTTCACCCTCAAGCATAGTGTTCCCTTCACCCTCAGGCAGAGTGTTCCCATTAACCTCAGGCAGAGTGTTCCCTTCACCCTCAAGCATAGTGTTCCCTTCACCCTCAAGCATAGTGTTCCCTTCACCCTCAGGCAGAGTGTTCCCATTAACCTCAGGCATAGTGTTCCCTTCACCCTCAAGCATAGTGTTCCCTTCACCCTCAAGCATAGTGTTCCCTTCACCCTCAGGCAGAGTGTTCCCATTAACCTCAGGCATAGTGTTCCCTTTACCCTCAGGCATAGTGTTCCCTTCACCCTCAAGCATAGTGTTCCCTTCACCCTCAGGCAGAGTGCTCCCTTCACCCTCAAGCATAGTGTTCCCTTCACCCTCAGGCAGAGTGTTCCCATTAACCTCAGGCATAGTGTTCCCTTTACCCTCAGGCATAGTGTTCCCTTCACCCTCAGGCAGAGTGCTCCCTTCACCCTCAGGCAGAGTGCTCCCTTCACCCTCAGGCAGAGTGTTCCCTTTTAAAATTCAGCAGCCCATGACAAACAATACATTTACACTACCACCATTCCCCATAAGACTCAGTGCTGTCAAGATCACTGAACTCTTACACAGAAATGAAAAACAGAAGCTGCCATACAATAGACACACGCTTGCTCTCAGGCCGTGAATAGATTTCAACAGTAGTTTTCATTGTTCAGAGGTACTCAAATCAGAAGGAACATGTCCACACCATTTAAACCTTTTAAAAACTCTTGAAAGCCAAACTGTGAGGCAAGTGTGTTGCTGTTTCATATTTTTATACTACCGGCTAATTGACAGCGTACACATCATTCATAAGTGTTAAGAAGTTATTTACATCGCTATGAATGATTGACAGAAAAATGTGTAGAAAGAAAATCGACCATCCACTAAGATGTACAGTGTAATGTACTGTACACTGTTGGCAGTAGTAATAAATAACTTGACATGGTCAAACTCTGACAAGTGATCATTACAGCTCTATGACAGAAGTCTCTACTGTACATCTGTAAACAATCTACCTCTTCTACAGAGGCTATCATAAGGTTTTGCAGTCTGGGTCCTAACACAGAAGTTGGTAACACAGAAGTTGCTCAAAAAATCCACCGAAAATCAATTCCTTTGATATGCAGTATATATACAAAAGTATGTGGACACACCTTCACATTAGTGGATTCAGCTATTTCAGCCACACCCGTAGCTGACAGGTGAATAAAATCAAGCCCAAAGCCATGCAATCTCCATAGACAAAAATTGGTAGTAGAATGGATGTACTGAAGAGTTCAGTGACTTTCAACGTGGCACCGTCATAGGAAGCCACCTTTCCAACAAGTCAGTTTGTCCAATTTCTGCCCTGCTAGAGCTGCCTCGGTCAACTGTAAGCGCTGTTATTGTGAAGTAGGAGCTTCTAGGTGCAACAATGGCTCAGCTGCAAAGTAGTGGTAGGCCACAGAAGTTCACAGAACGGGACTGCCGAGTGCTGAAGCGCGTAGCGTGTAAAATCGTCTGTCCTCGGTTGCAACAGTCACTACCGATTTCCAAACAGCCTCTGGAAACTAGGTCAGCACAAGAACTGTTCGTTGGAAGCTTCATGAAATGGGTTTCCATGGTCGAGCAGCCACACACAAGCCTAATATGCAAAGCATTGGCTGGAGTGGTGTAAAACGTGCTGCCATTGGACTCTGGAGCAATGGAAACGCGTTCTCTGGAATGATGAATCATGCTTCACCATCTGGCAGTCCAACGGACGAATCTGGGTTTGGCGGATGCCAGTAGAACGCTACCTGCCCCAATGCATAGTGGCAACTGTGAAGTTTTTTTGATGGTTCGGGCTAGGCCCTTCAGTTCCAGTGAAGGAAAATCTTAATGCTTCAGCATACAATGACATTCTAGATGATTCTGTGCTTCCAACTTTGCGGCAAAAGTTGGGGAAGGCCCTTTCTTGTTTCAGCATGACAATGCCCCTGTGCACAAAGCGGGGTCCATACAGAAATGGTTTGTCAAGATCGGTGTGGAAGAATATGACTGTCCTGCACAGGGCCCTGACCTCAACTCCATCGAACACCTTTGGGATGAATTGGAACGCTATCTCCGGGTCAGGCCTAATCGCCCAAAGTCAGTGCCCAACCTCACTAATGCTCTTGTAGCTGAATAGAAGCAAATCCCTGCAGCAATGTTCCAACATCTAGTGGAAAGCCTTCCCAGAAGAGTGGAGGCTGTTATGGCAGCAAAGGGGGGACCAACTCCATATTAATGCCCATGATTTTGGAATGAGATGTTTGTCGAGCAGGTTTCCACATACTTTTGGTCATGTATTGTATCTGCTGTGGTAAAGAAATCCAGTTAATTGAGAGAAAAATGGTCACCCTTTCACTAAGATCTCAAACCCTCAACTACAGTATACAACATACAATAGATCTCTCAAACCCTCAACTATACAACATACAATAGATCTCTCAAACCCTCAACTATACAACATACAATAGATCTCTCAAACCCTCAACTATACAACATACATTAGATCTCTCAAACCCTCAACTATACAACATACAATAGATCTCTCAAACCCTCAACTATACAACATACAACAGATCTCTCAAACCCTCAACTATACAACATACAATAGATCTCTCAAACCCTCAACTATACAACATACAATAGATCTCTCAAACCCTCAACTATACAACATACAGTCGTGGCCAAAAGTTTTGAGAATGACACAAATATTAACTTCCACAAAGTTTGCTGCTTCAGTGTCTTTAGATATTTTTGTCAGATGTTACTATGGAATACTGAAGTATAATTACAAGCATTTCATAAGTGTCAAAGGATTTTATTGACAATTACATGAACTTGATGCAATGAGTCAATATTTGCCGTGTTGACCCTTCTTTTTCAAGACCTCTGCAATCCGCCCTGGCATGCTGTCAATTAACTTCTGGGCCACATCCTGACTGATGGCAGCCCATTCTTGCATAATCAATGCTTGGAGTTTGTCAGAATTTGTGGGTTTTTGTTCGTCCACCCGCCTCTTGAGGATTGACCACAAGTTCTCAATGGGATTAAGGTCTGGGGAGTTTCCTGGCCATGGACCCAAAATATCGATGTTTTGTTCCCCGAGCCACTTAGATATCACTTTGCCTTATGGCAAGGTGCTCCATCATGCTGGAAAAGGCATTGTTCGTCACCAAACTGTTGTCACGTCCTGACCAGTAGAGGGTGTAGTTGGGTCAGGACGTGGCAGAAGGGAGTGTGTGTGTTTTATTGTTTCATTGATTTTGGCCGTGTGACTTCCAATCAGGCACAGCTGTAGAGGGTTGTGGTTGATTGGGAGTCACACATAAGTTGCCTACGTTTCCTTTGTGTTTCGTGGGTAATTGTGCTTGTCATTGTGGTTGCACCTGACAGGACTGTGTTGGCTGTCAGTTTTGTTGTTTTTGTACATTGCATAGTGTTCGTGTAATTAAATATGACGAACCCTAACTCCGCCGCATTTTGGTCCACTTCTTCCTCAGACAGCTGTTACAAGTTGCTCTTGGAGGATGTGTTGGTCTCATTCTTTATTCATGGCTGTGTTCTTTGGCAAACTTGTGAGTGAGCCCACTCCCTTGGCTGAGAAGCAACCCCACACATGAATGGTCTCGGGATGCTTTACTGTTGGCATGACACAGGACTGATGGTAGTGCTCACCTTGTCTTCTCTGGACAAGCTTTTTTCCAGATGCCACAAACAATCGGAAAGGGGATTCATCAGAGAGTCCTCAGCAGTCCAATCCCTGTACCTTTTGCAGAATATCAGTCTGTCCCTGATGTTTTCCCTGGAGAGAAGTGGCTTCTTTGCTGTCCTTCTTGACACCAGGCCATCCTCCAAAAGTCTTTGCCTCACTGTGCGTGCAGATGCACTCACACCTGCCTGCTGCCATTCCTGAGCAAGCTCTGTACTGGTGGTGCCGCGATCCCGCAGTTGAATCAACTTTAGGAGATGGTCCTGGCACTTGCTGGACTTGCTTGGGTACCCTGAAGCCTTCTTCACAACAATTGAACCGCTCTCCTTGAAGTTCTTGATGATCCGTAAAATGGTTGATTTAGGTGCAATCTTACTGGCAGCAATATCCTTGCCTGTGAAGCTCTTTTTGTGCAAAGCAATGATGACGGCACATGTTTCCTTGCAGGACACTATGGTTGACAGAGGAAGAACAATGATTCCAAGCACCACCCTCCTTTTGAAGCATCCAGTCTGTTATTAGAACTCAATCAGCATGACAGAGTGATCTCCAGCCTTGTCCTCTTCAACACTCACACCTGTGTTAACGAGAGAATCACTGACATGATGTCAGCTGGACCTTTTGTGGCAGGGCTGAAATGCAGTGGAAATGTTTTTTGGGGATTCAGTTAATTTGCATGGCAAAGAGGGACTTTGCAATTAATTGCAATTCATCTGATCACTCTTCATAACATTCTGGAGTATATGCAAATTGCCATCATACAAACTGAGGCAGCAGACTTTGTGAAAATTTATATTTGTGTCATGCTCAAAACCTTTGGCCACGGCTGTACAATAAATGTCTCCCATCGCTACTACTATACAGTAAAAATACAATAGATCTCTCCCACCTTTACTCCCCAGAGATTTCCTGCATTGATTCCCCCCTCTTTCTGTCCAGGGAATACCTGTATCTATATCATCAGATGTGACATTTCAGTCTCCAATTTCACTATTACCACACCGCAATACCCAATCTATATGTGTTTTTGATGGATACCCTCATTTTCAATTCGCTGAATATTTCACCTCATTCATGATAGATATACTGTATGTGCAGACGACAACTGAGGCGGAGAGCATGTTACCAAAGTGCAGCGGTTTTCTGGTCAACTCTGAATCCACACGTTCTATATGCATATGAGGTATACAGACACCATTTTTTTGTTGCATAAATGACATTAATATGGTCCTCATTGCAGCTGTTGTACAAGATTGAATGCTTATGGTGATTGACACCTCACCAAATGGAAATTCTAATGACGTATTCCATCACTGAATCAGATCTTGTCCTCCACTGATGACAGAAATACACTATTATTCATGAGCGTGGTTGTGACAGCTTTGTTACCGAGGTATTGTCATGATAAACTCCCGAGTGGCTCCTGAGTGGCGCAGCGGTGCTGCAAAAGGCGTCACTACAGTCCCTGGTTCGAATCCAGGCTGTATCACATCTGGCCGTGATTGGGAGTCCCATAGGGAGGCGCACAATTGGCACAGTGTCGTCCAGGTTTGGCCGGGGTAGGCCATCATTTTAAATAAGAATTTGTTCTTAACTGACTTGCCTAGTTAAAAAACTGACTTGCCTAGTTTAACAAAATAAACAAACATTTGGTACAGTACATTAAGCCAGGACCAAGTGTCTTCACTGACATTTTCAACCTCTCCCTGACCGAGTCTGTAATACCTACATGTTTCAAGCAGACCACCATAGTCTCTGTGCCCAAGGAAGCAAAGGTAACCTGCCTAAATGATTACCGCCCCGTGGCACTCATGTCGGTAGCCATGAAGTGCTTTGAAAGGCTGGTCATGGCTCACATCAACAGCATCCTCCCGGACACCCTAGACCCACTCCAATTCGCATACCGCCTCAACAGATTCACAGATGACACAATCTCAATCGCACTCCACACCACCCTTTCTCACCTGGACAAAAGGAACACCTATGTGAGAATGCTGTTCATCGACTACAGCTCAACACCATAGTGCCCACGAAGCTCATCACTAAGCTAAGGACTCTAGGACTAAACACCTCCCTCTGCAACTGAATCCTGGACTTCCTGACGGGCTGCCCCCAGGTGTTAAGAGTAGGCAACAATACGTCTTCCACGCTGATCCTTAACACTGGGGCCCCTCAGGGGTGTACTAAGTCCCCTCCTGTATTCCCTGTTCACTCATGACTGCGTGGCCAAACACGACTCCAACACCATCATTAAGTTTGCTGACAACACAACAGTGTTAGGCCTGATCACCGACAACGATGAGACGGCATATAGGGAGGAGGTCAGAGAACTGGCAGTGTGGTGCTAGGACAACAACCTCTCCCTCAATGTGAGCAAGACAAAGGAGCTGATCGTGGACTACAGGAAAAGGCAGGCCGAACAGGCCCCCATTAACATCGACGTGGTTGTATTGGAGCGGGTCGAGAGTTTCAAGTTCCTTGGTGTCCACATCACCAACGAACTATCATGGTCCAAACATACCAAGACAGTCGTGAAGAGGGCACGACAAAACCTTTCCCCCCTCAGGAGACTGAAAAGTTTTGGCATGGGCCCACAGATCCTCAGAAGGTTCTACAGCTGCACCATTGAAAGCATCCTGACCGGTTGCATCACCGCCTGGTATGGCAACTGCTCGGCATCTGACAGTAAGACGCTACAGAGGGTAGTGCGAACGGCCCAGTACATCACTGGGGCCAAGCTTCCTGCCATCCAGGACCTATATATAAAAGGCGGTGTCAGAGGAAAGCCCATAACATTTTCAGAGACTCCAGTCACCCAAGTTATAGACTGTTTTCTCTGCTACTGCACGACAAGCGGTACCGGAGCGCCAAGTCTTGGACCAAAAGGCTCCTCAACAGCTTCTACCCCCAAGCCATTGGACTGCTTTTTAATTCATAAAAATCCCCACCGGACAATTTACATTGACACCCCCCTTGTACACTGCTGCTACTCGCTGTTTATTATCTATGCATAGTCACTTCATCCCCACCTACATGTACAGATTACCTCAACTAGCCTGTACCCCTGCACACTGACTTGGTACCGGTGCCCCCTGTATATAGCCTTGTTATTGTTATTCTTATTGTGTTACTTTTTATTATGACTTTTCATTTTAGTCTACTTGGTAAATATTTTCTTCTTCTTGAACTGCACTGTTGGTTAAGGGCTTGTAAGTAAGAATTTCACGGTAAAGTCTACACTTGTTGTATTCGACGCATGTGGCAAATAAAGTTTGATTTGATTTGAACTGATTTGGTAACTCTCTATGGTAGAATTGTGAGGCTACGCAACTCATCCCATAACTTCTACATGTTCTTGATAGTCATGTATGTTGTAATAACTATGGGATCCCTTTTACAAGTCCATCAGCCTTTTCAGATGGACCTCGTTCCTCTTAATAACCTTATATCTTAACGGACATCTGCACTGCCTGTAATGATGCACAGAACCGGCTACTGAATAGACCATATCATATTCTTTCTTAGGCTGAGGAAAATGCTAATCTCTAAGAGGTACAAGCCTGGAGATATTAGGCTCTCCCCATCTTTGACTTTCATGAATTCAATGTATTCAATAAAAACCCCTTATGATCATATCTTCTGCTTAACATTTCTCAGGCCCCCTGTTGAAACGGTAACGTCTAAGACCTTTCGCTCATTTTCCAAGGCTGTGACCGTAAAGAATGCAAATTGGAGGATGTGCCATGAAAAACATGGGAATGTGCTCCCAGCTCCTATGAATAAGATTAGGATATCACCAGTGCCTCTCGTTGGCTGGGGCTTTATATCCATAGGCTACATTAAGCTCTGCAAGCCCATATCTGCTCTAAGCTGGAAATGTAGGAGCCTTGCATCTAAAGCCAGCAATTTGTCACTCCTTAAACAGGGTCCCGCTGTTCTCTACCTCAGTTTTGATTCTCAACCTCCGTCAAAGTCCTGTCCCAGTCCAGCAGGACACCAATCTTAGCATGTTCCTCAGGACAGCTCAGAGCGTGAGTAGTTGTTCTGAGAACTCTGTGCCCAGGCACCAAAATGCCATTTCCAGCGGAAAAACTTGAGCGAAGCCAAACACCTAGCAGAGATGTCAAGACTTCATTGGAGGTATGAGAAAAGCTACCAAAGGATATGGATGTACTGCATTCTGTTTCCAGAGGGGGAACATTTTCAGCTACCCCTCCGGCAGACTGTTCTTCAGGCCCTCTCAAAACAGTATGGGTCAAAGCTTAGATTGAAAAACATCTTTATACTTACAAATACCTCCTGTTCCTCTGCTTTCAGCGAGACTCCTAATATTACATTATAGTTGACAGCATCTGGAGAGTTCATAACTCCTCCAGCTATAATTCAGCCACTATACAGTATACAACTGTAGCTATTACTACTGATGCTGAATGAGCAGTGAAGTTATGCACACACTCAATGTAGTACCATTACAAACATAATAAAACATTTAAATGATTCATATGTAACTTGGTGTGGTTATTGTACGGCACAAGTGTTATTACATGCCATTTCACAATGAACCAGACAGCTCAAATCTATCCTGTCTCGGGGATAGTTACTGTGTACAATTGCAATTGCACACTGCTAAGTTGTAAAATGTGACAGAGACAGAAAAAAAACATTTGATAATACTCTTTCGCTTTTTTTCAATTGTTGTGTGAAAGGTCTCAGAGCTGTGTGGGATAATGGAATTCAAAAGAACAGCCAAACAGAATAGGAACATTCAAAGGAATGCAAATTAATATAATTATCGTCAATAGTGGAAATCATCAACGCGCCTTCATAAAACCATTTCAATTACATTTCATTTGATTTACTTTTGTCATGGCAACAGCAAATAAGCAATTTATCTCAACTTAACCTCTGTTTGGGGGAAATATTGCAAACGTTAGCCCACTCATGTATATATTCCCTAAGCTTTGAGGCATTGAACTTTGAGGCATGAAAGGTTGGTAGAGAGTAATACGGATATAAAGGGATGTTTTAAAAGTGCTATAAAACAAGTCAAACTGAATGTTCTTAAGTGATATAAAAAAAACAGCATTGTCAACAGGACCCTAAAAAAAAGAGTACAGAAGCATAAAGTAACATTGACAATTTGACACCACCACCTGCTGCACATTCCTGCTCTAATCTTCAGAAGATGATGGCCTACATCAGGTTCCCCAACGGGTGGTTTTATTTGGCCACATTTTTTGCCAAATAAAACTTCTCTGAGCAAATTTGTATTTATTTATGGTTGGACATAAAATACTATAAAACACCAGGAAATTAGCTCCCATTGATTTTAATTTTGTAAATCTGTTCCCTAGTATTCCCACACATAATAGAGAGACTCGTGATCGTGTACAAATGTAAGCAAGGTTTGAAATGATTACGTTTAGGTCAAACATTATATCTGTTTGGCCTTCTTCTTCTTCTTTTTTTAAATTATGTTCAGGCCCCTCTAGCATTCGCACAAGAAAAATATATGCCCACCGCTGAATCTAGTTAATGATCCCTGGCCTACATGTCGACATCCTACATGTCAGTAAATATGGAATAGTAGCACCATAGCTCCCCTTCCCTGATTTTTTTTAAAAAGCGTATTGATCACAAAGTCTGTTTCACACATGACAATGTAAACATATTAAAATGTGACTGGAAAATATGGATTTTCTGGCATGAATCTTTTAAACATGATAAAATAAAACTATACAATAAAAAGCGAAACTGCATTTCGACAGTGGCCTCAAATTACTTGGGAAAACAAAAACAGGAGAAAATTAACAATCGTCCGCCTTGCTAAGCCCACAGAACATAGAAACATAGAAACTTGGCCAGCGCTTCTGAAAATGGATTTGCCCCTTAGTCAATGACTCAGTGCCCCAGATATGGTATTAGCTGCGTTGGATTAGAATCACAGCAAACATTTAAATGTGATCAAACAGCAATTGTTGCTGTCTAACAATTTGTTACTGTGCTATCTGACGTGAGACAATGTCACAAATTTTGGTAATGAATAATGACTGTTAATTTAGCGCTTCTACATTTTCTAGGTTAGTATTTTCCAGAAGATCTTGTTTAACCAGGTTCTTTCATAGCGTATTAATGGCTGCTTATCACATCACCCAATATGCTAATGATAATCTCTACTTGATTGACACACTAATGCTTGCTTCAAGATAACACAGAACACTGTTTAAGAGAAATTATGAAATAAAATGAAATTCACCAGCATAAAGAACATAAACTTGCTTTTTGGAGTGTCTTGGGAGACTGTCAAGGTCAGTCTACAGATATAAACATTTGAGTTATTAATTTATAATGGATAACCTTGTCACATGTTCTAAAGATAACATTGGGCATGTCAGAATTGGCCATAATATACAATAATATACAATATACAAAATAAAGGAAACACCAACATAAAATGTTTTAATAGGGCGTTGTGCCACCACGAGCCAACAGAACAGCTTCAATGTGCCTTGGCATAGACTCTACAAGTGTCTGGAATTCTATTTGAGGGATGCGACACCATTCTTCCAAGAGAAATTCCATAATTTGGTGTTTTGTTGATGATGGTGGAAAAACGCTGTCTCAGTCTCCAGAATCTCCCATAAGTATTCAATTGGGTTGAGATCTGGTGACTGAGATGCACGCACACGCACACACACACGCACACACACACACACACACTTTAATTAAACCCCCTCTGCTCCTTTGAGACCCCTCTTTTAAAATCACTGAGATCTCTTCTTCTAGCGATTGTGGCAAAAATAATGGGCAACTGTGCATTTTTACACATGACCCTAAGCATGATGGGATGTTTAAATTGCATAAATTACTCAGAAAATCAAACCTGTGTGGAAGCATCTGCTTTCAATATACTTTGTATCCCTCATTTACCCAAGTGTGAAAAGTATACATTTTGGAGATTCAGAGCTTTCTTATGACACAGATGCTACACTAGGTGATTTGTACATTCACCATTTGATGTGTACTTGTACAATTACAGGGAAAATAAGAGCCACTGTAGTGTGTGTGTGCGTGGTGCTCAATGGAAAAAAGCATTTAGCAAAAATGGGAAGAAAAAATCACCAGCATAAATTACAAAAATGAGAGGGAATTATGGGATAAAAGCTTGCCAGCACCTGAGTCGGGCACTAGAGACAGATTGGCATTCACTTCTGTGATAGGCATTATCTCACAGTGATGTCAAACAGACGCAATACGGGGCACAGCGGTAGGAGAAAAGCAGCCATTATGACATTACTGCTTTGATTAAACACTGTCATTTATATCCACACTGCAGGAAAGGTAATTTTCTCTATGGGGCATATTTAGAGTCTGGGGTGGCATGTATCATGTAATTGCAGCACAGCATTTGTATCATAAGCTATTTCTTAGCCCACACATTGGTGAAAGCTTTGATATAAACCTGCAATCCGGTAAATTATCCCAGCAACAGCCTGTTAAAAACATCCCAGCCTGTTAAAAACATTCCACTTGGATATCCTGTCTTTTATGTCATGTGCAGACAGTGTATATTATCCACAAAGGGACATTTTGGTATTCAATTGGGAGACATCTAGAGACATCCCTGGGTCGTTTGTCTTTTCAGTTCACTGCAGCTAGCGACTGGAACGAGCTGCAACTGTTACGTTCGTCGATGGAAGGATTGGACCAAGGTGCAGTGTGGAATGGCAAACATTTTACCCGAGTGGGCATCTAGCCTCGGTGGCGGCTCCGGTGCGTGACGTAGACCCCGCTCCGCTCGCGGATCCGCCATCTTCGGTGGCGACTCTGTTGCGGGGATTGTCGCCGGAAGCTCCGGACCGTGGATCGTCACCGGAGGAACCGGACCGTGGATCGTCGCCGGAAACTCCGGACCATGGGTCGTCGCCGGAGACTCTGGAGTGTAGGTCGTCGCCGGAGACTCTGGAGCGAAGGTCGTCGCCGAAGGCTCTGGACCGAGAACCGTCGCTGGAGGCTCCAGACCGGGAACCATCGCTGGAGGCTCCGGACCGCAGACCATCGCTGGAGGCTCTGGACCGGGAACCGTCGCTGAAGGCTCCGGACCGCAGACCGTCGCTGGAGGCTTCGTGCCATGGATTACCACTGGAGGCGTCGGGCCATGGATCACCATTGGAGGCTTCGGGCCATGGATCATCACTGGAGGCTTCGGACTGGGAACCCTCACAGGAGGCTCCGGACTGTGGAGGTGCACGGGAGGCCTGGTGCATGGAGCCGGCACAGGGCGTACCAGGCTGGGGAGACGCACTGGAGACCGGGTGTGCAGAGCTGGCACAGGATATACTGGGCCGTGGAGGCGCACTGGAGGTCTGGAGCATAGAGCTGGCACAACCCGTCCTGGCTGGATGCTCACTTTAGCCCGGCAAGTGCAGGGCGCTGGCACAGGACGCACTGGGCTGTGGATGCGCACTGGAGACACATTGCGTATCACCGCATAACATGGTGCCGGAACAGTGACACACACCTCAGGGCGAGTGCGTGGAGGAGACACAGGACGTACCGGACTGGGGAGGCACACTGGAGGCCAGATGCGTGAAACTGATGCATATGACACCGGACTGGTGTCACGCTCCTCAGCACGACCACTCTGCAGCGCTCTCAACGCCAACACCTCTCTGCGGAATCTTTCGTCAAGTTCCTCACTCGACTCCCTGATTGGCTCTGGTTCACCCCTCGCCCCCCCCCCCCCCCCCCAAAAAAACAAATGTGGGCTGTCTTTTGGGCTTGCGTCCTGGTTGCGAACCCCGGAGTCGTCGTTGATCCTCCTTCGCTGCTTCCACCTGCTTCCAACAGCTTCCATGGCAGGGTCTTGTCCTCTGCCATAACCTACTCCCATGTCCATGATGTCCTCTACTCCCTTTTCTCCCGGGCCCAGGATGTCTGCTCCTCCTGGCCATTTTTGTTTGGTCCTTTGGTGGTGGGATCTTCTGTTACGTTCGTCGATGGAAGGATTGGACCAAGGTGCAGCGTGGTAGGCGAACATTTTAATTTATTCAATGAACACCAAAACAAAACAAATACAAACGAAAACGTAACGTTCAGTAGGGCATACAGCACAGTACCAAAAATAAGATCCCACAAACTAAGTTGGGAAAAAGGCTGTCTAAGTATGATCCCCAATCAGAGACAATGATAGACAGCTGCCTCTGATTGGGAACCATACCCGGCCAACAAAGAAATAGAAAAACTAGAATGCCCCCCCAAATCACACCCTGACCTAACCAAATAGAGAAATGAAAAGGCTCTCTAAGGCATGACAGCAACAAACACTCAAACTGGACAGTTTTATCTCAATCTCTTCATTCAAAGACTCAATCATGGACACTCTTACTGACAGTTGTGGGTCCTTTGCGTGATGTATTGTTGTCTCTACCTTCTTGCCCTTTGTGCTGTTGTCTGTGCCCAATAATGTTTGTACCCTGTTTTGTGCTGCTACCATGTTGTGCTGACGCCATGTTGTGTTGCTACCATGTTGTTGTCATGTTGTGTTGCTACCATGCTGTGTTGTCATGTGTTGCTGCCATGCTATGTCGTTGTCTTTGGTCTCTCTTTATGTAGTGTTGTCTCTCTTGTCGTGATGTGTGTTTTGTCCTATATTTTTATTTAATTTATTAGTATTTTTAATCCCAGCCCCCGTCCCCACAGGAGGCCTTTTGCCATTTGGTAGGCCATCATTGCAAATAAGAATTTGTTCTTAACTGACTTGCCAAGTTAAATAAAGGTTGAATAAAAGTTACAATTAAAAACACTGGGATGGCATATATAGTATCATATACAGTAAGACTGGGATCATTTCTGGACCCCCAATAATCAGAGGATGTTCCTTAAGCATTTGAACCCAAGTCTTCATAAAGTCACAAAAGAAAGAGCTCCGAAATACACTGAGAATGTATTTTAGGATGGTGGAACAGAGGGGTACAGCGAGTGGCTGCATACACAATATCATTGTTGCAGTGGCAGGGCCATGGATTTGGATTAAATACTGCCTTCTGAGCCTGACTTAATAAAGTCCTTTTTCAGCATTGTTCCTTTTGAGACAATGTTCGGCTCCTCTGCCAGAACGCAGTGGCGGAAAAACTGATACAAAAAACCGACCCAAAGATAAGCAGAGATCCCATTTGCTGCTCCTGACAGCTCTGTATAACTCAATCCATCTGACAGAACAGTGACGAGGGAGCTGTGGAAGTAGTGAGAAAGATTATTCCACTCACTGTGCATACATTATCAACTGTCGGAAACATCTAGCTCCCTAATTATCCAGAATCATCGACAATGGATCTGCACTCAAATTAATTGGGACACATACTATTTCTGCTGTATCTATCTAGTTATTTCCTATAGTTCAGCTTCCTCCCTAAATTCACATTATTTAAGTTTCTAGACAGTTTCTTCTCAAATGTCTAATTTTCGGGTAGTCTCTTTGGAAGAAAATATTAACTTGTGTGCTGTGTAGAATGGCAATTTTAGCATGTACATTTTGGTGGGACCCCTCCCCCCAAAAATATTTTGATGCATGCCAGCAAAGCCACTACACAACATAACACTAAACAATACCTTCTTTGCACTATAACGGTGACAAACGATGGCCACAAACTGTTAGGGCCTACATAAAGCTGTCCCAGTAGCAGAGCCGGGAACGACGAGGCAATCCGTAATTTCGATTAAGACATTAATGAGCGAGCTAGAATGGACGTAGTCAATATAACTATTTGTTCAGCACTTTTGAAATGTAAAGTGACAGAATTCAGAACATGGGCTGTTCTTACAGTATTCTCCCTGTACACCAAGTCAGAACTGTAGGATAAATAAAGAGAGCATTTAAGCAGACTTCATTGCCTGCTTACAGCTATTACAATATTCAATGATTACGTTTCTCTAAAACAGGTTATAGGCTACATGTACACCACCAAGTCATAACAGTAGGCTAAGTTATGAGTGGGTAAGGGCCCAAATTATTAGGCTGAGGCACATGGGCTACTAACAGCTTACTACAGAACATACACTTAGTATTACTGTCTAGGCTACAGTATACATATCTCCCTGGCAAATTGCATAATTTAGGCAGCAGCATACAAGACATTAAGGACTAACCTTGTTGTGCTGTGCTCAATAAAACAGGAAGGTGGAGCGGCGGTCCTTCTTGTGTTGGATGATCATTCAAAATTATTTTCTGTATTTTCCAATTCTGAGCTAGTTTTCTTTTCAGAGTTCCCAGTTGTATTGAACTCACTGAAGTCTGAGATTTCCAAGTTCCCAAGTTTCCAGTTGTTTTGAACGCGGCAGAAGTCATGTTGGATTGACAGCATGGCCAATGTATTCAAACTTTACTAATTGGATATCACGAAATTGGGAAGAAAAAGGGTGTAAAACATTTTTTTTTTATTAAAAAGGATACACATTCTCATGCAATGCCATGGGCCAGAAGTTACGATCTTGTCTCATCGCTGCAACTTCTCTACGGACTCGGCGAAGGTCAAGAGCCTAGCAGTACTGCTTCTTGACACACTGCCCACTTAACCCAGAAGCCAGCCGCACCAATGTGTTGAAGGAAACACCGTCGAACTAACAACAGAAGTCAGCTTGCAGGCGCCCGGCCCGCCACAAGGACTCGCTAGAGCACGATGAGACAAGGAAATCCCAACCGACCAAACCCTCCCCTAACCCGGACGACGCTGGGCCAATTGTGCGCCATCCCATGGGTCTCCCGGTCATGGCCGGCTGTGACACAGCCTGGGATCAAACCCGAGGATGCAGTCACGCCTCAGCACTCATCGTTAAATTTGCGATTTCCAACTTGTTGTGTAACGTTTACGTCCAATGTCCGATGAGCAACGGTACATTTTATCTATATTTTCTCTTCATATGACAAGTATTGGAAAGGATTTGCCAGTAGATTGTCGACTTGATTCATGATGATGACTGCCTGTTTAGCTTGCTAGCTAAGATTTTGAAAGTATGATGTTGACATGATCAGTCCAATTAAAGCTATGGTAGATGCATGATTTGACGTAATTTAATCTGTGGCCAATGACCTTCAGACTTTTTGGATGGGCACTTCTAATGTAAGTCTATGGCAGCACCCAAGGGGCTTGAATCTACCTGTAGATTTTGCAGTGATGTAGTGTCCCCATGAGTGACAGAACACTGAGCCAATCACTGCGAAACAAGAATATTACCAACCCCTACGCTCCGTATTTTCCACTGGCTACCCCACCACCACAGAAAGCACTGAGCTAGGCTGAAACACCTGCATTTTGGAGCTGCCTTACTCAAGAAAGAAAAAAAGAGACCATGTTTATTAACTCAATTTTAAATATATATATACACTTTAAAAAAAAGCGAAACAGGCTCTATCCCACCTGCCCTAAATAAATCATCGCCACTGGCTGTATATTATAACTCTTCACAATGACAGAAGTCTTGATCAATCATGTCTATCTGTTTGTCTGTCAAAATGACAACAACCCCCTGCCCCGAGGTCGAACCTTCAGGAAACGCCTCACCACGTAAGCCGGTTGGCAGTCGATGAGACGGGGAAGAGGGGTGAACCTGGAAACAGGAGACAAAGGGCTGTGAGACATGGGTTTAACTCTGGACACATGAAAGGTAGGATGTATAACCAATACCACGGGATCCTGGGGAGACTCAATGACTGGAACGAATTGCAAAAATCACTGAAGTTGGAGACTTATAGTTGAAGTCGGAAGTTTACATACACTTAGGTTGGAGTCATTAAAACTAGTTTTTCAACCACTCCACAAATTTCTTGTTAACAAACTATAGTTTTGGCAAGTCGGTTAGGACATCTACTTTGTGCATGACACAAGTCATTTTTCCAACAATTGTTTACAGACAGACTATTTCACTTATAATTCACTGTATCACAACTCCAGTGGGTCAGAAGTTTACATACACTAAGTTGACTGTGCCTTTAAACAGTTTGGAAAATTCCAGAAAATGATTTCATGGCTTTACAAGATTCTGATGGACTAATTGACATCATTTGAGTCAATTGGAGGTGTACCTGTGGATGTATTTCAAGACCTGACTTCAAACTCAGTGCCTCTTTGCTTGACATCATAGGAAAGTCAAAAGAAATCAACCAAGACCTCTAAAAAAAATTGTAGACCTTCACAATTCTGGTTCATCCTTGGGAGCAATTTCCAAATTCCTGAAGGTACCACATTCATCTGTACAAACAATAGTACGTAAGTAGAAACACCATGGGACCATGCAGCCGTCATTCCGCTCAGGAAGGAGACGTGTTCTGTCACCTAGAGATTAACGTACTTTTGTGCGAAAAGTGCAAATCAATCCCAGAACAACAGCAAAGGACCTTGTGAAGATGCTGGAGGAAACCGGTACAAAAGTATCTATATCCACAGTAAAACGAGTCCTATATCAACATAACCTGAAAGGCCGCTCAGCAAGGAAGAAGCCAATGCTCCAAAACAGCCATAAAAAAGCCAGACTACGGTTTGCTACTGCACATGGGGACAAAGACCGTACTTTTTGGAGAAATGTCCTCTGGTCTGATGAAACAGAAATAGAACTGTTTGGCCAAAATGACCATTGTTATGTTTGGAGGAAAAAGGGGGAGGCTTGCAAGCAGAAGAACACCATCCCAACCGTGAAGCACGGGGGTGGCAGCATCATGTTGTGGGGGTGCTTTGCTGCAGGAGGGACTGGTGTACTTCACAAAATAGATGGCATCATGAGGAAAGAAAATTATGTGCATATATTGAAGCAACATCTCAAGACATCAGTCACAATGTTAAAGCTTGGTCGCAAATGGGTCTCCCAAATGTAATATGTCCCCAAGCATACTTCCAAAGTTGTGGCAAAATGGCTTAAGGACAACAAAGTCAAGGTTTTGGAGTGGCCATAACAAAGCCCTGATCTCAATCCTATAGAAAATTTGTGGGCAGAACTGAAAAAGCGTGTGCGAGCAAGGAGGCCTACAATCCTGACTCAGTTACACCAGGTCTGTCAGGAGGAATGGGCCTAAATTCACCCAACTTATTGTGGGAAGCTTGTGGAAGGGTACCAAAACATTTGACCCAAGTTAAACAATTGAATGCTAACAAATACTAAATGAGTGTATGTAAACTTCTGACCCACTGTGAATGTGATGAAAGAAATGATATTTGAAATAAGTAATTCTCTCTACTATTATTCTGACATTTCACATTCTTAAAATGAAGTGGTGATCCTAGCTGACCTAAGACAGTGTCACCGAATATGTCGTACTCTTCGGCGAATATGTCGTATGTGAGAGAGAAGGACCAAGGCGCAGCGGGATTGTGGATGCTCATGTTTTAATTCAAAAAAGGAGTAAAGCATCCACTGGAAAAACAATGCACACGACAGGAACAGTCTTACAGGCATACAAAAACGCAGTGCAAAAACAATTCCCCACAACCCCAAAGACAAACACACACACCTATATAGGACTTCCAATCAAAGGCAACTATACACACCTGCCTTCAATTGGAAGTCCCAATCACCAACACAACATTCAACAAACACAAACCACCTGCCACATCCTGACCAAGACTAAGCAATACGCCCTCTGCTGGTCAGGACGTGACAGTACCCCCCCCTCAAGGTGCAGACTCCGGGATGCACCTAAAAAAGAAAAACACAAGAAAATCCCCAATACCCCAACAAAACCAACAAACAATAACCCCTAAACAAAAAAGGGAGGGAGGCTGCCGTCACCGACGGCACTGTGCTACAACCCCCCTCCCCAACCCACCTATATTCTGGAGGTGGCTCCGGTTCTGGCAGCTTGGGGCAGTCGGGCCACTCTGGCAGCTCCGGGCAATCTGGCCACTCTGGCAGCTCCGGGCAGTCTGGCCACTCTGGCAGCTCCGGGCAGTCTGGCCACTCTGGCAGCTCCGGGCAGTCTGGCCACCCTGGCAGCTCCGGGCAGTCTGGCCACCCTGGCAGCTCCGGGCAGTCTGGCCACTCTGGCAGTTCCGGGCAGTCTGGCCACTCTGGCAGTTCCGGGCAGTCTGGCCACTCTGGCAGTTCCGGGCAGTCTGGCGACTGTTGACTGGCGGGCAGCTCTGGCGACTGTTGACTGGCAGGCAGCTCTGGCGACTGTTGACTGGCAGGCAGCTCTGGCGACTGTTGACTGGCAGGCAGCTTTGGTGACTGACTGGCGGGCAGCTCTGGCGACTGACTGGCGGGCAGCTCTGGCGACTGTTGACTGGCGGGCAGCTCTGGTGACTGACTGGCGGGCAGCTCTGGCGACTGTTGACTGGCGGGCAGCTCTGGCGACTGTTTACTGGCGGGCAGCTCTGGTGACTGTTGACTGGCGGGCAGCTCTGGTAACTGTTGACTGGCACTCCAGTCTTGCCCCGTCAAACAGCCCTTGTGCCCCCCCCCTAAAGAAATCTTGGGGGTGCCTCTCGGTCTCCCTTACCCGTCGTGTTCCCCAGTCCTCGCCAGACTTCTTCCGCTGCTTGGTCCTGGTTTGGTGGGGAATTCTGTCACCGAATATGTCGTACTCTTCGGCGAATATGTCGTATGTGAGAGAGAAGGACCAAGGCGCAGCGGGATTGTGGATGCTCATGTTTTAATTAAAAAAAGGAGTAAAGCATCCACTGGAAAAACAATGCACATGACAGGAACAGTCTTACAGGCATACAAAAACGCAGTGCAAAAACAATTCCCCACAACCCCAAAGACAAACACACACACCTATATAGGACTTCCAATCAAAGGCAACTATACACACCTGCCTTCAATTGGAAGTCCCAATCACCAACACAACATTCAACAAACACAAACCACCTGCCACATCCTGACCAAGACTAAGCAATACGCCCTCTGCTGGTCAGGACGTGACAGACAGGGTATTTTTTACTAGGATTAAATGTCAGGAATTGTGAAAAACTGAGTTTAAATGTATTTGGTTAAGGTGTATGTAAACTTCCGGCTTCAACTGTATGAACTAATTTCACACATAGGCCTATAATAATTGATTTAGCCTAAAAATAAGATTAAATTGACAATAGTCTGATAGGTTACATTATCAACTGCCTTGTGAATCAAGAGTCTGCAGAGCAGCTTTGGTATTTGACAAAGAAGAGAACGGAGCTTACCAAAAAGCAACTTTTTCAAATCATCCTTCATGCAGGTAAGATGTTATGATTTCATAACCTATATCGGAAAGAGCAGGTTCTAAGGTTACCTTCATAAACGCAACCAAATGACTACTTTAGCAACAGCACACATGAAGTGTATTTACTAAACTGTTAGAATGCATTGGCTCAGAATAGGATTGCTCAATGCCCATTTTTTTCTAGAGCTAATAGTCGGAGTAGAGAAACGCACAATTTTGTATGACTCCTGTTTTGAGTCCCACCTTTTTAGCTTTGTGCCTGTTTTTCATGTTATTTTCTCATTAATACATGTCCCAATGTTCATCTCCCAGGACATATCCGCCAGCATAGCAAGATAGCAAAATATCCATGAATATTTTCATGTGTGTTTCGACATGCCCCCAAATGAATACAGTTGGTTTTGATATTTAAACCTGCCTGTCATCATCACGTTTGGTAGGGATGGAGAAAATGGCAAAATGGCACACGCAGGTTTTTGCATTGGTTTTCTTTTGCTCCCGGTTCAGATACAGCACTCATTTTGCATCACTAACTCCTTTATGAGTGCACTACTCAGTCATAAAGACATTTCTTGGGAGAAGAGAAGGGTAGCTAGAAAGCAATCCCATGCCATACAATATTTATTCCTTAACATTTTATCCTTCAAACTACCTAGTTTGAATACCGACTACCTGTCCTGTTATTCTCCATTTCAGAAATGGAGCTTACTTCCTCATAGTTATGACTGCATACTCTTGGTTCCTTTTGAAAACACATTTGGTTAACTTCCTGTTAGTAGTCTAATGAAGCATGTATGGTTACATATTCATATTCAGCCACAAAACATTCTTGACAGCTTTCTTTCAACATGGGTAAACACAATCTGGACAGACCAAATACAAACGCCTACTCCCTGTGTATGTGTGTGTGTGTGTTTATATCTCCATGTGTAAAAACGGATTACTTCAAGCAGACATTCGGAACTCTAGTGCATTCCTCAATTTGGTATTCTAAAGTGAGGATTGCATCCACCCAGACTTCTGCCAACTCCGGAAGGACAAGGCATTGATGAAAACGTGGACATCATTTTGTCCGTTTATATGTTCACAATTTTGGGGGGATTAGGCTCTGATGGAGCATATTTCTCAAGCTGCACGAATGCGCACACACACACACACACACACACACACACACACACACACACACACACACACACACACACACACACACACACACACACACACACACACACACACACACGGGAACCTTCAATCTTTAATCTGCCATTTAATGCAGGCTAAGACCTAATCAGTGATTGGAAGTCATTTAGAGTAATTGGATTCTGATTTGGGCTTACCTCTCCCTCATTATAGTACAGCTAAATGTGATGAGCTCTTTTTAAACTACAGATTGAGTTTCAGGCACAGACAACTTTGATGCACAACACTTGCTTTCATTTGTCATGAGCAGGATGAGGCCTGCACACGTTCGTCGAGGTAGAGGTAGAGGCACGCACAGATTCCATTAAGACACACTTTAATCCACGTGACAATTCAACATAATTCCATGCTTAAATTCTGTATCAACTTTGAGCAATACATTTCTTACACTTTGAAAATTAAGAGGTTAGAGATTATAACTTTAAAATGTATGGTTTTATACTCAAGTGACATTAAAAATGAAAAAAATTCTTAATCTTCAGAGTTATCACATTGGAATAGATAATTAGCATAATTGAATAGCTTTTCACTTGGGATTTTTACTATAGCCTGGAGTATTGCCAATTACATAATTATGAAATATGTACAGTATATGAACTGATAGTCTTCTTATACGACGCAATCCTGACTTGCCATATGCAATTCCCCATAATCTTTCATTTGAATCTTTATACATGATTTACACCAATTTTAGTCTAAAAGACAAGAATGCTGGGTCACAATGTAGATAAGTGTAATTTTATAAATCTTTGATAAAGCCTGTATTCGGTTTGACATATTGTAGAAATAATGTTTTGAATGTTCTACTATCAAATCTGATATATTTTGTAAATTATTTTAAAAGTTAACTGCTTTGCACCGCTTTGTGTCCCCTACCCTTTATTCATACCTTATGTAGTTCCACATACTAATGTAACAGATTCATTATGATACATAAATAGCTGTTATTCTGATGATCTAATCACATTGCTCAAAGAAATAGCATGGGGTTCCACATTGAATAGAGTATGTCCTCTACTGCTGAACCTTTCCCAGTGGTGCAGCTCCCTCATTCAGACCTTTAATTGAGCACTATTATCGGACTCCTTCGGTCTTTATCTAAGGGCGTCGGCTATTAAACTGATTTAACTATTATGGGTCCATCATAGAAGATAGAGGTAAAACCCCTTAATTAAATGTCAGCGGGATATGAATAACCTTCTTTGTGGTTTTGATTGATGCCAATAGTACACTACTAGGAAGCCAGTATAAAAGTCTAGAGAGCGTGTGTATTTATTTTCTCTTGACAGATCGAAATGGGCTGTCATTTGACAGGCAGGCTTTCAGGAGGCACTGCAAACATATTGATTAGTCTCATTGTTTTTAGCTACATGCTGTATGCGACGGCTCAATTAGCTAACTGACAACCAATGAAAACAATCCTGTCATCGAAGAATGGATGTCAGCCAGCCCTACATGCAATTATAGTATGAAGTCTTGCTGACTCAAGTTTACTCTGAAATCAAAAAATTTAACTAATCTAGACTAAATGGTGTTTTGACTACCGTGTATTAGGCATAAAGTGTCACTATAATGGAAAATACAGAAGCTGCAACTAGCGCTGGAATCCTGGCAATGCTCATATCAAATCTCTGTTATTTGAACTCAGGGGACAGCTACTCATAAGTGAATGTGGGAGATCTAGTATAAAGCTGAACATATGTTACTAGTAAAGTTGATTGAAGATGAAAAGAGTTAGGAACACTACCGTACTTTAGAGCACACTCTCTCTGAACATAACTTAAGTAGGGTTCATTTACAAGTCAGCTTTTTGTCTGCTGATTCTCCTGCTGTGTGAACAAGATGCTTCTGTGTTAGCCTGCTGGATTCACACAGTGTATACCATATTTCAGCACCGGCTGCTTGCTGGGGTGCATGGTGTGGCGATGACTGCGCAAGGGTCATTATGAAGGAAGGATGCAGTGCTTTTCAGATCACAGCCCAGTCCAAGCTCTTCTCTGTCCTGGCACCCCAATGGTGGAACCAGCTTCCCCCTGAAGCTAGGACAGCAGATTCCCTGCCCTTCTTCCAAAAACGTCTTAAACCCTACCTCTTCAAAGAGTATCTTAAATAATCCCACAGCACCCCCCATTCGTACCCCCTCCTCACCCCAATTTTTTCCCCTTACTAGGTCTGACTTTGCTGATAGCTACTTTATTGAGGAAAAACATACTACTATGACTGTGATATGTGGTTGTCTTAAGATGAATGCACTAACTGTAAGTCACTCTGGATAAGAGTGTCAGCTAAATGACTAAAATGTAAATGTAAAATTTTTTCCAGACACTCCTAGTCTCCTTACTTTGCTCCCTCTCTCTCTCTCTCTCTCTCTCTCTCTCTCTCTGGATCTGCCTCTTTTGCATTATGCGCTCTGCAGACTACAGTACGGTGAAAAGTGTCAAATAATTTGTTAATCTTAGCTGGGGAAATCACCTAAAGGCCTGCAGCTAATTTTAAGAGGCCGAATTTGAGAACATCAGTGGTTTGCTCCGAGGCCTCAAGTTAGTAGGTATCAAGGAGTGGTATGCTGCAGTGAAGGTTGTTTTGCTGGGGAGTCGAACATTCCCCTAAATGACTTCCCCCGGATTGAAGGGAACTGGTGTCAGACAGGACTTGCTGTCAACTGGGCATAATGTAACAACGATGGCGATGAAGCTGTAATTCTTAAGCAGGATTCAGACCAGGCTAATCAACACATACTGGGCCTCCATTTATCAAATGGAGGAGCTGGGGCTGACAGTCTGGCAATGTTATTAGATACAGGAGCACACGGAGGAGCTGGGCCCCACAGTCTGGCAATATTATTAAATAAAATTAGATGCATATATATTTCTATGGTTTCTCTTCATCTCACTATCTTCCCATGTCTTTCTTTCATCAAGTGTAGATGTATTGCTGCTCCAGTCCATTTTTACAAAATCGTATTGTTAAGAACAATAACATGGGATAGTCTCATATTATGGGTAAAACATAATGATGACGCAGTAACTTTCTCACAGAGAATACATCTGTATAAACTCAACTCTTGATCTGAACAAAGGCTCCTGAATCCATCCCGCAGATGTCCTTTTAAACTCGTGACCATCCTCTGATTCTTTAGCTCCCTCCTAACTGAATTAACAATGACGTCAATATGAATGCAATTAGGGATAAGTGTCTTGCTCAAAGGAACATAGAAATATATTCACCTAGTCGGCTCAGGGATTTGAACCAGTGACCCTTTGGTTACTGGCTCAACACTCTTAACTGCTAGGCTACCTGCCACCCAGAACACTTCTAGTGGCTCCATGAGTTCTTCATCGAGCTTTGTTCTTTCTTTGCTTGCCTTTTAGGGATGAGCATTCGATACTATCGAACATAAACTGACAGATAGTTTTGAAGAGGCAACCCATCTTTGAAGAGACAATTTTGATTTCACATGCTTGTCCTCACTTTAATGTTCCTTATCTCTCTCCTAGAACAGCATTACTTTTGCAATTTATTTTAACCATGGCATTTTGACCCCATTTTAAAGACGCTTAACAACTCTTAACAGTAAAACCAAAAACCATTGAACCAGAACATTACCTCCAGAGAGGTACTCTCAGGTAGTGTTTACTGCTGGAATGAAGGGCGGAGGGGAGGGGGTGGTGGTGCCTGGATTACTAGTCCACTGTTCCATATGCTCAACATCAACTACACTGAAAATAAACTTTGGATTTTTGGGATCCACTCATTCATGCATTCATTTCGTTATCCATTCAGCCATTTACTCAGGTATTCATCAAACACTAACACAGCCTCAACTGCCGGTACATACAGTTGAAGTCAGAAGTTTACATACACTTAGGTTGGAGTCATTAAAATACATTTTTCAACCACTCCACAAATGTCTTGTTAACAAACTATAGTTTTGGCAAGTTGGTTAGGACATCTACTTTGTGCATGACACAATTCATTTTTCCAACACTTGTTTAGAGAGATTATTTCACTTACAATTCACTGTATCACAATTCCAGTGGGTCAGAAGTTTACATACACTAAATTGACTGTGCCTTTAAACAGCTTGGAAAATTCCAGAAAATAATGTAATGGCTTTAGAAGCTTCTGATAGGCTATTTGACATCATTTGAATCAATTGGAGGTATACCTGTGGATGTATTTCAAGGCCTACCTTCAAACTCAGTGCCTCTTTGCTTGACATCATGGGAAAATCAAAAGAAATCAGCCAAGACCTCAGAAAAAAAATTGTAGACAACCACAAGTCTGGTTCATCCTTGGGAGCAATTTCCAAATGCCTGAAGATACCACGTTCATCTGTACAAACAATAGTACGCAAGTATAAACACAATGGGACCACGTAGTCGTCATTTCGCTCAGGAAGGAGACACATTCTGTCTCCTAGACATGAACGTACTTTGGTGGTAAAGTGCAAATCAATCCCAGAACAACGCAAAGGACCTTGTGAAGATGCTGGAGGAAACCGGTACAAAAGCATCTGTATCCACAGTAAAACAAGTCCTATATCGACATAACCTGAAAGGCCACTCAGCAAGGAAGAAGTCAATGTTCCAAATCCGCCATAAAAAAAAAGCCAGACTACGGTTTGCAACTGGACATGGGGACAAAGATCGTACATTTTGGAGAAATGTCCTCTGGTCTGATGAAACAAAAATATAACTGTTTGGCCATAATGACCATTGTTATGTTTGGAGGAAAAAGGGGGAGACTTGCAAACCGAAGAACACCATCCCAACCATGAAGCACGGGGGTGGCAGCATCATGTTGTGGGGGTGCTTTGCTGCAGGAGGGACTGGTGTACTTCACAAAATAGATGGCATCATGAGGGAAGAAAATTATGTGCATATATTGAAGCAACATCTCAAGACATCAGTCAGGAAGTTAAAGTTTGGTCGCAAATGGGTCTTCCAAATGGAATATGACCCCAAGCATACTTCCAAAGTTGTGGCAAAATGGCTTAAGGACAACAGAGTCAAGGTATTGGAGTGGCCATCACAAAGCCCTGACCTCAATCCTATAGAAAATTTGTGGGCAGAACTGAAAAAGCGTGTGTGCGAGCAAGGAGGCCTACAAACCTGACTCAGTTCCACCAGCTCTGTCAGGAGGAATGGGACAAAATTCACCCAACTTATTGTGGGAAGCTTGTGGAAGGCTACCCGAAACATTTGACCCAAGTTAAACAATTTTAAGGCAATGCTACCAAATACTAATTGAGTGTATGTAAACTTCTGACCCACTGGGAATGTGATGAAAAAAATTTAAGCTGAAATAAATCATTCTCTCTACTATTATTCTGACATTTCACATTCTTAAAATAAAGTGGTGATCCTCACTGACCTAAGACAGGGAATTTTTACTAGGATTAAATGTCAGGAATTGTGAAAAACTGACTTTAAATGTACTTGGCTAAAGTGTATGTAAACTTCCGACTTCAACTGTGTGCACAGATAGTCAGGAGGAATAATGTACGTGCTGTCGATTCATTACATTATTCTGGTGAGCAAGGGTTTATTTAGTCTTCTAGGGTAACATATAATGGCAGAAGAGAAGCCACATGTATGTAATTACACAGTGGTGTAAAGTACTTCAGTAAAAATACTTTAAACTACTACTTAAGTAGTTTTTTGGGGTATGTGTACTTTACTTTACTATTTATATTTTTGCCAACTTTTACTTCTACATCAATACATTCCTAAAGAAAATCATTTATTTTTTACTCCATACATTTTCCCTGACACCCAAAAGTACTCGTTACATTTTGACAGGAAAATGATCCAATTCACACACTTATCAAGATAACAACATCCCTGGTCATCCCTACTGCCTCTGATGTGGTGGACTCACTAAACACAAATGCTTCGTTTGAAAATTATGCCTGAGTGTTGGAGCGTGCCCCTGACAATACGTCAATAAAAAAAATGTACAAAAATTTGCCGTCTGGTTTGCTTAATGTACAGAATTTGAAATGGTTTATACTTTTACTTTTGGAACTTAAGTACAATTTAGCAGTTCCATTTACTTTGATACTTAGATTTAAAACCAAATACTTTTAGACTTCTACTCAAAGACTATTTTACTGGGTGACTCACTTTTACTTGAGTCATTTTCTATTAAGGTATCTTTACTTTTATTCAAGTATGACAATTAAGTCATTTTTTCACCACTGTAATTACAGACAAGATGACTAACAAATAGCGTACCAAAATGTCAGACATTATAAACAGAAACATATCTAAATTTGCCACCAAAATATCCTGCACCTCCTTTCAAAAAATCGTTCCACTGTCTCTGACTGTAGCCTACAGCACATTTTCTATATTGGCAGGTTAGGGTCAGGTGCAGGCCTCAGATTTGGGATATTAGCAATTGCGGGTGGAGGTGGGTGAACAAACAGTTGAATTTATTAGCACCTCAGTGAATCACACAAACTTTTTCTGCCAGTTCCCAAAAGCATTTGCGATTATTGTGTAGGCAATTTGGCACACGTTTGCTACAGTTAGGCCCTAAAGCTTAGGCTTACGCACTAATGTCAGATAGCCTAAAATAATGAAAGAAAAGTCTCAATGTACCTTATCAAAACACTTTACATTGCACAAGAATGATACATTTATGTTTTTTAAGGTACTGTTGTCTCTTTATTCTACCCACCCACCCTTCATCCACACAATATTCCATGACCATAAACCCACTGCCCTGCGGGTATAACCGTGGGGACTGCTGGTCCCCCCCCCTGTGAATCACCAGTGTGTGCATATGTAGAGGGAAAACAATCAACTGATAAATGGCTGCTTAGATGAATAAAATACACACACACATTGATCACAGTGTATATACAAGAAGAACACCATCACCTTAAGACAAAAACGGCTCTGTTAACAGGAAAGGAATGCTGTGTTTAATGTACTTTTTCTACACCATATGCTTTGCAAGGGAGTTGATGAATGGGACGGAATAACCTTAACCTGTTAGGGCTAGGGGGCAGTATTGACACGGCCGGATAAAAAATGTACCCGATTTAATCTGGTTACTACTCCTGCCCAGTAACTAGAATATGCATATAATTATTGGCTTTGCGATAGAAAACACCCTAAAGTTTCTAAAACTGTTTGAATGGTGTCTGTGAGTATAACAGAACTCATATGGCAGGCAAAAACCTGAGAAGATTCCTTACAGGAAGTGCCCTCTCTGACAAGATCTTGTTCTTCTTGTCTCTGTTTATTGAAGACTGAGGATCTTTGCTGTAACGTGACACTTCCTACGGCTCCCATAGGCTCTCAGAGCCCGGGAAAAAGCTGAATGATATCGAGGCAGCCCCAGGCTGAAACACATTATCGCGTTTGGATAGTGGCCGGTCAGAATACTCTGAGACTCAGGCTCGTGCCCGAGGGCACGAGATGTTTTTATTATTTTCTCTCTCTTTGTACGTATACACGCTTTCCCGGTCGGAATATTATCGCTTTTTTACGCGAAAAATGGCATAAAAATTGATTTTAAACAGCGGTTGACATGCTTCGAAGTACGGGAATGGAATATTTCGAAATTTTTTGTCACGAAATGCGCCATGCTCGTCACCCTTATTTACCCTTTCGAATAGTGTCTTGAACGCACGAACAAAACGCCGCTATTTGGATATAACAATGGATTATTTGGGACCAAACCAACATTTGTTATTGAAGTAGAAGTCCTGGGAGTGCATTCTGACGAAGAACAGCAAAGGTAATAACATTTTTCTTATAGTAAATCTGACTTTGGTGAGTGCTAAACTTGCTGGGTGTCTAAATAGCTAGCCCTGTGATGCCGGGCTATCTACTGAGAATATTGCAAAATGTGCTTTCACCGAAAAGCTATTTTAAAATCGGACATAGCGAGTGCATAGAGGTGTTCTGTATCTATAATTCTTAAAATAATTGTTATGTTTTTTGTGAACGTTTATCGTGAGTAATTTAGTAAATTCACCGGCAGTGTTCGGTGGGAATGCTAGTCACATGCTAATGTAAAAAGCTGTTTTTTGATATAAATATGAACTTGATTGAACAAAACATGCATGTATTGTATAACATAATGTCCTAGGGTTGTCATCTGATGAAGATCATCAAAGGTTAGTGCTGCATTTAGCTGTGGTTTGGGTTTATGTGACATTATATGCTAGCTTGAAAAATGGGTGTCTGATTATTTCTGGCTGGGTACTCTGCTGACATAATCTAATGTTTTGCTTTTGTTGTAAAGCCTTTTTGAAATCGGACAGTGTGGTTAGATTAACGAGAGTCTTGTCTTTAAAATGGTGTAAAATAGTCATATGTTTGAAAAATTGAAGTTTTTGCATTTTTGAGGTATTTGAATATCGCGCCACGGGATTACACTGGCTGTTGAGTAGGTGGGACGCAAGCTTCCCACCTAGCCCAGAGAGGTTAACAAAAAATTTGCTCTCTGGTAATTTCTTGTGGACAGACTATGTAAACATTATTGCTATATTACACAAGATTTTCATTTTGGGTTAACTGAGATTAGCGCAAGGGAAAAGTTTGGCACTAAAGTGTCACGACCTGACCAGTAAAGGGGTCATTTGTCATTGTAGTATGGTCAGGGCGTGGCAGGGGGTGTTGTTTTTGTGTGTTTTGGGGTTGGTTTATTTAGAGGGGATTTGTTCTAGTTTTCATTTTCTATGTTCGTTTTCTATGTGTGGCCGAGTATGGTTTCCAATCAGAGGCAGGTGTCTTTCGTTGTCTCTGATTGGAAGCCATACTTAGGCAGCCCTTTTTTCCTTTGGGTTTGTGGGTGGCTGTTTTCTGTATAGCCGTGTGCCTTACGGAACTGTTTAGTCATTTGTTTATTTTGTTTGAGTGTTCTCTCTAAATAAAGTAATAAGATGAGCACTATACCCGCTGCGACTTGGTGTGTCCCTTACGACGCCTATGACAGAACCACCCACCGAAAGAAGACCAAGCAGCGGGGTAAGGAGCAGGAGAGGTATTTGGAGTCGTGGACGTGGGAGGAGATTTTAGACGGGAAGGGACCCTGGAGGCAGGCTGGGGAGTATCGTCGGCCGAAGGAGGAACTGGAGGCAGCGAAGGCAGAGCGGTGCTACTATGAGACGCTGTATAAGCCAAGAGGCAAGTGCGGGAGGCAGCCCCCCCAAAAAAATGTTTTGGGGGGGGCACACGGGGAGTTGGGCAGAGTCAGGGTGGAATCCTGAGGCAACTCCCCGTGCTTACCATGGGGAGCGGGTGACGAGGAGAGCACCGAGCTATGCGGAAATGCGCACGGTATCGCCCAAAAGCACGCACAGTCCGGTGCGGTCAGTACGGGCTCCGCAGCGTTGCCGGGCGAGATTTGGCCGGCAGCCAGGGGGAAGTGCGCCGGCGCAGCGCATCTGGCCGTCAGTGCGTCTCCTCGGTCCAGCTTACCCTGCGCCTGCTCTACGCACGGCAGCCCTCACTCTCCAGCATAGCCCGGTTCGCCCTATGCCAAGTCTCCGCCTGTGCCGGGCTACACTGACCATTCAGCCAGGACGGGGTGTGCCAGCCCTGAGCTCCAGACCGCCGGTGCGCCTCCACAGCCCAGTGTGCCCCGTGCCTGCTCTGCGCACCTAGTCTCCTGTAAGTCTCCCCAGTCCGGGGAGACCGGTCCCAGCTCCACGCAGGAGGCCTCCAGCGACGCTCCTCAGGCCGGAGCCTTCAGCGACACTCCCCAGTCAGGAGCCTCCAGCGACGCTCCTCAGCCCGGGGCCTCCAGCGACGCCTCTCAGCCCTGGGGCTCCAGCGACACCTCTCAGGCCGGGGCCTCCAGCGACGGCTCTCAGGCCGGGGCCTCCAGCGACGGCTCTCAGGCCGGGGCCTCCAGCGACGGCTCTCAGCCCGGGGCCTCCAGCGACGGCTCTCAGTCCGGGGCCTCCAGCAACGCCTCTCAGCCCAGGCCCTCCAGCAACGGTCTGCAGCCAAGAGCCTTCAGCGGTGGTCTGCAGCCAAGGGCCTTCAGCGGTGGTCTGCAGCCAAGGGCCTTCAGCGGTGGTCTGCAGCCCAGAGTCTTCAGAACGGGAGCTACGCCCAGAGCCAGAGCCACCTCCGTAGTGGGAGGATTGGCGAAGGGGGGGTGTAGCACAGAAACCGTAGTTGACGGTGGCCACCCTCCCTTCCCTCCCTTTAGGTTTGGGGTTGGTTTTGTGTTTTTTTTTGTTTTGAGGTGCAGTCGGGGTCTGCACCTTTGGGGGGGGGGGGGGGGGTACTGTCACGTCCTGACCAGTAAAGGGGTCATTTGTCATCGTAGTATGGTCAGGGCGTGGCAGGGGGTGTTGTTTTTGTGTGTTTTGGGGTTGGTTTATTTAGAGGGGATCTGTTCTAGTTTTCATTTTCTATGTTCGTTTTCTATGTGTGGCCGAGTATGGTTTCCAATCAGAGGCAGGTGTCTTTCATTGTCTCTGATTGGAAGCCATACCTAGGCAGCCCTTTTTTCCTTTGGGTTTGTGGGTGGTTGTTTTCTGTATAGCCGTGTGCCTCCTAATAAAGTAAGAAGATGAGCACTATACCCGCTGCACCTTGGTCTGTCCCTTACGACGCTTATGACATAAAGAACCCACAAGCCAAAATGAAAAGCTTATAGCAGAACTATTATTACTCAAATCTAATTTTGTTACTTTGGGGAAAACATACAGTAAATGCAAAAACAACAGTGACACACTATAAGAGCAATGGGTCCTGCAGAATTCGTTCACTGTGAATAACGTGGTGTTAGGAGTGCATGTCAATAGTCCTGAATGTGTCTTCCTCTCCCCATCTCCTTTCACACATCTGCGCTGATCTGGAAGAACTGGACAGGTGAACAGAAATCCCCAGTTAGCCTTTACCTCTCCTGTCTTAAAGGATCAGTGCAGATGAGGGAGACGTGACGGGGAGACGAGGAAAGGAAGTTACTTTAGACTATTTTGATGCACCACACGTCTACAGAAAAGATAGCTGTGACCTACTGAACTCTGCTTGACCACCAGTGGCATCACACTTTACCACTACCAATACAATCAAAGGTCCACTAACACTACCAAAACCACGACCACTACCACTCCACTACCACTCCACTACCATAACCACTACAACAACCACCACCGCTCCACTACCACAACAACTACTGCTCCACTACAACAACCCCTACCACTCCACTACCACAACCACCACAAATACCGCTCCACTCGAACTACAACCACAACCGCAATCACTACCGCTCCACTACAACCACAATCACAACCACTACCATTCCAATATCACAACCACTACAGCACCATTACCACAACCAAAACCACTACCGCTGCACTACCACTACCACTAACGGTCCACTACCACCACCACAACCATTAACGCTGCAACCACACCCACTAATGCTCCACTACCACAACCACAACCACTACTGCTCCACTTACCACAACCACCACCACTACTGCTCCACTACCACTACCACAACCACTACCGCTCCGATACGACAACCACTACCACCACCAATATCACTACCACTACCGTTCCACTACCAACACCCCAATTACCTCCAATACCACTACCACAATGACAACCGCTCCACTACCACAACCGCTACTGCTCCACTACCACAACCACTACTGCTCCACTACCACTACCGCTACCACGACCAATACCAAACCTCGACAACTGCAACCTCTACCACAACCACCACCACTACTGCTCCACCACCACTACCACAACCACTACCGCTTCACTACCACAACCACCACCACTACCACTACTACAACCATTACCACTACCACTCAACCACCACCACTACCACAACCAATACTGCTCCACTATCCCAACCACTACAACTACCACTACAGCTCAACTACCAGTACCGCTCAACTACCACAACCACTAGCACAACCACAACAACTACCACTCCACTACCACAACCACTACTGCTCCACTACCACTTACCACAACCACAATCGCACCAACTACAACAACAAATAACCCTAGAGCTCCACTACCAACACCACAACAACTACCTCCAATACCACAACATCTACAGCTCCACTACCACAACCACTACTGCTCCACTACCACTACCGCTCAACTACCACAACAGCTCCACTACCACTACCGCTCAACTACCACAACAGCTCCCACAACCACTACAGCTCCACTACCACAACCAAAACCATTACCCTGACCTCTCCACTACCGCTCCACTATCACAACCACTACCAACACCACAACAACAACCTCCAATACAACTACCACAACCACTACCGCTCCACTACCACAACCACTACTGCTCCACTACCACTACCACAACCACTATCGCTCTACTACCAAAACCACAACCACAACAACTACCAAACCTCGACAACTACAACCACAACCACTACCACAACCACCACCACTACAGCTCCACTACAACTACAACCACCACCAAAACCACCCCCACTACCTCTCCACTACAACTACAACCATAACAAATACCACTAACAACACCACAACAACTACAGCTCCAATACCACTACCACAACAAAAACCACTACCGCTACACTACCACATATACAACCACTAATGCTGCACTACCATTCTACTACCACTCTACTACCACAACCACTACCGCTCCACTACCACAACCAACACCCCAAAAACTACCTCGAATACCACTACCACTACCGCTCCAATACCACAACTACTACCACCACCAATACCACTGCGGCTCCACTACCACTACCACTACCACTACCAATACCACAACTACTACCACCACCAATACCACTATGGCTCCACTACCACAACCACTCACACTTCCAATACCACAACAACTACCTCCAATACCACTACCACAACCACTACCGCTCCACTACCACAACCACTACCGCTCCACTCTTATCCAGAGCGACTTACAGTAGTGAATACATTTCATACATTTTTTTTACCCCAATCACTATCACAACCACTATCGCTACACTACCACTACCACAATTACTAACACAATTACAGCCACTACACAACAATAACTTCTCCACTATCAAAACCACAACCACTAACACCACTACCGCTTCGCTACAAATACAACCACAATCACTACCACAACCACTCCCCTACCACTACAACAACCACTACACTACCACAACCTCTCCACTACCACTTACCACAACCACAACCGCTCCACCTACCACAACCACAACCACTACCACTACTGCTCCACTAGCACAACCACTGCCACCACAACAACTACCACAACCACAAGAACAACCACTACCACTAAAGCTCCACTACCACAACCGGTGCACTACCACAACCACAACCGCTCCCAGTACCACAACTGCTCCCAGTACCACAACCACTACCACCACACAACAGTTCCCCCTACCACAACCACTACCAAAACCTCTTTGATTAACTACCACCACCGCTCCACTACGACAACCACTACCACAACTACTACCTCTCCACTGCCACAATTACTGCCACAACTAC
Source organism: Salmo salar (assembly GCF_965601325.2). Taxonomy (NCBI): domain Eukaryota; kingdom Metazoa; phylum Chordata; class Actinopteri; order Salmoniformes; family Salmonidae; genus Salmo; species Salmo salar. The sequence continues at coordinate 39,029,606 of NC_138313.1, forward strand.
AACCACTACAACAACTACAACCACAAATACAACCACTACACAACCACTATCACAACCGCTCCACTACCAAAATCACAACCACTACCACCACTACTGCTACACTACAAATACAACCACAACCACTACCACTCCACTACCAAAACCACAAGCGCTCACGACCACAACCACTGCAACTACCATAGCCGCTTCACTACCATTACCAGAACCACAACCACTACCACAACCACTACTAACACTAACACAACAGCTCGCACAAACACTACTGCTCCACTACCAACACCACTACTACAACCACTACTGCTCCACTACCACTAGCACAACCACTGCCACCATTACCACTATCACTACCACTACCGCTCCGCTCCCACTACCACAACCACTACCACTACCATAACCACAAGCTCTCAACTACCATAACCACCAATACTACTATAGCCACTCCACTACCATTACCATTAACAAAACCACAACCACTACAACTACCACAACAGCTCCCACAACCACTACCAGTACCGGTCCACTACACAACAACTAGGACTACCAAAACCCCTACCACTACCACTCCTCTACCACTACCGTTCCACTACCACAACCACTACCACCCCCACTACCACTACCGATCCACTACCACAACCACTAGGACTACCAAAACCCCTACCACTACCGCTCCAACACCACAACCATTACCACTCCACAACCACTTATCACAACCACAAGCATTCCACCTACCACAACCACTACCACTACCGTTCCACTACCACTAAAACAACCACTACCACTACCACAAACACTCCACCTCCGTTTCACTACCACTACCACTACCACTATAACAACCGCTGCCACTAGCACTCCACGACTACAGTCACTCCACTACATCTATCACAACCACTCCCAGTACCACAACCGCTACCACAACTCCACTACCACCACAATTCCATTACCACAACCATTACCACCACCAGAACCACCACCACCACATCCGCTCCAGTAACACAACCAATAACGCTCCACTACCACAATCACTATCAAAACCACTACCACAACTACTAACACTACACTACCACTACCACAATTACTACCACAACTACAACCACTACAACAACTGCAACCACAAGTTCAACCACTACACAACCACTACCACCACTACCGCTCCACTACAAATACAACCACAAGCGCTCACTACCACAACCACTAAAACTACCATAGCTACTCCACTATCATTACCAAAACCACAACCACTATAACAACCACTACTGCTACACCACGACAACCACTACCACAACAGCACCCACAAACACTACCACTCCACTAATCCTACCACTACCGCTCTACTACCACAACCACTACCACCCCCACTATCACTACCACTTACCACAACCACAACAAGCACCACAATGACTACCACAACAGCTCCCACAACATCTACAACTCCACTACCACAACCAACACCGCTCCACTACAAATACTATTACCGCTCCACTAACACCGTCACACTCACTACCGCTCAAATACCACAACCACTACCGCTCCACTACCATTACACAACCACTACACTACCAGAACCGCTCCACCTACCACAACTACTATCACTACTGCTCCACCACCACAAGCACTACTACTTACCACTACCTCTCCACAAGCACAAGCACAACCACTACAACAACCACTACCACTCCAATACCACAACCAATCCACTACCACAACCACAACCGCTCCCAGTAAAAAAAACACCAAAACTCCCCTACCACAACCACTCCACTAGCACAAACATTAACACAACCACTACCACAACCTCTAGAATTACTTCTCCACCACCACAACCACTACCGCTCCACTATCACTTACACAAACACAACCGCTCCAACAACTACAACCACTACCGCTCCACTACCACAACCACTATCGCTCCACTAGCACTACCACAACCACAAGCTCTCAACTACCATAACCACCAATACCCACCTCTTCAAGGAATACCCAGGATAGCATAAAGTAATCCTTCTAACCCCCCCCCCCCTTAAAAGATTTAGATGCACTATTGTAAAGTGGTTGTTCCACTGGATATCATAAGGTGAAGGCACCCAATTTGTAAGTCGCTCTGGATAAGAGCGTCTGCTAAATGACTTAAATGTAAATGTAAATGTACTACTATAGCCACTCCACTACCATTATCATTACCAAAATCACAACAACTACCACAACAGCTTCCACAACCACTACCAGTACCGGTCCAATACACAACAACTAGGACTACCAAAACCACTACCACTCCTCTACCACTACCACTACCACAACCACTACCACCCCCACCTCCGCTCCACTACCACAACCACTAGGACTACCAAAACCCCTACCACTACCACTACCACTACCGCTCCAACACCACAACCACTACCACCCCCACTACCGTTCCACTACCACTTATACAACCACTACCACAACCACTACTGCTCCACCTCCATTTCACTACCACTTACACAACCACTATAACAAACACTGCCACTAGCGCTCCACGACTACAATCACTCCACTACAGTGAGGGGAAAAAAGGATTTGATCCCCTGCTGATTTTGTACGTTTGCCCACTGACAAAGAAATGATCAGTCTATCATTTTAATGGTAGGTTTATTTGAACAGTGAGAGACAGAATAACCACGAAATAATCCCGAAAAACGCATGTCAAAAATTTAAAAAATTGATTTGCATTTTCATGAGGGAAATATGTATTTGACCCATCTCAATCAGAAAGATTTCTGGCTCCCAGGTGTCTTTTATACAGGAAACAAGCTGAGATTAGGAGCACACTCTTAAAGGGAATGCTGCTAATCTCAGTTTGTTACCTGTATAAAAGACACCTGTCCACAGAAGCAATCAATCAATCAGATTCCAAACTCTCCACCATGGCCAAGACCAAAGAGCTCTCCAAGGATGTCAGGGACAAGATTGTAGACCTACACAAGGCTGGAATGGGCTAAAAGACCATCGCCAAGCAGCTTGGTGAGAAGGTGACAACAGTTGGTGTGATTATTCGCAAATGGAAGAAACACAAAAGAACTGTCAATCTCCCTCGACCTGGGGCTCCATGCAAGATCTCACCTCGTGGAGTTGCAATGATCATGAGAACGGTGAGGAATCAGCCCATAACTACACGGGAGGATCTTGTCAATGATCTCAAGGCAGCTGGGACCATAGTCACCAAAAAAACAATTGGTAACACACTACGCCGTGAAAGGACTGAAATCCTGCAGCGCCTGCAAGGTCCCCCTGCTCAAGAAAGCACATATACTTGCCCGTCCGAAGTTTGCCAATGAACATCTGAATGATTCAGAGGACAACTGGGTGAAAGTGTTGTGGTCAGATGAGACCAAAATGGAGCTCTTTGGCATCAACTCAACTTGCCGTGTCTGGAGGAGGAGGAATGCTGCCTATGACCCCAAGAACACCATCCCCACCGTCAAACATGGAGGTGGAAACATAATGCTTTGGGGGTGTTTTTCTGCTAAGGGGACAGGAGAACTTCACCGCATCAAAGGGACGATGGACAGGGCCATGTACCGTCAAATCTTGGGTGAGAACCTCCTTCCCTCAGCCAGGGCATTGAAAATGGGTCGTGGATGTGTATTCCAGCATGACAATGACCCAAAACACATGGCCAAGGCAACAAAGGAGTGGCTCAAGAAGAAGCACATTAAGGTCCTGGAGTGGCCTAGCCAGTCTCCCGACCTTAATCCCATAGAACATCTGTGGAGGGAGCTGAAGGTTCGAGTTGCCAAACGTCAGCCTCGAAACCTTAGTGACTTGGAGAAGATCTGCAAAGAGGAGTGGGACAAAATCCCTCCTGAGATGTGTGCAAACCTGGTGGCCAACTACAAGAAACGTCTGACCTCTGTGATTGCCAACAAGGGTTTTGCCACAAAGTATAAGTCATGTTTTGCAGAGGGGTCAAATACGTATTTCCCTCATTAAAATGCAAATCATTTTATAATATTTCTGACATGCGTTTTTGTGGATTTCTTTGTTGTTATTCTGTCTCTCACTGTTCAAATAAACCTACCATTAAAATTATAGACTGATCATTTCTTTGTCAGTGGGCAAACGTACAAAATCAGCAGGGGATCAAATACTTTTTTCCCTCACTGTACATCTACCACAACCACAACTCCACAACCACTATAATTCCACTACCACAAACATTTTTACATTTTTAGTCATTTAGCAGACGCTCTTATCGAGAGCGACTTACAGTAGGGAATACATACATTTCATACATTTTTTTTTTCCTGTACTGGTCCCCCGTGGGAATCGAACCCACAACCCTGGTGTTGCAAACACCATGCTCTACCAACTGAGCCTCACATTACCGCAACCACTACTACCACCACAACCATTACTGCTCCACTACACCAACAACCACAAAAGCTCCACTACCACAACCACAACCGCTCCCAGTAACACAACCACCACAACTCCCCTACCACAACCACTCCACTAGCACAAACATTACCACAACCACTACCACCACACCAACCTCTAACATTACCGCTCCACAACGGCTCCCACTACCACAACCACTACAACAACCACAACCACTACCGATCCAATACCGCAACCACTACCACTCCACTACCACAACCACTACTGCTCCACTACCACTCCCACTCCACTATCACGTTCACAACCACAACGGCTCCCAATACCACAACCACTACAACAACCTAGACCGCTCCACTACCATCACCACTCCACTATCACAACCACTACCATGTCTGCTCCACTACCACTACCACTACCGCTCCACTACCACAACCACCCCCACTGTCACTTATGCTCCACAACCACAACCACAACCACTACCGCTCCACTACCACAACCACGAGAACTACCATAACCACTACCACTATCGCTCCAACAGCAAATCCACTACCACCCCCATTACCAACCCCACTACCACTACCACTCCACTGCCACTTACCACAACCGATCCACCTACCACAACCACTACCACTACCGCTCCACTACCACTAGCATAACCACTGCCACAACTACCATTATCACTACCACTACCGCTCCACTACCACAACCATTCCAACAACCACTACCACTACCGCTCCACTACCACAAGTGATCAATTACCACAACCACTGTAAGTACCACAACCGCTCCCAGTACCACAACCACTACCACCACAACTCCCCTACAACCACCATTCCACCACAACAAACATTACCATAACCACTACCACAACCAATACCATTGCTGCTCCACTACCACAACCACTCCACAACCACAACCACTACCGCTTCACTATCTTTTCCACAACCACATCCATAGCAGCTCCCACTACCACAGCCACTACCAAAACCATTACCACCACCACAACTGCTCCAGTACCACAACAACTACCTCTCCACTACCACTAACACAATTACTACCACAACTACAACCACAAGTACATCCACTACACAACCACGACCTTAACCACTCCACTTCCAAAACCACAACCACTACCACCACTACCGCTCCACTACAAATACAACCACAACCACTACCACAAGCGCTCACTACCACAACCACTAAAACTACCATAGCCACTCGACTACAATTACCAAAACCACAACCACGACAACAACCACTACTGCTCCACAACCACAACCACAACAGCTCCCACAAACACTACCGCTCCACTAATACAACCACTACCACTATCGCTCCACTACCACAAACACTACCACCCCCACTACCACTACCGCTCCACTACCACTTACCACAACCACAACCACAACGGCTCCCACTACCACACCCACTACCACAAACACTACCACTACCGCTCCACTAGCACTACCACAACCACTAATACTACTACAGCCACTCCACTACCATTAACATTACCAAAACCCCAACCACTACAACAACAGCTCGCACAAATACTACCACTCCACTACCAGTACCGCTCCACTACCACGACCACTAGGACTACCAAAACCCCTACCACTCCACATCCGCTCCACTACCTCAACCACTACCACCCCCACTTCCGCTCCATGACCACTTATCACAACCACAACTGCTCCACCTACCACTACTGTTCCACTACCACTAATACAACCACTACCGCTCCACTACCACAACCACTAGGACTACCAAAACCCCTACCACTACCGCTCCACTACCACTATCGCTCCACTACCACTTATCACAACCACAACCACTACCACTACCACTAATACAACCACTGCCACTAGCGCTCCACTACTACAATCACTCCACTACATCTATCACAACCGCCCCCAGTACCACAACCACTACCACAACTCCACTACCACCACCATTCCACTACCACAAACATTACCACAACCACAACCACAACCATTACTGCTCCACTGCACCAACAACAACCACAACCGCTCCCACTACCACGACCACTACCACTACACAACCTCCACCGCTCCACTATCACCACCAATCCACTGCCATAAACATTACCACTACCACAACCGCTCCACTACCACTACCACTCTACTACCACAACCGCTCCACTACCACAACCACTACCACTATCACTACTGCTCCACTACCATTTACCACAACCACAACGACTACCACAACAGCTCCCACAACCAGTACCACTCCACTACCACAACCACAACCAACACCGCTCCACTACAAATACTATTACCGCTCCACTAGCACGGTCACTCTCACTACTGATCCGCTACCACAACCACTACCACCCCCACTACCATTACATAACCACTACACTACCAGAACCTCTTCAATACCACTTACCACAACCACAACCGCTCCACCTACCACAACCACTATCACTACTGCTCCACCACCACTAGCACTACCACTTAGCACTACCACTTAGCACTACCGCATCCACTACCACAACCACTCCAATACCATAACCACTCCACTACCACAACCACAACCACTCCCAGTAACACAACCACCACAACTCCCCTACCACAACCACTCCACTAGCACAAACATTACCACAACCACTACCACTACCACAACCTTTACAATTACTGCTCCACCCCCACAACCACTACCACTCCACTATCACTTTCACACCCACAACCGCTCCCACTACCACTACCACAACCACTACCGCTCCACTAGCACTACCACAACCACAAGCTCTCAACTACCACAACCACTAATACTACTATAGCCACTCCACTACCATCAGCATTACCAAAACCACAACCATTACAACAACAGCTCCCACAACCACTACTGCTCCACTACCATAACCACTAGGACTACCAAAATCCCTACCACTACCACTCCACTACCACTACCGCTCCACTACCACTTATCACAACCACAAGCGCTCCACCTACCACAACCACTACCACTACTGTTCCACTACCACTAATACAACCACAACCACTACCGCTCCACCTCCGTTTCAACCACTATAACAATCACTGCCACTAGCGCTCCACTAGCTCCACTACTACAATCGCTCCACTACATCTATCACAACCGCTCCCAGTACCACAACCACTGCCACAACTCCAATACTACCACCATTCCACTACCACAAACACTACCACAACCACAACCATTACTGCTCCACTACACCAACAACAACCACAACTGCTCCCACTACAACAAACACTACCACTACACAACCTCCACCGCTCCACTATCACCACCAATCCACCACCATAAACCTTACCACTACCACAACTGCTCCACTACCACAACTACAACCACTCCACAACCACTACACCACCAAAACCACAACCACTACCACTATCACTCCAACTACACCACTACCACAACCACCACCACTACCACTTTACTACAACTACAAGCACTACCACAACCAGAACCACTGCCACTACCACAATCACAACCACTCCACTACCACAACCACTACCGCTCAACTACCACTTCCACTCCACTACCACAACCACTACCGCTCCAACACCACTACCACAACCACTACCACTCAACTACCACAACCACTATCAATACCACAGCCGCTCCACTACCACTACAACTACCACAATTACTACTGCTTCACTACCACCACTACTGCTACAACTACCACTACTGCTCCACTACCTCAATCCCTACCGCTCAACTACCACAACCACTACCACATCCGCTCCACCACCACTACCACAACTGCTACTGCTCCACTACCACAACCACTACTGCTCCATTATCACAACAACTACCACAACCACTACTGCTACTACAACCACTACCACAATCCCTAAACCACAACCCCAACTGCTCCACTACCACAACCATTACCACAACCACTACCACATCCATTACCCATTACCACCACCACTACCACAACCACTACCACCAATGCTGCTCCACTGCCACCACCACAACTACCACTTCCACTACCACTACCACAACCACAACCACTAATGCTCCACTACCAGTACCACAATCGCTACCACTCCACTACCAAAAGCACTACTGCTCCACAACCACTCCACTACCGATCCACACGTCTGGACCTCATTGGTATGATCTGAGCATGTTTGGGATTTGCTGACCCCTACAGTCAAGGGGAAGTGGTTCCTTCCAATTTTGCAGTGTCAATAATGACATAATCTGTCACACAGCGGTTTCCATGGAAACAGCTTGACTGGGCCAACCCCAGGTGGGCAAAGTGTTAGCACAGGGGGGAAGGAAGTAGGAGCTGTTGGCAAAAATAAGTTTCAAACTTCAAAGGTACGCGGGGAGAAAATATATTTAATCTAACCCTAATAGGATTACCAGGCTTTAGAAATGATTTCTTAAAGACATTTTGTTATTTTTTTACATGGGTGTTAGTGGTTCTGCTGTACAAAATATATGGTAGTTCAAACGAGGTGGTTCTGGAGACTAAATTCCATTTTCCATGATATTATGTAAATGCGTTCCTAATCCATGACAGTTTATCCCTGCCAATGAGGTCAGAAACTCAGCCCCTTTTGAAAGTTTGCCATCATTTTAACCAGCCTGGCAGCGAGACACGTTTACTGTTACTATCTGTATTTATCCTGTGGGAGGATATTTTTCTCTGTGTAATACTGATGGAGTCATTACTGACTTTTAACATGAGGAGATACGCTTTTCCTCCGAGGCCCTCGGGTCTGGAGAGAAGCCTCGGGAGTCCTGCAGTTATGTTCCAGGTGTAGATAATTGATTGTGAGCCCAGTTGATTAGAGCCAGCTAGCTCAGCGATGCGGGGCAGGGACTTCTAGACTACCCACTTTTAATCAGGCAAGTGGCAGGGGGGCCTATGATGGGATGAGACTGCAAATTAAAAAGAAATGCTACAGTATGTCAGCCTGTCTCCACAGTGTTTTTGAAGTCGTTTTTGTATTTATGATGTATTATAATGAGTACTACATTTATTCTGTATAGAGTGGTAAGGAGGAAGAGGAGCTCCGTGGACCCCGGAAGTAATTTTGCAATTCATTGCAGCCATTGCGATCTGTACAGTTTTCTTCTGTCAATTAACTCGTGACATTCCTGGATTACCCATTATATTAATGAAGTCAAATTTAATCAAACAATATGATAGTTAGTTGAAAAAAGGTTAACCTGTTTAGGATAGGGGGCAGTATTTTCACGGCCGGATAAAAAACGTACCCGATTTAATCTGGTTATTACTCCTGCCCAGAAACTAGAATATGCATATAATTAGTAGATGTGGATAGAAAACACCCTAAAGTTTCTAAAACTGTTTGAATGGTGTCTGTGAGTATAACAGAACTCATATGGCAGGCCAAAACCTGAGAAGATTCCATACAGGAAGTGCCCTCTCTGACCATTTCTTGTCCTTCTATAGCCTCTTTATGGAAAATAGAGGATCTCTGCTGTAACGTGACATTTTCTAAGGCTCCCATAGGCTCTCAGAAGGCGCCAGAACGGGGAATGATGACTCTGCAGTCCCTGGGTGAAAAACAGTAGGGGTTTTAGAAAGTGGTCGATCTGAGAAAAATGACACGGGTGCGCACGTGTATGTGAAGACACCATTTTCTATTTTCAGTCTTTGAACGAAAACAAGGTCTCCCGGTCGGAATATTATCGCTATTTTACGAGAAAAATCGCATAATAAAAGATTTTAGACAGCGTTTGACATGCTTCGAAGTACGGTAATGGAATATTTTGAAATTTTTTGTCACGATAATCGCCGGCGCGTCACCCTTCGGATAGTGTCTTGAACGCAAGAACAAAACGCCGCTATTTGGATATAACTATGGATTATTTGGAACCAAAACAACATTGGGTGTTGAAGTAGAAGTCCTGGGAGTGCATTCTGACGAAGAACAGCAAAGGTAATCCAATTTTTCTTATAGTAAATCTGAGTTTGGTGAGTGCCAAACTTGGTGGGTGTCAAAATAGCTAGCCATGATGGCCGGGCTATCTACTCAGAATATTGCAAAATGTGCTTTCACCGAGAAGCTATTTTAAAATTGGACACTGCGATTGCATAATGGAGTTCTGTATCTATAATTCTTAAAATAATTGTTCTGTTTTTTGTGAACGTTTATCGTGAGTAATTTAGGTATGCGAGTTATGAACGTCACATGCTAATGTAAAAAGCTGGTTTTTGATATGAATATGAACTTGATTGAACAAAACATGCATGTATTGTATAACATAATGTCCTAGGAGTGTCATCTGATGAAGATCATCAAAGGTTAGTGCTGCATTTAGCTGTGGTTTTGGTTTTTGTGACATTATATGCTAGCTTGAAAAATGGGTGTCTGATTATTTCTGGCTGGGTACTCTCCTGACATAATCTAATGTTTTGCTTTTGTTGTAAAGCCTTTTTGAAATCGGACAATGTGGTTAGATAAAGGAGAGTCTTGTCTTTAAAATGGTGTAAAATAGTCATATGTTTGAAAAATTGAAGTTTTTGGATTTTTGAGTTTGTAATTCGCGCCACGCTCTATCATTGGATATTGGCGAGGCGTTCCGCTAGCGGAACATCTAGATGTAAGAGGTTGTTAAGGGTACAAGACTGTGTCCAAGGAATAAGTTAGTCCTAAATATTTCCAAAACTAAAAGCATTGTATTTGGGACAAATCATTCACTAAACCCTAAACCTCAACTACATCTCATAATGAATAATGTGGAAATTGAGCAAGTTGATGTGACTAAACTGCTCGGAGTAATGCTGGATTGTAAACTGTCATGGTCAAAACATATTGATACAACAGTAGCTAAGATGGGGAGAAGTCTGTCCATAATAAAGCACTGCTCTACCTTCTTACCAACACTATCAACAAGGCAAGTCCTACAGGCCCTAGTTCTGTTGCACCTAGACTACTGCTCAGTAGCGTGGTCAGGTGCCACAGAGGGACTTAGGACAGTTGGAGTGTGCTCAGAACAGGGCAGTATGGCTGGCCCTTAAAATTACACAGAGAACTAACATTAATGACATGCATGTCAATCTCTTATGGCTCAAAGTGAAAGAGAGATTGACTTCATCGCAACTTGTTTTTGTAAGAGGTGTTGACAAGCTGAATGTACTGAGCTGTCTGTTTAAACTACTCGGACACCCATTCCCCACAAGACATGCCACTAGAGTTCTCTTCACAGTCCCAAAGTCCAGAACAGACTATGGGAGGCGCACAGTACTACATAGAGCCATGCCAGCAGTAGAATCAGATAAAAAAAACAGGTAAAAATGCACCTTATGGAACAACAGGGACTCTGAAGAGAGAAACACACAAAGGTAAAGACACATGCACACACATACATTGTGATATTGTTGTATAGTGGTATCAAACATTTTGTATTGTATATACAGTTGAAGTCGGAAGTTTACATACACCTTAGCCAAATACATTTAAACTCAGTTTTTCACAATTCCTGACATTTAATCCTAGTAAAAAATGTCCTGTCATAGGTCAGTTAGGATCACCACTTTATTTTAATAATGTGAAATGGCAGAATAATAGTAGAGAGAATGATTTATTTCAGCTTTTATCTTTTTCATCACATTCTCAGTGGGTCAGAAGTTTACCTACACTCAATTGGTATTTGGTAGCATTGTCTTTAAATTGTTTAATTTGGGTCAAACGTTTCGGGTTGCCTTCCACAAGCTTCCCACAATAAGTTGGGTGAATTTTGGCCCATTCCTCCTGACAGAGCTGGTGGAACTGAGTCAGGTTTGTAGACCTCCTTGCTCGCACAGGCTTTTTCAGTTCTGCCCACAAATTTTCTATAGGATTGAGGTCAGGGCTTTGTGATGGCCACTCCAATATCTTGACTTTGTTGTCCTTAAGCCATTTTGCCACATCTTTGGAAGCATGCTTGGGGTCATTGTCCATTTGGAAGACCCATTTACAGTCAATCTTTAACTTCCTGACTGATGTCTTGAGATGTTGCTTCAATATATCCACATAATTTTCCCATCCTCATGATGCCATCTATTTTGTGAAGTGCACCAGTCCCTCCTGCGGCAAAGCACCCCCACAACATGATGCTGCTACCCCTGTGCTTCACGGTTGGGATGGTGTTCTTCGGCTTGCAAGCCTCCCCCTTTTTTCTCCAAACATAATGATGGTCATTATGGCCTGTCACGTTCGTTGGAATGATTGGACCAAAGCGCAGGGTGAGTAGCGTTCCACATAATTTATTAATAGTGAAACTTAACAAAAACAATAAACAATAAACGAACAATGAACCGTGACTACAGAGAATGCTACGTGCACTAACTCAAAATATACAAACAATATCCCATAACCCACAGGTGGAAAAAATGCTTCTTAAGTATGATCCCCAATAAGAGACAACGATAACCAGCTGCCTCTAATTGGGAATCATACAAATCACCAACATAGAAAATAAACCTAGAACCCCACATAGAAAATATAACCTAGAACAACCCCCCAGTCACGCCCTGACCTACTCTACCATAGAAAATAAAAGCTTTCTATGGTCAGGACGTGACAGTACCCCACCCAGAGGTGCGGACTCCGACCGTAAAACCTGAAACACAAAGGGAGGGTTGGGGGGGGCGTCTAGTGTCGGTGGCGGCTCCGGTGCGGGCCGAAGCACCCACTCATCCCGCGGATCCGCCAGCATCAGTGGCGGCTCTGGTGCGGGACAAAGAACCCGCTCATCGCGCAGATCCACCAGCATCGGGGGCGGCGCTGGTGTGGGACGAAGAACCCGCTCATCCCACGGATCCGCCAGCTTTGGTGGCGGCTCTGCTGCGGGCCGAAGTACCCGCTCATCCTGCGGGTCCAGCCATGGACCCAGGCTGAACACTGTGCCTGGACTGGGCACCAACGCAGAAGAAGACTCTGGCCGGGCTGGCTGGACGCCGTGCGACTGGCACGCGCGGGGGGCCTGGCCTGGGCGGGCTGACGCGGCCGGACTGGGCACCAACGCAGAAGAAGACTCTGGCCTTAGAGCTGGAGGTCCCGAACCGTTGACCGTCTCAGGAGGTTCCGGACCGTGGGCTGTCTCTGGAGGTTCCGGACCGTGGGCCGTCGTTGGAGGTTCTGGGCCGTGGACCGTCCTTGGAGGTTCCAGACTGTGGACCGTCGTTGGAGGTTCCGGACTGTGGACCATCGTTGGAGGTTCCGGACTGTGAAACGTCGCCAGAAGCTCCGGACTGGGAACTGACGCCGGAAGCTCTGGACTGGGAACTGTCGCCGGAAGCTCTGGGCTGGGAACTGTCGCCGGAAGCTCTGGACTGGGAACTGTCGCCGGAAGCTCTGGACTGGGAACTGTCGCCGGAAGCTCTGGACTGTCGACCGTCGCTGGAAGCTCTGGACTGGGAACTGTCGCCGGAAGCTCTGGACTGCCGACCGTCGCTGGAGTCTCTGGACTGCAGACCGTCGCTGGAGACTCCGTACCATGGCTCATCACTGGAGGCCTCGGGCGTAGAGCTGGCACAATGCGTCCTGGACAGATGACCACCTTCGCACGGCAAGTGCGGGGAGCTAGCACAGGACGCACTTGGCTGTGAAGGCGCACTGGGGACACAGTGCGTAGAGCCGGTGCAGGATATACTGGACCGTGGAGGCGCACTGGAGGTCTGGAGCGTAGAGCTGGCACAACGCGTCCTGGACAGATTACCACCATCGCACGGCAAGTGCGTAGAGCCGGTGCAGGATATCCTGGACCGAGGAGACGCACTGGAGACCAGGCGCGCTGAGCGCTGAGCCAGGTGGAAAAAATGCTACTTAAGTATGATCCCCAATTAGAGACAACGATAACCAGCTGCCTCTAATTGGAATCATATAAATCACCAAGTAGAAAATAAACCTTGAACCCCACATAGAAAATATAACCTAGAACAACCCCCAATCACGCCCTGACCTACTCTACCATAGAAAATAAAAGCTTTCTATGGTCAGGACGTGACATGGCCAAACGGTTCTATTTTTGTTTCATCAGACCAGAGGACATTTCTCCAAAAAGTACGATCTTTGTCTCCATGTGCAGTTGCAAACCGTAGTCTGGCTTTTTTATGGCGGTTTTGGAGCAGTGGCTTCTTCCTTGCTGAGCGGCGTTTCAGATTATGTCAATATAGGACTCGTTTTACTGTGTATATATATACTTTTGTACCTGTTTCCTCCAGCATCTTCACAAGGTCCTTTGCTGTTCTTCTGGGATTGATTTGCACTTTTCGCACAAAAGTATGTTCATCTCTAGGATGTTTGGAAATTGCCCCAAAGGGTGAACCAGACTTGTGGAGGTCTACAATTTTTTTCTGAGGTTTTGGCTGATTTCTTTTGATTTTCCCATGATGTCAAGCAAAGAGGCACTGAGTTTGAAGGCAGGCCTTGAAATACATCCACAGGTACACCTCCAATTGACTCAAATGATGTCAATTAGCCTATCATAAGCTTCTAATGCCATGACATCATTTTCTGGAATTTTCCAAGCTGTTTAAAGGCACAGTCAACTTGTGTATATAAACTTCTGACCCACTGGAATTGTGATACAGTGAATTATAAGTGAAATATTGTCCCTCTCTACTGTATTTCTCTGCAGCATGAGCATCACAGTGAGTGCAGGCCAACATGCTCTTTAACCTGGCTGTCAGGGCAGCCCTCTTGGGGTTAACACATCGAGATACTGGACTGTTTGTCCGAAAGTCTATCCCAATGTCACAGTATGGGTATCTGTCCCTGTTTTCATGAAGATCAGGCTCCAGAGGGGTTGAGAGTGACACTGCTCCTGGGATCCTCCTCTGGTCTAGTCATTAGACTTGCTCCCCATAGACCATCCGTCAACAGGGAGGCCAGTCCTCTTCTGGTACTCTTCTCACCGTTCATACTGTATATGAATTAAACATTGCTTTAGCATGCATATTTATTTGATATAGTGCCATTCAGTCATATTCACAATTGGATGTATTCATGAATAAGGCCATGCCCGTGATTAACATACAGTACAGCAATGGTCATATGAGGCTTTATTCAAAAAGGTGAACCTTTACAGTGTAGCCGACACTTATCCTTTTATTTTCCCTACTGAAAGACTACAGTAGAAGATCTTGAACAGTGCATTCGAACAAGTATTCAGATCCCTTGACTTTTTCCACATTTTGTTACGTTACAACCTTATTCTAAAATGAATGAAATCGTTTTTTTCCCTTCATCAATCTACACACGATAATTCATAATGACAATGCAAAAACAGTTTTTTTGAAATATTTGCGAATGTATAAAAAATAAAGAACTTAAATATCACATTTACATAAGTATTCAGACCCTTTACTCAGTACTTTGTTGAAGCACCTTTGGCAGCAATTACAGCATCAAGTCTTCTTGGGTCTGATGATATAAGCTTGGCACACCTGTATTTGGGAAGTAAGATATCCCAGCAAGATATCCCCTTCAACACCAAGAACAGCAAAAGACATCCAACCCACCGGCACCTCATCCTAATGCTGTGAATCTCAGGCCGTAAACGGTTAATCACAGATGATACCATATACAGTTAATCACAGATGACACAATATACGGTAAATCACAGACGATACCATATACAGTTAATCACAGATGACACAATATACGGTAAATCACAGACGATACCATATACAGTTAATCACAGACGATACAATATACGGTAAGTCACAGACAATACAATATACAGTAAATCACAGACGATATCGTATCTTAACTTGCACAGCTATGAATGTCATATCTCTAAATGATGCCATTTACATGTGTTGAAAGGAGATGAACAACGTTAAAAAAACACATTCATTATAGAGAACAATATACACGGGGGGTACAGCTGCTCTTCCCTGCTGTTCAAGAGACCGTCTCCAGTGTTCCCCATGCACCTCGTTATTATTAATCCACACCTTTAAAGGAAATATTGCAGCCATTTCTCATGATTACTGTTGCTTGCTTACACCATTTACATAGAGATTACATTGCTTTGGCAAGGAAACCTGGCTGAGCAGGCATTACAGTGATGGTGTGCAGGGGGTTGCTGTGATGGACTGGGTCACTGCACTTAGTGCATGCCAATCAAGCTAACACGCTTTGATAAATAGATGCACATCATCACTTGTTTATTCGGGCTCACAATTCACTTGGAATTATTTACAGTTTTGTAGGCTCGCTCAGCATTTTACCGCCTAAGAGAAAAAGATGGGTATCACATGTAATTGAATGTAGGAAGTTAGCAGCATGTCTATTAATGGTGAATTAGCCCACAGCATATTATCATCAGTTATTTTTGGGTGCTTAGCCAGGAGTGAAATGAGATTGCTATGCTTACTTCTATTGGTGCAAGAGCTATAGGTGTCATTGTAAAGCTGGTATTGATGTTTTTCTGTTATATGGTGCTAGTTTAGTTGCTAATTGGATGCCTGTTAAACCCTGTATTTATTTAGGATTAACCCAAGCCTGCTCTAGGGCTGCAGCTGGAAGTCGGGAACTGTTGACAGACTCAAAGGGAGACTCTCATACAGGAAAATCTCTTCAACCTATTTCAGGGCTAACAAAACACAGGAGATACAATCTTATAAAAAAGGGTTCCAAAAGGGTTCTTTGGCTGTCCCCATAGGAGAACCCTTTTTGGTTCCAGGTAGAACCCTTTTTGGTTCCAAGTAGAACCCTTTTGGGTTCCAAGTAGAACCCTCTGTAGAGGGTTCTGTATGGAACGAGCACCACTAGTTTTCCACTCTTCCTTTCAGCCCTGGACTCTCCTGAATGTTCAGGGGGAGAGTACAAGCACAGGACAGGCAGCCTGATGTGAGACCAGAGGATGCCAACCACTACCTTAAAGTCAGCATTCCACCCTGCACCATGTACTACAGAGTGGTATGTCCATTCTACTTATTACATTTCTGCCTGCGCTGTATAACACAGTGGTTGTCCAATCGTTCCATGTATTTTATTTATTCCAGAGCTAACACACCTGATTCAACTTGTCAACTAGTGAATCAGGTAGTTCAGGGCTACAACAAAATCTTTAAATATCTGGGGTCCCCGAGGAGAGGTTTGAGAACCACTGGTGTAACATTACTCTGCACTCAGTATCTCTGAACTCAGCATCTGATTCTGACCCAAGAAAACAGGTGGGCGGACTCTCAAGCCAATCGATGACTCTAATTGATCCATTAAGTGCCACGGAGAGCTGAACCGGCGACGGCTCCGGCCCTCAAGGATTAGGTTGGTGCTCCCCTGCTCCCATGCTAGCCAGAGATACAGCTCATTTATAATAGGCCCGGGCTAAAGCGCACACACTCTGTTAATCTCACACATACATGTTACAGCTGATTAATTTATATTCAGCAATTACAATATAATTAATGTGCGGCCTTTTGTCCACCCTGACGAAAGCTGCCATAATTCTTTAATCAGAGGGCTTGGAGAGAACTGAGTTTGATTATGAAACAGCCCCTAGAAAAATACATCTGTGAACTTACTGGTGATTATACGGAGAATCAATGACATTACCTATCTCTATATTCATTTATCAACACAATACAAATGTTCACAGACCACTTTGAAATGTTCCACCCCCTTCCCATACCCTCTGATGCATCAATAAAATTGTGGAGCAATCAATTA
Organism: Salmo salar; assembly: GCF_965601325.2. Taxonomy (NCBI): domain Eukaryota; kingdom Metazoa; phylum Chordata; class Actinopteri; order Salmoniformes; family Salmonidae; genus Salmo; species Salmo salar. The sequence goes on from NC_138313.1 coordinate 39,047,641, forward strand.
TTCTGGTGCGTAATGTAACCAAGTTTTAATAATTGCTAGCTGTAAATACATTTTGATTGGTGAATGGGAGAGGCCATACCCTAATGCCTTAGCAGTCTCTCCAAGCAAAGAACAAGCGAGACTAAAAGACAAATCAGAGATGCTCTCTGTGGTTTTTGTCTTAGACTGTCCCCTGGTAGTCTATTTTGACATTCAGCGACTTGACATGTGAACCTTCAAGGTATCCCCTGCTGTTGAGACAGCAAATGCTGAGGTGCACTCTGCCAAACTAGGCAAGACAGTGTTTGAGTCAAACATTGGGGCAATGCATGCAGGCAGAGCGTAAAACGCTGACCAACAATACACATCTCCCAAACAAGGGAACACATCTTCCTTTCAGCACAATTCAAGTTTCTCAGTACATTTTAGATTTTTCTCATACGTCCCAAAACAAGCAGTTGTTCTTAGTAGAATAAAAATGTTGCTGTATATTAGCAGGGAAAGAGACTTTAGGATTCAATTGCATTTGTTTATCCTTCAGCATGGCATTACAAAAACAGCCCACAATTATCAGATATATCTAGCTGAAGAAATAAAAATATATTCATCAGAGTTTGAGTAAAAGCCTCAGTGAGTAGCCATGTTGTGCCAGTAAAAAGAGCCCCATCACACCTACCAGACTCTCTGGAGATCTGGACAAAAGCCTCCACGCCACTTTCGCCGTAATTCCCCTCCGAGGCCAGGGTCGACACATAGTTCCAGCCCATCGCCGTGACGATGTCCAGCATGGCCTGAGCTTGGTAGGAGTCCGGTGGCACCACACGGGAGAAGAAGTCGTAGCGTGTGTTGTCACTCAGCTCGGGTGCCGTGGATGCATAGCTGATCTGAGGGATCTATGGAGACAAGGAAACCCTAGTGTAAGCCATGTATTTAATGCCAAATGAGTAATTGTTCAATTCCACAACGGAAAATGCTCCCCAGACATCTACTATATGTTACACATTGGGATATTAACGAGAGGACATATCAATGTGACTTTGTCAGAACCTTTCGGAACCACCTGACTTGAAACTTTATTTCTTCATGTTTAGGAGTCTTTTATCCCAAAAGAACTTCAGAACCAGAATTCCACAATGTCCTTGCTTTGTTTCTTGTCAACTGGATACAGTGTAAAGAGGGAATTGTAAGGTATTAGACAGACAGACAGACAACACACAGACAGAAAACACACAGACAGATAGGCATAGCCTGTTAGACAAGGAGGGAAGGTTGGATAATGGTCCTTTAGAGAGCGATTGAAGGCCTGATTGATTTCACTTCAGTCAAAGGCCAGGGTGTGCGGGCAGGCCCTACAGGCTTGTCTCATTGGCATTCAAAGAGAGGGGGAATGGAAGAAAGAAAGACAGGCAAAGGCCTGCCAGCAATACAAATGCCACTCACTGGCTGGCAGCTTGAGCCGATCTCAGCTCATTCACAGACAGCTACAAATTAAACCGGCTGTAAATACAAATGCATCTGGTGGGTTTGACATAATTGCAATCACCTGTGATATGCCAACGTACTGTCAGTCCCAGGTTAACCCTTGAACATTGGGATTGACTTGATCCATTTTGTTTGATTTTTTCCCCACACGCTGGGATTTCAGAGCCATAAGATAACAAGAGCTAAGTGAGTACCAGAGGCAACAAGTGATTAATTATCACCATTAATTAATTTCTGCCATTAAGTGATTAAGATCTGGGTTGAAACAAAGACCATTTTTATTGCCTTTGGTCACTATGTGAACAACTTCATTTTTCCAGGGGCCAAAGTGTCTGCTTGTGGTTGCCTTTATTTTTCCATTAGAACATCATTTAAAAAGAGGGAGCATGGAGCTGAAGTTTATACACCCTAAAGTCAATCAATGGACTGTGGCTTCAGAGAACAAGCTCTGCCCTTATGTATTCCATTTCGATTTATAGGGGTCACCTCAGGGTAAAGCCTTTTTGCAACCTTTGAATTGTGTTATAGTGAGATAAATCATATTGACCTCTGGATATAGATCTCATCTTTCCTAACATGGAGATTTACTCTCTCTCTCTCTCTCTCTCTCCACACACACACACACACACACACACACACACACACACACACACACACACACACACACACACACACACACACACACACACACACACACACACACACACACACACACACACACACACACACACACACACACACACAAGATATTATCATAATTCACTGCAAACTTCCATAAAGTTTAGCCACTGAATGACATGAATAATGCAAAAGGTAACTACAATAAAGGAAAACAAATAAAGAAACCAAAACAGGTTGAGATAATGTTCACTACGGTGCAATGAGCTCAGATGCTGAACTGTACTGAACAAAAATAGAAACGCAACATGCAACAATGTCAACCATATAACTGAGTTACAGTTCATATAAGGAAATCAGTCAATTTAAATACATTCATTAGGCCCTAATCTGTGGATTTGACATGACGAAGCCAGGCCCAGCCAACCAGAGTTTTTCCCCACAAAAGGGCTTTAATACAGACAGTGTTATTTTTGTTCAGTATATTTACAAACACAATGGTTACGAGAATAGTTCACATTACAATAATGTCAATACATCTTCCTAAATCAACAAAGATCAACAGAGGTACACTGACATATAGAAATATATGATTGATTGCTTTAACCAATCAAAGTACATTGCTATACATTTTTTTGTGTAGGTTTGGGAATGTTGATGCTTAGATGTCTGCACCTTTAGGTGGCTCTGACATGCTGACCAGACCAAACGTGCACGTACGTCCACGTGCGCCACTATGCGCACGTCGATTTTGTCCACCCGCAACAGACGCGATCAGGACACGCATGTTGAAATATCAAAACAAACTCAAAACCAATTATGTTATTTTGGGGACAGGTTGAAAAGCATTAAACATTTATGGCAATTTAGCTAGCTATCTTGCTGTTGCTAGCTCATTTGTCCGGGATATAAACATTGGGTTGTTATTTTACCTGAAATGCACAAGGTCCTCTACTCCGACAACTAATCCACAGATAAAATGGTAAACCAAATTAGTTTTTAGTCATATCTCCTCCTTCCTTCAGGCTTCTTCTTATATGATGGTTGGCAACCAACTTTAGGTGCATTACCACAACTGACTGGAGTGTGGACCTCAGTTTCATCAATCAATCACCCACGTGGGTATATGCTGCTAAAAACCAATGAGGAGATGGCATGTGGGTATATGCTTCTAAAACCAATGAGGAGATGGGAGAGGCCGGACTTGCAGCGTGTTGAGCGTCATAAATAGAACCAATTTCTATTTTAGCGCCTGGCCACGCAGACGCAGTGTGGGTGCAATGATTGAATAACATGTATGCGATGTGTTCGGTCTGGTCATCATGTGACAGTCATAATGATGTCACTTGGGAAATTACAATCATATACAGAACACGTTATCCTCTTACATTATACGAACCACATTCTCAAAGCTGAAATGAAAGGAACGTCCATTCCGCTGGTAGCCTATGGAGAGTTGTTGGCACAAGAAGATGGGGAGAATGCCACTTTAATTAGTGGTCTAATTCAGGGATATTGTAGATCAGCATATCTTGATATCTTCATCTCAAAACCCACCAACACATTAAGCCTTCCTTTTTATTATCATCATCCTCACCATTATCATCCTCATCATCCCCACCATCATCATCCCCACAATCCTCATCATCCTCACCATCATCATCCTCATCAGCATCATTATCATCATCCTCATCATCATTATTATCATCATCATCCTCATCACCATCATATTGTAGTGTTCCTAGTATATTAGCACGTGTCCCAGACCTCTGGGTATTACAAAACGCAAACATGACTAGAGTACTTCCAGGGGTGATGTTGTGAGACTATGAAGACCAGGGTGGTTCTGGGTCAGTGTGCGCTGAGTTTAATATGGCCGTGATTGCAGAGCCAGACTAATGCATTTGGGGTTTCGGGGCACCTACCTCTAGGGGGCCCACCTTTCTTTTTAAGAAAACAGATAACTTCCTGCATTTTAACACATTTTGCAATGGGGCAAAAATAAAAAGTTGTTGATTAATAGCTCATGCTCTCCTCACATTTTGCACAGAGGATGAGAGAAAAATTTTCAGTTTTAAAGCTTATTTCCTGCAATTCTACACATTTTTCCATTTCTTATGCCGTTTTCATATGCTATCCAGGGGGCCCCCAACCCAAACGTGCCTGTTCAGTTATCCGGCCCTGCGTGATTGACTCTGTAGAGCAGAAGGCTGAAACACTTGACACTGGGCTGAATCTGTGGCGTGTCTTTACAGCACTGCTAAGAGCACCAGTGATAAATCATGCTCTAATTCTCCACTGCTACTGTGGACATCCACATGCCCCCACTATAGGGAGAGAGGGAGGAGAGGAACAAGGGAGTGGGGAAGATGGAAGAAATGGTGATAGAGGGATAGAGAAATCTTTCTCAAACGGGATAGGAAAATATGAAAAAAAGGTGGCATAGAGAGAGAGAGAGAGAGAGAGAGAGAGAGAGCGAGACAGAGAGAGAGAGATAGACAAAGAGACAGAGAGAGAAAGTGAGTGAGGGGATAAAGAATAGAGCGAGCGATCAAGATCAGTTTTGAAATGTGACTTGAGGGCTCACCAGATGTACTCCCACGTACCGTAGCCCACAGAAAGTGGTGAGACTCATCAAGTATTTAGAGAGGCATCGGAGGGAGAGAATTCCTCCATCATAAACATCTGCAGCACACAAACACACTCTGCTGCTTCACCTACCTAGGTGACCATAAGGCAGGACAACGCATCACAACTGCTGTAACAGTTATCTCAGTTTCACACATACAAAATGCGTGTGGTCATGAACTGTTATGATATACTATGACAGACCTTATGTCATCTGTATGTCAGAAATGTTAGTCCTTATCCCATCCACACAACAGTATGCTTTGAGATATCGGTATGTGGCTCCTTCCATGGTGGGCCACTTTAGCAGCTAATGGAGCTGTCACACCTAGAGAGACAGTAGTGGCCTGATATATGGTGGCCTGACAATAGTCATTAACCTCAACACCGACCTTTATTTAAAACAATCTAGCAAACAGCAGGCCAAGTGCCGCAATAAATGGTGAAAACAAAGACAAATGTGTGTGTGTGTGCGTATCAACATATTTATAACCATTATTTTTCTTTCACACACACACACTCATGCAGGCACCCACACCCACAAACACACAGACAAAATCCCCACCGTCCGCACCATTCATTTCCATATTGATAGTGGCTCCTCTCTGACCAGGGATGATAATTGATTGAGAGAAAGATTGAGGGAGAAAAGCTAATTCGACATGACAGGACAGCCAGGTCTCGTCTTTCTAGGTTTTTTTCCCCCTGAATTTAGCTCTCCATGTAGTCTCCATGGCTACGTCCCTCTTGCAGGTTGGAATTTATTGGGATGGCTCGTGTACTGGAGGCAGCCCTGCAGAGTGTTCACTAGCTGACACAGCCACAGAGTCAAAAAAATCTGATTTTAAGCATTACGCTAATGCTTAACCCTTACCTTAAATTAAGACCTGAAGCTCATTTCTGTTATCATGAATTTTGACAATATAGCCAATTTGGACTTTGCAGTTGGCCCGTCTAACCGAAATTGCTCAGTGCTGCCTCCAGGGCAAGATTCATGACAATAAACGTCAACCTTCGTCCCTCTCTGCCTCTATCTCCTTCTTCTCTCTCTCTCGTTTTCTCCACTATCACTGTTTAAGGGTTTTGGGAGCTTTTCTGACAAGCTCTCTTCGCCCAAAAAGATGCTGGCCACAGGAACATCCATATGTGACATTATCTGATGTGACTTTATCATTCCTGCCCTCCTACAGTAGTTGACAGTGGCATCCTGGGACCAATCTGACTTCCATAATATGACAGATTGACTGCACTGTAAGGTCACCGTTCCTCTTTGTTGTTATGTTTTTAATGCATTTCTATGCTCACTGCTTACGTCTTTTTTTAAGGGCACTTGTTTGTTATGTGCTTATGCACACAACTTATTCTGCACCACAACCTAAATGCTGTGAGCAACACTGAAAATATGTTTTCACGTAGTTTAACAGAGGTACATTTAAAAGGAAACATGGGAAGCACAAAGTGCCTACAGAATATTGGAAACCATACATTACTGGTAACTGCCAAAATAAAGGAAACACTTGAGTAAATGAGGGATACAAAGTATATTGAAAGCAGGTGCTTTCACACAGGTGTGGTTCCTGAGTTAATTAAGCAATTAACATCCCATCAAGCTTAGTGTCGTTTATAAAAAGGCGCGTTACCCACTAGTTTGGCTACCATGGCCAGAAGAAGAGATCTCAGTGACTTTGAAAGAGGGGTCTCAAAGGAGCAGAGGGGGTTTAATTAAAGGGTGTGTGTGGAAGTCAAGAGATCTCAACCCAATTGAACACTTATGGGAGATTCTGGAGTGGCGTCTAAGACAGCGTTTTCCACCACTTTCTACAAAACACCAAATTATGGAATTTCTCATGGAAGAATGGTGTCGCAGCCATAACTCCCCTCCAAGTCTCCGACCACTACCTTGTATCCTTTTCCCTCTCGCTCTCCTCCAACACTACTCACTCTGCCCCTACTCAGATGGTATTGCGTCGTCGCAACCTTCGCTCCCTCTCTCCGGCTACTCTCTCCTCTTCCATCCTATCATCTCTTCCCTCTGCTCAATCCTTCTCCAACCAATCTCCTGAGTCTGCCTCCTCAACACTCCTCTCCTCCCTTTCTGCATCCTTTGACTCTCTATGTCCCTATCCTCCCAGCCGGCTCGGTCCTCCCCTCCTGCTCCATGGCTTGACGACTCATTGCGAGCTCACAGAACAGGGCTCCGGGCAGCCGAGAGGAAATGGAGGAAAACTAGCCTCCCTGCGGACCTGGCATCTTTTCACTCCCTCCTCTCCACATTTTCTTCCTCTGTTTCTGCTGCTAAAGCCACTTTCTACCACTCTAAATTCCAAGCATCTGCCTCTAACCCTAGGAAGCTCTTTGCCACCTTCTCCTCCCTCCTGAATCCTTCATCCCCCCCCTCTCTGCGGATGACTTTGTCAACCATTTTGAAAAGAAGGTTGACGACATCCGATCCTCGTTTGTTAAGTCAAACGACACCGCTGGTCCTGCTCACATTGCCCTACCCTATGCTTTAACCACTTTCTCCCCTCTCTCTCCAGATGAAATCTTGCGACTTGTGACGGCCGGCCGCCCAACAACCTGCCCGCTTGACCCTATCCCCTCCTCTCTTCTCCAGACCATTTCCGGAGACCTTCTACCTTACCTCACCTCGCTCATCAACTCATCCTTGACCGCTGGCTACGTCCCTTCCGTCTTCAAGAGAGCGAGAGTTGCACCCCTTCTCAAAAAGCCTACACTCGATCCCTCCGATGTCAACAACTACAGACCAGTATCCCTTCTTTCTTTTCTCTCCAAAACTCTTGAGCATGCCGTCCTTGGCCAGCTCTCTTGCTATCTCTCTCAGAAGGACCTTCTTGATCCAAATCAGTCAGGTTTCAAGACTGGTCATTCAACTGAGACTGCTCTTCTCTGTGTCACGGAGGCTCTCCGCACTGCTAAAGTCCTATCTGCTGCCTTTGATACTGTGAACCATCAGATCCTCCTCTCCACCCTCTCCGAGTTGGGCATCTCCGGCGCGGCTCACTCTTGGATTGCGTCCTACCTGACAGGTCGCTTCTACCAGGTGGTGTGGCAAGAATCCGTCTCCGCACCATGTGCTCTCACCACTGGTGTCCCCCAGGGCTCAGTTCTAGGCCCTCTCCTATTTTCGCTATACACCAAGTCACTTGGCTCTGTCATATCCTTACATGGTCTCTCCTATCATTGCTACGCAGACGACACACAATTCATCTTCTCCTTTCCCCCTTCTGATAACCAGGTGGCGAATCGCATCTCTGCATGTCTGGCAGACATATCAGTGTGGATGACGGATCACCACCTCAAGCTGAACCTCGGCAAGACGGAGCTGCTCTTCCTCCCGGGGAAGGACTGCCCGTTCCATGATCTCGCCATCACGGTTGACAACTCCATTGTGTCCTCCTCCCAGAGTGCTAAGAGCCTTGGCGTGACCCTGGACAACACCCTGTCGTTCTCCACTAACATCAAGGCGGTGACCCGATCCTGTAGGTTCATGCTCTACAACATTCGCAGAGTACGACCCTGCCTCACACAGGAAGCGGCGCAGGTCCTAATCCAGGCACTTGTCATCTCCCGTCTGGATTACTGCAACTCGCTGTTGGCGGGGCTCCCTGCCTGTGCCATTAACCTGTTTGGGCTAGGGGGCAGTATTGAGAATTTTGGAAAAAATATGTGCCCATTTTTAACTGCCTCCTACACCAACTCAGAAGCTAGAATATGCATATTATTGTTCAGGTTTGGATAGAAAATACCCTAAAGTTTCTAAAACTGTTTGAATGGTGTCTGTGAGTATAACAGAACTCCTATGGCAGGCAAAAACCTGACAAGGTTTCATGCAGGAAGTGGCCTGTTTGACAAGGAGTCGTGCGTCTTGCATCTGTTTATTGAAGAGTAAGGATCTTAGCTGTAACGTGACAATTCCCAGGGCTCCAATAGGCTCTCAGGACCCGGGAAAATCATGAAGGTTGACGAGGCAGCCTCAGGCTGAAACAGATTATCACCTTATCCAAGTGTCCCATTAGGTGACAATGGAATGAGGCGCGTGCGCGATTAGCCCCCGTGGAGTATTTTAATTCGGCTGTTTAGTTTATTGCAGATTCCCGGTCGGAATATTATCGCTTTTCTACGAGATAAATGGCATAAAAATTGGTTTTAAACAGCGGTTGACATGCTTCGAAGTACGGTAATGGAATATTTAGACATTTTTTGTCACGCCATGCGCCATGCGCACGACCGTGGATTACCATTCGTATAGTGTCTAAAACGCACGAACAAAACGACGCTATTTGGATATAACTATGGATTATTTGGGACCAAACCTACATTTGTTATTGAAGTAGAAGTCCTGGGCGTGCATTCTGACGAAGAACAGGAAAGGTAAGAACATTTTTCTTATAGGAAATGTTATTATGGTGAAGGCTAATCTTGCCGGGTGTCTAAATAGCTAGCCGTGATGGCTGGGCTATGTACTTAGAATATTGCAAAATGTGCTTCATCCGAAAAGCTATTTTAAAATCGGACATATCGAGTGCATAGAGGAGTAATGTATCTATAATTCTTAAAATAATTGTTATGCTTTTTGTGAACATTTATCGTGAGTAATTTAGCAAACTGTTAGTAAATTCCCCGGAAGTTTGCGGGGGGTATGCTTTTTCTGAACATCACATGCTAATGTAAAAAGCTGTTTTTTGATATAAATATGAACTTGATTGAACAGACATGCATGTATTGTATAACATAATGTCCTAGGTGTGTCATCTGATGAAGATCATAAAAGGTTAGTGCTGCATTTAGCTGTGGTTTGGGTTTTGGTGACATTATATGCTAGCTTGAAAAATGGGTGTCTGATTATTTCTGGCTGGGCACTCTCCTGACATCATCTAATGTTTTGCTTTCGTTGTAAAGCCTTTTTGAAATCGGACAGTGTGGTTAGATAAACGAGAGTCTTGTCTTTAAATAGCTGTAAAATAGTCATATGTTTGAGAAATTGAAGTAATAGTATTTCAAACGATTCAAAAATCGCGCCACTGGATTAGACTGGCTGTTACGTAGGTGGGACGAATTCGTCCCGCCTAGCCCATAGAGGTTAAACCCCTACAACTCATCCAGAACGCCGCAGCCCGTCTGGTGTTCAACCTTCCCAAGTTCTCTCACGTCACCCCGCTCCTCCGCACACTCCACTGGCTTCCAGTTGAAGCTCACATCTGCTACAAGACCATGGTGCTTGCCTACGGAGCTGTGAGGGGAACGGCACCTCCGTACCTTCAGGCTCTGATCAGTCCCTACACCCAAAGAAGGGCACTGCGTTCATCCACCTCTGGCCTGCTCACCTCCCTACCTCTGCGGAAGCACAGTTCCTGCTCAGCCCAGTCAAAACTGTTCGCTGCTCTGGCACCCCAATGGTGGAACAAGCTCCCTCACGACGCCAGGACAGCGGAGTCAATCACCACCTTCCGGAGACACCTGAAACCCCACCTCTTTAAGGAATACCTGGGATAGGATTAAGTAATCCTTCTAACCCTCCCCCCCTACCCCCCCCCCCCCCCCCCCCAAAAAAAAAAGATATAGATGTACTATTGTAAAGTGGTTGTTCCACTGGATATCATAAGGTGAATGCACCAATTTGTAAGTCGCTCTGGATAAGAGCGTCTGCTAAATGATGAAAATGCATCCCTCCAATAGATTTCCAGACAGATGTAGAGTCTATGCCAAGGCACAGTGAAGCTGTTCTGGTGGCTCGTGGTGGCTCAATGCCCTTTGTCAGTTACGTGTACATTGGGCAAGACCCCAAGAGTCGATTTGCGTACCCTGTGAAAATTGAATTAGCATAATACAAAATTACCTATAAAAATCGGTCTGTTCAAGCTAGACATATTTCTTGCATGGGCTGCATCTCAATCCATTGCATCTGCCAATGTTGGCTTTCCGCATCTGCGGTGAAAGGTTGCAGATCTACAGCAGTGTTTGTCAGACAATGAGATAATCGGTCTTCTCACAAAAACGTCTGTATTGTCCAAACTGTTTGGTCTACACACAAACACATACAAAATGGTGTTGGAGATGGTGTTCTCTGTTTTGCTCTACGACCCACACAAGTGTCACAGATTCGTCTTAAGTCAGTACTGCCGATCTGCCAACTTCTGTCTGTAGCTACCAAACAGTTTGGGCTAACACTAATATGACCCCTCTATGAAAAGTTGATATTTCTTATATCTTTCAGATATAGGACAGACACTTTAAAACAATTGTCCTTTTTCTAATGTTTTACTACGTACAGTGCATTCGGAAAGTATTCAGACCCATTGACTTTTTCAACATTTTGTTATGTTAATGTCTTATTCTAAAATGGATTAAATAAAACATGTTCCTCATCAAACAACGCACAATACCCCATAATGACAAAGTAAAAACTGATTTAAGAAGATTTTGCAAATGTATAATTTTTTTTTTACACAAGTAATCAGACACTTTTCTATGAGACACAAAATTAAGCTCAGGCGCATACTGTTTCCATTGATTATCCTTGAGATGTTTCCACAACTTAATTTGGAATCTACCTGTGGTAAACTCAATTGATTGGACATGATTTGGAAAAGCACACACCTGTCTATATAAGGTCCCACAGTTGACAGTGCATGTCAGAGCAAAAACCAAGCCATGAGGTCAAAGGAATTGTCCGTAGAGCTCCGAGACAAGATTGTTTTGAGGTACAGATCTGGGGAAGGGTACCAAAAACTTTCTGCAGCATTGAAGGTCCCCAAGAACACAGTGGCCATCTTCTTAAATGGAAGAAGTTTGGAACCACCAACACTCTTCCTAGAGATGGCCGCCTGGCCAAACTGACCAATCGGGGGAGAAGGGCCTTGGTCACGGAGGTGACCAAGAACCTGATGGTCACGCTGACAGAGCTCCAGAGTTCCTCTGTGGGGATAGGATAACCTTCCAGAAGGACAACCATCTCTGCAGCCCTCCACCAATCAGGCCTTTATGGTAGAGTGGCCAGAAGGACGCCACTGCTCAGTAAAAAGTACATGACAGCTCGCTTTGAGTTTGCCAAAAGGCACCTAAAGGACTCTCAGACCATGAGAAACAAGATTCTCTGGTCTGATGAAACAAAGATTGAACTCTTTGGCCTGAATGCCAAGCATCACGCCTGGAGGAAACCTGGCACCATCCCTATGGTGAAGCATGATAGTGGCAGCATCATTCTGTGGGGATGTTTTTCAGCACCAGAGACTGGGAGACCAGTCAGGATCGAGGGAAAGATGAACAGAACAAAGTACTAAGAGGTCCTTGATGAAAACCTACTCCAGAGTGCTCAGGACCTCTGACTGGGACAAAGATTCACCTTCCAACAGGACAACGACCCTAAGCACACAGCCAAGACAATGCAGGAGTGGCTTCGGGACAAGTCTCTGAATGTCCTTGAGTGGCCGAGCCAGAGCCCAGACATGAACCCGATCGAACATCTCTGAAGAGACCTGAAAATAGCAGTGCAGTGACGCTCCCCATCCAACCTGACAGAGCTTGAGAGGATCTGGGAGAAATGGGAGAAACTCCCCAAATACAGGTGTACCAAGCTTGTAGCGTCATCCCCAAGAAAACTCAAGGCTGTAATCGCTGCCAAAAGTGCTTCAACAAAGTACCGAGTAAAGGTTCTGAATACTTATGTACTTATACTTCAATTTTATATTTAAATGATGTAAATGTCAAATTTCTGGGTTTTATTTTTAATACATTTGCAAAAAATTCGAAAAAAATGTTTTTGCTTTGTCATTATGGGGTATTGTGTGCAGATTGATGAGGGGAAAAAACTATTTAATCAGTTTTAGAATAATGCTGTAACGTAACAAAATGTGTGAAAAAATCAAGGGGTCTGAATGCTTTCCGAATGCACTATATTTTTCCATGTAATAATCTGTTATTCAATGCTTTTCCATGGGTTAATCAATTTTATCAAATTATTTTTTAAATATATTTTTATGATACCTAAAGGGGTCCTAAAATTCAAAATCAAAAAGCTAAATTATCCATATGTTAGCTTAGAAGAACCCCCCCCCCCCCCCCCCCCAGGCTTAGGCTCTAAGGGGTTCATATCTGTCACAACGTCTACAGAAGGTGGCGCCTCTCCCCATTCGGGCGGCGCTCGGCGGTCGTCGTTGCCGGCCTACTAGCTACCACCGATCTCCTTTTCTTTTTCATTTGGTGATGTCTGTTTTAGGTTAGCACCTGTTTTGTGTTAGTTCATTAGTGGGGGTATTTAGTCTGTCTGTTTTTTGGTTTGGGTTTGTGCGGGATTATTTCATGTCATCTTATTGTAGGTTGGGGATTTGATTTTCCTCTGCCGTTCTGTGTTTAGGCATTAGGGTTTGCTGGGCTGCGTCCCGACTCATTTAGGGTTCTTACCTGTCGCTTGAGTTTTGTACCCTGCCTTGTTTTACGACACTTTTGGACTTTGTTTATTAAACGTGTGTTTCACGTACCTTAGTCTCCTGCGCCTGACCTCACCCCTCCTGCATGTTAGAGTGATTTGTTTAACCATCAGCATCATGACAGGTTGTGTTCACGCCACATCAAAAAGTCACACATTTTTACTGTTAAATGACATGCTTTTACAATTAGGCCCATACAACATCCCCCACCCACCCCCCAATGTTACAGTATAATTCGCACTCTGATGCAGATCATGCAAAATCAAAGACAGTTTTCAAATCAGAGCCCCATTGATAACACTAACTATTGTATATGACTTTCTTCACAGCGCTGAATGAACAGATAAGTAGCAATACATAGACAGGAAATGTTTATAATTTGTATTACCAATAAATCCCTAACATGTTTAATGTCAGTTTTAGTTTGCTTAAAACATTCAAATCACTTTCAGATCACAATGCTTTGCAAAAGTATTCACCCCCTTGGAGTTTTTCCTATTTTCTTGCATTACAACCTGTAATTTAAATGTATTTTTATTTGGATTTCATGTAACGGACATACACAAAATAGTCCAAATTGGTGGTGAAGTGAAAAGAAAAAAAAAACGGAAAACTGGTGCGTGCATATGTTTTCACCGCCTTTGCTATGAAGCACCTAAATAAGATCTGGTGCAACCAATTACCTTCAGAAGTCACATAATTAGTTAAATAAAGTCCACCTGTGTGCAATCTAAGTATCACATGATCTGTCACATGATCTCAGTATATATACACCTATTCTGAAAGGCCCCAGAGTCTGCAACACCACTAAGCAATGGGCACTACAAAGCAAGCGACACCATGAAGACCAAGGAGCTCTCCAAACAGGTCAGGGACAAAATTGTGGAGAAGGACAGATCAGGGTTGGGTTATAAAAAAAATATATGAAACTTTGAACATCCCACGGAGCACCATTAAATCCATTATTAAAAATGGAAAGAATGCGGCACCACAACAAACCTGCCAAGAGAGGGCCGCCCACAAAAACTCATGGACCAGGCAAGGAGGGCATTAATCAGAGAGGCAACAAAGAGACCAAAGATAACCCTGAAGGAGCAGAAAAGCTCCACAGCGGAGATTGGGAGTATCTATCCATATGACCACTTTAAGCCGTACACTCCACAGAGCTGGGCTTTATGGAAAAGTGGCCAGAAAAAAGCCATTACTTAACCTCTTGACCGTCGCCTAGGATAGGGGGCGCTACAGCGATTTTTGAAAAAAATGTGTGCCCATTTTAAACGGCCTCCTACTCAAACTCAGAAGCTAGGATATGCATATAATTAATACTTGTGGATAGAAAACACCCTAAAGTTTCTAAAACTGTTTGAATGGTGTCTGTGAGTATAACAGAACTCATATGGCAGTCAAAACCCCGAGACCGATCGTAACAGGATGTGGAATTCTGAATTGCGGACTCAACTTCATCACTTTGCCTATAAATCACACCGTGAGCAATGGTTCATTGAGCACTTCCGATTGCTTCCACTAGATGTCCCCAGTCTTTACAAAGTGGTTTGAGTCTCCTACTGTGAAAACTGACAGAATGAGAGGCTGTGGAAAGTGGTCACATGAGGAGGGCCATCACCATTATGACGCCGGCGCCCCTGGCTACCCTCCCCTTTCGAAACGTTTAGAAAGACAATGCAATCGTCCCCCTTGAATCTTATTGGAGCTCTGGTTGAAAAAGGCCCTAAAGATTTATGTTATACAACGTTTGACATGTTTGAACGAACCTAAAAAAAAAATATGCATTTTATTGAAAGAGGAGTCCCGCGGCCGACGGAGCTTTTGGAGCAGCCTTCAGAACGCGCTAACAAGAACAAGCTATTGGGACGTAAAGGATTAACTTTTTCGAACGAAAATACATTTGTTGTGGACCTGGGATCCAGGAAGTGCTTTCTGATGAAGATAATCAAAGGTAAGGGATTATTGACAATAGTATACAAGAGTAGATTTGATATGCGATTGTTCCAAGATGGCGCTGACCTGTAACGGTAGCCTATTTTTCTGAGTATCGCATCCCCTTTTATCGCAAAGTGTGATTACCCAGTAAAGTTATTTTTAAATCTGGCATTGCAGGTGCTTTCAAGAGATGCTAATCTATAAATCTTAGAATGACAATATTACATTAAAAAAATGTTTTCGAAGAGTAATTTAGTAAATTTTAGCGCTGTTTCACCGGACGCATTTGAGGGAAAATAGTTAGTCAACGTTACGCGCCGATGTAAAATGCTGTTTTTATATATAAATATGAACTTTATCGAACAAAAGAATGCATGTATTGTGTAACATGATGTCCTAGGAGTGTCATCTGATGAAGATTGTCAAAGGTTAGTGCTGCATTTAGCTGTTTTTTGGTTATTTGTGATGCATGTGGTTGGTCGGAAAATGGCTATGTGGCTACTTTTACGATATACTCCTCTAACATAATCTAATGTTTTGCTTTTGCTGTAAAGCCTTTTTGAAATCGGACAACGTGGTTCGATTCAGGAGAGGTGTATCTATAAAACGATATAACATAGTCCTATATTTGAAAAAATATATATATTACATTTTGTTATGCTAATAGGGATAGGATTTTTCACTGGATGTCCGTCCCGCCCGACCAGGGGTTAAAGAAAAAAATAAGCAAACACATTTGGTGTTCGCCAAAAGGCATGTAGGAGACTCCCCACGGCTGGATAAAAAACGTACCCAATTTAATCTGGTTACTACTACTGCCCAGTAACTAGAATATGCATATAATTATTGGCTTTGGATAGAAAACACTCAAGTTTCTAAAACTGTTTGAATGGTGTCTGTGAGTATAATAGAACTCATATGGCAGGCAAAAACCTGAGAAGATTTCATGCAGGAAGTGGCCTGTCTGACAAGGTGTCGTTCTTCTTGTCTCTGTTTATTGAAGAGTGAGGATCTTAGCTGACACTTCCTACGGCTGCCATAGGCTCTCAGAAGGCGGCAAAATGCAGAATTGTGGCTTTGCAGGCTCTGGCTGAAACAAAGTAGAGCGTTTGGGTAGTGGCTGGTTACAGTACTGTGAGACTCAGGCTCGTGCCCGCGTCGACCGAAAGCTTTGTTTACTTTCCTCTGTTTAGCTAAATGGACATTCCCGGTCGGAATATTATCGCTTTTTTACGAGAAAAATGGCATAAAAAATGGATTTTAAACAGCGGTTGACATGCTTCGAGGTACGGTAATGGAATATTTAGATTTTTTTTTGTGACGAATTGCGCCATGCGCACGACCCTTATTTACCATTTCAGATAGTGTCTGGAACGCACGAACAAAACGCCACAATTTGGATATAACGATGGATTATTTTGGACCAAACCAACATTTGTTATTGAAGTAGCAGTCCTGGGAGTGCATTCTGACGAAGACAACAAAAGGTAATCAAACTTTTATAATAGTAAATCTGATATTGGTGAGTGCTAAACTTGCCGGGTGTCTAAATAGCTAGCCCTGTGATGCCGGGCTATGTACTTAGAATATTGCAAAATGTGCTTTCACCAAAAAGCTATTTTAAAATCGGACATATCGAGTGCATAGAGGAGTTCTGTATCTATAATTCTTAAAATAATTGTTATGCTTTTTGTGAACGTTTATCGTGAGTAATTTAGTAAATTGTTAGCAAATTCCTCCGGAAGTTTGCGGGGGGTATGCTAGTTCTGAACGTCACATGCTAATGTAAAAAGCTGTTTTTTGATATAAATATGAACTTGATTGAACAAAACATGCATGTATTGTATAACATAATGTCCTAGGTGTGTCATCTGATGAAGATCATCAAAGGTTAGTGCTGCATTTAGCTGTCTTCTGGGTTTTTGTGACATTATATGCTAGCTTGAAAAATGGGTGTCTGATTATTTCTGGCTTGGTACTCTGCTGACATAATGTAATGTTTTGCTTTCGCTGTAAAGCCTTTTTGAAATCGGACAGTGTGGTTAGATAAAGGAGAGTCTTGTCTTTAAAATGCTGTGAAATAGTCATATGTTTGAAAAATTGAAGTTTTTGTATTTTTGAGGAATTTGTAATTCGCGCCACGCCTATCATTGGATATTGGAGCAGGTGTTCCGCTAGCGGAACGTCTAGATATAAGAGGTTAAGGGGAAACATGTAAATGTCTTGGAATGGCCTAGTCAATGCCCAGACCTCAATCCAATTGAGAATCTGTGGTATGACTTAAAGATTGCTGTACACAAGCGGAACCCATCCAACTTGAAAGAGCTGGAGCAGTTTTGCCTTGAAGAACAGGCAAAAATCCCAGTGCCTAGATGTGCCAAGCTTTTTCGAGACATACCCCAAGAGACTTGCAGCTGTAATTTCTGCAAAAGGTGTCTTTACAAAGTATTGGGGGGGGGGGGGGGGTGAATAGTAATGCACGCTCAAGTTTTCAGTTTTTTGTCTTATTTCTTTTGCATCTTCTAAGTGTTGTGTTGTGTAAATCAAATTATACAAACCCCCCCAAAAAATCTATTTTAATTCCAGGTTGTAAGGCAACAAAATTGAAAAAATGCCAATGGGGGTGAATACTTTCGCAAGCCACTGTATGTCTGGCACAGACAGAAATAAGGGCTTCTTACAGGACTGGGCTAAGTACTGAATGTATTTTCTCCAATTATGTCTTTCCATTGTGTTCAGGAATGCTTTAGTAAAGGTAGAGAAGAACCGAATGTCATACAGATGTAGGATCTTAATTTAAGCCTGTTTGCTACCGCAGGAAAATAATCCTGCAGCAACAGGAAATGTGAATTATTATGTGGATTCTAATTAATGGACATTTTTGTAGGGTTGAAATTTCAAAGTGGAAATTACAAACTTCAGAAGCCTTTTTAAAACTCAAATACACTACACGTTTTAAAGGTCCTGAACAGTCATTCTGAAAAGTACTTTTTTTTTACATGGCTAACTACCAGGAAGTTTGTAAAGACAGGCTGAGTAAGCGTGGAGCTTATATTCATGAGCTCACCTTGACTGACAGCACTTTGAAAGACTATGTCAAGTAACATGGATGCAGTTAGCAGTGTTGTAGTAAAATCATCTCAAGCAGTGTTTCAGTAAAATCATCTCGAGCTAATTTGGTGATACACAAACCAACTCAAATAATATTGAAAGTGCATCAATAGCTAGGTTTCCATCCAATTGGCGACAGATTTTTATGTGAATATTCCCCCCAAAAAACATGCTCATTTTCCCACCATAGATGTATTTCCATCAAATTGCAGATAAAAGGCTGTGCGTGATGACATAGTGAACATAAAAATACCCTTTGCGGTAAAATTCCCATGTACCGAATAAAAAATACAATTGAAATGGGTTACCTTCGTATTTTAAACTCTACTGATGGTTTTCTCACAAAAAAATGTTGTGTTTTGTAGCGAATGTGCCCATTCTGGTATTGGCACATGCGCTCTAGGCAAAAGTAAGCAGATACAGTACAGTAATTTATTTAATCTGTAGCCTAATAAACTGCACGCTTTCCCAATGAGTCGTAGTGGGAGGACAATGCAACATGTCAGCGCATGATGGTTATTATATCAACATTTGAGCATAAAAGCATTTCCACTGACATTTCTCGCATAATTCCTTTTATGACACAAAAAGATCCCACCTTGTCTAGCGTATTTTGTTTTGTCGACATTTGGAAAATTTACCGAATCTTTTGGCACCAATAGAGTATATAATCCTCGCCCCTATGCAAACACGCCTTCTCCGATGTTGGTTACAAGGCGGTACTTATTTAAATTAGGTAAGAGAATATCATGTTACCATTGGTGTATTAAAATGAGAGTTAAGGTGATGTCACCTTGTCCCCTTAATCATGAATCCAAGTGTTTGACATGTGGGAGGGGAAGCAACAGTCATTTTTCATACTATGGTCACCATACTTTGATCTGGTTTCCTTCAAATATCATCCAATTTAATGAAAAACATGATTTTGACTGTTCATGACCTTTAAATGTCCTGCATTAAAGGAAGGTTCTCCTGCAACATGACGATCAAATTAAGATCCTACATCTGTAACATAGCCTTTTCAAATAGAACCAAAAGTGTCCTTTTTCCTACAGGTTAAATAAACAATATTAAACATGGGCATAACATAAGCCTCATCAAATTAAATTGTATTTGTCACATGCTTCGTAAACAACAGGTGTAGACTAACAGTGAAATGCTGACTTTAGGCCTTTCCCAGAGAGGAAAAAAAGAGAAATAATAGAAAAATAATAACACAAGGAATAAACACAATGAGTAACGATAACTTGGCTTTAGACACGGGGTACCAGTACCGAGTCCATGTGTAGGGATACGGGGTAATTGAAGTAGATATGTACATAGATTTAGGGATAAAGTCACTAGGCAACAGGATAGATAATAAATATTAGCAACAGCGTATGTGATGAGTCAAAACAGCAGTGGTCTAAAGTACTTAAGAAAAATTACTTTTAATGTACTACTTGAGTAGTTTTTTTGTGATATCTGTACTTTACTTTACTATTTCTAATTTTGACAACTTTTACTTTTACTCCACTACATTCCTAAAGAAAATAATGTAGTTTTTCCTCCATACATTTCCCCTGACACCTAAAAGTACATTTTGAATGCTTAGCAGGACGGAAAAATGGTCCAGTTCCTGCACTTATCAAGAGAACATCCCCGGTCATCCTTACTGCCTCTGATCTGGCGGACTTAGTAAACACAAATGCTTCCTTTATAAATTATGTCTGAGTGTTGGAGTGTGCCCCTGGCTATCCGTAAATAAAAAATACATGAAAATCTGGTTTTCTTAATATAAGAAATTTGAAATGATTTATACTTTTACTTTTGATACTGAAGTATATTTAAAACTTTAGACTTTTTAGACTTTTACTCATAATATTTTACTGGGTGACTTGCACTTTTACTTGAGTCATTTTCTATTAAGGTATCTTTACATTTACTCAAGTATGACAATCGGGTACTATTGGGTACACTGCAAAAGAGTTAGCGCAAAAAGGGTCAATGCAAATATTAACTATTTCTCTAACTATTTAGCAGTCTTATGGCTTGGGGTAGATGCTGTTCAGGGTCCTGTTGGTTCCAGATATGGTACATCGGTACCACTTGCCGTATTTTTGTCTAGCTTGAGCTCACCTTTGTCTTATATTGGAACTCATTCCCATTATTCTGCTGTTGTTGGAAACACTGAAAGTGAAATGGGTTCCCTAATACTCTGTCATTGCTCTCTTCTGAGCACCTGCCAGGCGATTTTGAAACTCTTGTCCAAGTCCAGGGAACAGTGTGTTGTTACCACCCCATTGGTTTTGCAGTAGAACCAGGTGGGCATAGTGCGCGTGTGGCTTGTTTATTCAGAACAGGTACTTCCAAACTTCCCCCTGGGTGGCCATATTGGAGTCACAATCATAAATGAGCTAGGTCTGCTCAGTCAGAAGCCAGCCTAAAAGCTTGGTAAACAAACACAAGCGATTCACGCCAAGTCAAGAGATGACCTCCCGAACACAGTGGATTAGAGGCTAGCAGAAAATAGACAATACATAAGTAAGGCATGTTACAGCATACTGTAAACAGCAAGAAACCCCAGCCATAGAGAGACAGAGAGAGAGGGAGAGAGGGAGAGACAGATACGGTTCTATGAAATGGACAATTGCAACAGTGGTATTCCCTCAATGGATGCCTTTCTCAGAACAAGTACACAGATTGGCATTGTGGTTTGGATGTCAACATGCTGTCTGTCATCTGAATGAGCTGTAGTCAGCAGTAAGTTCTGATTGGATACATCCTGGGGCCACCGATACATAAAATGTATGCACACATGACTAACTCGCCTTGGATAAAAGCATCTGCTAAATGGCATCTTATTATACACTGAACAAAAATATAAACGTAACATGTAAAGTGTTGGTCCCTTGTACATATACTTTACTATTCTATCCTGCATATTCTATCCACATACTGTTCATAATGTCTATACATCCCATATACACAGTGTATATATATTTATACTCTGGACTCCGACATTGTTCGTCCTAGTATTTCTATATTTCTTAATTCCATTCTTTTACTTTTAGATTTGTGTGTATTTGTCATGCTCTGACCTAGGAAAGCTGTTTTTTCTCTGTTTTGTTAGGTCAGGGTGTGATAGGGGGTGGGCATTCTAGGTTTTTGTTTTCTATGTTTTGGCCGGGTATGGTTTCCAATCAGAGGCAGCTGTCTATCGTTGTCTCTGATTGGAAGCCATACTTAGGCAGCCTGTTTTTTCCTTGGTTTTGGTGGGTAGTTATTTTCTGTTTAGTCTCTGTACCTGACAGAACTGTATTCTGATCATTTGTTATTTTGTCTTTAGTATATTTTGAGTAGTGTTTTTGAGTTAATTAATATCCTGATGCGCACTCAACACGCTGCGCTTTGGTCCCCTCTATACGACAGCCGTTACAGTATTGTTGTGTATTGTTAATGTAACAAGTGCACTGAGAGTCAGGAAGCAAGTTCAGGGAGTGAGTGTTTTAATAAATAAAAGAAACAATGAACACGAAACACAAACAACACACCGACATGAAAACAGAGTCAATAACACATGAGGAAAGAACCAAAGGGAGTGACAGATTTAGGGAAGATGATGGAGTCCAGGTGAGTGTCATGAGGCGCAGGTGCACGAGACGATGGTGACAGGTGTGCGGGATAATCAGCAGCCTGATGACCTAGAGGCCAGAGAGGGAGTATACGTGACAGATATTATTGTACTATTGGAGCAAGGAACACAAGCATTTCGTTACACATCTGCTAAATACGTGATTGGGACCAATGAAATTGTATTTTATTTGACAAAAGCCACAAGCACACATCAAAATCCACAAAGAAATGGTTAATTGGCAACAAAATTAACATTTTGTAATGGCCATCTTTAGTCTCCGGACATGAAACCCATTAAAAACCTGTGGTTTGAATTGAAGAAGGCAGTCCACAAGCGCAGATTAAGGATATCAAGGATCTGGAAGGATTCTGTTTAGAGGAATGGTCTAAGATGCCTCCCAATGTGTTCTCCAATGTTCTCAGTGACGTTACCCTCGCAAGGTGAGGTATTGAAAATGATTGAAAACATTTTGACCGCTACCTTTTTGAGATATATATATTTTTTGAGTGTACAATATAGCTCAGTATTTGAAATATGTATTTTATACAGTCATTTTTGCTCATCTTTATCAAGGGTGTCAATAATTTTGGACCCCACTGTAAAACAATGGTTAATTACAGTAGCCTGTGTTCTGAATTGGACACAGAGACAGATAATTTTTCTCTGCAACGTCTTGGCAGGGGCAAAGAAAGTGTTGCATGTTGTTGTAATTTGTGACTATTAGTGACAAATTGGCGCTTGTGTTATTTCTCTCTCCGCCAACCCACAGGTTCCCCCACGGCATCTCTCTCTCTCTAAGGTAAACCAGTTCATCAATGGCAAAAGTCTTGAGTAGCCGAAAAAAATGTTTTATTGATTGGTGAATGTTACTTTACAACCATGGTCCAGCCCCCAAAATTCGATAGTTTGTCAGTCAATGCTTGACTGTTCCAGGACAGTACGTTATGAATGCGACGCATCGTTTTCCAGGAAGTATCCTTGTAGTTTTGGAACTTTTGTAGGCTTTTGTAATGGAATTCAACGGGCAAAACGTAGTGCAATGGTCCTCTACACAAAAAAATGTCATATAAGGCATCTGGCAAAGTTGACTGAGTTTTTTCACGAATTTCATGACATAATCGTCAAGCCCATTCAAAAGATTAGGGGACAGGACCCACATTGTGTAATAAATCTTTTGATTCTGTTTCTTTATTTACACTGCATTTATCCAGGATGTCCTACATAACTGCATCTAAAACAAATGCAGTAACCCACTTGCTGGGCACAGCTGGAGACATTTCTGTCCTCTTTCATTTAGTCTGTATGTACAGTATTGCCCCAAAGAGGCTGTTTTTTAATGTCAACTCCCAAAATTCCCTGATATGAGGTCTTTATCTTTGATATCCATTGATATCTACACATCTGTCATTTATTTAGTTATTCCAAAGGTTTATCACCTACATATAATCTTTATTGCCAGGGAAATAGTTCCACAACAGTATTGCCATCACATTTAACAATGTTATCTATTGAAACTGTCCATCCCCATTACAACTTTTTTTTACCACTTCACTGATACATTGAACACCTGTAACACAGTGAATAGCAGTCAGATTCATCGCGCTGTTTTCAGGGCTGCCGGGGTATCTGAATTTCCCCCAAGCATAAACCTCACCTGCCTACCTCACGGCTTTACAAGACCTTCTGAAAACACCTCCTACAAAAGGCTGGATTCAAAGACCGAGCTTCTGCTAATTGAACCCTGCCTGTACGAAAAATATGAAAATGTATGCACTCACTACTGTAAGTCGAACTGGATAAGAGCATCTGCTAAATGACTCAAATGTAATGTAAATGTAAACAAGGCAACAGTAAACACGCCGTCCGTCCCCCCCTCGGGCCAATTGAGATCGTCTTGGGTGATCGCCTTGGGCCAATCAGTGTAATTTTGTAAATGTCAAATCTCTAATGGGAAGACGCATCCTTCATCTAAGCTTCGTCAAAATGGTCCCAGTGCAGTCTGAAATACCACGTGTGACTAACGTATAAACAAACAGATGCAGACAGACCCGCAGTCCCCTCCCTGATTTCATTGAGGGGGACAATGAACCCTAAGTTGTTGTGTCTTTATAGTACTCGGCCAAAAGCATAAACAACATGTGGCAGTCATAACAATCAATGTCACTTTGGGAAAAATTATCCTTAACCGGCAACTCGTTTCCAACATACTAAATAACACCCAGGAGTTGTGGCAGTGTTCGCTGACGCAAAAAAGTGAGGGCAGTGTTTTCTGCTGATAAGCCAACTTCATTGAATATTTTTAGCTCGCAGGTGGTGCATGCCCCTGCACAGTATAGCAACCCAGCTGGCATTCTGTCATCATGTTTCACACTCTGTGACTGAGAAAACAAGTCATGTGTGTGCAGGTGAAATGCAAATATTAGTGATGTAATCAGGGTAAGCTTTAACGCTACAGTACACTTTGTCACTGAACATACAGTATGATTGGCAATGACACAAGCACACAAAGGAACATTGGCTGTTCTGTTCAGTGGTTACTTCCTCCAAGGGTCATTTCACAGCACATTCAACTGGAATTAATAAGGGCATCAATAATATCTATACTATACTGATGGCTTGGATGGCAGCTATGATCTCAGCCTTTTTTTGTTTATTCTTAACATAATTTTCTTCATGAATTCACAAAGGTTCTTCGTTCCTTTCAAACTTGTTTTTTTTAACCAAAGTTCATACTCTCTAGGGTTGAATGTCAGGAACCGGCTTACCTAAATCTGTCTTCTCAGGCCTTCTCTGCTCTGCTATCTGCATGATCAATGATCAATGCTCAGTGTGTGCGCATTGTTGTAGCCTACCGTATTTACTTACACAAAGTCACCATAAATTCAAAAAGCATGCATTGTTTATGCTAAAACTCTACACCTGACATTGAAATGCAGTTAATATGGTAATAAAATGAGTTACAACTTTTGAGCTACCGGTATGCCTACCTGCTTTTAATTTGTTCCCAAAATGTAATCTGTGTTGCAAAGCTTAATCAAATTCAATCCCAGCTAGCACAGTGGATCTGGGCAAATTCCGGCTGAGAGTCGGGGCACTTGGCTGAGAGTCAAATTCGGCCAACGTCATGTATTACTTATGGCTAGAATGGGGTGATTGAGCTCGGGCCGATTCCGGTGTCAGTTATCTGGCCTAAATGTATTACTTGTGGCCCTGGCCGATTCCGGTTTGAGTTATCTGCCCCAAATGTATTACTTGGGGCTCGGGCCAATTGTGGTTACTCTCTGGTAGATGATTACACGGGCTGCTTTATGTAAACCAGTTCATTAGATATCAATTTTTCCAAATTTTCTCATTGTTTCTGTGATAAAAATGTTAAATTAACATTTAAATTAAATACTTTAAAAGTCCTGTTGAAGTAGTATTTTAGTATTTTGATACTTGGTGCAAGGCAATTGATAAACATTAAAACCTTTGTGTATGGGCCCTCCAGAGTGGCACAGCTGTCTAAGATACTGCATCGCAGTGCAAACTGCGTTGCTACAGATGCTGGTTCGATACCCATGCCGGCCGTGATCGGGAGACCCATGAGGCTACGCACAATTGGTCCAGCGTCGTCCGAGTTAGGGGAGGGTTTGGACCGGGATGTCCTTGTCCCATCGCGCTGTGGCGACTCATGTGGCGGACCAGGCGCATGCATGCTTACACGGTCACCAGGTGTACGGTGTTTCCTCCGACACATTGGTGCGGCTGGCTTCCGGGTTAAGCATGCATTGTGTCAAGAAGGAGTGTGGCTTGGCGGGGTTGTGTTTTGGAGGACGCATGGCTCTCGACCTTCGCCTCCCCTGAGGCCGTACGGGAGTTGCAGCGATGGGACAAGACAATTGGATAGGACGAAAAGGGGGTAAAAATGTATGATTAAATACAATTATATTTAAATAAAATTGTGGATGGGTATAAAATGTATAATAGTAATATTTAAAATTACTAAATCAGGTAATTTTGTATACATTTACTTAAAATTGCATCGGGCCGCTTCTGGGGGTATTCTGGTAAGATGCCTGCAAAGTTGTCTGAATTACAGTAGACGGCATTGGGCCGATTCTGGGCAGTCATTCAATTTGACTGGGCCGAGTCCGACACAACCGATTCCGGGCTGATTCAATCAGTTCCGGCCCTCCTGGGCCGATTCCTCATTGCTAGCTGGGATGCCAGCGATGCTGAGTGTAAAATCTGCAAGCACCGGATAAAATGCAGGCGGTTCAACAAGTGGAACTGATCAGACATTCAGGTATACACCCTCAACATAGTGAGGCAAGTGCAGAGAGGGCTTCAGCAGAAAAACGTCCCAGAACTATGGAGTCATACCTCAAGCCGAGGCAAGCTTTAGATTAAATTGTATCAGAAATGGCTGCGTGCGATGGGTTCTCCTACCATGCCGTTGCAAACAGAAACAACATCAAATCAACGCTAAAAAGAAAGATGGCCATACCCTCCCCAAGAATCACTCAGACATATCACAACTGGTGGTGGATATGCAGTGAAAGAGAACAGACAAATTAGCAGAGAAGCCTGAAAGGCATCCATTAATCACTAACCATAAATGAGTACACCTCCAGCCAGAACAAACAATTTATAAATATACATCTACATATTTTCCAAGAGCACTGGAATCTGGGGATGGTTAAGATCCTAGGTAGCCTGCCAGGGAAAAGGGTGAAAGAGATGGTGGAAGTGCAACTGGCCTCATACAACCTCACAATGCAAGACCACATTGTGTGTAGCAATACAGATGGGGAATCAGTTATGGTGAAGTACGGGAAACTTGTCCCAGAGCTACAGCTGTGCTACTAGCAGACAGTGCACATGGCTGTGACAGAAGTAATATACCACCCTCAGGCACAGGCCCTGACTCTGAGTGACAGTGAGGATGAGAGTGATGCTGATGATGAAGAGGAAGATGGAGTGCACAAAGGAAACATATGAGCTGCGAGGGGAGCTGCGCAGCACAGTGGAGAAAGTTAGGCGGATTGCACGTCACTTTCAAAAATCGGGGGTCAGCGATGATGACAAGCTACAGCGGTACGTGAAGGAAGAGTTTGGAAAAGAGATACAAATTAAACTGGATTGCAGCACAAGGTGGAACAGTCTGGCAGATATTGTGGAGAGGTATGTGTGGTTGGTAAATTATTGTAAATTAATTTACACCTTTTAGGCTAATAATAATGGCATTGGTTTGTCCTGTCTGTCTTTTATGCGAAATTGGTTAGGCTATTTTTACATTTGAATAATTTAGATTTTCATGTTAATACCCATAGGTACCTCCTGAATACCGCAGTTCTGAGCAATCCAATCCAAGGTGTTTGCAATGCCATCAAGGGCAATGTTACTACGGATGGCAAAGCGTCCTGCCGAATGGCTGTTCGGAGGAAGGGGAAAGGAGAGTAGCTATAGCAGATGCTGACGATGCGCAACAAGTGTCAACACCAAACCTGGCGACAACGCTGCAGCAGGTGATCAGCTTGTCAATAGATCAACTACATGAGAAAAAGGAAACCGATCTGCTGAAGATCCTATCTAAGAAATTCTCCCTGTTCGAAGCAATCAACAACAGGTAAAAAATACCTGCAGCACCTGTTTGAGGCGCTCGCTACAATCCAGGCCACCGAGGAGGATGCCGAGAGAGCATTCTCCGTCGATGGCCAATTTGTGACGAAAATCAGGAAACACTGATGCACTGTGCTTTTTGAGAGTCCACTTTAGCAACAACAACAAAAGTTAAACAGGTGCAGCCTACGCAAATTATATTGTTTGTTTGTTAGGTACAGGGTCGGCCAGGAGTATCAGGTTATTTATTTTACGTAGTCTATACCCTAAGTTTGTGAGGCTAATTAAGGATAATTAAGGCTCACGTTATTCTACATTTGTTTGTTTCTATTTATGGTCTTGAGAATCAGTCAGCTACTATTACATTACATTCATTTATTTTATTCTGTGACAAATTATAATATTTATTTTTTAAATCAAGACCTTGAGAGATGATCATTGACTATTGCTAGAAATACAATAGATTTTTCGGTAAACAAATGATGACGAATGATAACGAATGCAATAAGTAAATGTTAGCTTTTATATAAGCCTACCTTGGAATGGCACATGATTTAAGGCGGGTTTAGATTCGCAGGCAATTGATCAACCGCAACACATGCACATGGTGCACAATCTCCGCTACAGCTGATCTGTTTGATTAGCGGTAAATCAGATAGTCTACATATTATGTTCCCTCTGACAAAATCACCACAATAAGAGGGTTATCAATAAGTAAATACAAGCCACAACCTATAAAGACAAAAGGACCAAGTTGCATCTATCAGTCAACGTTAGGCTAAAACGAATGTAATTTTCACTAGACTATAATAACCTTACAGGCCTAAACTTTTACCAGTTGGACGACAGTGCTTCACACGCCTACATTAATGAAATAGTGTGGTGATTTTGAGAGAACTTTGAGTTGATTAAATTGCAACAAATACATAGAAACCATTAGATTAATGTGTATACAGTATTTCTCAATTTCCAGTGGTATATTCATGTCCGATTTTTTTCACTGGTATTACTGTATATGCTTTTAAATAGCACTTCCGGTTTGAACGGGAATACCGGGAAGCCCGGTAATTTCATGCAATTTTCTCTGGAAGGAGAATTGGTCGACTCTCTAGAAAATATTCAACCCTAATAGTCTCCATTTGTCACGTTCGTCTTATTGAGTGGACCAAAACGCAGCGGGAATGTGTATGCTCATCTTCTTTATTATGAAGAAAAACCAAAACAAACACTTAATCAAAACAATGAAGAGAAAACAGTCCTGTGAGGCACACAGCTACACTTACGGAAAACAACTACCGACAAAAACCCATGAAAAACACCCCTACTAAATAGGACTTTCAATTAGAGGCAACGAGAAACAGCTGCCTCCAATTGTATGTCAAACCAATACACTAAGCATAGAAATAGATAAACTAGACACAGACATAGGAATAGACTAACATAGAACATTGCCCAACAAACCCCGAAACACATTAAACAAACACCCCCTGCCACGTCCTGACCAAACTACAATAACAAATAACCTCTTTACTGGTCAGGACGTGACACCCTTCCTCTAACACCCTCACTCCTTGCTTGTTCCCTCTGGTGCCAAGAAAGGCCTCCTCTTAGAACCATAACCAAGCCATTCCAGCAGCCTTCAGAAGTTGATGACAATTCCTTCTATAACCCTTCCTATCCCCTCTCCCCTCATGGCCTTCATATTCCTCTGTCAGGGAGGATTTCTTTCCCTGCTTACCTCCCAATCACTTTAGCTCAGTGCCCTGGAGCCCCACATAACTCCCTCTGAGTCCCTCTGTTACCCATCATCCATGCCTTCGCAAGCAGGTCACTGTCACATCCCTCTCCATCTCCTGCTAGGTTTAATTTCAACATGGCCACCTCCTCCACCTCCCTCAATCATCTCAATGTGATTCCACCGATTAAAGCAAGTTATTCCTCCAGATGAGCTCACCTGTGGAAAAACACTATGAAAGCTAGATTGAAAATGTATTTTGTTGCCAATAAAAATATGAGTAAATGTATTAATCTTCTCTGATTAAAATAATTCACACATCTTATCCTCTCATGAGATCCTCTGGTGATAAATCAACATAAATTGTCCCATCATAACCTACTTTCAATATCACAAAAACAACAGCCACTAATATGACTTTCAGACTCATTATTACTTTATAACAATGACTTTTAGATTCATTATTACTTTATAACAATGACTTTTAGATTCATTATTACTTTATAACAATGACTTTTAGATTCGTTCTATCTTAAAATAACAATGACTTTTAGATTCATTCTATCTTAATAACAATGACTTTTAGATTCATTATTACTTTATAACAATGACTTTTAGATTCATTCTCCCTTTATAACAATGACTTTTAGATTCATTATTACTTTATAACAATGACTTTTAGATTCATTATTACTTTATAACAATGACTTTCAGATTCATTCTCCCTTTATAACAATGACTTTCAGATTCATTCTCCCTTTATAACAATGACTTTCAGATTCATTCTCCCTTTATAACAATGACTTTCAGATTCATTCTCCATCTATAACAATGACTTTCAGATTTATTCTCTCTTTATAACAATGACTTTTAGATTCATTATCCCTTTATAATGATTACTTTTAAATGAATTATTCCTTCATAACAATTACTTTTAGATTCACTATTACTTTATAACAATGACTTTCAAATTCATTCTCTCTTTATAACAATGACTTTCAGATTCATTATCCCTTTATAACACTGACTTTCAGATTTATTCTCTCTTTATAACAATGACTTAGATTCATTCTCCTTTTATAACAATGACTTTAAGATTAATTATTCCTTTATAACAATGACTTAGATTCATTCTCCTTTTATAACAATGAGTTTCAAATACATTTTCTCTTTATAACAATGATTTTTAGATTCATTATCCCTTTATAATGATTACTTTTAGATTCATTATGCCTTTATAAAGGTGACTTTCAGATTCCTTATTCTTTTATAACAATGGCAGGTTGTTCCAAGCAGGTTGTTCCAAAGCTAAAAAAAAGTTGCAGTCAGTTTAAGAATGGGTGGCTAGGAAGAAGCTAGTCCTGAACATATACTATGGGTCAAAAGTTTAAGAACACCTACTCATTCAAGGGTTTTTCTTTATTTGTACTATTTTCTACATTGTAGAATAATAGTGAAGACATCATAACTATGAAATGTAGTAACAAGAAAGTGTTAAACCAATCAAAATATATTTTAGATTTTAGATTCCTCAAAGTAGCCACCCTTTGCCTTGATGACAACTTTGCACACTCTTGGCATTCTCTCAACCAGCTTCATGAGGTAGTCACATGGAATGCATTTCAATTAACAGGTGTGCCTTCTTAAAAATAAGTGGAATTTATTTCCCTCTTAATGCATTTGAGCCAATCAGTTGTGTAAAAGATCAAGTCCATAAATAGTAAAACTAAAGAAAAACCCTTGAATGAGTAGGTGTTCTAAAACTTTTGACCGGTAGTGTACCTAAAACCAAATGCATTGTATTTGGAACAAATCATTCCTTAACCTGTTGGGGCTCGGGGGCAGTATTGAGACATTTTGAAAAAAATATGTGCCCATTTTTAACTGCCTCCTACACCAACTCAGAAGCTAGGATATGCATATTATTAACACATTCGGATAGAAAACACTCTGAATTTTCTAAAACAGTTTGAATGGTGTCTGTAAGTATAACAAAACTCATATTGCAGGCAAAAACCTGTGAAAAATAGATCAAAAAAAAATGTGAATTTTGTGACTGTACTATTTAGTGTCATTGTTTTATAGATACCATAGTGAGAAAGGATCCATTTCGCAACACCTACGGCTTCCACTAGATGTCAACGATCTTTATAAAGTTGTTTGAAGCGTCTATGATAAACAGAGAGCAAATTAGAATCCAAGGAAGTTGACATGTCATCACTTCATTTTTTTGCGCCTGCGCATAAATCGGAGAAGCGTGAGTTTGTCATCATTGTTTATCTAGACATAGGATAGGTTGTGTGAAAATATTACTGATGTTTAACGTTAAAAATGGACCAAAAGATTAATGCTAAACAACATTTGACATGTTTGAACGAACGTAAATAGATTATTTACTAGGTTTTTTTAGCTTTTCGGCGTGATTTTACACTCCCCCCACCACGTTTTGTGGGAGCATAATGAACGCTAAGTACTTGGTGTTATTTGGACATAAATTATGAACTTTGTCAAAAGAAACCACATTTGTTCCGGACCTGGGATGCCTTCCGGACCTGGGATGCCTGCCTTCTGATGGAGATAATCAAAGGTAAGGGGATATTTACAATGTTATTATCAATTTTAGATGATGCTAACTGTATAGCATAGCTTATTGTTCTTAGCATAGCACCCCGTTTATTGCAAAATGTGATTTCCCAGTAAAGTTATTTTGAGATCTGGCCATTCGGTAGCAATTACGAGATGATAATATATTATTCTTTGAATGACAATATTATAATTTACCAATGTTTTCGAATAGTAATTTTGTTATGTTCACCGGAAGCATTTCAGAGAAGAAAAACATCTGAATTTCACGCTACTGTAAAATGCTGTTTTTGGATATAAATATGAACTTGATGGAACAAAAAATGCATGTATTGTATAACATAATGTCCTAGGAGTGTCATCTGATGGAGATTGACAAAGGTTAGTACATAATTCTAGCTGGTTTCTGCTTTTGGTGACGCCTGACCTTGAATTGAAAATGGATGTTTGTACTTTTGTGGCTATGTACTGTCCTAACATAATCTAACTTCATGCTTTTGCCGTAAAGCCTCTTTGAAAATCGAACAATGTGGTTAGATTAAGGAGATGTTTATCTTTTAAATTGTGTAAAATAGTTGATTGTTTGAGAAATTGAAATTATTAGATTTTTGATGTTTTGAATTTCCAGCCTTGTTAGGAATCCCGACTCGGGGTTCATTGCTAACCTGTAGCCCCAACATTAACCCCTATACCTAACTCTAATTCTTAACCTAAATCGAATTCTAACCCTAACCCTAAACTCCCTCGAAATAGCCTTTTTCGTTGTGGGGGTCGATAAAATGTCCCCAGTTGGTCGAATGTTTGTTAGTTTACTATTCTTATGGAATTTCTGGTCCATAACATGGTCAACTTTGTTCTTCACCCCTACCACTACCCCCCTGGTTCTTCACCCCTCCCACTACCCACCTGGTTCTTCACCCCTCCCACTAACCCCCTGGTTCTTCACCCCTCCCACTACCCACCTGGTTCTTCACCCCTCCCACTAACCCCCTGGTTCTTCACCCCTCCCACTACCCTCCTGGTTCTTCACCCCTCCCACTACCCTTCTGATTCTTCACCCCTCCCACTACCAGGTAGGGCGAAGCCAGCTTTAGGCGTCACACACACACTGAACCCACACTACACACACTCATTATTCTTTAGCTGTATTATTTAGTTGTAGCAGTATAGATATTATCGTAATGTCTTTTTTTTTTATACCACACGATTTTGTGTCACTTCTCTGCAGACTTGCCTCAATGGGAATGTCTTAATATGAAACCTAAGAGACTTTGGTCATATCATTCTTCAGTCGTTGTCACGACTTCCGCTGAAGTCAGTCCCTCTCCTTGTTCGGGCGGCATTCGGCGGTCGACGTCACCGGCCTTCTAGACCGCCGATCCACTTTTCATTTTCCATTTGTTTTGTCTATGTCTTACACACCTGGTTTCACTCACCCAATGACCTGTTTATTATTTAACCCTCTGTTCCCCATGTTTGGCTGTGAGTGATTGTTTGTTGTATTGTGGTCTGTATTTGTGGGCTTGGTAATTCTCTTGTATTTTGATGACTTTGAGTAAAGTTATTTTTATTTCCTCATCTCTGCTCTCCTGCGCCTGACTCCTCTGCACCAGCTACACATCGATCCTTACAGTCGTAGTGTTCTTAGTTGAAATTTGTGTTGCTGTTCTTGTCCATTAGTGTTCTGTATTTTGTCATGTTCTATGTTTTGTGTGGACCTTAGGAAGAATAGCTGCTGCTTCTTTAACACCTAATGGGGATCCGAATAAAAATCCCCAAATCCCTTTCATTGGGTATCTTTACCTGGACGGTTTATATCTGATTGAATATTGATTAGAGCTGCAGTGAGAACTCAAATTACGGAAATGTGGGAAATCAGTGGATAGCCTGGAGGGAAGGATTACACCGAGACCCAGTCAGCATGAAGGAGCAAACAGGATTTATTCTGGTGAAGGCAAGGCTCGCGATTTAGATACGTAATTAGCATAAGTCACCCTGTGGGTACACTGGGAAAGAACTGCTTAGCTGCACTTGTCAAAGTTGATTTATAACTGACAGATAGAGACAAACAGAGGAAGTGTACAGTACATACGGTTTCCAGAGATTGAGGCATATACACAAGCAACCTTCAGCTCCTCAGGGTCCTTGATGTGGAAATCCACAATGTAGAAAAACATACGAGTGGGATTAGCAATCCAGCTGATCTAAGTACTTGTGAGAGCAATTTATTCATATTTAATTATCAACAAATTACTGTACTATAAGTGTGCAGCAGAATTGGAACTTAAAAAACCCTGAATATGAATGAGACAGTTCATTTCAATGTGAATGCTGTTGTCAACCAAAATACATAAATGTTTATGTACCAGAAAGAGACACATTCATCATCTTCCCCCACCTGCATTTTCTCTGTAAGGAACATTACCTTCATATCACTTCCTTCCTTTCCTCCTCCATCTACTCTCTATTTCTCTCTCTGTCCTCCTTCTGAATCACATCCATTACATCACTCTAAATGCAACTTGATAAGATATATGAAACGTATCTACCACATACAGTGATATAACTCCAACTGTAAAATGCTATGCAGGCATATCACTATTGTTGATGCTTCCTTTCCCCTGAATCAAATCAAATCAAATCATATTTGTCACATAGGCCGAATACAACAGTGTCACGTGTGGTCCCTCTCCGGCCTCTAGGTCACCAGGCTGCTCATTATGGCGCTCACCCTTCACCATCGTTATATGCATCAGCACATAATGACACCTGGACTCCATCATCTTGATTACCTGCCCTATTTATGTCACTCCTTTTGGTTCCTTCCACAGGCTTTATTGTTTCTGTTCCTGTGTCATGTCTGTGCGTTGTTTGTGTTTCTTATTTTGTATTATGTTGTGTTTATTTATTAAAACACTCACTCCCCAAACTTGCTTCCCGACTCTCAGCGCACATCGTTACAAACAGCTGTAGACTTTACAGTGAAATACTTACTTACAAGCCCTTAACCAACAATGCTTTAAGTAATAAATAAAAATAAGTGTTAAGTAAAAAATAGAAAATTAAAGTAACAAAGAATTAAACAGAAGCAGTGAAATAACAAGCAAGGCTATATACAGGGGGTACCGGTACAGAGTCAATGTGCGGGAGCACTGGTTAGTCGAGGTAATTGAGGTAGTATGTACATTTAGGTAAAGTTAAAGTGACTATGCATAGATTATAAACAGAGAGTAGCAGCAGCGTAAAAGAGGGGTCTGGGTAGCCCTTTGATTAGCTGTTCAGGAGTCTTATGGCTTGGGGTAGAAGCTGTTAAGAATCCTTTTGGACCTAGGCTTGGCACTCCGGTACCGCTTGCCAGCAGAGAGAACAGTCTATGACTAGAGCGGCTGGAGTCTTTGACAATTTTTAGGGCCTTCCTCTGACACCGCCTGGTATAGAGGTCCTGGATGGCAGGAAGCTTGGCCCCAGTGATGTACTGGGCCGTACACACTACCCTCTGTAGTGCCTTGAGGCCGAGCAGTTGCCATACCAGGTAGGGATGCAACCAGTCAGGATGCTCTCGATGGTGTAGCTGTAGAACCTTTTGAGGATCTGAGGACCCATGCCAAAACTTTTCAGTCTCCTGAGGGGGAATAGGCTTTGTCGTACCCTCTTCACGACTGTCTTAGTGTGTTTGGACCATAATTGTTTGTTGGTGATGTGGACACCAAGGAACTTGAAGCTCTCAACCTGTTCCACTATAGCCTTGTCAATGAGAATGGGGGCATGCTCGGTCCTCATTTTCCTGTAGTCCACAATCATCTCCTTTGTCTTGATCACGTTGAGGGGGAGGTTGTTGTCCTGACACCACACGGCCAGGTAGACAACGGCCAGACATCCTCCCTATAGGCTGTCTCATCGTTGTCGGTGATCAGGCCTACAACTGTTGTGTCATCTGCAAACTTGATGCTGGTGTTGGACTCGTGCCTGGCCATGCAGTCATGAGTGAACAGGGAGTACAGGAGGGGACTGAGCACGTACCCCTGAGGGGCCCCCGTGTTGAGGATCAGTGTGGTGGATGTGTTGTTCCCTACCCTTACCACCTGGGGGCTGCCCGTCAGGAAGTCCAGGATCCAGTTGCAGAAGGAGGTGTTTAGTCTCAGGGTCCTTAGCTTAGTGATGAGCTTTGAGGGTACTATGGTGTTGAACGCTGAGCTATAACAAATTAATACCATTCTCACATCGGTGTTCCTTTTGTCCAGGGGGAAAAGGGCAGTGTTGAGTGCAATAGAGATTGCATCATCTGTGGATCTGTTGGGGCGGTATGCAAATTGTAGTGGGTCAAAGGTTTCTGGGATAATAGTGTTGATGTGAGCAATGACCAGCCTTTCAAAGCACTTCATGGCTACAGACATGAGCGCTATGGGTCGGTAGTCATTTAGTCAGGTAACCTTAGTGTTCTTACGCACAGGGACTATGGTGGTCTGCTTGAAACATGTTGGTATTACAGACTCAGTCAGGGACTGGTTGAAAATGTCAGTGAAGACACTTGCCAGTTGGTCAGCGCATGCTCGGAGTACACGTCCTGGTAATCCATCTGGCCCTCCAGACTTGTGAATGTTGACCTGTTTAAAGGTCTTACTCATATCTGCTATGGAGAGCTTGATCACACAATCGTCCGGAACAGCTGGTGCTCTCATGCATGTTTCAGTGTTATTTGCCTCGAAGCGAGCGTAGAAGTAATTTAGCTCATCTGGT
Source organism: Salmo salar (assembly GCF_965601325.2). Lineage (NCBI taxonomy): Eukaryota > Metazoa > Chordata > Actinopteri > Salmoniformes > Salmonidae > Salmo > Salmo salar. The sequence continues at coordinate 39,084,122 of NC_138313.1, forward strand.
AGGCTCGTGTCACTGGGAAGCTTGTGGCTGTGCTTCCCTTTGTAGTCTGTAATAGTTTGAAAGCCTTGCCACATCCAACGAGTGTCGGAGCCAGTGTAATACGATTCAATCTTAGTCCTGTATTGACGCTTAGCCTGTTTGATGGTTCGTCAGAGGGTATAGCGGGATATCTTATAATATTCCGGGATAGAGTCCCGCTCCTTGAAAGCAGCAACTTTAACCTTTAGCTCAGTGCAGATGTTGCCTGTAATCCATGGCTTCTGGTTGGGGTATGTACGTACGGTCACTGTGGGGACGACGTCATCGATGCACTTATTGATGAAGCAGTGACTGATGTGGTGTACTCCTCAATGCCATCGGAAGAATCCTGGGAACGTATTCCAGTCTGTGTTAGCAAAACAGTCCTGTAGCTTAGCATCTGCTTCATCTGACCACTTTCTTATTGACTGAGTCACTGGTGCTTTCGGCTTTAGTTTTTGCTTGTAAGCAGGAATCAGGAGGATAGAATTATGGTCAGATTTGCCAAATGGAGGGCGAGGGAGAGCTTTGTACGTATCTCTGTGTGTGGAGTAAAGGTGGTCTAGAGTTTTTTCCCTCTGGTTGGACAATTAACATGCTGGTAGAGATTAGGTAGAACGGATTTGAGTTTCCCTGCATTACAGTCCCCAGCCACTAAGAGCGCCGCCTCTGGATGAGCATTTTCCACGTTTGCTTATGGCCGTATACAGCTCATTGAGTGCGGTCTTAGTTCCAGCATCGGTCTGCGGTGGTATATAGACAGCTACGAAAACTATAGATGTAAAATCTCTTGGTAAATAGTGTGGTCTACAGTTTATCATGAGATACTCTACCTCAGGCAAGCAAAACCTCAAGACTTTCTTAGATTTCGTGCACCAGCTGTTGTTGACAAATATACATAGGCTGCTGCCCTTGTCTTACCAGAGGCCGCTGTTCTATCCTGCTGAAAAAGCTTAAACCCGCCATCTGTATGTTAATCTTGTCGTCGTTCAGCCACGACTCTGTGAAACATAAGATATTACAGTTTTTAATGTCCCGTTGGTAGGATATACGTGCTCGTAGTTCGTCTATTTTATTATCAATTGGCTGTACGTTAGCCTAAAATAGGACCGATGGTAAAGGTAGATGGTAAAGCCCCTCTCCTTAGTTACAGTTAGTTACAGTTGATATGGCATCATAGAGACACCTTTTCCTATCCGAGGACTATTGTAAATATCATTAATCGACTTGTCCAAGATCTAAGGGAATCCTTCTGGGGGCATGATTCAAACTCCTGAAACATATCCATCACATCATGATGTTCCTAGGAATCTTTTTCTGGTGATTTCTTCTGCATATGCAGTTCCATCAGTTCTTTATAAAATAAAGTGAACCTATTGCAATGATCTGAGTCATTGATGCTGGGGATGGGGATGAACTCTGCTAGCCACATAAGCTGCTTTGTTGCCAAACTCAATTTAAAAGTGTGAGTCACATACTCTCTACATACAAAAGTATGTGGACACACCTTCAATTTAGTGGATTCGACTATTTCAGCCACACCAGTTGACAGGTGTATAAAATCGGGCACACAGCCATGCAATCTCCATAGAGAAACATTGGCAGTAGGATGGCCTTACTGAAGAGCTCAGTAACTTTCAAAGTGGCACCGTCATAGGATGCCACCTTTTCAACAAGTAATTTCAGCAAATTTCTGCCCTGCTAGAATAATGGTCTGGGGATGTTTTTCATGGTTCGGGCTAAGCCCCTTATCTCCAGTGAAGGGAAATCTTAACTCTACAGCATACAATGACATTCTATACGATTCAGTGCTACCAACATTGTGGCAACAGTTTGGGGAAGGCTCTTTCCTGTTACAGCATGACAATGCCCCCGTGCTCAAAGCGAGGTCCATATAGAAATGGTTTGTCAAGATCGGTGTGGAAGAACTTGACTGGCCTGCACAGAGCCCTGACCTCATCCCTATCAAACACCTTTGGCATGAATTGGAACGCCGACAGCGAGCCAGGCCTAATCGCTTAACATCAGTGTCTGACCTCACTAATGCTCTTGTGGCTGAATGGAAGTCCCCACAAACAATGTTCCAACATCTAGTGGAAAGCCTTCCCAGAAGAGGGCAGGCTGTTATAGCAGCAAAGGGGTGACCAACTCCATATTAACGCCCATGATTTTGGAGTGAGATGTTCAATGAGCAGGTGTCCACATACTTTTGGTCATGTAGTGTATGATGGGTTGGTAAGAAACAAGAGAGTAAGATAGATACTTCCTTGTCAAGATTTGTGGATTCCAGACATCCATTCCTTTTAACCATCAGCGTCTTTAATAATGGCAGACTTTCTTGTTCAGCTCAATACCTCAGGCTGCTGATAACAGGTTCCCTAAAGGAACACAGTGGTTCTTTAGATAGCTTAGGCAATTGCTCATTGGCTAATTACGGAGTATCCTTTAAATAACAGTGAAAATGAACTGCAGTCATGTAATTGTTGGGTTTGGGGGGAACAAAATGTTAAAGCTGACCGACAGAGAGACTCATTAAGGGAAGATCACGCTGCTCTAGGATGATGACGATCACACTTTAACTATCCTATCAGATTTCAGAGTTCAAAGGCCAAGTCACTCTGCCCTCTGAAAACCCAGTGCAACTCTCACACATTCGGTAAATAAAAATCACTTTGGCGATATAGGCCTATTGGATTTAGATAATGCATTGTGTCTCCCTAGTGCCATTCTCTATGTGATGTAATGCTCCCTACTGCCTTAAAGGAAGTAAAGGAGCAGGATTTATAGGAGAGCCTCTGTTCCACACTAATACTGGTGGTGTGCTCAATGGCTCACTAAACTCTGGCCTCTGCTTAGTGGAAAATTTATATAGCAGCACACTTAGAAAATATTATCCCTCTGTGCTCTCAATCACTTTCTAATTAGCATTGCACAGTGTTTTCCACTAGCGACGGCTAGTTGAAATCAAAATTGAGAAAAAAACATGGAAACATGAATAAATAAATAAATCTGTACATTAAAAAACTCTCTGTCACACACACATTTGGTTAAGACTAAGTCTGTCTTGACTAAGTCTACAGCCGGCTACACATACACCCAAAAGACAGCACCTTACACAGGGCAATGTCCCCAATCACTGTCCTGGGGCATTGGGATGACCAGAGGAAAGAGTGCCTCCTACTGGCCCTCCAACACCACTTTCAGCAACATCTGGTCCACATCCAGGACCGACCCGCTTAGCTTCAGAGGTAGGCCAGCAGTGGAATGCAGGGTGGTATGCTGCTGAAGATGGTGAATCCTCCACACTGCAGGAACAACAGGTAGGCTAGTGGAGAGATGGCCTCACTCTGGTCCAAAATAGGATAAAATATAACAGATTTAATTGTTTTAAAAGCTAATGATACTTATATGTTATTTTCAAAGATATTGATCTAGGTCTACTGATATAATCAAAGTGTTGACACTGGAGCAGTCAACTGCTGCATTCTGTGAAGCAAAGTCCATGTTTAACACCTGCTTCATTCTTCAATCATACTTGTATTGCACATAGCTGAGAAAATGCCTTTAATTTATTTATTTATAGATCATTTGGGCTATTTACTTTATTTTTCTCTTTTAATAATATATGTTGTTTGAAGAACAAACATAATTGTGGCAATTCATTCTGTGTCTTGCAGTAAAGTACTTTAATCTCAAAGGAAGAAAGGTTATATGTACAAAAAAAAGGTTTCATGTTCTCTTAGACGATATATTGAATTGAATACATTGAATTCAAACATTTTGAGTCATTTAAACAACTAATGTTTCCAAACTCGGAGTTAAACTCAATAAAGTATTCAATAATTTTGCACTGTATTTCAGATGGATTCAAGGCATTAGAATGTACCAGAGGCAACAAAATAGAGCTTGTTCGGCAAGCCCTCCTGGAGCCCCCAGGCCCGGGGGATGCTGGCTGGCTACTTTTTATATTTGGCTGGCTATTCCATGTGCTTGTGGAAAACACTGATTTCAGTAGTCTGTGCTACTACCTGTGTTTTGGCGGGCAGGTAGCCTAGCGGGAGTGTTGGGCCAGTAACCAAAAGGTTGCTGGTTCAAATTCCCAAGCAGACCAGGTGAAAAATCAGTCGATGTTCCCTTGAGCAAAGCACTTAACCCTAATTGCTCCTGTAAGTCACTATGGATAAGATTGTGTGCTAAATGACTAAAATGTAAACATAAAAAAAGCATGCTTGGGGTCGACGTAACATCCAGAGAGAGACATAGAACTGGAATAGAGGGCAAGGGATATGTTTGTGACTAGGAAAGAGAGAGTGCTTATTTGTGACATAAAAATACAGAGGTTTGAAAGGTGGTTTATCAACCAGGCAATAATTACCAGCATAACATAGGTGCATACATACATTACTTAAGGTACTGGTGTTGCGGCCAAAGGGTCAGAAGGCCTGTCTGCTAACACCAATGAATAATGGATGACTGCATAATGTAATGTACTGCATATGATTAGCCTTATCAGAAGCAAGATCGTTTCAAGGTCCTTGTCTTGTGCGACCAGGCAGTTACCTATGCAACAACAAGCCGCAGTTCTTGTTTTACACAGGAACTGACAAACATGCAGCTCTCTTCATTTGAGCCTTGCCTGGGTTACAGTCTGTGTTTAGAGAATCCTCATGTTTGAAGTGATTTGGTTGTTCTCATAAGAGCCAGCTGGGTGCTGGGGTCAGCATACTAAATAGATATGGATACTGGTGCCGTTAGAGAAAGAGAGAGCCCTGCAAACAATAATGAGTCCTTAGGACATCCCTGGGACATCACGAAATGGTTGCCTAAAGTTGTCAGGACGTTGTGTCATGGTCCCCTGGAGGTTTTGTGAGGTTCCCGGGTGGTCCTGGGGACGTCCCAAGGATGTTTTTAGGACGTTCTTCGAGACGTTTTTAGGACATTCTTGGGGACCATGACACAATGTCCCAAGAACGTTCAGGGACCTTCAGGGGACCATGACACAATGTCCCAAAAACATCCTAAAAGCATCCTTGGGAATGTCCCCGGGACTAGACAAAACCTTTAGGGGACCATGACACCACATCCCAAGAACATCCTAAACATGTCCTCGGGAAAAACCCGGGAACTATAACAAGGCACCCCAGAGAACGAAAGTCCTGAGAACATCCTAAAAGTTCCTGATATGGTCCTCAGTGATATCCTGGGAACATACGGGGGACTACACAAAGGTCCCCCAGAGATCATTCCATTGGGACCATCACACAACGTTCCCTTAAGGGACCTAATGGGAACATTGCCAAATGTCCTCAGGATGTCCCGTTTGTTGGGAGGTCTGTTTTTCACCAGAATGGCGATACACACCCAGGATCAAGGACATGTTTGTTTTGCTAAATGTGGAGTTTCTCGAACACAGCAACAGTCTCCTCCAGTGGTATCTCTCAACTAAATGGGAGGCAGATGGAAATGTTCTGGCAGTGTTGCTTGTTATGTTATCTCTCATGGACAGACTACGTAAACATAAATGGTAAAGTAGATCTGTCATGATACAACGGGATGTGATAGATCGGCAGAATTAGTTTCGGTGCTTGAGTTTTCCGTCACTGGTTATTTAGACAAATCACAATTTCACGTTTGCATCTTTCAAATTTTGGAAGAGGAGGGGACATTTTGTCCCATGTACTTCCCGTAACTTGCAAAGAGAAAGGGTGGAGCTCTTTGTTCCATTTACGATCCTCATTCTATCTCTTCTCTTAACATGAACTTAATCGAGAATCTGACCAATTACGCAAGACTTCAGTTCTGGGTAACCGAAATGACTTGTTACGGTCACTGGATTGACACTTCAGCTTGTCAATTAAGGAAAAGACTTAGCGGTCTAGAGTTGTTTTGATGCTTAGCTGAAAAACACTGCATACATTTAAAAATAAAAGGAGGAGCTATGGTCTCTTGCCTGGGATGTACCATGGTCCACTGAGTGACCTGTTGTTCTGAAGGTCTGCAAGATGGATACCTGTGGTATTTCACTGGCATTTACCATTTGTCCCTTTAGAGAGGAGAAACACATTCACTGGAATCGTGAAGCAGAACAACTTCTCTCCCTATTGCTCCCATTAACACAGGGAATGAGACTCACATGGCAAAAAGAGGGGTGAACAATTGGAGGTTGGCTCTGTCGCAGTGACACAGTGGGTAATATTGCTGGGTATTGACAGGCCTTCCAAGTCTGGCAACGTCTGTTTCAGTTGCTTACTGCTGCACAGTAAGCTGAATCTGTTGGGTTATGGGTCGTCTGCAAGGGGAAGGTCACTCACACAGGGAACCTTTTCCGCACCTGAAAAGAGACAAATCTCTGCCGTTCACTTAGCTTGTTATAGTCACAGCTCACACAGAGGTATACTCACACACATATAGTTGCTAACGCACAGCCAACACACCTACTCACAAGACAAGGTATATCAACTGTTGACACATTAACACTTTTGCTCACACTTTATACAGTACAAACATGCATGCATTTACACACACCCCACCCACATCCACTCACACCATTCTCACAAACCACTGTGACAGTGTGATGACATCAAGCAGGTCTTCAGCTGATCTAGTGAACTTGGGTGGCCCAAGGGGTTGGCCATACAACCACAGAGGTGTCAGGACACATGACATTACTATATTGGGACGGGTGGAGATCCAAATCGTCAGAGGATTGGAACAGAGGAAAAATGCTGTCACCAATCACTGTGTATGACAGCAGTGCTTGTCTGTGTGTGAGTGTCTGTGAGTGTGTAGACCCTCGAGGTATTACCCATAGCTAAAAACAACAATGGAGCATATGGAAAATGTCAGTCTCAACAACAATAACGTGTGTAAAGAGAGCAATAAAAGAGAGCAATATTGATATTTCATATATAAAAACTACCATTCAAAAGTTTGGGGTCACTTAGAAATGTCCTTGTTTTTGAAAGAAAAGCACCTTTTTTGTCCATTAAAATAACATCAAATTGATCAGAAACATGCAAAAACTGCCATGCCCACCACCTAAGCCCTTTTTGATCAAGAAAATCAAAGCCCTTAACTTGAATTATTTCCCAACAGAGAGGTGCAGGGTGGTATGGCTGCTGGCTTATCTACATCTCTGATTAAGACAACCAGTGAGACAGTATTTTTCAGCAGAAAAAGGCTTAGATCACAGGGTCAGTTGAGGGCTACTTCCAGAAGGATGAGAGCTCTTTTCCACAGCAATGCGCAAACTACTGCTGGGTGTAAAAGAAAACCTGCCAGCACCTATTACCATGAGTACATCAAGTGCAACACTAGCTCTAAAATGTTACTTCAGAGAAACATTAGCTAAAACAGAGACAGCAGCGCAAAGGCAAAGACTTGACCTATCGTGTATCTCCCATCAGCTCAATGGTGCCCTGATGCCATGCTCCTGCTCCCTAATTGCACATAACCGATAATGTTTTCATGCTAATTATGTGTGGGAACATTGAACTCTAGCCTTGTAGTCTTGAATTTTCAATGCCATCTCCATTACGACGGGCAACACCCAGGCTGTAAAACAGTACGCTCAACTGATTGATCTTCATGCCAATAAAATGTTTTATATAATGACCTAATGGAATTGTAAATTTACATGGACAAAGAGATTGTATCGAGCAATGCCTGAATTAAAATGCCAGTCCTCGATTACAGCCAGTGTATTCTATCAGTGCTAATTGTGCAGACATCTGAGACAGAGCTGAAAAAATCCATAGGGTCCTCATGGTAAAATAAAGCCGCTACAGTAGGAGAACAGGAGCTATTGACCACCCCCACCGATTAAACCATTGCTAAAGAACTGTATCCGTAATAGCCACCTCCGCAGCAGAAAATCATTTCCTAACACTGAAGGCCAGAAGCTTGCAAAGCGAGAAAATGATTTGTTTGGCCACGTGGAACAATGCTTACATAGGTTTCCTTTTGTTGTTGAATTACATAGCCTTGAGGTATTTCTTTAGTCCCTCCAGCGCTATAACAAAATAAAACTGGCTTTGCAGAGCCTGCACAGAACAGAGATAAATACATTTCTTTATCCGAACACACAGACAAATCAAGAGAAAAGGCCTTTTAATTTTTTTAGTCTCTAAAGTGTTCTGTGGCAATGGCTTGTGCCTCTTCTTCTGTCTGTCTGTCCACACATTCCTGTCCCCTATGATCTGCAGAGAAGTGTGGACTTAATGTCACACAGGGGACCTTGACTGTGGCAAAACTATTACGGAATGTCACAATAGGCCATATCACATTCAGCTCCTATGAGGACACAATACCATAGAGATCAAGCCTGTACATTTATCTTACAAATCCTGTCCATAACGCAAATGGTTTATCATATCAGTGCTTCGAGGGCCGAAAAAGTGAGAAGCATAAACAGTACTTGGTCCCGAGATCCAAGCATAAAAGGAGGTGTATTCTGGTGAGATCTCACACAATCACAGGGTTCTATGATACTGCGAACGCCATTCAAGTGAAAACAATTTCCATCTGTACCATATCTGTTCCAGCAATATGTTCCATAATGACCCATCATGATAATATTTTATTTCTCAAGAGCTCAGACCAAGAAAGAAGATGTTTCACTTGCCTGTGTAACATGCACGGGATATGGTGTCATTGACAGCAATGGTTTTGTGACATCTTTATTGCAAGTGGACTCCACTTCACACACTACATATCTATATAATGGATGGCGATGGCCAGTTATGGATTTGCTCGTGGCCATGATGAATGAGCTCCCATACAAAAATGTATTTGTGGCAGAAGACTTCTCGCAAGTTTGTGGCAAATTTGTTGCAAACTAAATAGTGTGTCACAAAATGTTGTCAGAAGTTTGCAAATGTTCTGAATCTGCGGCAAACCTTTGGCAACAATAATGTTTATTGCCACTAGTGGCAAACAGTTTTCCAGAGGTTTTTGTCTGTCAAACAATTCTCTCAAGATTCTCTGAAGATTCTATTTAAATCTGTGGCAAACCTGAGGCAACAACATTTATTGTCATTAGTGGCAAACAGTTTACCAGAAGCCATTTCTGGTGAACACATGACTTCCACGAACAGTAACCGTTGACGACCAATCAGGGAGATTAGAAAAATCTGTTGGAAAATGGAAACCAAGCTATCTAGCTAGCTACCTACCAAAGTTGTCCGGTGAGTGTCTAACTTATTAACTAAACTTCCTAATAACCTTTAATTGATGCTCAGTTAATTAATGCTTAGTTAGTAATGTCATGTTTTCTGGGATAGAGTGAAACACATTGTCACTGTTCAGTAGCATGTTAGCTAGCAACAATATGAGCTGACTTGACTTCAAAGCAGGACTTCCCCTACCCGTGGTGTTGGAAGAGGCTGTATTGGGAGGTGGATGCATCAACAATCTGGAAAGATGTTTGTGATGCACTCACGCATGACACTTTTTAGAAATGATAAATGAGTGTATCATCCTCAAGGCTAACTCTGAACATTTGAAAATGGATTTTAAAGAACTGATTTAAGCATTAAAAGACTCCAAAAAACAGCCAATAATTTCAGGTCCAGTACCATTGTTGGGCCCCTTGCTTTTTTCAATTTTTACTAACGACATGCCACTGACTTTGAGTAAAGCCAGAGTGTCTATGTATGCAGATAACTCAACACTATACACGTCAGCTACTACAGCTACTGAAATGACAGCAACACTCAACAAAGAGCTGCAGTTAGTTTCAGAGTGGGTGGCAAGGAATAAGTTAGCCCTAAATATTTCTAAAACTAAAAGCATTGTATTTGGAACAAAACACTCACTAAACCCTAAACCTCAACTAAATCTTGTAATAAATAATGTGGAAATTGATAAAGTTGAGATGACTAAACTGTTTGGAGTAACCCTGGATTGTAAACTGTCATGGTCAAAACATATTGACGCAGTAGTAGCTAAGATGGGGAGAAGTCTGTCTATAATAAAACAATTCTCTGCCTTCTTAACAACACTATCAACAAGGCAGGTCCTACAGGCCCTAGTTTTGTCGCACCTTGACTACTGTTCAGTCGTGTGGTCTGGTGCCACAAAAAAAGGACTTTGAAAATTGCAATTGGCTCAGAACAGGGCAGCACGGCTGGCCCTTGGATGTACACAGAGAGCTAATATTAATAATATGCATGTCAATCTCTCCTGGCTGAAAGTGGAGCAGAGATTAAATTCATCACTACTTGTATTTATGAGAGGTATTGACATGTTGAATGCACCAAGCTGTCTCTCTAAACTACTAGCACACAGCTCAGGCACCCATGCACAGTCCCCAAGTCCAGAAAAGACTATGGGAGGCACACAGCACTACATAGAGCCATGACTACATGGAACTCTATTCCACATCAAGTAACTGATGCAAGCAGTAAAATTAGATTTAAAAAAACAGATAAAACACCTTATGGAACAGCGGGGACTGTGAAGCAACACAAACATTGTCACAGACACATGCATACACGCCACACACACACACACACACACACACACACACACACACACACACACACACACACACACACACACACACACACACACACACACACACACACACACACACACACACACACACACACACACACGATAACATACACACTTTACATACACATGGATTTAGTACTGTAGATATGTGGTAGTGGTGGAGTAAGGGCCTGAGGTCACACAGTGTGTTGTGAAACATGTGAATGTATTGTAATGTTTTTAAAATTGTATAACTGCCTTAATTTTGCTGGACCCCAGGAAGAGTAGCTGCTGCTTTGGTAGCAGCTAATGGAGATCCATAATAAAAAGAAATACAAAGTTTGATAAGCAAATGCATGTATTTTTCTCATAAATGTAGCCCATACATTCATTAATTGTAACAATTAGATCTTTCATTGCTTTAAACTAGTAGCTAGCGCATCTTGATCCTGTGTTGTTCCTTCTCTTTTTCTAGAAGCCATCAGTTACAAGGCAGAAATACAGATTGAGGCCTTCAATAAAACTGAGGACAGAGAAATATGTGTGCAAGTTAACAATAATTCATTAAAAAAAAATAATATAAACTAAATGTTATGATGCTTTTCTACCACCCAATCCTTATCAGGAAGAAGAGACAACTAGTAAACAACTGTCTCTTAATGATGAAGTCCCCAGTCTAGATTGGTAATCATAATTGTTTGATTAGTTTTAATAAATTGTGTTGAGGCTTGGCTGGAGAATAATCTTGTATACTGTGGCTCTCGATGAACAGTTGGCCACAGATTTAAATGTAGATTTAGTAGGCCTATGTCCTAGTTTATGCTAGCTACATTGTTTGTTTATATAGCATTTATACAAGGCAGAAACATTGTTTTCTTGGTGAAAAATATATAGAATGCCAGTTTCAGTGAAAAGCATAGCAACATCAAGGCAACTTTGTAACAGATGACTCCGTTTTTCGAAAGCCAAACCCGCCCATTAGCTGCTGAGTCTACAGTACCTTTTAAGATGCCCAAATAGAAAATGTATTCAGTAAGTGTTCTCAGTATCCTAATTTTGGTTTTGTTTTGTGTTTTCTGATTGTTTCAGTGCATACATTCAACAAGCTTTGGACCAAGAACTTCCACAGAGCCGCCATCTCCAAATTTCACTCAAAAAGGCAATAGTTCTGAACTGGGTTTCATTTAGTTTTTGTTGTTTTATTATTACAATTTGGTTAATTATCTTTTATACTTTCAATGGTTGAAAGCTTTTGCTCAGTTATCCCTTGGCTCATGTACATTCTGTAGTAGCTCCTTTAAACATCCTAAGGTCAACATTCCCATAGTGTTCACATTTCTCTCATGTAAATTTTGGAGCTACATAATAATATTAAATATACAATTTAATATCCAGTTATTTGCTCTTTTCTTCATTAGCACGATGATGATTTCATGTTGTATTGGATTTATTTTGATCTGTTAAGATAATTAGTATATTTTGTACATTTAGTATGTTTAGTTTAGTTTTCTTTTGTGATTTGGTTTATGTAAATACATGTCAATGTTGTTAACACACAGTAACCAAAAACCTGATCTAATTTGCATATTCATACTGAGTTTGCAGCAAATTTGCAGCAAACAGTAAAATGTTTGCCATAAGTTTCCCAGAATTGTTTGCTAGACATTCACAAGTCGCCGCAAATTTGCCGCAACGGTTTGCCACAAAACAAATTTGCATGTGAAAATATGAGATCAGCTCCAACACGCTTCCCTGCGTCGACCATGTTTTTCGAAATTTTAGCAAATGTATTCAAATTAAAACAGAAATAGCACATTCACATAAATATTCAGACACTTTACTCAGTACTTTGTTGAAGCACATTTGGCAGCGATTACAGCCTATAGTCTTCTTGGGTATGACACTACAAGCTTGGCATACCTGTATGTGGGGAGGTTCTCTCATTCTTCTCTGTACATCCTCTCAAGCTATGTCAGGTTGGATGGCGAGCGTCGCTGCACAGCTATTTTCAGGTCTCTCCAGAGATGTTTGATCTGGTTCAAGTCCGGGCTCTGGCTGGGCCACTCAAGGACATTCAGAGACTTGTCCCGCAGCCATTCCTGCATTGTCTTCGCTGTGTGCTTAGGGTCGTTGTCCTGTTGGAAGGTGAACCTTCGCCCCAGTCTGAGGTCCTGAACGCTCTGGAGCAGGTTTTCATCAAGGATCGTTCATTTTCCCCTTGATCCTGACTAGTCTGAAAAATATGACCACAGCATGATGCTGCCACCACCATGCTTCACCGTAGGGATGGTGCCAGGTTTCCTCCAGACGTGACACTTGGCATTCAGGCCAAAGTTCAATTTGGATTCATCAGACTAGAGAATCTTGTTTCTTATGGTCTGAGAGTCCTTTAGGTGCCTCTTGGCAAACTCCAAGCAAGCTGTCATGTGCCTATTACCAAGGAGTGGATTACATCTGGCCACTCTACCATAAAGGCCTGATTGGTGGAGTGCTGCAGAGATGGTTGTCCTTCTGGAAGGTTTTCCCATCTCCACAGAGGAACTCTGCAGCTCTGTCAGAGTGACCATCAGGTTCTTGGTCACCTCCCTGACCAAGTCCCTTCCACGTATTGATCAGTTTGGCCGGGCGATCAGCTCTAGGACGAGTCTTGGTGGTTCCAAACTTCTTCCATTTAAGAATGATGGAGGCCACTGTGTTCTTGTGGACCTTCAATGCTACAGACATTTTTTGGTACCCTTCCCCAGATCTGTGCCTCGACACAATTCTGTCTCAGCGCTCTACTGACAATTCCTTTGATCTCATGGCTTGGTTTTTGCTCTGACATGCCCTGTCAACTGTGGGACCTTATATAGGCAGGTGTGTGCCTTTCCAAATTATGTCCAATCAATTGAATTTACCACAGGGCTCCAATCAAGCTGTAGAAACATCTCAAGGATGATCAATGGAAACAGGATGCACCCGAGTTCAATTTCGAGTCTCATAGCAAAGGGTCTGAATACTTATGTAAATAAGGTATTTCTGTTTTTATATTTAATAAATGTGCAAACATTTAAAAAAAAATTGTTTGCGCTTTATCATTATCGGGTATTGGGTGTAGATTGATGAGGAAAACATTTAATTTATTAAATTTTAGAAAAAGGTTTTAAGGTAACAAAATGTGGAAAAGGTCAAGACGTCTGAATACTTTCCGAAATCACTATAGGTCAGAGATTAGGGAACGTGCTGGGCTTTGGCAGGTTAAACATCCCTTGGTGAGTAACCAGCAGTTTTCACAGCTCGTTTCCATTCAACTACATCCATACCAGGGGGGAGTAGTTCCATGGGGACTACTAAGCAAGGTCAAAGGTGAGTAACTCGCGGCCATGGCGATGGTGACTCACCGTTGAGGGTTTCCCCAAAGCATGACAGCCAAATACTACTGAACAGCGAGGGTCAGGAGAGGGACAAAAACGCAGTGACAACTCCATGCCTCTGGGGGGTGCGAGACCTCTGCTACTCCAAAAGGAGAGATAATGAGTTTCCAACATTAGTGCTGGTGTGCAGACAGCAGCCTAACAGCTGCCTGGCAGGAAGTTCATGCCAGGCTACCCTTCCATGAACTGGTACTGTACCCACGGTGCCCTGCGGGAGGTTTGGACTGGAGCTACCAGTGGGCAGGAGCATTCAACCAGCAGTATGGCTCTTGTAATGGTTCCTCTGAAGCTGCTCTAGGTTACAGCAGGGTTATTGGACTGTGAGAAATATCCCAGACAGAGAGGACCGGGAAAAACTGCTCCAGCTCGCAGGATAAATATCCCTTCTGGCCAAATGTAACCTGGGAGAGACTTATTAGAGCTATCCTTAAATTAACTTCTCAGTGCTTAAATTACTCACCTGAAACCAAAGGCGGTATTCTGACATCAATGAATAATTATGCAAAAACCTGTACTTTTTTCTCCCCACACACTTTTTTCAACTGTCAAGCCCAGTGCATGAAGGCAACAAAAAAAAAAAAAATCTGTGAATAAAAGCAGGTTTAAGGTGAAACAACTTTCTGATAGCTCTTTGGTCACATGTTGGCTAAATTAAGCTGTTTGGAGGAGCGATGGCATCAGTTTGGAAAAACAATTCCTCCTTCACACCAGCAAAAACCTCAGTCTGCAATTAAAACTACAAGAAATTGCACATATCACAGCTAACAGATTTTTTTTTTTTACTTCAAATGCTCTGCTGGTGGATTCTAAAGCGTTTTCCTTCTCAGCAAGTCTTATCATCAAATGGGGATAAAAGAAGAAACACAGTGTGTATTATTCATTGAAGCCGCCTTTGAATAAAGTATCTTATATTCACAACTCGACCATGCAATGAGATATCCCAACACTGTTATCTAAAAGCTTTCTGATAAGATGAAGAGATAGAGGAAAGGGGAGAGAAGAAAGATAGAGGGAGAAACATCTCAATGTCAAGCCGGATTCCTAAGTGGTGATGGCAACCTTTTATAAGCTATGATTCATACCCCCTTTTGCGTCCACTCAGAGAATTGGGTATGATGGCTCTTTAGTAGCAGTGAGTAGTGGTTACTACAGGGCTGCCGCCCGAGGGGCTTGTCCATGTGGATGGTCGTAATCGACTCAATCTGAACCCCAGAGGCAGGTACAGTGAGGGAAAAAAGTATTTGATCCCCTGCTGATTTTGTACGTTTGCCCACTGACAAAGAAATGATCAGTCTATAATTTTAATGGTAGGTTTATAAGAACAGTGAGAGACAGAATAACAACAAAAAATCCACAAAAAAAACGCATGTCAAAAGTGTTATAAAATGACTTGCATTTTAATGAGGGAAATAAGTATTTGACCCCTCTGCAAAACATGATTTAGTACTTGGTGGCAAAACCCTTGTTGGCAATCACAGAGGTCAGACGTTTCTTGTAGTTGGCAACCAGGTTTGCACAAATCTCAGAAGTGTCACGTTCTGACCAGTATGAGGGTTATTTTGTTAGTGTAGGCTGGTCAGGACGTGGCAGAGGGTATTTGGTTTATGTGGTTCGGGGTGTGTGTATTATGTAGAGGGTAGTGGATTTATGTATTCCGGGGTTTTTTGGTCACTGCTCTGTTAGTCTATGTTCTTTCTAGTTTGTCTGTTTTCTATGTTTAGTTAATTGGGGTGTGGACTCTCAATTGAAGGCAGGTGTTGTCTAGTTGCCTTTGATTGAGAGTCCTATATATTAGGGTGTGTTTGTGTTTGTAATTTGTGGGAGGTTGTCACTTGAATTGCTGTTGTTCGCCTTCAAGTCTGTATTCGTCGTCCATCGTTTTGTTTTGTTTTGTTTGAGTAAGTGTTTTCATTAAAAAGTTATTTATGAGCACTCAACCCGCTGCGCCTTGGTCCATTCCTGACGACCGTCGTTACAAGAAGGGATTTTGTCCCACTCCTCTTTGTAGATCTTCTCCAAGTCATTAAGGTTTCGAGGCTGACGTTTGGCAACTCGAACCTTCAGCTCCCTCCACAGATTTTCTATGGGATTAAGGTCTGGAGACTGGCTAGGCCACTCCAGGACCTTAATGTGCTTCTTCTTGAGCCACTCCTTTGTTACCTTGGCCGTGTGTTTTGGGTCATTGTCATGCTGGAATACCCATCCACGACCCATTTTCAATGCCCTGGCTGAGGGAAGGAGGTTCTCACCCAAGATTTGAGGGTACATGGCCCCGTCCATCGTCCCTTTGATGCGGTGAAGTTGTCCTGTCCCCTTAGCAGAAAAACACCCCCAAAGCATAATGTTTCCACCTCCATGTTTGACGGTGGGGATGGTGTTCTTGGTGTCATAGGCAGCATTCCTCCTCCTCCAAACACGGCGAGTTGAGTTGATGCCAAATAGCTCCATTTTGGTCTCATCTGACCACAACACTTTCACCCAGTTGTCCTCTGAATCATTCAGATGTTCGTTGGCAAACTTCAGACGGGCATGTACATGTGCTTTCTTGAGCAGGGGGACCTTGCGGGCGCTGCAGGATTTCAGTCCTTCACAGCGTAGTGTGTTACCAATTGTTTTCTTGGTGACTATGGTCCCAGCTGCCTTGAGATCATTGACAAGATCCTCCTGTGTAGTTCTGGGCTGATTCCTCACCGTTCTCATGATCAATGCAACTCCACGAGGTGAGATCTTGCATGGAGCCCCAGGCCGAGGGAGATTGACAGTTCTTTTGTATTTCTTCCATTTGCGAATAATCACACCAACTGCTGTCACCTTCTCACCAAGCTCCTTGGCGATGGTCTTGTAGCCCATTCCAGCCTTGTGTAGGTCTACAATCTTGTCCCTGACATCCTTGGAGAGCTCTTTGGTCTTGGCCATGGTGGAGAGTTTGGAATCTGATTAATTGATTGCTTCTATGGACAGGTGTCTTTTATACAGGTAACAAGCTGAGATTAGGAGCACTCCCTCTAAGAGTGTGCTCCTAATCTCAGCTCGTTACCTGTATAAAAGACACCTGGGAGCCAGAAATCTTTCTGATTGAGATGGGTCAAATAATGATTTCCCTCATTAAAATGCAAATCAATTTATAACATTTTAGACATGCGTTTTTCTGGATTTGTTGGTTGTTATTCTGTCTCTCACTGTTCAAATAAACCTACCATTAAAATTTTAGACTGATCATTTCTTTGTCAGTGGGCAAACGTACAAAATCAGCAGGGGATCAAATAATTTTTTCCCTCACTCTAATTGCATGGAGGGGATTACACCTCTGGAGAAAATGTACTTGAACAAACTGGGGGGCTTGGAGAAAAGGTGGGCCCACAGGCAAATACCTACAAGCAAACATTTACAAGCAATCGGTCAAGTATAAACAGAATATTTATTGTGCAGATAGCATGCTTGTTCAGAAACACATACTGGTACAGAACCAACTAAAAGTCTCTCTCTCTCTCCCAAACATCCACATAAGCGTATAAATCTATTTGTCGTTTGGATTTTCGGAACACAATGATTGAGATCACAATAAGCCTTTCAAAAGTAATTCCATCATGACACCTTGGAATTGTAGAAACAGAATTAACCATCTGTCAAGTGCAATGTACTGGCCTGACTGGTGCACTAATTAACACTTGCCTCAATGACTCTTTCCACCCGTTTCTGAATATGTAGCTGACACTTTAAGGTGACAGGCATTGAGTGAATGTGAGAGTACCTGACCCCTGACAGTCCTCTGTCTACCTTCACTCCCACTTCAAACTCCCAGAGCTAGTGATAAAATGTGGAGGTCAAACTCCGTGAACTCAAAAGCAAAATTAGAAATTCCATGTAGTCAGACCAAATGCCGCTTCATTCCTGAGCTGAACCCAAAAATATGAACTATAATGCATTACAAGCTCAAAACATATTTTTATTTCAAAATGACAATCATGACAAAAACCGTGGCCATTTGCATGACAATTACCCTAGTTTTCAGACAGTATTTCATGCAATATTGTCGTTCATGCCTAAACTCTTAGAAAAAAAGGTGCTATTTAGAACCTAATAGGGTTCTTCGGCTGTCCCCATAGGAGACCCCTTTGAAAAGCCTTTTTTGGTTCCAGGTAGAAGAACCCTTTTGTATTCCATGTAAAACCCTTTCCATAGAGGGTTCTACCTGGAAACAAAAAGGGTTCTCCTATGGGGACAGCCTAAAAACCCTTTTGGAACCCTTTTATTCGAAGAGTGTACAACGTAGAGTGGTAAACGGTAACATGTTTCAAAACACTGAATGTGGTTAATATATTCAGAGGCAGGGCTTTTCCTTAGAAAATCCAACCCAGGCAAAGGCTAAATGTCTCAGAGCAGCCATACATGAGAGTGGTGGTGGCTGCATCCCTAATGTAATATGAATGCATAATAAAAGCTCTCACATCTGTGAATGGCCCTGACTTGCAGACTAGGGGTCCAGCACAGTGTCATTCCACTGACAAGCTGGGTTCAGAAACCCTGACAGCCTTCCTCCCACATATCACGACCGCCATCTTCCCAGGCTGGAACCAGCATTTAATATGGACTTAGAAATAAGGTGATGATATACCAGACAATGTAATACTGTCTAAAACATATTTGGTAAGAGTGGCTGGGTCAGCCTCCCAAAATATGATGCGGTCTTTGATCACCTCATCTACAGTAGTGGTGATCTTTTTATTTCACCTTTATTTAACCAGGTAGGCAAGTTGAGAACAAGTTCTCATTTACAATGATATCTAATATCTGTGATATCTTGTGATATCTGTGACATCTACACCTGTCACATCTACTATTTTCAACTGTGATACCTTCTC
The DNA here is from genome assembly GCF_965601325.2 of Salmo salar. Taxonomy (NCBI): domain Eukaryota; kingdom Metazoa; phylum Chordata; class Actinopteri; order Salmoniformes; family Salmonidae; genus Salmo; species Salmo salar. The sequence goes on from NC_138313.1 coordinate 39,102,909, forward strand.
TGTTTACCCATGGCATTAATAATAGTTACTTGGGACATCCAGTGACTTTATAACGACTTTCATTGTGCATCTATTACCGTTACTTGTGACATCTGCTCTATTTAATTGTGACATCAACTTTGGCTGTGACCTCGACTGCAGCTGCTTTTAACATTTGCTATAGTTACTTGTGACATCACCTATTATCCCATGTGGCATCTACCGGAGTTATTTGTTACCAAACTGTGCATGGTCTTCCACCCATTATACTGCTTTCCATAATGGGGCTGATCCACTATAAAAGATGTTACAGGATGAGAGTGCTGAAGCTAGAATTCTTGTCCTCACAAAAGTTTATTGCTGCTGGAACAGAATCCTAATTCCAAGACGAGTAGGGATGAGAAAAGTTCCTGTTTGTTTAAATTAGAATTTCAAGCTTCATTTGGCAAATCCCTCATTCACAGTCCATCACCCCCTTGCAAATACATAATATTATTCTGTCTGTGGTTGAAGATGTATTGCGGTCTCGGTGTAGAGGAAATCACAAAAGATTTGCAGCAACATGGGATCTTTCTCTCTCCATCATCACTCATAGGAACTTGCAGCACACAAGAAAAACGATTTAATTCTGACTGGGTTATACTGCATATTGTTTTTACAATCTGATTTCTGATGTACTTCACTTTGCCACTAAATAGAGCTGTCATACAAGTCAAATAGACTTCTCTCCTTATATACTTCTCTCTGAATACTTCTCCTGTGTAGACTAGGCTTTTTTATTTGACTAACATACTAAAACTGATCTACAGGACATACAGTAACTACTGTCCCAAATTAAGAAAATATACTTTGGAAAAGGAATGTGTGTGATTTACCCACAGTAAGTCATATCGTTTAATCAGAACCTCAGTGTCACGCCCTGACCTGAGAGAGTCGTTTTTCTCTGTTTGGTTAGGTCAGGGTGTGACATGGGGTGGGCATTCTGTGTTGTACGTCTATGTTGGTTTTTCTTTATTGGCCGAGTATGGTTTCCAATCAGAGGCAGCTGTCATTCGTTGTCTCTGATTGGGAATCATACTTAGGCAGCCTTTTCCCCACCTGTGTTTGTGGGTTATTATTATTTCTGTGTGTATACGCCACAGTTGCGTTACGTTTCTTGCTGTTTACCTGTTTATTGTTTTGGTTCGGTTTTCTTCAAATAAAGATGTGGAATTACCGGCATGCTGCGCCTTGGCTCATATATGACAGGGAATTTGAAGATAGAGAACGTGACAGAATAACCCACATCAAGAAGGCCAAGCAGCGTGCGCTGACTGGGAAGATGAGCAGGACCGGGGAGAATCAACAACAGAAGCCCGAGAGGCAGCGGCAAAACATTTTGGGAGGAGGGCACACGGGGAGATTGGCGAAGTCGGGGTTGAGACCTGAGCCAACTCCCCGTGCTTACCGTGGGGAGCGAGTGACCGAGCAAGCACCGTATTATGCGGTGATGTGCACTGTGTCGCCAGTGCACACTCACAGCCTGGTGCGCTCGGTGCAAGCTCCTCACAGTTGCCGTGCTAGAGTTGGCCGTGAGCCAGGAAGAAGTGTGCTGGCTCAGCGTTCCTGGTCTCCAGTGCGTCTCTTAGGCCCAGGTTATCCTGCGCCAGCTCTACGAACGGTACCCCCCGTTCATCAGCACAAACCTGTTCGTCCTGTACCAGCGCCCAGCCCTTGCTGGGCAACAGTAACCATCCAGCCAGGACAGGGTGTGCCAGCCCTGAGCCCCAGACCTCTGGTGTGCCTCCACGGCCCAGTGTGCCCTGGGCCTGCTCTGCGCACCCAGTCTCCTGTGCGTCTCCCCAGTCTGGTGAGACCGGTTTCAGCTCCCCGTAGGAAGCCTCCAGTGATGATCAATGGTCCGAAGCCTCCAGTGATAATCCATGGCACGAAGCCTCCAGTGATGATCCATGGCACGAAGCCTCCAGTGATGATCCATGGCCCAGAGCCTGTAGTGATAATCCATGGCATGAAGCCTCCAGTGATGATCCATGGCCCGGAGCCTGTAGGGATGATCCATGGCACGAAGCCTCCAGTGATGATCCATGGCCCGGAGCCTGTAGGGATGATCCATGACACAAAGCCTCCAGTGATAATCCATGGCCCGGAGCCTCCAGTGATGATCCATGGCACAAAGCCTCCAGTGATGATCCATGGCACGGAACCAGTAGTGATCATCCATGGCACGGAGCCTGCAGTGAAGGTCCCCAGTCCAGAACCTACAGAGACGCTCTCCAGTCTGGAGCCTCCAGTGACGCTCTCCAGTCCAGAGCCTCCAGCGACGCTCTCCAGTCCGGAGCCTCCAGCGACGCTCCTCAGCCTGGAGCCTCCAGCGACGCTCCTCAGCCCGGAGCCTCCAGCGACGCTCCTCAGCCCGGAGCCTCCAGCGACGCTCCTCAGCCCGGAGCCTCCAGCGACGGTCTGCAGCCCCGAGTCTTCAGCGACGGTCTGCAGCCCCGAGTCTTCAGCGACGGTCTGCAGCCCCGAGTCTTCAGCGACGGTCTGCAGCCCCGAGTCTTCAGCGACGGTCTGCAGCCCCAAGTCTTCAGAGGCGGCCTGCAGCCCAGAGTCTTCAGCGGCGGTCGGCAGTTCAGAGCCTCCGGCACTGATCCACGGTCCGGTTCCTCCGGCGACACAGAAGCGGGGGGATCAGCGGGCGGTGTGGGGGCTATGCCCCGAACCAGAGAAGACGCCACCATGAGAAGATGCCCACCTGGACCCTCCCCTATAGGTTCAGGTTTGCGGCCGGGAGTCCGCACCTTTAGGGGGGGGGGGGGGGGTACTGTCACGCCCTGACCTGAGAGAGTCGTTTTTCTCTGTTTGGTTAGGTCAGGGTGTGACATGGGGTGGGCATTCTATGTGTTCTACGTCTATGTTGGTTTTTATTTATTGGCCGAGTATGGTTTCCAATCAGAGGCAGCTGTCATTCGTTGTCTCTGATTGGGAATCATACTTAGGCAGCCTTTTCCCCACCTGTGTTTGTGGGTTATTATTATTTCTTTGTGTATACGCCACAGTTGCATTACGTTTCTTGCTGTTTACCTGTTTATTGTTTTGGTTCGGTTTTCTTTAAATAAAGATGTGGAATTACCGGCCCACTGCGCCTTGGCTCATATATGACAGGGAATTTGAAGATAGAGAACGTGAAACTCAGACACTACATGGCTGGTACATTCAACAGAATCTCCAGTTCAATCTGATTATCCAGCAACAATCTCCCACTTTTAATCAACAATTAAATTTGATCTGAAATAATGGAGCATAGAGCTCATCCTTGGAAAGCAGCGATACATTTTTCAGGTCGTAATATATAGGAAGCATCGTTTCCACATTCACCTTTTTATTCAATAAATATTTGATAAGACTTCTGATTGGACTTGACGTTCTCTTTAGAACACATGGCAAACTCATTCCACGGAGTACTGGTCACTAATTAGTAAGGAACTTCCCTCACCTGCTTGCCTAGCTCTTAATTGAAGGGACAAAACTAAAACCTGCAGACGCTCTGGCGTCTGTGGAATGAGTTTGACACCCCTGCCTTAGGAGATCATGTCATTTTGGAAATCATTTAAGAATTTTTATTGTTAGTCCTTCAACCACCTTACCTCTTCAGGATCAGTGTCCCCCCTGTGGGACGGTTGAGCTAAGGTAGGCTAATGTGATTAGCATGAGGTTGTAAGTAACAAAAATAAATCCCAGGACATAGACATACAGTTGAAGTCGGAGGTTTACATACACTTAGGTTGGAGTAATTAAAACTTGTTATTCAACCACTCCACAAATTTCTTGTTAACAAACTATAGTTTAGGCAAGTTGGTTAGGACATCTACTAAACAGCTTGGAAAACTTCCAGAAAATTCCATCATGGCTTTAGAAGCATCTGAGTCAATTGGAGGTGTACCTGTGGATGTATTTCAAGGCCTACCTTTCAACTCAGTGTCTCTGCTTGACATCATGGGAAAATCAAAAGAAATCAGCCAAGACCTCAGAAAAGAAATTGTAGACCTCCACAAGTTTGGTTCATCCTTGGTAGCAATTTCCTAAAGGCCTGAAGGTACCACGTTCATCTGTACAAACAATAGTACACAAGTATTACCACCATGGGACCACATAGCCGCCATACCGCTAAGGAAGGAGACGCGTTCTGTCTCCTAGAGATGAACGTACTTTGGTGCGAAAAGTGCAAATCAATCACAGACCAACAGCAAAGGACCTTGTGAAGATGCTGGATGAAACAGGTGCAAAAGTATCTATATCCACAGTAAAACGAGTCCTATATCGACATAACCTGAAAGGCCGCTCATCAAGGAAGAAGCCACTGCTCCAAAACCTCCATAAAAAAGCCAGACTACGGTTTGCAACTGCACATGGGGATCGTATTTTTGGAGAAATGTCCTCTGGTCTGATGAAACAAAAATAGAACTGTTTGGCCATAATGACCATCGTTATGTTTGGAGGAAAAAGGGGACGCTTGCAAGCCGAAGAACACCATCCCAACCATGAAGCACGGGGGTGGCGGCATCATGTTTTGGGGCTGCTTTGTTGCAGGAGGGACTGGTGCACTTCACAAAATAGATGGCATCATGAGGATGGGAAAATATTTTGATATATTGAAGCAACATCTCAAGACATCAGTCAGGAAGTTAATGCTTGGTTGCAAATAGGTCTTCCAAATGGACAATGACCCCAAGCATACTTCCAAAGTTATGGCTTAAGGACAACAAAGTCAAGGTATTGGAGTGGCCATCACAAAGCCCTGAGCTCAATCTTATAGAAAATCTGTGGGCAGAACTGAAAAAGTGTGTGCGAGCAAGGAGGCCTACAAACCTGACTCAGTTACACCAGCTCTGTCAGGAGGAATGGGCCAAAATTCACCCAACTTATTGTGGGAAGCTTGTGGAAGGCTACCTGAAACATTTGACCCAAGTTAAACAATTTAAAGGCAATGCTACCAAACACGAATTGAATGTATGTAAACTTCTGACTCACTGGGAATGTGATGAAAGAAATAAAAGCTGAAATAAATCATTCTCTCTACTATTATTCTGACATTTCACATTCTTAAAATAAAATGGTGATCCTAACTGACCTAAGACAGGGAAATGTTTCTCGGATTAAATGTCAGGAATTGTGAAAAACTGAGTTTAAATGTATGTAAACTTTGTACTTCAACTGTGTCTGATATGGGCAGAAAGCTTAAATTCTTGTCTTGTTAATCTAACTACACTGTCCAATTTACATTAGCTATTACAGTGAAAGAATACCATGTTATTGTTTGAGGAGAGTGCACAATTCTGAACTTGTATTAATGTATTAATAAACCACTTAGGCACATTTTGGCAGTCTTCATACAACATTTTGAACAGATATCAATGGTTCATTGGATCAGTCTAAACCTGTGCACATACACTGCTGCCATCTAGTGGCCAAAATCTAAATTGCGCCTGGGCTGGAATAATACATTAATACATGGCCTTTCTCTTGCATTTCAAAGATGATGGTACAACATAAACACAAATGCATATGTTTTTCTTTGTATTATCTTTTACCAGATCTAATGTGTGATTTTATCCTACATTAATTTCACATTTCCACAAACTTCAAAGTGTTTTCGTTCAAATGGTTTCAAGAATTTACATATCCATGCTTCAGATCTTGAGCTACAGGCAGTTAGATTTGGGTATGTCATTTTAGGCAAAACAAAAATGGTTGGATCCTTTAGAGTTGTCTCCTCTCTGGGGAGGTCCCCAGTGCTTGGAAGGCAGCCATGGTGCGTCCTTAATTTAAAGGGGGAGATCAAGCTGATCCTAACTGTTATAGACCAATTTCAATCTTGCCCTGTTTATCAAAAGTGTTGGAAAACCTTGTCAATAATCAACTGACTGGCTTTCTTGATGTCTATAGTATTCTCTCTGGTATGCGATCTGGTTTCTGATCAGGTTATAGAGGTCCTAAATGATGTCACCATTGTCCTTGAATATATGCAATGTTTTGTTGCTATTTTTATTGATTTGGCCAAAGCCTTTGATACGGTAGACCATTCAATTTTTGTGGGTCGACTAAGGAGTATTGGTGTCTCTGAGGGGTCTTTGGCCTGGTTTGCTAACTACCTCTCTCAAAGAGTGCAGTGTGTAAAGTCAGAACATCTGGTGTCTCAGCCACTGCCTGTCACCAAAGGAGTACCCCAAGGCTTGATCCTAGGCCTCACACTCTCTTCAATTTACATCAACAACATAGCTCAGGCAGTATGAAGCTCTCTCATCCATTTATATGCAGATGATACAGTCAGCTGGCCCCTCCCCGGAAATGGTGTTAAACACACTACAACAAAGCTTTCTTAGTGTCCAACAAGCTTTCTCTGCCCTTAACTTTGTTCTGAACACCTCCTAAACAAAGATCATGTGGTTCAGTAAGAAGAATTTATAGATCGGCAGGTAAGGATGCTCTCGAGCGGATAGATGTTCTTTACCATTCGGCCATCAGATTTGCCACCAATGCTTTTACAACATTAACATTAACCATTACAACATTAACAATGTCTACACTGTATTTCTGAACAATTTGATGTTATTTTAATGGACAAAAAATGTGAATTTCTTTCAAAAACAAGGACATTTCTAAGTGACCCTAAAATTTGAATGGTAGTGTATATATTTAATACTGCTCGATTAAAAAACAATCTTGGTCGACCAAGAGCCTATCGACCAAACAATCGACCAGTGGAATTATTGGGGTCAGCCCTAAAATGCACCCTGGGAATTGCAGTATACTGTAGATGAGGGCAATGCAGAAGCTTAAAAAATGACAAAGTACAGGAATCGTGCAGTATGACTAACAAAAACGATAAAACATCAAAATGTGTATAAAATCTGACAGTTGTGCGAATACACTGAGTGTACAAAACACCTTCCTAATAGGGACACTGGCCCATATTGACTCCAATGCTTCCCACAGTTGTGTCAAGTTGACTGGATGTCCTCTGATTCAGAGGGGTTTGGTTAAATGCGGAAGACACATTTCGGTTGAATGCATCCACTTGTGCAACTGACAAGGTATCCTCTTCCCCTTTCCTTTGGGTGGTGGACCATTCTTAATACACACAGGAAACTGTTAAGCGTGGAAAACCCAGCAGCGTTGCGGTTCTTGACAAAAACAGGTGCGCCTGGCACCTACTGCCATACCCCATACAAATCTGTTGTCATGCCCATGCAACCTCTGAATGGCACACATACACAATCGATGTCCCAATTGTCTCAAGGCTTAAAAATCCTTCGTTAAGCTGTCTCCTCCCCTTCGTCTATACTGTTTGAAGTGGATTTAACAAGTGACATCAATAAGGGATCATAGATTTCACATGGATTCACCTGGTCAGTCTATGTCAGGTAAAGAGCATGATGGCTACTGTATATGTCTAGTGTGAGAAAATACAAAGGGCTACCGCATCTTATGTTTAGCCGACAGCGGATAGGTAAGACTGCACAACTTTTGTGTACATTTACAGGTTCTAAATAGATTTGTATAAGATTTGCACAATGTGGCATTGGCAGCGTACATTCCAACATGGGCTCATCTGCAACATTGCATTTCCATTTCCCCCATACTTTCGCTGCTGCGTGGGAGAGTGACAGAGCTTATGTTTATGCACTTTCAGCAGCCTAGGCAAAAAACGGGGGAAATGCCACACAGAAAAAGCAGAGAGAACCTTTGTTTTTTAGTTTCACATAAACTGTCATTCTATATCTGGAATTCAAAAAGGTACTAAGCCCTAAAATTGACAGTTGAGGATTATCAAGACATGGCGACTCCCTGCCTCCGTCGAAAATAGCGCCACTCCATCGACTTTGGAAAAGAACAGGAATCTTATTCATGTATGCATAGTAGTGCCTTTCCAGTAGAGCCATATCGAGTGGGAGTGAGACTGCACACATATATTATCTGCTACCACCCCACCATCGGTCCTCTTCTACTGTAAGCTAAGTTCCACACAGCTGTAGATCTGTGTTTGGCACACTTGACCGGAGCTCTTAATAGGGCCTCCTGATGGGATGAACCTGGAAAAGATTGTCCTATGGGGGATAATTAATTTAGCATGCTAATCCAGACATTAGATTCAGACCGAGCTGTTCAATATGGGGATCTGTTGTTAGTCACAACAATCAAAAGGAAGGGGCATTGACAACAGGGACGACAGGCCTAAATGTATCTAAATGTAATGTGTATATCCAAAAAATACATCTCTGTTATGTAATTACTGTGTATAAAAGTACAATTTACAGTGCCTTCAGAAAGTATTCGCACTCCTGGACTTTTTCCACATTGTGTGGTGTTACAGACTGAATTTAAAATTAATTAAATTGAGATTGTTTGTCACTGGCCTACACACAATACCCCTTAATGTCAAAGTGGAATTATTTTAGAAATGTTTATAAATGTATTACAATTTAAAAGCTAAAATGTCTTGAGTCAATAAGTATTAAACCCCTTTGTTATGGCATGCCTAAATACGTCAGGAGTAAACATTTGCTTAACAAGTCACATAATAATTTGCATGAACTCACTCTGTGTGCAATAATAGTGTTTAACATGATTTTGAATGGCTATCTCAGCTCTGTACCCCACACAATTATCTGTAAGGTCCCTCAGTCAAGCAGTGAATTTCAAACACAGATTAAACCACAAAGACCAGGGAGGTTTTCCAATACCTCGCAAAGAAGGGCACCTATTGGTCGGTGGGTAAACATAAAAAAAGCAGACAATGAATATCTCTTTGAGCATGGTAAAGTTATTATTACACTTAATCAATACACCCAGTCACTACAAAGATACAGGCGTACTTCCTAACTCAGTTGCTGGAGAGGAAGGAAACAGCTCAGGGATTTCCCAATCAGGCCAATGGTGACTTTAAAACAGTTACAGACTTTAATGGCTGTGATAGGAGAAAACTGAGGGTGGATCAACAATATTGTAGTTACTCCAAATACTAACCTAATTGGCAGAGTGAAAAGAAGGAAGCCTGTACAGAATACAAATATTCCAAAACATGCATCCTGTTTACAACAAGGCACAAAAGTAATACTGCAAAGAATGTGGCCAAGCAATTCACTTTTGAACCTGAATATAAAGTGTTATGTTTGGGGCAAATCCATTATGACACATTACGGAGTACCACTCTCCATAATTTCAAGCATAGTGGTGGCTGCATATGTTATGGGTATGCTTGTAATCGTTATTGTAATCGTTAAGGACTGGGGAGTTTTTCAGGATAAATAAATGAAATGGAGCTAAGCACAAGCAAAATCCTAGAAGAAAACCAGTCTGCTTTCCATCAGACACTGGGACATGAATTCACCTTTCAGTAGGACAATAACCTCAAGGCCAAATCTACACTGGAATTGCTCTAAGAGACTTACCCCAAAAGACTCACAGCTGTAATCGCTGCCAAAGGCGCTTCTACAAAGTATTGACTCAGGGGTGTGAATACTTATATACATGAGATATTTCTGTATTTCATTTTCAATATATTAGCAAAAATAATAATTATAACATGTTTTCACTTAGTCATTATGGGGTATTGTGTGTAGATGGGTGAGAGAAAATGTTTTATTTCATCCATTTCGAATTCAGGCTGTAACACAACAAAATTTGGAATAAGTCAAGGGGTATGAATACTTTCTGAAGGCACTGTATGTACAATGTATGTAAAATGTATATGTAACAAATAAGCTGTAAAACCTAAAAAGATAGGCCTAAACATTAGGTTGTCATACTCAATATCGATTAGCATTACACGCCACAATACTATGGGCCAAGACCATGTCAAGCTCCATTTTTGATTGATTTAAGTTGTTTAAGACCTTGACTCCAAACTAAAACTCACTTTTATGCAAATAGCTGGTCAATTATCATTCCACTGCCTAGTGACTCATTTAAATAAAGGTGTCAGCTAAATGGCATATATACATATAGCAGGAAAAACATTCACTGTCCAAAAAACAAGTTCCTAAAGCATAGTAAGAGTGAAACTCCGCTGTGTGACTCATTCTGAATATCATCAGTTTCCCGGAACGCTCCCCTTGTGTAACAAAAACACCTCAGGCTGAAAGTAGACCTTATACATGGGGCTTAGCTTAAAAAACATCCATACACACATACAATTGCCTGTAAGTACTCTGGCTCCCTGTTGACCCACTGCATGCAGAGGCAAGGAAATTACAAATGGAAGAGTATGATCCCATCGGAGCCCCGGATACCGCCCAAGCGGGGGTTGCCATTATACCAAATGGAAATGAGATTTACAATATTGCAGAGCCACGTTTGTGGTATGCAATTTCTCAGCCAAGCACCTCCTCATATTCTCCAAACCAGATCACAGTGTGAGTGGAATCGCAGTCTGTTTAAGGTAATTATGATCGACTGAAAATAATGTCCACGTCCATTTGCCGACTAGTAAAGTAAAAGGTTAATGGCTTGAGCGCGAATTTTTTTTTTACAATCTTTTTACATCCTTTGGCTATGCCGCAGGATATTACTTTGTTACCCGTGCCCCTTTTCAGTTAGATAAAGTTGTGTTAGGAGTTGCAGAGCTTTAACGCAATGTGTTTTATGGTCTCTAGTTGAAGATGTTATTTCTATTTAGCAGCATGTATCTTGCCTTTAGTTAGTCTATCGGCAAGGGAAGAGAAATTCCAGAGGAACCCTTTCTGTTATTGGATGCAGTCTTGACATATACAGTTTTAACCTTTACCTTAGAATTTGTCAATAACTGAACAGGCTACTCCCACAGAGTGCGATCAGGAACTGCCTGTACATTTACAGACAGCTAGATATACTTTGTCTAGCCAACCTCTTTGTGTCAATTCGGCGCTCTCTAAAGATACCGTACACAGAACATCTCTTGACTACAATTCTGTTGCTAAGTGCCTCTTAACCTATGGAGGGTTGGTATCTGAGTGAGTGGTGTTTTATAGACAGTGAGTAGAGAGCCTGTTGGTGCAGTCAAATGAATATCGAAATGAGTTTAGCAGATCTCTCCTCATTTGGATTTGATCAGGGGTGGCCAAGTGCTAATATAATGAGGAAGATCATTAATTTGATCTACCCACCACGGAGCAAATAAGTTGTTTCCACTAGATAAGACAGCCACAAAGTCAACATTGGCTATAACGTAAAAATGTATGAAAACAACTATTTGTTTTTTTGGTCTTATTTTAAGGTTAGGGTTAGGGATAAGGATAGCAGTGTGATTAAGATTAGGGGTAAGGGTTAAGGTTAGGTTTAACATCAGATATACGCAGCCGTTTTTATCCTAAAATCAAATCAGTAAGTTCGCTACATATACAAAAGTATATGGACACCCCTTCAAATTAGTGGATTCGGCTATTTCAGCCAGACCCGTTGATAACAAGTGTATACAATCAAGCACACAGCCATGCAATCTCCATAGACAAACATTGGCAGTAGAATGGCCTTACTGAAGAGCTCAGTGACTCATCGTGGCACCGTCATAGGATGCCACTTTTCCAACAAGTCAGTTTGTAAACGTTCGACCCTGCTAGAGCTGCCCCGGTCAACTGTAAGTGCTGTTATTGTAAAGTGGAAACGTCTAGGAGGAACAACGACTCAACCGCAAAGTGGTAGGCCACACAAGCTCACAGAACGGGATCGCCGAGTGCTGAAGCGCGTAGCGTGTAAAAGTTGTCTGTCCTCAGTTGCAACACTCACAACACAAACTGCTTCTGGAAGCAACGTCAGCACAACAACTTTTCATCGGGAGCTTCATGAATTGGGTTACCTTGGCCGAGCAGCCGCACACAAGCCCAAGATCACCATGTGCAAATCAAATCGTCATAGATAAAATGCAATTGTGTTTGTTGTCCGTAACTAATGCCTGGCCATACCATAACTCCACAGCCACCATGGGGCCCTCTGTTCCCAACGTTGACATCAGCAAACCGCTCGCCCACACAACACCATACACGTTGTCTGCGGTTGTGAGGCTGGTTGAACATACTGACAAAATCTCTAAAATGACGTTGGAGGCGGCTTATGGTAGAGAAATGAACATTCAATTATCTAGAAACAGCTCTTGTGGACATTCCTGCAGTCAGCATGCCAATTGCACACTCCCTCAAAACTTGAAACATCTGCGGCATTGTGTTGTGTGACAAAATTCCACATTTTAGAGTGGCCTTTTATTGTCCCCGGCAAAAGGTGCACATGAGTAATGATCACGCTGTTTAATCAGCTTCTTGATATGCCACAACTGTCAGGTGGATGTATTATATTGGCAAAGGAGAAATGCTCACTAACAGGGATGTAAACAAAATTGGGCACAAAATTTGAGCGAAATAAGCTTTTTGTGCATATGGAACATTTCTAGGAAATGTTATTTCAGCTCATGAATGATGGGACCAACACTTTACCTGTTGCGTTTATATTTTGTTCAATGCATATGGGAATGTCTGCTCAATCCAAAATTAAAACCAACTGATTGCAGCATTACCACAAAAAAGGAGGAGGTACACTTGAAGTCGGAAGTTTACATACACTTAGGTCTAAAACTCTTTTTCTACCACTCCACAAATTTCTTGTGAACAAACAATAGCAATGGCAAGTCGGTTAGGACATCTACTTTGTGCAAGACACAAGTCATTTTTACAACAATTGTTTACAGACAGATTATTTCACTTATAATTCACTGTATCATAATTCCAGTGGGTCAGAAGTTTACATACACTAAGTTGACTGTGCCTTTAAACAGCTTGAAAATTACAGAAAATGATGTCATGGCTTTAGAAGCTTCTGTTAGTCTAATTGACATAATTTGGGTTAATTGGAGGAGTACCTGTGTATGTATTAAAAGGCCTACATTCAAACTCAGTGCTTCTTTGCTTGACATCATGGGAAAATCAAAAGAAATCAGCCAAGACCTACAAAAAATTGTAGATCTCCACAAGTCTGGTTCATCCTTGGGAGCAATTTCCAAACGTCTGAAGGTACCACGTTCATCTGTACAAACAATAGTACGCAAGTAGAAACACCATGGGATCAAGCAGCCATCATACCGCTCAGGAAGGAGACACGTTCTGTCTCCTAGAGATGAACGTACTTTGGTGCGAAAAGTGCAAATCAATCCCAGAACAACAGCTAAAGACCTTGTGAAGAAGCTGGAGGAAACAGGTACAAAAGTATCTATATCCATAGTAAAATGAGTCCTATATCGACATAACCTGAAAGACCGCCCAGCAAGGAGGAAGCCACTGCTCCAAAACCGCCATAAAAAAGCCAGACTACGGTTTGCAACTGCACATGGGGACAAAGATCGTACTTTTTGGAGAAATGTCCTCTGGTCTGATGAAACAAAAATAGAACTGTTTGGCCATAATGACCATCGTTATGTTTGGAGGAAAAAGGGGGATGCTTGCAAGCAGAAGAACACCATCCCAACCATGAAGCATGGGGGTGGCGGCATCATGTTTTGGGGGTGCTTTGCTGCAGGAGGGACTGGTGCACTTCACAAAATAGATGGCTTCATGAGGAAGAAAAATTATGTGGATATATTGAAGCAACATCTCAAGACATCAGTCAGGAAGTTAAAGCTTGGTGGCAAATAGGTCTTCCAAATGGACAATGACCCCAAGCATACTTCCAAAGTTGTGGCAAAATGGCTTAAGGACAACAAAGTCAAGGTATTGGAGTGGCCATCACAAAGCCCTGACCTAAATCCTATAGAAAATGTGTGGGCAGAACTGAAAAAGCGTGTGCGAGCAAGGAGGCCTACACACCTGACTCAGTTACAGCAGCTCTGTCAGGAGGAATGGGCCAAAATTCACCCAACTTATTGTGAGATGCTTGTGGAAGGCTACCCAAAACATTTGACCCAAGTTAAACAATTTAAAGACAATACTACCAAATACTAATTGAGTGTATGTAAACTTCTGACCCACTGGGAATGTGATGAAAGAAATAAAAGCTGAATTAAATCATTCTCTCTACTATTATTCTGACATTTCACATTCTTAAAATAAAGTGGTGATCCTAACTGACCTAAAACAGGGAATTGTTACTAGGATTAAATGTCAGGAATTGTGAAACACTGAGTTTAAATGTATTTGGCTAAGGTGTATGTAAACTTCCAACTTCAACTGTAAGTGGAAGATGGAAAAGGTAGGGAACTTGTTTGTCTGCCATATATTAAAGATACAAATTGTCTGAAAGGGATTGGCATGAATAGAAAAATATACCAGTTTCATTTGAGGATAAAAATGTTGACAGCTGTGCCATACAGGTTGCAAAATAAATTGGAAGAGATTTTCGATGTACTGATTCCATGGCATATGGTACATGAACTGATACAAAAACACTTGATTCAACACTTAAGAGTTTTTAAATTTAAATGATTATAGAACATTCTTGCCACCAACAGAATGCTATATATATATATATATATGGGGCATGCAACAATCTCAGCTCTGTAGATTTTGCTGCGAAGAGACAAAATCACTAGATCATTTATTCTGGTATTGTTTCTTGTCACAGGTTCAGGAATGGTTAATAAATCACAACATGACTTAAAGTAACCTTACAAATAGCAGTTTTGGGCGATCTGGAAAGCCATAGTCAGTCAATAAATAACAATACTCGTAGGAAATGTTTTCATCTTTAGCTTACAATCTGTGGATTTTATGTGATTAGAAAGATTCAAAATGAATGTAAAACATCACAGCACAATTGAAAAATACACGGCACATGGAAACCAAACGAGGGTGGTCTATGGTGATAGGTGGGATGGGCTGAGAGTGGCTGAGGGTTGGGATTAAAGAGCTTATGTTTGGTAGTGTTGTGACGTTCGTCGTAGAGAGGAGACCAAGGTGCAGCGTGGTAAGTGCTCATGATACATTTTATTATAACTCAGAACACTAAACAAAACAACAAACAAAGGAAACCGACCGTTACGTTCTGCAGGCTTTCACTGAGCTGTACAAAAACAAGACCCCACAACTGAAGGAGGGAAAAAGGGCTGCCTAAGTATGATTCCCAATCAGAGACAACGATAGACAGCTGCCTCTGATTGGAAACCATTCTCGGCCAAAACAAAGAAATACAATAACTAGATTTCCCACCCCACATCACACCCTGACCTAACCAAACGAGAGGAAATAAAACGTCTCGCTAAGGTCAGGGTGTGACAAGTGTATTATTGATACGGGATTGCTGTATAGAAAAGTACCATGTATGTAAAATGTATGTAAATGTAACAGAAAAGCTGTAAAAACAAATATTAATATTTTTTAAATATATTTTTATAATAATTTACCACCTGGAAGGCCAAAACTCCATCCCACCATAACAGGCTGAGATTTCAGGTGGTCTTTTCAAACAGCTCTTACACTAAAAGGGCAATATCATAATTTTCACAGTATTAGTCCAACCTCATTGCCCACCCAATCTACCTATCTCATCCCCATACTGTTTTTATTTTATTTACTTTTCTGCTCTTTTGCACACCAGTATTTCTACTTGCACATCATCATATCCTCATTTATCACTCCAGTGTTAATCTGCTAAATTGTAATTATATACAGTGTGTGCCTTTTGCACACACTGTATATAGACTTTCTTTTTTTCTACTGTGTCATTGACTTGCTTGTGTTATTGGCTTGTTTATTGTTTACTCCATGTGTAACTCTGTGTTGTTGTCTGTGTCACACTGCTTCGCTTTATCTTGGCCAGGTCGCAGTTGTAAATGAGAACTTGTTCTCAACAAGCCTACCTGGTAAATAAAGTTGAAAACATTGTATTTTTTTTTATAAAAAAAAAATGGTGTGGAAATATATATAAAACACAGGAAATCACATTTTTGACTGCACTGGGCCTTTAAAAGGATTAATTGTAGAAATAGGCAGGTTTATTATTTTGTGGCTGTGTTAACTAGAGACAACCCAAATAAGTGGTCTCATTGTGTTTAATTTTTTCCATTCAATTTCCTATCAATACCATTATGATACAAGCTGCAGGCATCACTGTGGTTTTGACACTTCCTGTGGGGCTAACTAACTAACTAACAAGTATAAAAGTGACAGTCTCATGAGAAACAAATGCATCCACACTCTCCCATCTAGTAAATTTAGTAACAGGAAGTATTTTTTTTCTCAATCTTTCCCAATCATTTGGGAGTTGAGGATTTATAGCTGGATCTACACATACATGTCGGGAGTAGTTGACTGTAATATTTATCGAGACATTTTGAGGTCTGAGATGTGTGATGAAAGCTGTCTTGCCTTTGAAACATAGGGATCTGTTTTGATGGATCAGGAGGTGCCCTCAGTCAAGTACAAACCAAACCAAACTCTCATCCTGACTCCCACAGGAAAGAAGAACCTTAGGACGAACCCTCCCCCAAACCTACACATAATCAACCCCTATACTACCATCCACTCAAAGATGGATAAGTAGAGGAGACGTCTTCACAGTATGCTATTCAACCCTGATCTCTTAATTGAACTGGCACCATGCACCCTATTTCCACACTCACCCAAAATGAGTAGGCAGGCCCAAAATGTGTGTGTGGGGAGGGGGGGGGATACCCACACACACCCATGCACACACACTCGCTGAAGGTTCTAGGAGGGTGTATTGATTAAAACTGCAGTGCGACACTGACACTGCTGGTAGTCTAATTCTATAATGGAAATTAGGGGGTGGTCATCACGCGTTTCCCTGCAAGATTAGTTATCCTGCACATCCATACACACGCGCATCCACATACACACATCAACACACACACATCCACACACATCCACACAGACATCCACATACACAGAGACACTTAATATACATGCACAAAGCCTTACACACACACAAACTCACACACATACGTGCACAAAATTGCACAGAGGTCTTAAAAACATAATCCTCTATACACTTTGTGATTGCTATTTGTGTGTTCCAAAGCTTTCCCGCTTGGTATCCTGGCCCAAGTCTTCTGCACTTTTATAAGAAGCTCAAAGGACAACCAGGGTGAAGGGTGGAAGTGTGACCAAAGGTGGCAACCCTGCAGAGAGCGGTATTGCTGCAGTGACCACCAGAAACATTCATTACCTAAACGATTCACAGCTAATCTTTCCTCCCATGGCTATGAATGAATCAATAAGTTATTACTGCTCTTCCTAAAGGATATATTCAAAAAAATCATAAGGGCACCCAAAACAATAAAATTATGATGAAGCATCTATATTCCTCACTTACTGGGTTTCTCCTCAATACAGAGTTTCATTTGTGCTAGTCTACTATTCGCTATTTCCTGTGAAGATACATATTCAGCGAAACAGAATATCATCAGAGGTATATACAAAGGTTGGTTCTGCAGAGAAGAACAATGCAGCAATTCTATGCACCACCACTCCACTGATCCTGTTATAATTCTCTTCACTTGTCCTTTCTTTAGCACTGAATCTACCCGTCTCTGTTCAGCTAATACTGGGACTAGCGTGACCACATTTTTTATACCCAAATGTGGGACAAAGGGATGATTTTGTGGGACAGTGTAGCATACGTGAATACAACAAAAATCCCCCTCCCACTTCATTGAACAAGCTAATTGAAGCGTGCCGAGGGACTACTCTTTTGCTTCGAGCAAAATTTGGTCAAGCAAAAACAACAGACTAAATGTGTGGCTGTTTTATGAAAATCTGGGAGTATTTGGCCAAGGAAACCTTTCTGGTTGGTCTCAGGGAATAAAAAACAGTTAGGAAGGTAGACTTTGAAAACTTGATTAAGTGAAGTAGTCTAGCAGCAAATATGTTTAATGAGCAACTAATGAGCAAGGAGAGCCTAACAAGTGTGATGAAATCACCTTAGGTCTATATATTTTCAGTCTAATATGGCTATTTACTTACTTTTGTAGCTCTTCATCAGAAACATGCTTTTGTAAGTAGTTAACTGTTCTCTCCAAGTTTAGCTGGAATTTCGACTGAAAGGATTTGACAAATGTGATTGGTTGACGATATGACATTGGCCTACGTCTCGTCTTGCGGTGCATAGAATATCAGATCTCAACAATAATTGGAAAAGTGTTTAACATCACCAGTACCACATCCTTATGATATATATCTTGTCAAAAGTGCAAAGTGACTGTAAAAGAGACAGGTTGGAATGTCTGACTGAAATACGGGACAAATCAAACCTTTTTTGCAAATTAGTGGTGTTTGAATTTGTTGATAAAATGCCCTGCATAATTTAGAGCTAATTTTAGATAACTCATGTTGGTAACCCCTTCTCTCCTCATTAGCCAAGTATGACTTGGCTCTTCAGTTAAAGATGAATCATGTAACTCATTACAGATTTAGTGCAGGATATTTTTGCCACAATGGTCCGTACCCTAATAGAACCTTCCGGCTATATAGTTTGTCTTAATTATTTCCATACACTGGGATAATACACTGAACAAAAATATAAACGCAACATGCCACAATTTCAAAGATTTTACTGTTCACTCATGGAAATCAGTCAATTGAAATCAATTCATTAGGTCTTAATCTATGGATGTCACATGAAAAAAGCTAGGGGCGTGGATCAGAAGACCAGTCATTATCTGGTGTGACCACCATTTGCCTCATGCAGTGCAACACACCTCCTTCGTATAGAGTTGATCAGGCTAATGACTGTGGAATGTTGTCACACTCTTCAATGGCTGTGCGAAGTTGCTGCATATTGGCGGGAACTGGACCATTCTGTCATATATGTCGATCAAGAGCATCCCAAATATGCTCAATGGTTGACATATCTGGTGTATATGCAGGCCATGGAAGAACTTGGACATTTTCAACTTCCAGGAGTTGTGTACAAATCCTTGTGACATGGGGCCGTGCATTATCATGCTGAAACATGAGGTGATTGCGGCAAATTAATAGCACGGCAATGGGCCTCATGATCTCGTCACGGTATCTCTGTGCATTCAAATAGACATAGATAAAATGCAATTGTGTTCGTGTCCATAGCTTATTCCTGTCCATACCACAACTCCACTGCCACCATGGGCCACTCTGTTCACAATGTTGACATCAGCAAACCACTCGCCCACATACACATGGTCTGAGGTTGTGAGGCCGGTTGGATGTACTGCCAAATTCTCTAAAACAGCGTTGGAGGCGGTTTATGATAGAGAAATGAACATTCAATTCTCTGGCAAAAGCTCTGGTGTACATTCCTCCAGTCAGCATGCCAATGGCATTGTGTTGTATGACAAAACTGCACATTTTAGAGTGGCCTTTTATTGTCCCCAGCACAAGGTGCACCTGTGTAATGATCATGCTGTATAAACAAATGTAAAACATTTATGCACAAAATTTGAGCGAAATAAGCTTTTTGTGATATGGAAAATGTATGCAATCTTTTATTTCAGCTCATGAAACGTGGGACCATCACTTTACATGTTGCATATTTATTTTTGTTCAGTGTATTTCAAAGAGTGAAATTCCAATTGATAAATCATTAGTTTTGGCAGCTTTCCAGAATCTGTCATTGAGTGTTACATTGAAGACTTTTTTTTTGTCCTAATGACATAACCTTCATTTTGTTGTTTGAATGGAATGCCTCAGGTCCATCATCATCATCATCATCATCATTTGAACATCAGTTAAACGAATCAAACCCCACAGAGTACACCCCAGGTCAGCCTCATTTGGGTCAGAGAGCTCAGAGGAGGGCCAGATACACGTTGACCGCACCACCTTCAGGTGCCAACAGGCTCACTGAACCATACACCATGAAGGCTCTCTGCCTAGTCACGTGCTGAGCACATCATCTTCAGTAACACCACCACAAAACTTCAAAGTGGTCCTGGATTAGCACCTTCTCTATTGTATACGTTGTCCCAAAATCGAATTACACCTAATTACACAAATATAGTGCACAGTAAAACTGGATATATGTACATTATGGATGATCACATCCATATGTTGTTGTACACTGGGAAGTAAGTAAGAGTTTCATAACTCTATAGGGAGCCATTTTGAACTTCAATGTGGTTTTATCCGGCACAGACTGGTTGTTGAAACTTGATTAATTGAGGCAGTCAGTTTGGAATGACAGGTCAATGGGATCTCCCTTAGGCCTACATCCATTTAAACCACTACTACACCACCACTAAACACAGGACAACAAACCACAACCCTAATGGTAAAGGTTGGGATTGGGTGAAAGTGAAAGCTGATTCCACAGCAGTACTTAGGGGAAAACAATTCTCTGGTGTGTTCCTCTTGTCTTGCGGATGAAGCTGTGCATATCCATTCCATTACTAAGACTGTAATTGGGTCAGCCCTCTGCACACGGATCAATAGCGAAGAAAGCATTCTTAGTCTGTTTATGGGAGTAATGGAGTGTAAAAGCAGTGCTTCCGTGCTCAGGATGTAACGCATTCTTCACCGGACATTAATATGGAGGTTTTTCTGAGACCTATATATCACCGGGAGGTGTTGGGTAGAAGACAAGTGTGTTGTGGAGGTTAAATACGAACAAGTTGAAAGAGAATGTGTATCCCTTCAAAACAATGACATGTGGTTCACATAACGTCTTGCACCCAGCTGGTGGTTTACATCAGGTATTGCCAAACTAGGGGCAATGTCGTCGGGGGTAAGCCAAATAAAGTTGTGATTGACATAAAAAATAAAAAATAAATGATTTTTTTTCTTCAAACAGTCCATTTAGTAAGGCCATAGAGACACATACCAGCTCTACTGGTAGTACTGCTACTACCGGCGGTACGACATCTGCACCTGTCGACGACACAAGATGTTCTGCTTCCACGAGCAGATCCAATGCTAGCATCAGTAATTCTACATTTGTTGTTAGCCCTGCTAGCATGGACACTGACAGTTGTGAATCTGATGCAGCTGAAGAGCTACTGCCCCCTTACCTGGGAAAGCACCGAACAACAGACAGAGATGTTGGACCATCGCAGAGGCGCAAATATGATGAGAACTACATCGATTTGGGGTTCACTTATATTGGGAGTAGTGCCTTTCCTCAGCCATAGTGTGTTGTATGTGCAAAAGTACTGTCTCACAACTCGATGAAACCTTCACTCTTGTGCAGACATTTAGAAACAAAACATGCCAATTTAAGAAATAAGCCACAGAGTTTTTTGAGAGAGAATTAAGACGACTTTCGAGTAGTAAGACATTAATAAGAAGGGGCTAGAAGCGTCTTATATGGTGAGCTACCGAGTGGCTAGGGCAAGCCCCATGCTATTGTGGAGGACTTCATTATTCCTGTTGCCGTGGATATGGCTGGGACAATTCTGGGGGAAAAGGCAAATAAAACTATACAGACAATGACTTCATCAAACAACACTGTTTCACAAAGCATCAGTGACATGGCAGGAGATATTTTGAAACAATTACTGCTTCGCATACAAGCCAGTGAATCCTATGCGTTACAGCTGGATGAGTCAACAGACGTGGCAGGCCTGGCACCGCTCCTGGTAAATGTCTGTTACGTTTATGTGGGGTCAATTAAGGAAGACATCCTCTTCTGCAAACCACTGGAAACCAGGACAATATTTTTAAAGTACTTGGACAGCTTTGTGACATCAAATGGACTTCGGTGGTCAAGATGTGTTGGTATCTGTACTGATGGCGCAAAAGCCATTACAGGGATAAATAGTGGAGTGGTAACGCGCGTGCAAGCAGTTGTTCCTGATGCCACTTGGGTACACTGCAGAATCCACCGAGAGGCTCTTGCTGCATTGGGAATCACTTACAGCTTGAAAGACGTTTTGGACACTACAGTGAAAATGGTTAACTTTGTTAAAGCAAGGCCCCTGAACTCTCGTGTATTTTCTGCACTATGCAATGTTATGGGCAGTGACCATGTATAACGCTTTTACAACATACAGAAGTGCGCTGGTTATCAAGGGGCAAAGTATTGACACGGTTTTTGAGTTGAGAGATGAGCTTAAAGTTTTCTTTAATGACCATCATTTTCATTTGTCTGACCGCTTGCATGATGACGAGTTTCTCACACGACTGGCCTATCTGGGTGATGTTTTTTCTCACCTGAATGATCTGAATCTAGGATTACAGGGACTCTCTGCAACTATATTCAATGTGCGGGACAAAATTGAGGCTATGATTAAGAAGTTGGAGCTCTTCTCTGTCTGCATTAACAAGGACAACTCACAGGTCTTTCCATCATTGTATGCTTTTTTGTGTGCAAATGAACTCAAGCTTACGGACAATGTCAAATGTGATATAGCGAAGCACCTGAGTGAGTTGGGTGCTCAATTACACAGGTACTTTCCCAAAACGGATGACACAAACAACTGGATTAGTTATCCCTTTCATGCCCTGCCTCCAGTCCACTTACCGATATCTGAATAAGAGAGCCTCATCAAAATTGCAACAAGTGGTTCTGTGAAAATGTAATTTAATCAGAAGCCACTGCCAGATTTGTGAATTGGGCTGCGCTCAGAGTATCCTGCTTTGGCAAATCATGCTGTTAAGACACTGATGCCCTTTGTAACCACGCACCTATGTGAGAGTGGATTCTCGGCCCTCACTAGCATGAAAACTAAATACAGGCACAGACTGTGGGTGGAAAATGATTTAAGACTGAGACTCTCTCCAACCCAACATTGCAGAGTTATGAGAATCCTTTCATGCACATAAATAGCTAAAATATTGATTATTATTATTATTTGTGCCCTGGTCCTAAAAGAGCTCTTTGTCACTTCCCACGACCCAGGTTGTGACAAAAACTCACACTCATTCTTATGTTTAATAAATGTATTGTATAGGGTGTATGTGTGGCAGGCTTACAATGATGACAAAAACAACATTTGAGAATGCGCTGACCCTGGTGCTAGAGGGGGCACGCAGCTGGAGTTTGAATGTTTGAAGGGGTACGGGACTATAAAAAGTTTGGGAACCACTGGTTTACATGATCCACTTTGTTAGGGCAGAACCTCTGTATGTAGCCAGTCAGGCCCTTCCTCTTCCCCGTTCTGACCTCTGATGCTACCTGCTTCTTCAAGCTATTCCATCTTAATTAATCAGACAAGTCATTGCTCATGCCACCGCTTTAGGCCGAAGATTCAACCTCATTCAATATTTCCCGGTCCGGGTCATTCTCCACTGTCACCTTTTCTCCTCAAGCAGACTAGTGAATATTTATACTCTCCTCCATGTTGTTATATAGGTGACAACTATGAAAAGGACAATGGCTGTATTAGATTAATGCAACATATCAATGCATGTCTATCTAATTTCAAACCTTCTATTTTTAGCTCCAGAACAGTTGCTTTCTCTATTACTAAGAAGGGAGAAAAAATATCAAGCTGTTTTGAGAGCAATATGCTGCAATATCAATATCAGTTCAATCACAGAAACATTGGGCATTTATATACATGGGAACAATATACCTCATCAGGCTGACACTACATATTCCAACAACAACAACTATGTGCTAATTTACATCTCATTCACCTCTCTCTGGGAATCCAGACTCCATATCATAGTCAGTCGATTCGCATCAATGGTTTGACCTTTTCATGTGTCTACCACTGGTCAGTCGCTGACATTCAGACCTTCTGATTGGAATGAAAGAACCGTTGTAAACTCCTGCTTAAGACCAACCGATAGTTTCCAGCCCTCTGGAGTTAGTCAAATATATTTTAATAACACTAACTATATTCTAATGGGGTGTTGGCTAATTGAGCTTTATCTGCTTCAATAGTGAACCAACCAAGCACGCAGCCCAAATGTCTCTATGCCAGAGAAAAGGTGTCAACCCATCATTTTGAATTATTTCTAATACCAGCTGACGTAATGTGACAGGATCATGATGCTTGTGTCAAGAAAATCCCCACATTTCTAACAAAAGCCCAGCCACTAGCTTGGAAAATAATTATTTAAATGAAAGCCTTTTCAGAATGTTCTCAAGATGACGCTCCACCACACCACAGCCTAGGGAAGCCCCATCTGCATTCTACTGTCAAAGGCAGCGGAACAAAGTCTGCTATGCAAACCAACAGAACCTTGAAGGGAAGACAAAAACACAATACATCTTTGACCTTTTCACAGCCTTTAGAGTAGGCTAGAACTAGATATTAAGCCTGAGTCAAACTTCAGCTTAACTAATATAGAGAACATGGACTATGGAAAAAAACAACATCCCATTTTAAATAGGGGAAACACAATCCTCACCTTGAAGAGCCGCAGGATGTTGGCCACCATGATAGACACCGAGCTAGCCGCCGCCCCTATGACCCCCACCACCTTGTCCGGCTTGGCGAAGATGGGCGGGTCTCCGTTGGCGCAGCGCACATCTGAGCCGTCCCTCTCGATGAGTGCCTGGACGAAAGTCAGCGACTGCTCCAGGGCATAGGTGTCTCTAGAACAGGTGTCCAGGATGCGCGCCCCCAGTGTCACATTGGGGAGCAGCTCTGGGTCCTTGTTGATCAGGTCAATGGCAAACAGCATGGCCTCCAGCCTATGAATGCCCTTCTCCTTCTTCAGCTCCCCACAGGGCACTCCTCTCTCGCCACGGGAGTGCACAGGGAATAGGCCGCCCAGCATGATGTCACCGTCCAGCCGGATGGAATGGGCGTACTCCTGCAGAGGCAGCTGGGGGTCCGGGGGCTTCTGAGTGGCAGAGGCCAACAGCCAGTAGAATTTGGTGGTCAGTAGGAAGAGGAAGCAATTAAGGAAGAGGGAAGGGTGTTTGAACTCCCTGGCCATGGTGGTAGCAGTACGGGAGATAGTGGGTTAGGGGAGGTGGTGTAGTACTGGGAGCGCAGAGCAGCAGGCAGCTGGTGGGGGGTGGTGGGGACACAGGGTTGGGCGTACCGTGTGTGACCCTCCTCTCTAGATCAGGGCAGGGTTAGGGAGGGCTACCTCTGGTTTCAAAGAGCTGCTGATGCATGTACCTGGCATCCCTGGGAAAGGGATGTTGTTTGAGCGAGATAAGGAGGCTGGAGAGAAGAGAGGCTGAGTTTCTCACACTGACTGGACAGTGGGGATCTCTTTCCACAATCCTGGGTGTCTCATGCTCAAAAGACCCTGTTTGTGATGTGTGAGACAAAGAGGGAAAACAATCCATATGTTACACACTAGGGTTCAGCTCTCTAATAGACACAGGCACATATCAATATATGTAGGTCACACGCCCACATTCACATATGCTATTTCTCTCTTCTCTCTCTTTCTCAAACACATAGGTGCACACACTAAAACCATCCAATTAAAATCTGGACCTTGCTTTTTCATTGTTCCCCTCTAATCAGGGACTGATTTAGACCTGGGACACCAGCTGGGTGCAATTAATTATCAGGTAGATCAGAAAACAAGAAGTACTCAGGACCAATAATCAATGGTGGAAAAAGTGCCCAATTGTCATACTTGAGTAGAAGTAAAGATACTTTAAAAGAAAATGACTCAAGTAAAAGTGAAAGTCACCCTGTAAAATACTACTTGAGAAAAGTCAAAAAGTATTTGGTTTTAAATACACTTAAGTATCAAAAGTAAATGTAATCGCTAAAATATAAAGTATCAAAAGTAAAAGCATAAATCATTTCAAATTCCTTATATTAAGCAAACCAGACTTTTTCATTTATGGATAGCCAGGGGCACACTCCAACACTCAGACGTCCTTCACAAATGAAGCATTTGTGTTTAGTGAGTCTGCCAGATCAGAGAAAGTAACGATGACCGGGGAAGTTCTCTTGATAAGTGCATGAATTAGACAATTTTCCTGTCCTGCTAAACATTCAAAATGTAACTAGTACTTTTGGGTGTCAAGGAAAATATACGGAGTAAAAAGTACATTATTCTCTTTAGGAATGTAGTGGAGTCAAAGTAAAAGTTGTCTAAAATATAAATATTAAAGTAAAGTACACCGCTGATTTTAATACCCTTTCACTGAAGCATGCAGCCATGCACATGCAAGCATGCATGCACACACACACAGACACACACACACACACACACACACACACACACACACACACACAAAGTGAGAGAGTATAAGGACAGACACAACAAACATCCACATCACACAGCAGGGAATCTCCCTTTGAAAACTGGGAAATCTTCAAACATTGGCACTGTCACATCTGCATAAAATCTGTCTACAAAGCTGAGAATGTGCTTGATAAAAACATCAAAGAATTGTATTATCATGTAATAAGCTATTGCATTTGCAATGAGACTAATCCTTACCCTGATGTGAATTTAAATTACTGTGATATGTTTATTAGCATAATGCAAAGTTATACAGGAAGCTACATCAAAATGGACACAGCAGCATACCCTAGCCTAGAGCCTTACAGATGGTGTCGCACAATAAATATCATCGACAATGACAGAACCAGTGTTTGTGTGTGTGTTTATGTTAACATGCAGCTGGTTGCCTGCTGGCAAAATGAAAACATGCAGGTCTTTTCTTCCTGTCTGCAGCTTTAGTTGCATTAGCTCTGCCAGTTTACTGTTAGTTTACTGAGTTTACTGTTAGCATTATTTTTCCATCTGAGAGGAAATACAGGACTTAGCTCCCGTTGTTCCAAAACGAAGAGAGTGGCTTACTGACTTTTCTTTCACTATTGAGAGACATAACTCACTATCCGCTCTTATTCACGACTAGGACTACTTTTTTGGTACAAATTACATAAATTCTCTTCAGAGTGCCCCTCGTGATTAGTACTGAACATGTTTCGTTTTGAGCCTGATCAATTGAGGCATTACCAAAAAAAAGATTTCAGTAAAAGTGCATTAACTCTGGTATTTTGGGTGCAGTAATTGCAGAATAACAGCAGTGTACTGCAGTTGAACTACAGTTATACCGCACTGTAACTGCAGTTACACTACAAAATGACTGTACAAAAAGAAAATCTAACTGCAATCTTTTTTCATAAGGGAGGCTCCATGGACATTACAATTGTGTGGCATAGGTGTTTAACAGCTTTGGCCCTTACACTGCTTGTTCCCATTCTTATCTTTTAACAAGATACCGATTGCAGCGAGTCACTCTCAACCAAAAGTGTAACATACCAGTGAGAAACAATAACTAGCTGGAGTTTGGAACTGAAGATCAGCATTGTGAACCCCTACATTGGTCGAATTACTTACAAAAATAACTCCAGCTGAACCAAATAGTAATATTTGTTACAGTTATAAAACAATTGATCTATAGCTGTTTGAAAGACGCTCTGCACAAATGAAGCATGGCCATAACAACCTCATGTAGCATAGGCCTAAGCAGGCGCACACCTGTGCCACATAGATCCCTGGTGAATGAAGCTATGCTAGTAGCCTACTAATTAATGATGGCTATTCTGACTGAGTATTGAGAAAATTAGGCCTATTTGATTGATCTTTTATTTTTTTTATTTAACCTTTATTTAACTAGGCAAGTCAGTTAAGAACAAATTCTTATTTACAATAGCGGCCTACCAGGGAACAGTGGGTAAACTGCCTTGTTGAGGGGCAGAACGACAGATTTTTACCTTGTCAGCTCGGGGATTCGATCCAGCAACCTTTCGGTTACTGGCTCTAACCACTAGGCTACCTGCCACCCCAATAAAGACATGGTAGGCTAATAGCTACAGGCCTATGTGTAGGCTACTGTAAAGCCATGCGGCATCAACTCATAACTCATTATGTTTTCTTCAACCCAACCATTGGGACCCACTGTACGTCGTTATGGTTTTGATGGGTGGTCAGAATGAGTGGCACATGTCATTAAACGTCAGAGTGATGTACACTGTGAAACTGCACAGACATATGTTCTTCTACAGCTAAGCTAGATACAGCATTGGCGACGAGGATGGCTGAATTCAGTTTACCCCCACCAGTGCCCTTTCCATGCCTGGAAAGGAATAACAAGTTTAAACACTTATCTCGAAGCTCTGAACTTTTCTACAATCTCCGACAAGTGGAGGAAAACACTGCGCCGTCACTGCCTCGGTACAGAGGATTTTCAGAGCGCTTGGATGGGCTCCTACATTCAATGCTGCAGTCACCCTCCTACGGAACCACTTCACCGGGACACCATCGGCCCGGTGAGTCAAATCGAAACTACATGGCTAATCTGAGTGACTTGTCTAGCTTTTGTAACAATGGGGCACTTCAGGACGAGATCCTCAGGGATCAGCTGATAGAGGGGACGTTATGTGAAATGACAAGGGGCAAACTGCTTTTGGAATCTGACAATTTACAACTTGATGGAGAAATTAAATCAGCACTCCAGGTGCTTTGGAATGCTCTACTATGCTAACAGACAGCTCTGCAGCATACACTCGGCCCCCAGCCATTCTCACACAGCAGCTTCAGCCCGAGCAGGCACACTATAGCGATTGTGCGTTGCACACGCCCTCCCACATCGATGGCTGCATGGAAACAGACACCGGCATGCTCGTGCAGCAGGCACACAGACAAACAAACCGACGGAGCTGCAGCAACTGTGGGGCTTGCTCTCAAGATTCAATGGCTTCAAACTGCCCAGCCCGGGGAACGATATGCAAGAACTGTTCAAAATACAATCACTTTGCAGAAGTGTGTCATTCTGCCCTTGCTACTAGCTCCGCCTTCATTCTCCTCTGACTCGCAACATGAATGCACTGAAATCCAAACTGTCTTCATCAATCATGTGTCATTCAAAACATGCAGCTGGGTGAGGTGGGTTTGTCTTTGCTACTGGATACAGGCGCTGCGGTGTCGTTGCTCAACCTTGCCACCTACAACAAGTTCTTCACTCACCAGCCACTCCAACAGCCCTCCACTGCCCTGTGTGGGTATGGTAGCTCCAAGATAGACATTGTAGGCACTCTCCAGGTCCCAGTGCACTACGTCACCAAGCACCTACCGTCATTCACATTTCACATTGCAAAGCGGGGTGCCAAACTCCTGGGGCTCGACCTCTTCACAGACTTGGGGTTCACACTGAGAGATGACAGTTGGTCAGCTATCCACCAGGTTACCTGCACATGACAACAGAACAGGCCAGCTCTGTTTGATGGACTGGGCTGCCTCACAGCCTTTACGCAAAGGCCCTTAGTGAACCCGGACGTGACCCCAGTCATGCAGCCCCTGTGGTGCAACCCCTTTGCATTGCGTGATGACGTCACAAAAGATCTGTGTGAATCCAGACCTGTGTGAATCCCTGTGCTGTGAACAAGGCTGTTGTCCCGGATAGTAGTACCCGCTGAGGAGGTGACTGAACAATTTCACGGCTTCAGGGTCTTCATGAAGCTTGACCTAAGTCAGGGTTATATTCAAGTGCCCCTCCACCCAGCCAGCAGAGACCTCACGGCCTTCGTCACACACGCTGGTGTTTTCAGATACACATGCATCCCTGGTGGACTTAACTCCGCCCCCAGCTGCTTCCAGGTGATGAGCACCATCCTCGCTGGAATATCCAGAGTAGTGGTCTATCTAGACGGCATCATGATCCACAGCCAAGACCTCCACATCCATGACCAGCGACTCCACAAAGTATTCAGTGCTCTACTGCAGAACAACCTGACCCTGAATGACGAAAAGTGCACCTTTACAGCTCCAGTCGTCGAGCTTGTGGGGGGGATGGAACGCTTCAACCAAGCGCTGAAGAATGGCATCAGAGCGCACCTGGTCCAGGGGTGCACGCTACAAACCGCCCTGAACCAAACACTAGTGCACTACAGAGCATGAAAACACACAGCAACACTGGTCTCACAGGAATCTCTCATGCTCGGTCGTGAGATGGAACTGCCACTGGAAAGACTCAGAACACAGGGTGTGACAGCACCGACGACTAGGTGCACACAAGCAAAGCAGGCAGCCACCAGGCACCAAAGAGCAATGAAACGGCGCTTCGACAATGCACACAGGGTGAAGTAGCCGATCATCCAAGTGTCAGACAGGTTCCGAGCCTGTCGGTCTCAGCGGTGCAACAAAATGGTCTCATTCTGGACGGACCCCCTGCAGGTCAGTCGACATCTGGGGCTCGCCACCTTCATGGTGAGCAATGGATCACGCTGGCACGCCAGCCGCCTCAGGAAAGTCCCACTCCTCTCGCATGGGCCAGTATAACACAAACATACAGGCCAGAGACACCACCTGATGAACCTCTTCCTGCACTACCACCTAAGCCTTAGCCTCTGTGGGCTCCCAAGGGCCAGAGCTACAAGCAGTGATGGCTTTAAGATCAGCCTATGCAGCCACTGACCAGAGGACTACCTTTCCTCCTTTAATACTTAGGTTCCGTTAGGTGTCTTAGTCAACCTTCAGGTTAACTGACTGAACTGTCTAGTTTTGGAGAGTCTTTGTTTACCTCTTCCATTTAAAGGTTAATGTTTTTTTGTTAGGCATCACTGGGTTATTGGCCTATGGACATTTTTATATATGGTACCAGTCCCTGGTTTTAGAAAGGAGGGGGAAATGTTATGTATGGTACAACGTGTGCTGTATATCATACTGTACGTTGTTATGGTTTAGGACAGTGTGCTGCTTTACATATGAATGGGTGGTCAGAATTAGTGGCACATGTCATTAACCATCAGAGTGATGTACAATGTGAAACCGTGCAGACATGCCTTCTTCTACAGCTAAGCAAGATACACCCCTCATCAACTACAATATCTATGCACAGAGCATATACTTGGCTTTGAATGAAATAAAGCAACAACTTTGCAACCATCAGTCAAAATGTTAAAACGCTTTAACTTGAAGATTTTACCCACAGGTGACGAGTAAGTAGCCTAGTTCATTTCTGACCTATATTGCAGTGCATTTATAGCCGGCAGTTCTACAAAGCAAATCTCATGCACAATTGCTCTAATTGCAGTAATCTAAATGTAAATAATTGTATCACCCAAGATTTTGATTGCACACTGCATGATTAGACTCCCCACCAATTTACACTTATGATAAAGGTGCAATATGCCCAATTAGCATGATTGATGAGAATGTCTCTCTGGGATTTTTTTTATGAGATAGGCTACTTACTCCGTGGTCCATTTTAAGTTTACTCCCTTTCAATCGATTTGGACTCAGTTGATGATGACAGATGAAACATGCACAACGCACCAAAAAATTCTTATGCCTGTCTAAATTAAATTGATCTTCAATTGACCACTTTCTCGACGATGTTTTTATATATATCTACCAGAAAGCCATGTCAAAAGTAACTCTTGAATTATTTATTTAACAGATCAAATGTGACTTTGTGTGAATGATTGGAAACGTGAGCGCATCAGAAAACTGATATTCTCAATATCAAGTCTGTAGGCTATTACTAAAGAAAAAGAAAAAAAGAAAAACATCTAAGAACATTAAATAAGGAACATGACTCATATCACATTGTTTGAAAAAAAATCAACAATTAAGTAGGACTTACCCGCCGGTTACTGTGATCTGGTCCCTCGCGTCTCACTGCCAAACCAAAGCTGCGCAAGCCTGTGCTGTGCTCGTGGTGCTGAAAGAACAGCAGCATCGTGAAGGTGGCGCGAGCGCGTCTCCGGGAAGATCTCAATTATATTCTTATTGCGTCCCTTCTCCTCGTCTCATTCTCAAAACCCATTGGAGGAGAAGGTCAGAGGGGCGAGATCTCTGGCGTTCTCATCCAATGGGTTTTGAGAAGGAGACGAGGCGCGAGGACAGGAGGGAGGACGCGAGGCGATAGATATTGAGAACTTCACTCCGTCTCTGTGGAATCACCCAATACTAGCACACAGCGGTGGTTGGTTTCCAGGCTAATGATTCTCTGATGTTTGTTAGTTGTTTCAGTAAATACTGGGCAGTTTATTTTAATTTAATTTTTCAAATCACCATAATCCTACCCATGATCACTGGAAGACATGTGGGACTATTTAGGATGAATTTAAATAATTCACGCTCAGAGTGGGCTTGCTTGGTCCAAAACAAGTGCATGGCCGCATGTTCCTTGCCTCAACACAAGCCCATCTTATTTGGTGTGTCACAATTTCAAAGTGTAATTTAAAGGAAGCGATACTGTTGGTGCGTCATGGCTAATGATTACAGCCTACAGAAGATGAAGTAGTCTTATATGGCGTAATTTTCAAAGGGCATAACTTTCAAATACTATATATAGGCTAGGATAATATAAGCAATCTGAAAGATGCTTGAGAATTATAGCCTACATGAGAGGTGATTCAGATCATTCAACATTCTTTCAGAAATACTAAGAAAAAAACAGAAACATATTTATTGCACAAACTCTTACAGACAATGGAAGTGTCTTTTCAAAATGCCTAAGGCTCTACATAAAACAATATTCCCAGTGGGAAAATGTGCACAGCGGATGTTGAAAAGTGAATTTTTGTTGACGACACCGTTGGGAAACACAGTCACATTGCGCCATCTTGTGGGCGCAAAATAGCCTAGTCGAGAGTGGCAGAACTTGTCTTGGGAAAAGAGCAACGCCAACCCAACACCTGAAGCAGAAAAATACCATGGGTGTTTTTTTATTTTATTTATTCCTCATGTCTTCCTCATTGGTAGGAAGAAGTTTGGTCCAAATCGGATGTTGGGTACTACATTTCTTGAATATTACCTGAATCCTATAAATTAAAATAGCCAATTTGGGTGCAATCAATTAGCTTAATTTATCAGAGTTCAAATTATATTTCAACAAAATAATGTTTCAGGAATGCTAATCATGTCTGTTACTAACAACAGAAACGATTTCAGAACAATCTGAGCTGGTGAGTGTCCAAATCCTCTTTCTTGTGCTTTTTGAGGTGGAACGACCATTTTGCAATCTAGACTAATCATAAAACACACTGATGCCAGAGAACTGCAGTTCCTTAACTGGAACTATTACATCTTATAGACTCCATGGACAGGAGGGAGCTCACTAGCTATTTCCCTGAGCTGCCAGCCATTGCAGTGTCAGCCTCACCTGCCCCGCAAGCCATCCCAGTGCCTGTCGGTCTGGTGTCTGCCCCGCCTGCCTCCCCAGTGCCAGCCCGGCCTGCCAACGCCAGACCACAGAGACGTTTGTCAGAGAAAATCCAGTGCTTACAGATCAGGTCTTCTGTATTACCAGAGCTACTGGACGACAGATGGTCATATTACCCTCTGAGCCCCAGTCCTTCACTAGTACTGAGAGAATGTTCCTATGTGGCCAACCTTCAGTCTGCCTCCCAGCTAACGTAGGCAATGATGACAGCTGTCACCCCCTGCCCATGCGTCACCACAAAAATGGAGGAGGTACACTTGAAGTCAGAAGTTTACATACATTTAGGTTGGAGTCATTAAAAGTCGTTTTTCAACCACTCCACAAATTTCTTGTTAACAAACTATAGTTTGGCAAGTTGGTTAGGACATCTACTTTGTGCATGACACAAGTCATTTTTCCAACAATCGTTTACAGACAGATTATTTCACTGTTTAAAGGCACATTCAACTTAGTGTATGTAAACTTCTGACCCATTGGAATTGTGATACAGTGAATTATATGTGAAATAATCTGTCTGTAAACCATTGTTGGAAAAATGACTTGTGTCATGCACAAAGTAGATGTCCTAACCGACTTGCCAAAACTATAGTTTATTAATTAACAAGAAATTTGTAGAGTGGTTGAAAAACTGTATGTAAACTTCCGACTTCAACTGTATATATACTGGTTGGCCAGGGGCAGTCAATGATGCAGCAGCAACAGTACATGATATATCACATTTATATATCACATTCACAGACTCAGTGAATATCACCTTTGGTACTGATAGACAGTGTTACATTTAACCTTCACACAAAAAAAAATGCACATGTGAAAACCCACATTCATAATGTTTTCCTCGCAAGGTACTTATTTGATTAGAATAACCACATTTTATGACGTTAATACTGGATTGTTGCCTATTTCATGAAGAGTGGTAATGACCTGAAAATTAATTAGTTACTCATCTACCTTTTTATGTTTGAATATTTGAGTTAATAATTAAACCCTTGGGTACATGGTATCTACGTATATGTACTGAGCAAGTTGTTAAAGTAGCTGTTTGGACCGGACAGAATACCACTGTATACCCCTGTATGTAGCCTCGTTATTGTTATTCTTATTGTGTTACTTTTTAATATTTATTTTTTATTTTAGTCTACTTGGGAAATATTTTCTTCTTCTTGAACTGCACTGTTGGTTAAGGGCTTATATGTAAGCATTTCCTGGTAAAGTCTACACTTGTTGCATTTTCTGCATGTGACAAATAAAGTTAAAATTTGATTTGATTTGGTATTCACCTAGGCACTCTATTGATGTTTTTAACCATTGCTCACGGGTCGGATGAGCAATGACGGTTCACAACTTCAATGTAAAGGAGTCCTATTAAGGTTGTCACAGTTTTTTGTGAAGAAGTCATGTGTCAGATGGGTGGGATTCCTGTGTTGACTGTAAAACCATGGAGAGCCCTCTTTGATGAGAAGTTCCATGTGGTTGTGGGGAACTTACCACCGACACAGGAGGTCACACTACATTCTTTACATCAGTCTGAAGACACAGACTACTGGGAGGCGTTTGGGCACTATGTCAGTGATGCTCAGGGAAGGGTCACAGGTGAGAGATATTATTTCCATTTATCTACTTAATTTCCTGTAGCTACTTCGTTTTGCTACTTAATCTTTCTACTTCATTTAGCTACTTCAACACCAGAAAAGCATTTCCAAATGCACTATCAGATGTATTTGGGCCTGCACTGGAAAGTCTTTAATTCATTTCATTTATTTAAAGGAATTACAGTGAAATAACAATATGATGGATTCTGTAAACTCCTGTGTCATATTCATCATAACTATATAAAAACCCTTGTCACAAAATGCTTGTTTTTTTGCTACACAAACCACACTTTTCGCCCTGTACTTTCAAGTAACTTTTATGTCATTAATAGTCTTCAAGGATCCATGTGTAGGGGGAACATATGAGGGTGTTGAGCCCATGGGTCTGTTGTGGAGCATGAGACCAATACCTGGCAGTAGACCGGAACTCAGGTAGACATGAGAATGAACATGAGGTTATTCTGACACTCAGGCCAACGCTAAAGTGGTTGGTAGTTTTGGAATACAAATTGTTTATACCTCTCGTAGGTTGAGGAAGAAGGAGGTCCACACTCCCATGGTGGTGCACATCTCTGTGTACAGGGGACACATGAGTCAGGGTTTCGGGGAGCAGGTGGCCCTGGCGAGTGTCGTCACAGAGCGCTGGTACATGGCCCCCGGAGTCCGCAGGGTCGACATCACAGAGGGAGGGGTCACAGGTACCCTGTTCCTGCCACCAGGTACACAATATGCTCTCAATAACTGAAGGTCACAGACATTTTGGCCATTTTGTCTGGGTTCTCTGTTGAATATATATATATATCCTCACTTTTGACTGGTATAAGGCAAAGGGTCAGTGGTAGAAATAAAGAATAATGTTTTTTTTGCTCATGTCATCCTGAAGGTCCAGGACCCTTCCCCGGAGTTTTAGACATGTGGGGAGGTGGTGGCGGCCTAGTGGAATATCGAGCTGCTCTCTTGGCATCCCATGGCTTTGCTGCCATGGCGCTACTTTACGTCTTCCCAGACCAAAATAAAAATGCTACCATTGGCTACCCTTACTTTGAGGTTTGTGTCTACCGTCTGCACCATTTTCATATAGAAATCATGGTTGACGCTCGGCCATTTGTGTGTGTGTGTGTGTGTGTGTGTGTGTGTGTGTGTGTGTGTGTGTGTGTGTGTGTGTGTGTGTGTGTGTGTGTGTGTGTGTGTGTGTGTGTGTGTGTGTGTGGGTGTGGGTGTGTGTGTGTGTGTGTGTGTTTGTGCCTACAAAATGGGAACTGCTCCAAATACATGTACTATATTTTAAGAAGATATTTTTAGTCAGTCGGTATGCTCTTATAAACAATAACTTGATAAACAATAACTTTCCTGACAAGTGACAGTCTGACAGACAATGCTACATAATGCCTGTGGTGAATGTTTGTTTGCTACTTTGAATCCTTACCTTACACAATTAGTAACTGATTTAGACCTTTGGAATCAGGTGAGAGGACTCTTTCACCGTCTTTGGATGTGAATACTAACACGCACACCACTATGCTGTCTCTCGTCTTTGGGGCTGTGGGAAAAAAACATCTGCACGTCTTTCTTGATCCATTGTCTTGAGAAAACTTTTATAAATGCCTAAATGAGTATTGTCACATGCTAATATATTCTCAGGCTGCATTCAGACTACTGCAGGATCACCTTCTAGTGGCCGCTGACAGAATTGCGCTGCTTGGCCTTTCCCTTGGCGTTACAGTGGTTCTATCCATCACTGCTTACTCAGAAGCTGTCAAAGTAAGTCCCTAAGAAACTCCTCCCCTGTCAATTTGTTGATTTCCTGAATAAACATATGTGCATGGGCTTTAGCCAGACCAAAATGTCCCCATCATACTCACCATCATTGAGTTGTGTTTAGGAAAATCAAATTAAAATCAGCGACAAAATGCATTTTTGCTTATCTGTCCCCAGTCAGCAATAAACAATGTATTCATGCAGTTTAATTAAATCTCTGTCTACTCCTTTTAGCCTAGATGTTGTGTGTGTATCAGTGGCAGCCATGCATGTCGAATTGGAGCCACCCAGTCCGTTGAGGAAACATCTCAGGGTATACACAAGTGAGTCAATACCTTATGTTTACTTGTGTTTGTCTGTTTATAAAGTAGTCTAATGATTTTTCAAGGAGAAAATCAGTACTATACCTTTGGCCATGCGTTTTCAGAAAATATGCAAAGGCCCGTACTGATGAGGAGAATCGCATCATCTGGAGGGACGTTCTTTTACCTATTCCAGAAGATATAGACCTGAAAGTAGAAGTAAGATATCTGTTATTTACAGAAAGACCCTTCAGTCCTCTGCTCTTGTTTGGATGATTGTAGTGAGGGAAATGTATCCCACACAGGAGGACAGGATGATAAGGACCTCTAAAAGATTACGCTGGAGAACTCAACCAATACTGGGAACAGTTTCACACTTTCACCAGTCCTATCATGATCCTCCAGTATCTCACAAGATTGAGGGCTCAGAAGTATTGTTGTATGTGTCAATTTTCAATTTTTTCCTAAATGGCTATTAATCTATTCAGTTCAGCTCCGTTTTGTTTTATTCTGTCCTCAGATGGGGAGGATAACATGTCCTCTGCTGCTGGTTGTTGGACAAGATGATCAGAATTGGGCTGCTGTCGAATCAGCTGATGATGTGAGCTACGTCATGTTTGCCTATGGAAAACATCATGCTTCATACATGCAGTTTAAAAAACCTCTTAAATGTAATGGGAAAATGTAGATTTCAGCCTAAATAGACATACCCAAAAGGAACTGCTATTCATGTGTAATTATATGATTCTGACATGCAAAAACTTGGTATATTTGGAAAGAAGACATCTGGGAGATTATGAGGAAATTATCCGAAGGTAGATAGGAGTTACATAGTTCAGAATAAACAAGATCAAGCAAACACAAAATAACCATCTTTCATTGACAAGCTAAACGTGAATTATTGATGCCCAGAGCTGGAAACACATCGGATGGCTTCCACAACATGTGAACATTATCAGATAAAAATGGGACTTATGGACCTAACAACTAGAAATGGGCAGATGTTTTAGTAAGTGGTTTCATTTGTGGTCATGGGATGCTTCCAAGTGTCCCTAAACCTCTCCAAAGTGGCATATGTCTGTAAATGAGATAATTCCAGTGCTATTACATATTTGAAATCCCTAAATGCAATTTTTTCTGTATAAAAACACAATTTCTACCATATCAACCTCACTCAAACACTGTGGGGGTGTTATGGGGTACCCACGGGATATTCAAGTGTCCTTTCAACCTCTCCAAAGTGTCCGAATGTGGTAATTGCACTTTTTTTGCACACTGGATGTGCCCAAAAGTAGTTGTTCACCATAAAAACAAAATGTATACAACACCAACCTCTCTCAAACATTGTGGTGGTGTCGGAGGACATACCGGGGATATTGATGCCTACAGTACATAAACAAGCATCCTATTTTTGATGCGCAAAGATTTAGTTACTCGGTGGACATTTGATGTTGCCATTAAGTCATACATCATCAGATAACATTGGCAGTAGGCTATATTTGTTCCTAATTTGATATCCCCCCATGTAGCTACAGCTCAAACACAGACCAAATCGATGCTTACCTTGTAAGATGTTTGCTGTTTGGTGAAAACGTTGTGTAAAATTAACATTTTGACTCTCGGGGCTGGTGATCAATAATGGTAGGTCACAGGCAGACAAATAAGATATCCTCATGATCTGTGGAGTCCCGGCTTTGGGTGTGTATCAACATAATGAATTAGTGCTAAACCCCATCATTTAATCCTCAGATGAAGCAGATGATGGAGAGAACAGGAAACAGTCACCTGCTGACCACTCTGTCCTACCCTGGAGCTGGTCACCTGATTGAACCTCCGTATGGTCCCCACTGCAGGTCTTGCACCTTTGTGTTGCAGCCAGGCCAACAGAGAGGTGCCTTTCCCGAGTCATTCATGCAGACAGACTGTGCTTTTATAGTTGTTGTGCTCCTATAGGAGTCCCAATTCATTCGTCTAGTACCACAGGGCATTGCAACTTTTTGATCTAGCTCACCAGATTAAACTAGTCCACTAATGATCCTACAGTTCTAGGTTTTTCTTATGTTACTGGACCCAATTTTCATATAGGTCTACATTTATACAGTCAGAAGAATATCATGTCTCAAATGTCCTAAGTCTAAAGCAGTCATTCCAACTTGTTGCAGTGGTCATGCTGTTTGGAGGCCTCACCAAACCTCACGCCGTTGCACAGGAAGACTCATGGGAAAAGATTCTAGGTTTTCTGCAAGAGCATCTCTGTCACAGTGTCAAACCCCATATGCAGTCCAGATTGTGAGCATTGTCTTACGTCAGATGGTATCACTCCTACGCAACGCTCGTCCCTCAACCGATCAGTGCAGGCGGAATCACTGCTCTATCTTACATAAGATAATGGACTGTGAGGTAATTAACAATGGACACCATGCAGATCAGACAAAGAAATAAACAAAGATAACTGTTCCTGCCCAGATGCTTAATGATTACACCAAACGGTATCAATGGCCTCATTGTATGATGTAAGCTCTGATATAAATGCCATTTGTTTAAGTACGTATTTTTTGGTATGTATTTTTCATTTGAACCACATGGTTGGATTAAAATGTGTTTGGTATTTGGTATTTGGTATTTTATTAGGATCCCCATTAGCTGTTGCAAAAGCAGCAGCTACTCTTCCTGGGGTCCACACAAAACATGAAACATAATACAGAATGACATAATACAGAACATCAATAGACAAGAACAGCTCAAGGACAGAACAACAATTTTTTATTTTCAAAAGCATACGTAGCCTACGTATCAATGCATACACACAAATTACCTAGGTCAAATTGGGGAGAAGCGTTGTGCCACGAGGTGTTGCTTTATCTGATTTTTGAAACCAGGTTTGCTGCTTATTTGAGCAATATGAGATGGAAGGAAGTTCCATGCAATTAGGGCTCTATTTGTTCTGGATTTCGGGACTGTGAAAAAAGACCTTGTGGCATGTCTGGTGGGATAAGTGTGTGTCAGAGCTGTGTGTAAGTTGACTGTAGAAAAAAATTGGGATTTTCAACACATGAATGTTTCTTATAAAAAGAAGAAGTGATGCTGTCACGGGTACTTAGGGCAGGAGGAAGGAGTAGAGTCAAATGCAGGAGATATCGTCCAGTAGCTCGAAGTTTATTCACACCCAAACACTAGGTGATCAAAAGGCACTGGGAGTGCACAATACCCAAAAGGGAAACAGGCAATCCACAAAGGGAAAATCACGCACGGGGCGCAGCCCGGCGAGAAAATAAATCCTCCAATATAAAAACGATAGAGAAGACACGGCCACAGCGTAAACCCGCTGACAAACAAACAATCCCGCACAACACACAACCCCAAAGGAACAAACTAAATACCCCCCCACTAATGACAGAAATGACAACAGGTGCGGACCTAGACAGACAAAACACAATGAACACAGAAACACAGATCGGCGGCAGCTAGTAGACCGGCGACGACGACCGCCGAGCACCGCCCGGCCGAGGAGGGGCACCATTTTCTGTGGATACTGTGACAGATGCAGTCAGTCTCTCCTCAACTCTTAGCCAAGAGAGACTGGCATGCATAGTATTTATATCAGCCCTCTGATTACAATTAAGAGCAAAATGTGGCGCTCTGTTCTGGGCCAGCTGCAGCTGTTCTGGGCCAGCCCCTTCTTTACAACCATTGAATCTATATGTTTTGACCATGACAGTTTACAATATAAAGTAACACCAAGTAATTTAGTCTCCTCAACTTGTTCAACAGCCACACCATTCGTTACCGGATTCAGCTGAGGTATAGAACTAAAGGAATGATTTGAACCAAATACAATGCTCTTAGTTTTAGAGATGCTCAGGACCAGTTTATTACCGGCCAACCATTCCAAAACAGACTGCAACACTTTGTTAAGGGTTTCAGTGACTTCATTAGCTGTGTGTGCTGATGCGTACATGGATGAATCATCAGTATGCATGGACACGCATGCTTTGTTTAATGGCAGTGGCAGGTCATTGGTAAAAATAGAAAAGAGTAGAGGGCCTAGAGAGCTGCCCTGCGGTGCACCACACTTTACATGTTTGACATTAGAGAAGCTTCCATTAAAGAAAACACTTTGAGTTCTATTAGATAGATAGCTCTGAATCCACGATATGGCAGAGGTTGAAAAGCCATAACACATACGTTTTTTCAACAACAGGTTATGCTCAATAATATCAAAGGCTGCACTGAAATCCAACATTACAGCTCCCACAATCTTCTATTATCAATTTCTTTCAACCAGTCATCAGTCATTTGTGTTGGTGCAGTACATGTTGAGTGCCCTTCTCTATAAGCATACTGAAAGTCTGTTGTTAAATTGTTTACAGAGAAATAGCATTGTATTTGGTCAAACACCATTTTTTCCAACAGTTTGCTAAGAGCTGGCAGCAAGCTTATAGGTCTGCTGTTAGAACCAGTGAAGGCCTCTTTGCCACTCTTGGGTAGCGGAATTACTTTGGCTTCCCTCCAGGCCTGAGGACAAAGACTTTCAGTGTAGCCTTTGATACAGCATTACTGACCATAATCTGTCACTGGCAAAACTTTCCTGATTAAAGAAGCAATAAAACTGAACTTCTTTAGACAAGTTGAGAATCTGGAGCAACAGCATTTGCGGGTTTGATTAAAGGGTCAAAACGGCCAGAAACAAAGAACTTTCTTCTGAAACTCGTCAGTCTATTCTTGTTCTGAAAAATGAAGGCTATTCCATGTGAGAAATTGCCAAAAATCTGAAGATCTGAGCAAGAGGACAAGTACA
Source organism: Salmo salar (assembly GCF_965601325.2). Lineage (NCBI taxonomy): Eukaryota > Metazoa > Chordata > Actinopteri > Salmoniformes > Salmonidae > Salmo > Salmo salar. The sequence goes on from NC_138313.1 coordinate 39,144,329, forward strand.
TTAGAGTGTCTAGTTTGAGAAACAGACGCCTCACAACTGGCAGCTTCATTAAATAGTACCCGCAAAACACCAGTCTCATCATCAACAGTGAAAAGTCGACTCCGGGATGCTGGTCTTCAAGGCAGAGTTCCTCTGTCCAGTGTCTGTGTTCTTTTGCCCATCTTTATCTTTTATTTTTATTGGCCAGTCTGAGATATGGCTTTTAAATTGCAACTCTGCCTAGAAGGCCAGCATCCCGGAGTCTCCTCTTCACTGTTGACATTGAGACTGGTGTTTTGCTCAACTGGTTGAAAGAAGGCCAGTTTTATTGCTTATTTTATCATAAACAACAGTTTTCAGCTGTGCTAACTTAATTTCTAATGATCAACTAGACTCTTCAAATTATAAACTTGGATTAGCTAACACAACGTGCCATTGGAACACAGGAGTGATGGTTGCTGACAATGGGCCTCTGTATGCCTATGTAGATATTACACAAAAAATCTGCCATTTTCAGCTACAATAGTCATTTACAACATTAACAACGTCTACACTGTATTTCTGATGAATTTGATGTTATTTTAATGGACAAAAAATTTGCTTTTCTTTCAAAAACAAGGACATTTCTAAGTGACTCCAAACTTTTGAAAGATACTGTATATGTACTGATGTGTGGGTAACTGTCAGTTGGAACTTTTTTTTCATTCTATTTTTCTTATTTAAAATTTGTGTTGCTCAGTCCTTGAGCTGTTCTTGTCTATTGATGTTCTGTATTATGTCATGTTTTGTGTGGACCCCAGGAAGTGTAGTGGCTGCTTCAGCAACAGCTAATGGGGATCAGAATAAAATACAAAAAAGTAAAAGCTTTATAAAGGTTTTGTATAATTTCAGCCGTTAGTTTTGAAAGTAGTGCTCACGAGCCAAAACGGATACACAAAAATGTCGCACAATTGTGTACTTCGCCATCCATTTTTTTTTTAAATCCTGCAATTAGTATGATATGTTAGAATTCCAAATCATACAATATGTTATACATTTGTAAGTGCTTAAATTTGGTAGAGAAAAATCCACTCCAAAACAATAGTATGTTGATACAGTCCCAAAATGTTTTGCATGTCAGCGGTCAAGTTTTAAGGATATTGGACTTTGAAGAAGCAAAGTGTCACTTGCCACATCATCATGATGAAGCAAAATGCATCAGATGAAGCATAACGCATCATCCTGATGATGTTGAAGCAAAATGCATCATAATGATGATGTGGCAAGTGACACTTTTTCAGGTAGCTTAGTGGTTCAGAGCGTTGGACCAGAAACTGAACGGTCGTTGGTTTGAATCCCCGAGATTCTGTCGATATGCCCTTGAGCAAGGCACTTAACTCTAATTGCTCCTGTAACTCGCTCTGGATAAGAGCATCTGCTAAATGACTAAAATGTAACATTTGCAAAAACAATACTTAGTCTCTTCCTTATTGACTCTCCTGCGTTTTTCCTGTGGTGCTGGGCCTACCCTGGTTAACTTTTCATAACCCCATTGTTTCTTGGCCACAGAGGGCTCTCACGGGGTGGTTGCGAGAGTGCTCAGGGAGATGTTTAGGGGTTTCCGTTGGTGCTACTACGGTGGAGAGTCCAGACCAGGTCTCCACCGTGCGCATTCCCCCTGAATATCCCGATTTGACTCTCGCCTTCTCCAAAAAGAAGGCGACTCAATTACCACCTCATCGACGGGGCGATTTTGCAATAGATCTCCTGGTAGACGCTGCACTTCCCAGGAGTCATGTGTATCCCCTCTCACAGGTGGAGATGGAGGCTATGGAAACATATGTCTCTGAATCCCTGCGTCTGGGGTACATTCGGTCCTCCACTTCACCCGCCTCCTCGAGTTTCTTTTTTGTGAAGAAGAAGGAGGGAGGTCTGCGCCCGTGTATTGACTATCGGGGTCTGAATCAGATCACTGTGAGGTATAGTTACCTGCTACCGCTCATAGCCACAGCGATTGAGTAAATGCACGGGGCGCGCTTCTTCACCAAACTAGATCTCAGGAGCCCTTACAACCTGGTGTGTATCCGGGAGGGAGACGAGTGGAAGACGGCTTTCAGTACCAGCTCAGGGCACTATGAGTACCTCGTCATGCCGTACAGGTTGATGAATGCGCCATCAGTCTTCCAAGCCTTTGTAGACAAGATTTTCAGGGACCTGCACGGGCAGGGTGTAGTGGTGTATATTGATGACATTTTGATATACTCCGCTACACACGCCGAGCATGTGTCCCTGGTGCGCAGGATGCTTGGTCGCCTGTTGGAGCATGACCTGTACGTCAAGGCTGAGAAATGCCTGTTCTTCCAGCAGTCCGTCTCCTTCCTAGGGTATCGCATTTCCACCTCAGGGGTGGAGATGGAGAGTGACCGCATTGCAGCCGTGCGTAATTGGCCGACTCCCACCACGGTAAAGGAGGTGCAGCGGTTCTTAGGGTTTGCCAACTACTACCGGAGGTTTATCTGGGGTTTTGGTCAGGTAGCAGCTCCCATTACCTCACTGCTGAAAGGGGGCCCGGTATGCTTGCAGTGGTAAGCTGAGGCGGACAGGGCTTTTAGTCACCTGAGGGGTCTGTTTACCTCGGCTCCCGTTCTGGCCCATCCGGATCTCTCTTTGGCGTTCATAGTGGAGGTGGACGCGTCCGAGGCTGGGATAGGAGCTGTGCTCTCTCAGCACTCGGGTACGCCACCGAAGCTCCACCCCTGAGCCTTCTTCTTGAAGAAGCTCAGCCCGGCATAGCGAAACTATGACGTGGGGTACCGGGAGCTGTTGGCTGTCGTCAAGGCCTTGAAGTGGTGGAGACATTGGCTTGAGGGGGCTAGACACCCCTTTCTCATCTGGACTGACCACCGCAATCTGGAGTACATAAGGGCAGCGAGGAGAATGAACCCTCACCAGGCAAGGTGGGCCATGTTTTTCACCCGTTTTGTGTTTACCCTTTCCTACAGACCAGGCTCCCAGAACGTGAAGGCAGACGCATTGTCCCGGCTGTATGACACAGAGGAGCGGCCCATGGAACCCACTCCCATACTCCCCGCCTCCTGCCTGGTGGCGCCGGTAGTGTGGGAGCTGGACACGGACATTGAGCAGGCATTACGTGCAGAGCCCGCTCCCGTCCAGTGTTCCGCTGGTCGTCTGTATGTCCCGTCTGCTGTTCGTGACCAGTTGATCTATTGGGCCCACACGTCACCCTCCTCTGGTCATCCTGGGATCGGTCGGACAGTGCGCTGTTTGAGCGGGAGATACTGGTGGCCTACCTTGGCTAAGGACGTGAGGGTTTATGTTTCCTCCTGCTCGGTGTGCGCCCAGTGTAAGGCTCCTAGGCACCTGCCCAGAGGTAAGCTACACCCCTTACCCGTTCCACAGCGACCTTGGTCGCACCTGTCGGTGGATTTTCTGACTGATCTTCCACCCTCACAGGATAACACCGCGTTCCTGGTCGTTGTGGATCGTTTCTCTAAGTCCTATCGTCTCCTCCCTCTGCCCAGTCTCCCTACGGCCCTACAGACAGTGGAGGCCTTTTTACACACGTCTTCTGGCACTACGGAGTGCCTGAGGATATAGTGTCTGATCGGGGTCCCCAGTTCACGTCTAGGGTCTGGAAAGCATTCATGGAACATCTGGGGGTCTCGATCAGCCTTACTTCAGGGTTTCACTCCGAGAGTAATGGGCAGGTGGAGAGAGTGAACCAGGATGTGGGCGGGTTTTTGCGGTCCTATTGCCGGGACCGGCCGGGGGAGTGGGCGGCGTTCGTGCCCTGGGCCGAGATGGCACAGAACTCGCTTTGCCACTCCTCCACTAACCTCTCTCCCTTCCAGTGCGTACTGGGGTACCAGCCGGTACTGGCTCCTTGGCATCAGAGTCAGACCAAGGTTCCTGCGGTGGACGACTGGTTCAGGCGACATGGGAAGCTGTCCGTGTTCACCTTCAGCAGGCCGTGATGCGCCGGGGGACCGGGTCTGGCTCTCGACCCAAAACCTGCCCCTCCGCCTGCCCTGCCGGAAGCTGGGTCCGCGGTTTGTGGGCCCATTTAAAGTCCTGAGGAGAGTGAATGAGGTTTGTTATAGGTTACAGCTTCCACCCGATTACCGTATTAACCCCTCGTTCCATGTGTCTCTCCTCAGGCCGGTGGTGGCTGGCCCGCTGCAGGAGTCTGAGGTGCGGGAGGTTCCTCCGCCCCCTCTGGACATCGGGGGGGTCCCGGCGAACTCCGTTCACTCCTTACTAGATTCGAGGCGTCGGGCGAGGGGCCTTCAGTATCTCGTGGAATGGGAGGGGTACGCTCCGGAGGAGAGGTGCTGGGTTCTGGTCAAGGACGTGTTGGACCCTTCAATGCTGCAGCAGTTCCACCATCTTCGTCCGGATCGCCCTGCGCCTCGCCCTCCGGTCGTCCCCGAGGCCGATGTCGACGCACAGCTGGAGCCGTGCGTTGGGGGGGTACTGTCACGACTTCTGCCGAAGTTGGTCCCTCTCCTTGTTCAGGCGGCGTTTGGCGGTCGACGTCACCGACCTTCTAGCCATTGCCGATCCACTTTTCATTTTCCATTGGTTTTGTCTTTTCTTCCATCACACCTGGTTCCAATTCCATCAATTACATGTTGTGTATTTACACCTCTGGTCCCCCCATGTCTTTGTCCGTAATAGTTTCATGTAGTGCTTGTGCACGGTACGCTGGTGATTACCGGGTTTTGTTTGACCCATTTCATGTGTTGTTCTGTTGATGGTGGTGTATGTTTATTAAACGACACCGTTGTTAATCAGTTTTCGCTCTCCTGCACCTGACTTCTCTGCCGCCAGTATGCACTTCATTACAGGACTAAACACTAAGTTGAGATCTGTGTGTATAACCCAGAATGTTAAAGAAATATATTGGCTTCTCAGCCTAGCGCGGAGGAGACGCTGTCGACACGGCATGGATTCAGGTGTGTTCCTGAGAATGGAGTTAAGGTGGAGGAGGTTCTGCTCAAGGTCGGTGAACAGGTAGGAGCTGAATTAATACATTCTGCTTCTAGAATGAACAAAGCTGTGGTTGTGTTCCTGAAAAGAGCAAATTTGGTTGGTAGGCTAATTGCTAGCGGAATATTTGTAAGGGATGTGTTGGTGCCAGTTTCACCTCTCTCTACCCCTTCGACAAGAGTGGTTGTTGCAAATTTGCCTCCGTTTATTTTGGATGTTCAATTCAGGAAAGTGCTGAGTCGTTTTGGTAAGTTTGCTAGTGGTTTTCGTGTACTGTCGGCAGGTATTCAGGCAGATGCCGTTAAGCACGTTCTTTCATTCCGGAGGCAAATGTTTATGTTTCTGAATAACAATGAGCAACAGCTAAATGTGCATTTTAAAGTGAGGCATGGGGAGGGGCTCTATGCAGGGTTTGCCAGCACAGATAGTCTACGGTGTTTTGAGTGTGGGGATTTGGGGCATAAGAGCTTTGCGTGCACACATAAAGGCCGTAGACAAAGTGAGGGTACAAGCGCCAGTGGGGGAAATCGAGGTCAAAGTGCAGGGGGTAATGAGATGCAGACAGCAGAGGCTGGGCCTAGTCATGCCAGGGATGGTGTTGTAGATGAGGCTGGGCCTAGTCAGGCTAGAGATGTTGGGGTAGCTGAGGCTGGGTCTAGTCAGACTATGGATGGTGGTATAGTGGAGGCTGGGCCTAGTCAGACTAGAGATGGTGGGGTAGCGGAGGCTGGGTCCAGTCAGGCTAGAGATGGTGGGGTAGCGGAGGCTGGGCCTAGTTATGCTATGGAGGGTGGTGTAGATGATGCTGGGTCTAGTCAGGTTATGCTAGTGGATGAGGAGAGTACAGTGGGGAAGTGTAAGAGACTAGGGGGAGGGGAGGAGGGTGTCAAGCAGAAAAGGAAAAAGGGTGTGGTCAAAGGCATCATGGAAACTTTGCCTGTTGCTGTGGGGGATGCCCTGACGAGAGAGGAAGGGCAGGTGGTCAGGGTGGGAGATAGAGATGAGGAGGAAAGTGAGTCTGAGGAAGAGGATGAGGAGTTATTTTTTTCAGACTCCTCTTCAATGGGCCCGGAGCTGACAGCCAGTCAAGCAGAGGGGTCTAAGTACACGTTGAGAGAACTGACAAGGTTCCTGAATGAGACCAAAGGGAAAAAGTTAATCTTGTGGCTTTTTTTTCTGATCCGAGAAAATGTGTAAGATCAGTACAACATGCTATGAAAAATGAGGGGCATGGTGTCCTCTCACCCAAGAAACGGTTTAGGTTGAGGAAGTGGCTCACAACAGTGTGTAAAGGTTTACCTTCAGAAACTGTTTAGATGTATATATTCTTTCTGACACTGGGGTTTGGGAAGAGTTTTTTGACATGTGTGAAGCTGTTGTATGCTGGGGCGTCATGTATGGTTAAGGTGGGACGGGGGCTCAGTAGGCCAGTCTGGGTGAGACGGGGCATAAGACAAGGATGCCCTCTATCTGGGCAGTTATACACACTAGCATTTGAGTCTTTTTTAGGACTGCTACGCAGGAGACTGCAGGGATTGTGCTGGACAGGCATGGATGTGGTGACAGGAATAGTAGTGTCAGCATATGCAGATTATGTTTCTGTGATGGTCAAGATATGCAGGCACTAGAGACCAGTCTGAAGGTGTACGAGGGAGCTTCATTAGCTAAGGTAAACTGGGGCAAAAGCAAAGCTCTGTTATGTGGGGCATGGGTGGATAGGGCTCCTCCTCTGCTTCCAGGGGGATTGCAGTGGGGTTGTGAAGGGCTTAAATTGTTGGGGGTGTACCTGGGCTCGGAGAAGTGGGTCAGGAAGAACTGGGAGGGGCTGTCAAAGGCAGTGGTGTCAAGACTGGCCAGGTGGAGGTGGCTACTGTCCCAAGTGTCATATAGAGGGAGGGTGCTGATAATTAACAACCTGGTGGCATCTTTCCTGTGGCATAAACTGGCTGTCCTCAACCCCCCCCGCCAGTTTGCTCGCAGACCTGCAACGCAAGCTGGTGGACTTCTTCTGGTCGGGCCATCACTGGCTGAGGGCGGCAGTGTTGTACATGACCATCCACAAAGGAGGACAGGGCCTGGTGGAACTGGAGAGCAGGATGGCTGCCTTCCGGCTAAAGGCGGTGCAGAGATTGCTGTACCATACTGATGTTGGCTGGAGGGAACCAGCATGCGCGCTGCTGAGGAGAGCTGGCAGATTAGGGTTGGACCGGCAGCTGTTCCTCATGAAGCTGGAGAGGCTGAGTACAGCAGGTCTTTCAGATTTCTACTCTGCAATGCTGAGGGCCTGGCAGCTGCTAAGGCCCACACGAGAAGGGGGTGTGGAGCCTGGGCTGTGGGTGTGGGAGGGGCCTATCTTCCACAACCCAGCCATCCCTTTGAGATTGGTTCAGTCGGCCACCCTGCAGAGGCAACTGATGGCAGGGGGTTTACAAAGCCTGGGTGACCTGCGACTGCTGGGAGGGGAGGGGTGGAAAACCCCGGATGTCTTGGCACAACAAACAGGAATAACGTCTCTTAGGCTGCTGGTGAGATTCCTGGTGGAGGTCCAAGAGGCACTGTCTGAGGGGGATGTTTGAGCGGCCAAAGGGAGAGGGGCCACCAATGTTTCCGCCACTGCAGGTGACGGCAGAGACTGGAGACTGGCAAGGGGGTCTGGAGGACTTCTTAGATTTTAACACTCCGAGCCTGGGGGAGTTTGAAGGGGTGGGAGGTAAAGACCTCTACAACCTCTGCGTTAAGGTTAGGAACATTAGAAGCCGAAAAGGAGTGAGGGCACATCAGTGGCAGGGGGTATGTGGGGCGTAGTGTATGGTGGGGTTTAGATGGAGGTGGCTTTACAAACCCCCAGTACCAAAGAGGTCAATGGATCTCCAGTGGAGGGTTCTACATGGAGCCCTGGCCACTAACAGCTGGTTGGCACGGGTTGAACTGGGAGTCGGGCAGGAGTGTCCTTTCTGTAAAATGAAAGAAACTGTTATTCATGTGTTTTCTGTGTGCACCAGGTTAATGTCACTAATGTCTCTGTTGGAATGTCTGTGTGAGAGGTTGGGGGAGGTTTTTACTGTTGGGGTGTTTATAATGGGATACAGGTATTCGAGTAAGGAGAAGGCCAAATGTGTTTTGTTGAATTTTTTGTTTGCTCAGGCAAAGTTAGCTATTTGGCTAACAAGGAGGAAACTGGTCAAAGGTGGGGGGATAACAGACCCTTTACTATTGTTTAATGGGATGGTCTCAGCGCGCCTTAGGGTTGAGTTTGAGTTCTATTAAATGATAAAAGTGTGGAGATGTTTGAGGAGATATGTTGTGTTGGGGGGGCTGTCTGTATAGCTGGGGAAGACGTTTTGGATATACGGTTGTAGGAGTGGGTATTGTTTTGGGTATTGTGATGTTGGTTTGTATCATGTGGTAGCTGGAAAGGTGAGTATGGTACATGTATGCAGTACAGGATATATTTTGGGGTTTTATTTCTAAGAGGGGGGGGTGAGTTTTAAATGAAATGAGAATGTTTCATTAAAGAAAGACCAAAAGTCTAAAAAGTCTCTCTCGCTCTCTCTCTCTCTCACTCACTCGGCTGGATAAAACCGGCACTCTTACTAAAACGTTGATTAATGTGCACTGTCCCTGTAAAAATAAAATAAACTCAAACTTAAACCTCATTACTGACGGAAGTCCCGCTTCCAGCGGGAATCCCACGAGGCTTTGGCCTTAGGGAGAGCTGAACTTAGTGGTGAATGTTAACTAACATTTAAACTACTGGCTACACTTTTATGATAATCCAGACAATCCCAATTGATAGGATCTCATCGTCTCATTCAATTTAATAAGTTAAATTGTCAAACATACCTTTTTAGGTTCTTCCGATTAAATGAGACATTTTAAACTTTTCAATAGTAACCTAGATGAACAACTTCCCGTGTTAATTAAAGTTTAATTCCCCGATAGCCTATCCAGGTATGATTAATCATAATCATTGATTAATTAATTCAATTTGCTTTTGCAAATTCATTCACGTCCAACTCCCAAATTACTGGTACAGTACTGATGGTTCATTAACGACTATAAATAGATGAAAATCATCTTTGCAGCTTCCAACGTATTCCAAAACCAAACTTTGGAAAATTAGGAATAACATTTTTCCTTTCAAATGTTCTAATAATGTGCAAGCTATCGGAAGGGGTAGACCCCACCCACCCGACCCATAAATGGATTGATCTCTGACCTCATCAGCGATACCAACCCTAATTATGCCATTAGTGGAAAAACAGCAGACATGGCGAACAACGCTCACCAAAATCAACCATCGGGCGCAGGCCTCGTAAAGGTTCTCTCCAGTCTAGCCCTGATGTCTTGCCATCCGAGATTGGCATCAGTCCAATACCGCAGTGCACAGCTGAATCACGAGCAGGTAATGGTAAACATAAAGGGACAGGTGGAGAGAACCCGGAAACCATTGACAAATGCAGAAAAGGGAAAACGTATTCTAGCTATGGAAATGCGTTTGAAAACTGAAAAATTAAATGTATTTGCAAAAACTTATGACGATGATCAAGCACAAACTCTTCAACAAATTCTCTTCTACAGGAACAAAATCGTATGCTACAGGAACAACTCAATTTAGCCAAAACTAAATACGATCATGTCCACGCCAAACTAGATAAATCTGACGAGTTATCTACTAACAGGCGCGCTCAACTTGATAACGTGCATGCAGTTTTGTTGAACGCTACTCAAAGTAACAATGTTCTACTCAACATGTTGCAGACCAAAGATGATCAGTTAATGAACACAATGACTAAGTTGGATGACAAATCAGCAGAACTCATTGAAGTCGCTGACCAAATGAATTATGAGAGAACTCAGGTGATGAAGATGGAAACATTGATTTCTAAGCAAACGGAGGAAATCTCATCACTGAATCTCTCGCTCCTGACTCAAGACCTCTATCTGCAAATTATTACAGATAAGTTTGAGACCGAAAGGAGCAAGTGCGACACTCACGTGTCCAAAATCAGTACTCTAAGCGCTCAAGTGGACTCTGCAATGCAGCAAAATAAAACCCTTAGGTACCATCTGGAGGAAGTTCAGAATGGGCACGCACTACAGTGTGACTACCCATCCAAGCAACTGGAGCCCGACACTCAAAGGACTGATGACTATACGTTTCAGACCTTGCCTCCCTCATGTGTCCCTCAGTCTTCTCCTCTTGGCCATTCGGCACTGAGTAATATGGCGCCTCTTGACCAACAAAGCCAAAGCTTGGCTTCTCCTCTTGGCCTTTCGGCCCCAATTTCCCCACAGGATGAAGCCAACCCTCTCCGCCCGCTTGGTGTGGAAACCTTGACAAACCCGTGAAGAATTTCCTCACCTTTGACCCCATTCCAGGTCAGCCAAACGATACTGAGACATTCCTAGCTGACAAAGAGGACGCATTGGATGGCTACCCGAACACTATGGGTTCTGACAGGGTTTACCTGTAGAAGCAAACATAAAATAGACACGTGACAAGGTTAATTCGTCTACAACAGCAACAGGTGCTAAATGACAACGCTAAACTTGCCACAGCTTTGAAATTAGCCGTCAGCTTCATTAAATAGTACCCGCAAAACACCAGTCTCAACGTCAACAGTGTAAAGTCGACTCCGGGATACTTCTAGGCAGAGTTCCTCTGTCCAGTGTCTGTGTATTTAACCCATCTTAATCTTTTATTTTTATTGGCCAGTCTGAGATATGGTTTTTACTTTGCAACTCTGCCTAGAAGGCCAGCATCCCAGAGTCTCCTCTTCACTGTTGACATTGAGATTGGTGTTTTGCTCAACTGGTCTAAAGAAGGAGAGTTTTATTGATTCTTTAATCAGAATGACAGTTTTCAGCTGTGCTAACGTAATTGCAAACGGGTTTTCTAATGATCAATTAGCCTTTTAAAATGATAAACTTGGATTAGCTAGCACAACATGCCATTGGAACACAGGAGGGATGGTTGCTGATAATGGGCCTCTGTACGTCTATGTAGATATTCCATAGAAAATCAGCCATTTTCAGCTACAATAGTCATTTACAACATTAACAATGTCTACACTGTATTTCTGATCAATTTGATGTTATTTTAATGGACAAAAAATTTGCTTTTCTTTCAAAAACAAGGACATTTCTCAGTGACTCCAAACTTTTGAAGAATAGTGTATATGTACTGATGTGTGGGTAACTGTCAGTTGGAACTTTTTTTTCTTTCTATTTTTCTTATTTAAAATTTGTGTTGCTCTGTCCTTGAGCTGTTCTTGTCTATTGATGTTCTGTATTATGTCATGTTTTGTGTGGACCCCAGGAAGTGTAGTGGCTTTTTCAGCAACAGCTAATGGGGATCAGAATAAAATACAAAAAAGTAAAAGATGCGTTATAAAGGTTTTGTATCATTTCAACTAGTAGTTTTGAAAGTAGTGCTCACGGGCCAAAACGGGTCCACAAAAATGTTGCACAGTTGTGTACTTTAGGTATTTGTTACATTATTCAACTGTTAATACAGTCCCAAAATGTTTTGCATGTCAGCAGAATGTAAACTGAATGCTTCCATGTATTGTTTTTGCTAAATATCATCATGGATAAAACAATGATGTCTTTGGTTCCACAGAAAGCAGGATTTATTTTCTTGTCTAAACATATACATGGTTGCGCATCATGTTTCTGGTTTTTGTATTTTTGTCATTTTTATGTTAATTAAACTGCTAATGACTGGACATGATCTTAAAATAAAAATGTACGCAAAAAGTATATTTCTGATTTTTTTTCATTAGTCCACTGTTGATACAGTCCCAAAATGTTTTGCATGTCAGCAGTCAAGTTCTCAAGATATTGGATTTTGAAGAAGCAAAGTGTCACTTGCCACATCATCATGATGAAGCAAAATGCATCATATGAAGCATAACGCATCATCCTGATGATGTTGAAGCAAAATGCATCATCATGATGATGTGGCAAGTGACAATTTTTCAATTAGCTTAGCGGTTCAGAGCGTTTGACCAGTACCTGAACGGTCATTGGTTTGAATCCCCGATATTCTGCCGATGTGCCCTTGAGCAAGGCACTTAACCCTAATTGCTCCTGTGTCACGTCTGCTCCCGCTCTTCCCTCCCCCTGGCGCTTGAGGGCGCCAGGTTGCCCTGCATCACGCACTCCTGCCATCCATCACGCACACCTGCCTTCCCTCGTCAGGCGCATCAGCATTATTGGACTCACATGGACTCACTTATCACCTGTTAATTTCCTCCCATATACACTGCACAAAAAAATAAAGGGAACACTAAAAGAACACATCCTAGATCTGAATGAATGAAATAATCTTATTAAATACTTTTTTCTTTACATAGTTGAATGTGCTGACAACAAAATCACACAAAAATAATCAATGGAAATCCAATTTATCAACCCATGATGGGTCTGGATTTGGAGTCACACTCAAAATTAAAGTGGAAAACCACACTACAGGCTTATCCAACTTTGATGTAATGTCCTTGAAACAAGTCAAAATTAGGCTCAGTAATGTGTGTGGCCTCCACGTGCCTGTATGACCTCCCTACAACGCCTGGGCATGCTCCTGGAGTCATGGAGCTCATGGAGTCTTTTTCTGACCATTTGAGCAGACACATGCACATTTGTGGCCTGCTGGAGGTCATTTTGCAGGGCTCTGGCAGTGCTCCTCCTGCTCCTCCTTGCACAAAGGCGGAGGTAGCGGTCCCGCTGCTGGGTTGTTGCCCTCCTACGGCCTCCTCCACGTCTCCTGATGTACTGGCCTGTCTCCTGGTAGCGCATCCATGCTCTGGACACTACGCTGACAGACACAGCAAACCTTCTTGCCACAGCTCGCATTGATGTGCCATCCTGGATGAGCTGCACTACCTGAGCCACTTGTGTGGGTTGTAGACTCTGTCTCATGCTACCACTAGAGTGAAAGCACCACCAGCATTCAAAAGTGACCAAAAGATCAGCCAGGAAGCATAGGAACTGAGAAGTGGTCTGTGGTCACCACCTGCAGAACCACTCCTTTATTGGGGGTGTCTTGCTAATTACCTATAATTTCCACCTGTTGTCTATTCCATTTGCACAACAGCATGTGACATTTATTGTCAATCAGTGTTGCTTCCTAAGTGGACAGTTTGATTTCACAGAAGTGTGATTGACTTGGAGTTACATTGTGTTGTTTAAGTGTTCCCTTTATTTTTTTTAGCAGTATATTTGTCAGTTCCCCAGCTCTACTCCACGCTGCTGCATTGAATTGTTTTTTGTCTGTATTATTAGTTTGCTGACGCTATTCCTGTCTTGTTCCATGCCCGTTCTTAATTAAATGTTTGACACCCCGTACCTGCTTCGTCTCTCCAGCGTCAACACATGAAATCCTGTATCTTGCTCTGGATAAGAGCGTCTGCTAAATCAATAAATGTAACATATGCAAAAACAATTCTTAGAAGCATTCCGTTTCCATTAATTTTATGGCATCAATATCAACTAATCAGTCATATAGTTCTACTGTAGTTTAACACATTTAATAACAGGGTGTCCATAAGCATATTGAAATCAGGAATAAATTAGTACATTTTATCATTCTTAATAAGTACGGTAACAATAGATGTTGAATTCAGTGACATGAGTTGTACATAAAGGATTAAAAAGTAAGTTGAGATCTGTGTGAATAAATGTTTCATTGTTATCATGATTCAATGTGGCGGTTGATGCTGTAGTACACTTTCACTGCATCTGGGTTGTTACTATCTTAATGTCAATTCAGCATATTTTTGTTCTACAGTATGTTGATGAACTCAAAATCCAGACTGTGGTTCAACGGTCTGGAAGAGATGCTCTCGGAGAAAACCTTCTCCCGTGCGTATTAGTGACGCCACCTGACGTAAGACAATGCTCACAATCTTGACTGAACATGGGGTTTGACACTGTGACAGAGATGCTCTCGCAGAAAACCTAGAATCTTCTCCCATGAGTCTTCTTGTGCAACAGCGTGAGGTTTGGTGAGGCCTCCCCACAGTGCCAACACTGCAACAAGTTGGAATAACTGCTTCAGATTTAAGACATTTGAGACATGGTATTCTTATGACTGTGTAATGTAGACCTATATGAAATGACTGCTATGTTCAAGTAACATAAATAGCCTTACTTAACATAATAAGAACATAGAACTGTAGGTTGATGATTCCTTGACTAGTTGAATCAGGTGTGGCAAAGCACAATAACTAATTATGCACAGACTGTCTACATGAATGATCAGACTTCCGAAAGGCACCTCTCTCTCTGCTTAACGGCTTCAGAAAGGATGAAACCTTGCAGTGGGGACTATACGGCATTTCAATCAGGTGACCAGCCCCAGGGTAGGACAGAGTGGTCAGCAGGTTACTGTTGCCTGCTCTCTCCATCATCTGCTTCATCTGAGGAGGAGAAAAGGATGGAGATTAGTACGAGGATCATTTCATATTTTCACCTAAAAGACTTCTCAACTCATTGTTCTTTTGTATTTTAACAGCATTTATGATGCATACAGTAACTCACATCATCAGCTGATTCGACAGTGGCGTTATTCTGATCATCTTGTCCAACAACCAGCAGCAGAGGACATGTTATCCTCCCCATCTGAGGACAGAATAAAACAAAACGGAGCTGAACTGAACATTGAATATTGACAGACACAACAATACTTCTGAGCCCTCAATCTTGTGAGATACTGGAGGATCATCATAGGACTGGAGAAAGTGTGAAACTGTTCCCAGTATTGGTTGAGTTCTCCAGCGTAATCTTTTAGAGGTCCTTATCATCCTGTCCTCCTGTGTGGGATACATTTCCCTCACTACAATCATCCAAACAAGAGCAGAGGACTGAAGGGTCTTTCTGTACATAACAGATATCTTACTTCTACTTTCAGGTCTATATCTTCAGGAATAGGTAGAAAAACGTCCCTCCAGATGATGTGATTCTTCTCATCTCGACAGGCCTTTTTGTACAGTCTGCAAATGCGAGGGCAAAGGTAATGCCCTTTAACCAAGTCAAACAGTACTTTTCTTCTTTAAAAAAATAGGCTATGTAATGAGACACACATAAATTAAAAACATTAAGTATCAACTCACTTTTCTATCCTACTATAGGCTTCTGCAATGGACTGGGTGGCTTCAATTCGGCCAGTATGGGTGCCACTGATGCAAACACAACATCTTGGCTAAAAGGAGTAGACAGAGATTTAGTCATCGTAATAATAATACTACATTTTATGTGTTAATGCTACAAATGTTCCTGACAGAGAAACATATATACACAATAAAAGGACTGATAGACAACAATGCAACTTTTCTCTGATATTAATGTGGCAAGTAACTTTGTGATATTCCCAAAAATACGCATACTCAATGATGGTGAGTATTTCGGTGACATTTTGGTCTGGTGCAAGCGAATATGTATATGTGTTTATTCATGAAATCAAAAAAATGACAGAGTTGCATAGGGACTTACCTTTACAGTTTTTGAGTAGGCGGTGATGGATAGAACCACTGGGACAGCAGCGGAAATGCCAAGTAGAGCAATTCTGTCAGTGGCCACTAGAGGGTGATCCTGCGGTAGTCTGAAAGCATTCTGAGATGAGATATGAGATGTACAATATGTATGAGAGTTGTTCTCAAAGTCCTTGGGATTCTTTCATCAGTCTTTAGCAGCACAAATTTGCTCAATCTTTCGTATGAGCAAATTCACCAATATGTCTGCATTCATCAACATTTTCTCCAGACAAGATATACTGTAGATTAAGACAAGTCTCAGATAGAAATGTTGACATAAGACGTGCAGAGGTAATTGTGTGTGGGGGGTATGGGTTCATATTTAGCAATTATCTGATGCATGGGACTTTTATTTCCTGGCGCTACATGAGACAGCATGGTGAGACAGCATGGTGGTGAGTGTGCTGATATCCACCTTCATGGAACACTCTGACCTGATTCCAAAGGCCTCAATTAAGTACTGATTGGGTACAGTAAGGATTCAAGCTAGCAAACAAACAACCACAGGTATTATGTAGCGTTGTTAGCCCATAGAGTATATACACACACACACACACACACTTACAGAAAAACTGAATGGCTGTGCATCAACCATGATTTCCACAAGAAAATTGTGCAGACAAACAAACCTCAAAGTAAGGGTAGCCAATGGTAGTGTTTTTCTTATGGTCTGGGAAGAGGTAGATTATCGTCATGGCAGCAAAACCGTGGGATGCCAAGAGAGCAGCTCGATATTCCACCAGGCTGCCACCACCTCCCCACATATCTAAAACTCCAGGGAAGGGTCCGGGACCTTCAGGATGACATGACAAAAACATTATTGTTTGTTTCTACAAGAGAGCATGGTCATATTCAACATAGTTATACTCAATATAGTTATTCTGTGCCACAAAATATGAAATAGCTCATAGCTGTAATATACCTGGTGGCAGCTGTATGTAGCTCATAGCTTTAACATACCTGATGACAGCTGTATGTAGCTCATAGCTGTAACATACCTGATGGCAGCTGTATGTAGCTCATAGCTGTAACATACCTGATGGCAGCTGTATGTAGCTCATAGCTGTAACATACCTGATGACAGCTGTATGTAGCTCATAGCTGTAACATACCTGATGGCAGCTGTATGTAGCTCATAGCTGTAACATACCTGATGACAGCTGTATGTAGCTCATAGCTGTAACATACCTGATGACAGCTGTATGTAGCTCATAGCTTTAACATACCTGATGGCAGCTGTATGTAGCTCATAGCTTTAACATACCTGATGACAGCTGTATGTAGCTCATAGCTGTAACATACCTGATGGCAGCTGTATGTAGCTCATAGCTGTAACATACCTGATGGCAGCTGTATGTAGCTCATAGCTTTAACATACCTGATGGCAGCTGTATGTAGCTCATAGCTGTAACATACCTGATGGCAGCTGTATGTAGCTCATAGCTGTAACATACCTGATGGCAGGGCAGGATCCGAATGGTTGCTAGATCGAATCCCCGTGCTGATAAGGTAAAAATCTGTCGCTGTGCCCCTGAACAAGGCAGTTAACCAACTGTTCCTAGGCCGTCATTGTAATTAAGAATTTGTTCTTAACTGACTTGCCTAGTTAAAAAATAGAAAAAATTCCTTACAGACACAAATACATCTCCTGCAATGTTTGTTTTTCTATATTCTTGAAGTAGATGAATAAAGGAAAAATTACATCATTACAGAATGTTTCCCATTGGAATTTAGAGGTGTTTCTTTAGATATTGGTTAAAGATGTGATGAAATAATATATCTCACCTGTGTCCCTTCCCTGAGCATCACTGACATAGTTCCCAAACGCCTCCCAGTAGTCTGTGTCTTCAGACTGATGTAAAGAATGTAGTGTGACCTCCTGTGTCGGTGGTAAGTTCCCCACAACCACATGGAACTTCTCATCAAAGAGGGCTCTCCATGGTTTTACAGTCAACACAGGAACAGAATTCATGTCACAGATTGTTGTAGTGGAAATGTCCTCTAAAACAAATGCTCTGACACTCTCATAATAGAAAAGAAGAGAAGTTGAGCCTGTGTTCCTCTGATGACAAACTATAACTGAAACTTTCTGCTGACACGGTAAAAGCAATAGCTATATTGTAATACCTGTTACCAGTATATGAACTGTACAATGTGGGCTGTTTTGTGTCTGAAGGTCATTATAGGCTGTACCCTTTAACTGAAACTTTCTGCTGACTCATGTCATGGCCCTTTTTGGGTATAGCTAGTCTCTCTCTCTCTCTCTCAGGTTCTGTTATCTCAGGTCGTAAATTCCTGGAGGAGGCTCTCTCCCCCTGGCCGTGCAGAAAGAGACACATAGAGAGAACAAAGGATTTCACATGGCAAACTCCTAAATCCCCAAAATGAGGATTTGAAACAAAATGAAATAGAAACTCCCCAAATACAGGGTTGCCAAGCATGTAGCATCATACCCAAAGACTCAAGGCTGTAATTGCTTTCAAAGTTGCTTCAACAAAGTACTGAGTAAAGGGTCTGAATACTTATGTTAATGTAATATTTTATTTATTTTAATGCATTTGCAAAAAATTCTAAAAACCTGTTTTTGATTTGTCATTGTGGGGTATTGTGTTTAGATTGATCGGTTGGAAAAAACTATTTAATACATTTTAGAATAAGGATGTAACGTAACAAAATGTGGAAAAAATCAAGTGATCTGAAAACTTTCCGAATACACTGTATATACAAAAGTATGTGGACACCCCATCAAATGATTGGATTCGGCTATTTCAGCCACACCCGTTGCTGACAGGTGTATAAAATAGAGTACACATCCAAACAATGTCCATAGACAAACATTGGCAATAGAATGGCCTTACTGAAGAGCTCAGTGACTTTGAACATGACACAGTCATAGGATGTCACCTTTCCAACAAGTCAGTTCGTCAAATTTCTGCCCTGCTAGAGCTTCCCCGGTCAACTGTAAGTGCTGTTATTGTGAAGTGGTAATGTCTAGGAGCAACAACAGCTCAGCTGCGAAGTGTTAGGCCACACAAGCTCACAGAACTGAATCGCCAAGTGCTGAAGCACGTAGAGCGTCTGTCCTCTTTTGCAACACTCACTGCCGAGTTACAAACTGCCTCTGGAAGCAACGTCAGCACAAGAACTGTTTGTTGGGAGCTTCATGAAACGGGTTTCCATGGCTGAACAGCTGCACACAAGCCACAGATCACCATACGCAATGCCAAGCGGCGGCTGGAGTGATGTAAAGCTCACCGCCATTGGACTCTGCAGCAGTGGAAACGCGTTCTCTCGAGTGATGAATCACGCTTCACCATCTGGTAGTCCGACGGACGAGTCTGGGGTTGGCCAAATTTGGGATTGGCGGATGGCAGGAGAACGCTACCTGCCCCAATGCATAGTGCCAACTGTAAAGTTTGGTGGAGGACTTGGTGACTTTCACTTTTACTTGAGTCATTTTATATTAAGGTATCTTTACCTTTACTCAAGTATGGCAATTGGGTACTTTTTCCACCACTGCTATTGAGCTTGCATTTTTCGGAGCAGGTTAGGAAAGTATTTTCGCTAACCCTAACCCTTTTCCTAACCTTAACATAATTCTAATCTGCTACGTTAATTCTCCTAACTTGCTGCGTAAATTCTCCTAATCTGCTATGATAATTTCACTTCCGGTCGTAGCTGTATCGAAGTGCCGTGTTTAGGGAATCTCATAAATACATCTCATAAATGTTAGCATTACATTGACTTAAAGTACTGATGAATTGCACCCATACTGATTAATTGCAGGCAGTCATCCTCCTGCAACTGTAAGCTATAAATTGATAACTGTTGACTCACAGTTATCAAATTGTAGCATTCTTGAGAAAGTGTGAAAGACTTTCAGTGGCATCGTGGCACAGAAAGTCGCCCTACCACTCTGCATCCCAGAAACTACATGTAGCCTCGCCTCGGGGCCTATACACATCCGCTAAGATTAGCAGCCCTATGTAGGCACGCAGGTCAATCTCATCCATCCTTTTCCAGTTGTCTCCATATTTACGGAAACCCTCAAATTTGTCATCTCCAGGATGATTTTTTTGATGGTTGGTGTGATCAACTTGTAGAATGTTGAGGCGATATACTGGGCATGGGCAACTGCATGTCTTGTGGGCCCTGGGGTCATCCTTACGACATTTTGCGCTGCCATCCTGCACTGGTTGTCATATGGTGACAAGGACCATGTTATTTGCTGTTCTTTGACAAAAATGTCTCTCTTCAGTTTGGGGGATTTCTTCTTCATCTGAAGATGATGCATCGTGCTCTGGGTTGTATTCTTCCCCATCTTCTTCCTCAGATTCCTCGTCCTCTTCTAAATCATTGTTCTCTTGTTCCTCCTGGACGTCTGAAAAAATCTGATCTACAACCTGTTGGGAACTGAAACGTGCACTCATGGCTTCAGCAAATAGAGAACTGGGGGGACTGTCATCTGCAGCACTGTTATAGCCTCTGACTGCATTCCCCATTAGTACACAATGCTTTCAATAAATGTTTATTTTGTCTGAAATTGTTTTTATTTTGTCTGTGAACTTGAGTCATGTGTGGGGTCATGGAGGAGGGATGCTGCACATGCACAAGAATGTTTTAGTTTTGTCTGAGTTCAATCAGCAGCACACAATTTCAATTTCTCATTGTATGTGTGTGTGTGTATCTTTGTGGTTTTTGTGGTGTGTAAATGATTTTATATCTGGGTCAAAAATGACCCTAAGACAATCTTTGTACCCTGGTTGTGTACAGCCTTCATGGAAATATGAACAAAAGCGATGTTTCACTTTTTCTAATGTCGGGGTCACTCTAGGAAAAGTCATCAAATTTCAAGTTGAAAAAATATCATTTAGGTGGTTTTCTCTGCTGTTAAACATACTGGCAGGTTATTTTTTGCCCTAAAGACAACACGTTTGACTGAAGATTGTAAATAAATCCCTTATGCGGCATGTGGATAACTATAGATAAATCCAACAGGAGAGTTTGAGGGATGAAAGTTGGACAGGGGAGCTCGAAATATCTGTGCAATAAACACTTGGGCAAACCTCAAAAGAATGTTAGGCTTTTTTCTGCCGTTATTTGGATATGTGCAAGATGTTAAGACTATAACCCGTTATACAATTGCCTATTTGTGAGATTGACTTGTCATTTCAAGTTTGTAATTAAAGTTTGCCATGGTTTGGTTAGCTAGATGCAGGTATCCTATAGCTGCTGATAACCTACAGTAGCCTAGGCAAGCTGTAAAATGAACGATTTAGCAGCTTGATTAGTTCAAATTGATAGACAAATTTATTTAACATGAATAGCGAGGCATGGCGATTTCGAGATGAGAAGTGCTTCTGTTGCCCAATAGCCTGCTAGAATAGGCTATCGAGGATGGGGTCTGTCGAGTTGCGTCAATTCAATCTGGTATTGGAATAAAACAGTTAACTCAATAGAATTCCTTTAGTTATGTATTTAATGAAGCAAACATTTAAATGGTAAATATGAAGTTCGTATATACGGGCTCCCTGTAACACCACGCAGGGCAGACACAGAACTGAAATGACATCATAAGTTCTTCCTTAAATACTTCTTGACAGACGTAGGTCCCTCTCCCTGAGGGCCTGTCATAGTAGAGGGTTGGGTGTGGTTTAGACTTACTCCAGCCTATCGTTGGCGTGCAGGCTGGTCCCAGCCTCTAGATGCATCTTTGTTGACAGGCATAGTTGTCTTCTAGCTTATCTTCGTGTGTGTAACCGAGTCAGACACTCAAGGACAGTGCCTGTTTTTATGCTACAGTTAGGACAGTTTCTGCTTTTGTGCTACAGCTATCTTCCATTCTACCATCCCCTCCCGTTAGTCATGTCTATTATATGTTGCTCAATCTGTGTTAATACAATATAAACCTCTTAGTGCATTACAGTCCGTTCATACTTAGGCCAACATCTACTGTAAATGGTAATGCATCACATCTAATAAGTGAAATAAAACCCAACAGGTCGTAATCAGTGAATCACATATTAATAATATGGATATGAACTGAATAGGTCTATTCTTGTAGACAATTGTCAGTGATTTTTTTCAACATTTTTAAATCTTATTGACGGTAATTACCTTCAATCTAATGCATTCTAACAACAGCTGATCGACAAGTGCGATAGAACTGACCGTGATCACAATTGATAACTTCCAATGTCATTACTTAACTAAACATGGCCATTAAAAATGGCATAATAACACAAGGCTACAACAACAATAAACCTTATGTTATAGGCTATTTATTAAATATGTTTGCCAGCTCAATGTAGGCTACAAAAGTGGCACAAATTGATTTGCACTGACTCCAGTGATATCTTCACGTCAACATATTTATTGTATCAAATGGTAACCGACGTAGGCATATAAATGAATAGGCTACTTAATGGCCAACAGATGTATCCCACTCCACATTCAATGTCAGCTTGATTGTGGACTTTTTCCCGTATCAGAAGCACGTCGGGGAATTCCATAACTTCCATTGAACATTTCCCCTCGCGCAGCACTCGATGCGTTTAAACCATTTGCTTGACATGCCTTGACAAGCAAAGTCGACCTCCGAGCAAATTGATCCTGCGCATTGTCGTCCTATTTGTTGACGCGCATCAGTTCTAAAGCGTTAGTATGTTTTATGGAGAAAGGGTTGGAGATGCAGTAGCTGTCACCATAATGATCATCGAAATAGCTACAGTACAACTGGTAAAAAGATGTCATTACGTGTGCGCGTGCTGCTCTGGCTCCTCTCACGTGACTCAGCTGCCTGCAGCAGTCTCAACACACACACACACACACACACAGACACACACACCCCGCCCTCCCCACCACTTATGCACTCAGCAACAGCCTTTTTATTGTAACTCTGGACAAGCACATCTGATTGAACTTGTCAACTAATGATCAAGCCCTCAATATGCTGAATGATGTGTTACAACAAAAAATGTGTACTGTTGGGGGTACTTGAGGACCAAAGGTTTGAAACACTGTACTAAATTGTGAGGCCTGTCTCAACCTACCTACATTAAATTCTTTTCATTATTCCTGTTCCTAAAATGAAAAACATGTACCACCAACTAACCCGACACCTATATACCACTATTTCATCAAAATAAAAATAAAAAACCCATTAACTCTTCTGCAGTAAAATCTCATGCACCAGGTCTCCCGAGTTGTGTAGCGGTCTAAGGCACTGCATCTCAGTGCAAGAGGCGTCACTACAGTCCCTGGTTTGAATCCAGGCTGTATCACATCTGGCTGTGATTGGGAGTCCCATAGGGCAGTGCATAATTGGCCCAGCGTCGTCCTGGTTTGGCCACGGTAAACTGTCAAATCAAATCAAATCAAATCAAATCAAATTTATTTTTATATAGCCCTTCGTACATCAGCTGATATTCTCAAAGTGCTGTACAGAAACCCAGCCTAAAACCCCAAACAGCAAGCAAAGCATGTGAAAGAAGCACGGTGGCTAGGAAAAACTCCCTAGGAAAAACTCCCTAGAAAGGCCAAAAACCTAGGAAGAAACCTAGAGAGGAACCAGGCTATGAGGGGTGGCCAGTCCTCTTCTGGCTGTGCAGGGTGGATATTATAACAGAACATGGTCAAAATGTTAAAATGTTAAAATGTTCATAAATGACCAGCATGGTCAAATAATAATAATCATAGTAGTTGTCGAGGGTGCAACAAGCACGTCCGGTGAACAGGTCAGGGTTCCATAGCCGCAGGCAGAGCAGTTGAAACTGGAGCAGCAGCACGGCCAGGTGGACTGGGGACAGCAAGGAGTCATCATACCAGGTAGTCCTGAGGCATGGTCCTAGGGCTCAGGTCCTCCGAGAGAAAGACAGAAAGAGAGAATTAGAGAGAGCATATTTAAATACACACAGGACACCGGATAAGACATTGTAAATTGTAAATAAGAATTTGTTCTTAACTGACTTGCCTAGTTAAATAAAGTTACAAGAAAAAATAAAATAAAATACTTCTCTGCACCTTGCGCCTACACTCATTAAATACCCACTACCCCATTCCACTAATTTGACAGCATCTGCTCTTGCACCATGCCAACGGCCTGGGAGGACGGGATGCCATCCCTCAACACACCCTGTAACTCTTCTGAAATCAAATCTTGTATGGCCAAATACTTCTCTGCAGCTGCCACCACAGCATATTCTCTGTGATTTATGTTCCATTTCTACCGTACAGTTGATAACCATTGCTATGAATGCTATAAGAAGCCAACCTTACTTAAGCATAACTCACTCGTTGCCCTATCCCTCTGTGCTGGCACAGATCTACTGCTCACTGGGATCCTCTCAGGATCCCTCACCCTTGACCCTTCCTCCTCCACTTTCTTCACTGCCTCAGCATATCTGCACTATTCTGACTCTGGCCACTTCAACCTGCCTCTCTCGCATCGGACACTTCTGATCCCCAGCAACATGAGCACCCCTACAGGTGACACACAACTTTATCCACCAATTCTTCACAATCCTCTGTTCCATGCCCTCCTGCACACATCTTGGAATCTCCCTCCTACACTGCTGCAACATGGCCATAAACGTTGCACCTGAAACAGCACAGTGGATGCTCCACAAAAGCTCTAACAGGATAACAGATATATCCTAACATGACTTTTTCTGCTAGAGTCTCTGACTCAAAACTCAACATGACTGACAATAACTCCTGTTTCACCACGCTCCCCAGCGGTTCTACGTCGCACCAAACAGTGGTCGTCACAATCACCAGGAATTTTCAACTTCAATTGATACCACCTCCACAATTAACACTGCCCATAAACCACTCCTTTCAATGGCGCCCCATTCCTAAGAGCAAAGCAAGAAAGAGATCTTGACCCAAGTTGCGTGACACAGAGCGCCTCCTCCCTCTGGTCTTCTTCTTCTTTTTTCTTCTTCTTCTATGATATTAGGCGGTCTGCACACAACTTTAGAGGTGCATGCTACCACCTACTGGATGGGGTGAAAACTGATCAACTTTAACTCAAAATATAAGGGAGAAGGGAAGGGTTAAAAAAAATACTTATAATATTCAACAAAAACAAAAAAAGACTGTACTCCTTCAGTTGGATTCAAATGTCTATTCAGATCCTTACACAGGCTCTGGAACCTGGGAGGGGGGGAATGCTTCATTCAATATTCCCTGTAACATTGTGTCTGAAAAGTTCTGGATATCCAGAAATATATTTGCAGCCTTCACAATGATGTCAAGTTTCTTAGATTTTTTATTCGTTTGTCCAGTGCAATTTATCACTTGCGCAGTAAAGTCAACAAAGTCCACCTTCTTCACTGTTTGTGTTTCGGGATCCTTCTCCTGAACGGCATTCACTGCAGACTGTGGGGCATTCATTTTACATTTACATTTACGTCATTTAGCAGACGCTCTTATCACTGCAGATTGTGGGGCATTCACTGCAGACTGTGGGGCATTCACTGCAGACTGTGGGGCATTCACTACCATCTCTTCTCTGCTGGCTCCTTCAGCTATTTTCACTGCCTCCACATAGGAGACCTGTTGGATAGCCCTGATCCTAGCTACTACGACCTCCTTCATCTTTACAGGACACTCTGGGAACAAGTGAACATGATTCCCATCACAATTACAGCAACATGCTTCATCAACTACGGCATATTTATTCCTTCGACAAACACTTGCCACATGTCCAAACTTTTTACAATTGTAACACTGCAGCAGCTTCTGTACACACGGTCTCACCGCATATCCCACATACCCAAGTTTTACATGAGTCCGGAGAACCTCTTGATCAAACAACAATAAAACCACTAGGCTTTCCTCTTTTTTTCGATCTATCATTCAAGATTCATATTCCATTTTCAAATTCGTCCATTCACCTTCTATATTCCCCCACTCTGGAATCCTTTATCCTTCTCATCCTCTCGTTGTAGCTAGGTATCGCTTCATTCCCTCAAGCCATTGGCTCTGATCTGTAGTCACCTAAAGTGTTATTAAATGAGGGTTTTAGGAGAGCTCTGCTCTCTGGTCAGTCAGTGTCATCTTTATAAAAGTGTTAGTTGGTGGGACTTATCTCATTTCAAATACAAAACCTGAAAGATCATGTAGCTTTTGAGCAGTGGTGTAAAGTACTTAAGTAAAAATACTTGAAAGTACTACTTAAGTAGTTTTTTGGGGTATCTGTACTTTACTATTTATATTTTGGACAACTTTTACTTTTACTTCACTACATTCCTAAAGAAAATGATGTACTTTTTACTCCATACATTTTCCTTCACCCAAAAGTACTCAATACATTTAGAATGCTTAGCAGGACAATAAAATGGTCTAATTCACACACTTATCAAGAGAACATCCCTGGTCATCTGTACTGCCTCTGATCTGGTGGACTCACTAAACAAATGCTTTGTTTGTAAATGTCTGAGTGTTGGAGCGTGTCCATGGCTATCCGTAAATACATTTAAAAAACAGAAAATTATGGCGTCTGGTTTGCGTAATATAAGTCCTTTGAAATTATTTATACTTTTGCTTTTGATAATTAAATATATTTGATAAATGACATTTACTTTTGATACTTAACTTTTATTATAAACCAAATACATTTAGACTTTTACTCAAGTAGTATTTTACTTGACTTTCACTTTTACTTGAGTCATTTTATATTAAGGTATCTTTACCTTTACTCAAGTATGGCAATTGGGTAATTTTTCCACCACTGCTATTGAGCTTGCATTTTTCGGACCAGGTTAGGAAAGTATTTTCGCTAACCCTAACCCTTTTCCTAACCTTAACATAATTCTAATCTGCTACGTTAATTCTCCTAACCTGCTGCGTAAATTCTCCTAATCTGCTATGATAATTTCACTTCCGGTCGTAGCTGTATCGAAGTGCCGTGTTTAGGGAATCTCATAAATAAATCTCATAAATGTTAGCATTACATTGACTTAAAGTACTGATGAATTGCACCCATACTGATTAATTGCACCAGACACGTCCACAAGTCCTGCATGGATGAGAACAATTGCATAATCTGGAGGGACACTCTTCTACCCATTCCAGAGGATTCTAGTAGATGTAAGCGACCCGCCATTTCAGAACCTTGGGTCTTTGCCGGCTTGTTTTAAATGGTATTTTCCTCGTTCACAAAATGGTGGTCTTAGTCTATTCCCTTTATTGTTTTTCTTGATATAAATCCCCCCAAAATGTATGTTCTCAGGTGGGGTGGATGACATGTCCATTATTACTGGTTGTTGGACAAGATGATACAAATTGGGCCACTGTTGAATCAGCTGATGATGTGAGCAATGTTCCTGACAGTATTGAGTGTGTCCTTATGTAGCCTACTCTAAAAATTGGCATGCGTGAATGAATGTATTATTTCATGAGCTGAATTATTACATGAGATCTGTGAGCATAACTTTCTCCTCAGGTTGAAGCAGATGATGGATAGAGCAGGGCACACTGTGAATCCCAAACCACCCCCTCGCCCCTACCAACTCGCTCAGAGAGCCCTCCATTTTCACTCGTTGTTGACGAAACTTAGAGGGAGACTTTCAGAGTTCTGAGGGGATCAATAAACCCATCAACATCAGGACATACTTGTGAATTGAATGATGCAATTTATGTTCCACTTTCATATAATATAACAAACATGAAATTCTAATCAACAAATTCCCTCTCCACTCTTTTGTATGAAATTGTGCAAACTCCAAACATATCGCGATGTGTGTTGGGACACCACTACGCTCTGGAGCCTGCAGCCTTGCTGGCTTGGTCGAAGTGGCTACCGGAGGGTCTAATTAGCCCCTACAAACACTTTTCTCTCCCTCAGCTTTGGGACACTTGTGCATATGACAGAGGTGCGCGTGAATGTGCAAATGGAGTGCTGAGGGAAAGGGGTGATTTGGGATTGAGACGGACACCTGCTGACCACTTTTAGTGCTTTCAAGACAACTTTGATCTGTGAAAAGAATGAGTTCAAATCATGACGTCAGTAATCTTCAGGTCAGAAATTCAGAGCTCTAAAAAGATGCCAGAGTTTCTCACTTGGAATATCGTGTTAGACGACCATTCAAAAGATTTTTCCCAGTTGGAGCTAGTTTTTTCCCAAGTTCCAGGTGGCTTGAACACACTGAAATCGGAGATTTACGAGTTCACAGTTGTTGTAGCTGGTTACCTGAATGAACTGCCATATAGTCCTCTCTGCCATGCCTGTAACTTTGTGGTCCGGCAAATGCAAGAGAAAGGTAAATAGTGGCAAGCATTTTTTGAGGATTTGTTAAATTGCTTTTCATTTGATATAAACCACAGGAGGTTGGTGAGGACGGGCTTGTGGTAATGGCTGGAGCGGAATAGGTAGAATGGTATCAAATACATCAATCCCATGGTTTCCATGTGTTTGATGCCATTCCATTTACTCAGTTCCTGACATTATTATGAACCGTCCTCTCCTCAGTAGCCTCCACTCACAAACATACAAGAAAAGTAAATAATGTCTGCAACACTGTTGTACTTTAGCAGTGATTTATTAGTGAGATGGGCAATGTTCAATTCCCCGTTTCAGCACAAATGAGCAGTGAAACCAACCATATTAGCTGTTAACTTATCAATTGGGTAATTACCAACACAAATACCTATACCAGAAACATACGGTCAATTTGAAAATAACTTTTGGGGGGGGAAAAAAGCAACCAATAAATGGCTTGTGTCTAATAATAGCGATTACTAACCGATTACTAACCTCGAAGTGGACGAAGATATTTTCTTTAATGAGTCGAACATGAAGGATTCACTTCACATACCCGACCAGGCCCAAATCCCTGTCATTCGCATGAAGAGAAGACGCCGATACAAGGGACGCAGGTTTGGGTGCCTTGTGAAAATTCATTGGCGAGTGGGTAACCCGCTTCTAACATCAGTCCTATTGGCCAATGTGCAACCATTGGAGAATAAACTGGATAGGCTCCAATCAAGACTATCCTACCAACGAGACATTAAAAACTGTAATATCTTATGTTTCACCGAGTCGTGGCTGAACAACGACATGGATAATATACAGTTGGCTGGTTTTTCCATGCATCGGCAAGACCGAACAGCTGCCTCCGGTAAGACAAGGGGTGGAAGTCTGTGTCTATTTGTCAATAACAGCTGGTGCGCGAAATCTAATATTACGGAAGTATCGCGGTATTGCTTGCCTGAGGTAGAATACCTCATGATAAGCTGTAGACCACACTATTTACCAAGATAATTTTCATCTATATTTTTTCTAGCTGTTTATTTACCACAACAAACCCATGCTGGCACTAAGACCGCACTCAATGAGCTGTATACGGCCATAAGCAAAGAAGAAAATGCTCATCCAGAGGCGGCGATCCTAGTGGCCGGGGACTTAAATCTGTTTTTACCTCATTTCTACCAGCATCTTACATCTGCAACAAGAGGGGAAAAAACTGTAGACCACCTGTAATCCTCAAACAGAGACGCGTACAGAGACGTGGACAAAGCTCTCCCTCGCCCTCCATTTGGCAAATCTGACCATAATTCTATCCTCCTGATTCCTGCTTACAAGCAAAAACTAAAGCAGGAAGTACCAGTGACTTGCTCAAAACGGAAGTGGTCAGATGACGCAGATGCTACGCTAAAGGACTGTTTTGCAAGCACAGACTGAAATATGTTCCAGGACTCATCCGGTGGCAATGAGGAGCAGGGTTGGGGAGTAACGGTGTCACGCTCGTCATAAGGATGGGACTAAGGCGCAGCGGGAATTTGTATGCTCATCTTCTTTTATTACGAAGAAAATCAAAACAAACACTTAAACAAAAACAACGACGAAAAACAGTCCTGTAAGGCACTCAGTTTACATACGGAACAACTACCCACAAAAACCCATGAAAAAACACCCCTACTAAATAGGACCTTCAATTAGAGGCAACGAGGAACAGCTGCCTCCAATTGAAGTTCAACCCAATAAACTAAACATAGAAATATAATAACTAGACACAGACATAGAAATAGACTAACATAGAACATAAACCCCCCAAAAAATGAAACACATAAAACAAACACCCCCTGCCACGTCCTGACCAAACTACAATAACAAATAACCTATTTACTGGTCAGGACGTGACAAACGGATTACATGTAATCTGTTACATGTAAGGGATTACACAAAAAGGGTAACTGTAATCCCTTACGTTTCCAGCTAAAATATTGTAATCAGATTACTGATACTTTTGAAAAACTAGATGATCATTTTGAGGATTACTTTCCAAAAAAATTCTTTGACACTTCTCTGTTTTCTCAATGACATTCAAATCAGCATTGAAAAAAGGCTCAGGTTTAAGTTTGTTCCACCTGAGCGAGTCTGACCACAAGTCAGTGACCACTAGGATGATACACCAAATGTGTTTGATGGATCGCGGGAAAAGAGCAAAAATAGGCTTTTGTAGGCTACAGTCCAAGCTATGTCTTCCAATGGTGCGACTGCTGTCGGCATCCAAAGGTTATCCAACTTGAATAAATGCTTGGAGGTAAGGATGACAGTAGGGTTGTAGTCTACGTCGATACGGATATCACTTATTATTGATATCTACATAACGCATTGATGTGAATCACACTGCTGCTCTCTCATTTAGCTTTTTGCACAAATCTAAATGTGTATTTGAACCCAATAATGGTTGAATTCAAGAAGTTTAAGCTGCCTATCAATCATTGTTTTTGAAACCAGTGGACAGCCAGTGAAAAATGCGCTCTTGCAACAGCTGCATAGTGCAGATCCAAGCCTATGGAATACAAGTGGGGCTTTTATTGCTCAATCTAATTCATGCTGATAAAAATAAAAAAAATCCATAGGCCTAATGGACACATTTATAAATTATATGTAATTTATATATACACACTACCGTTCAAAAGTTTGGGGTCACTTAGAAATGTCCTTGTTTTGAAAGAAAATAATTTTTGGTCCATTAAAATAACATCAAATTGATCAGTAATACAGTGTAGGCATTGTTAATGTTGTAAATGACTATTGTAGCTGGAAAAGGCAGATTTGTTTATGAAATATCTACATAGGCGTACAGAGGCCCATTATCAGCAACCATCAGTCCTGTGTTCCAACGGCACGTTGTGTTAGCTAATCCAAGTTTATCATTTTAAAAGGCTAATTGATCATTAGAAAACCCTTTTGCAATTATTGTTGTTCTGGCTAAAAAAAGCAAGCCTTCTTTAGACTAGTTGAGTATCTGGAGCATCAGCATTTGTGGGTTTACAGGCTCAAAATGACCAGAAACAAAGAACTTTCTTCTGAAACTCGTCAGTCTATTCTTGTTCTGAGAAATGAAGGCTATTCCATGCGAGAAATTGCCAAGAAACTGAAGATCTCGTACAACACTGTGTACTACTCCCTTCACAGAACAGCGCAAACTGGCTCTAACCAGAATAGAAATAGGGGGAGGCCCCGGTGCACAACTGAGCAAGAAGACAAGTACAATAGAGTGTCTAGTTTGTGAAACAGACGCCTCACAGGGTCCTCAACTGTCAGCTTCATGAAATAGTACCCGCAAAACACCAGTCTCAACGTCCGGGATGCTGGCCTTCTAGGCAGAGGTGCAAAAAAAAAGACATATCTCAGACTAGCCACTAAAAATAAAAAATTGAGATGGGCAAAAGAACACAGATACTGGACAGAGGAAGATTGGAAAAAAGTTTTATGGACAGATGAATCTAAGTTTGAGGGTTCGGATCACAAAGAAGAACATTCGTGAGACGCAGAAAAATGAAAAGATGCTGGAGGAGTGCTTGACGCCATCTGTCAAGCATGGTGGAGGCAAATTGATGGTCTGGGGGTGCTTTGGTGGTGGTAAAGATTTGAACAGGGTAAAAGGGATTCTTAAAGAAGGCTATCACTCCATTTTGCAACGCTATGCCATACCCTGTGGACGGCGCTTAATTGGAGCTAATTTCCTCCTACAACAGGACAATGACCCAAAGTACAGCTCCAAACTATGCAAGAACTATTTAGGGAAGAAGCAGTCAGCTGGTATTCTGTCAATAATGGAATGACTAGCACAGTCACCGGATCTCAACCCTATTGAGCTGTTGTGGGAGCAGCTTGACCGTATGGTACGTAAGAAGTGCCCATCAAGCCAATCCAACTTGTGGGAGGTGCTACAGGAAGCATGGGGTGAAATCTCTTCAGATTACCTAAACAAATTGACAACTAGAATGCCAAAGGTCTGCAAGGCTGTAATTGCTGCAAACGCAGAATTCTTTGACGAAAGCAAAGGACACAATTATTATTTCAATTAAAAATCATTATTTATTACCTTGTCAACGTCTTGAATATATTTCCTATTCATTTTGCAACTAATTTCATGTATGTTTTCATGGAAAACAAGGACATTTCTAAGTGAGCCCAAACTTTTGAATGGTAGTGTGTATATATCTATACATATATATATATCCATTGATTCTTGAAGAGCATAACTTATAAATGCCTCATGAGCTTAGTTCAACTGTCACACTCCATAAGAACCCAAAATATAAGCTTGTTTTTATCAAATGTTTGTAAACATTGTAAATGTAAACAAACACTGTATAGCCTCATAACATGGTTAAAACAATAATTGTGATATCATGGTCAGTCCTTGCATCCATAGCTCTGTCTATTAATCTGAGAGTGATTACATTTCTCCAGGCCTATCCCTCATCTTTTTACCAAAACAGAGGCAGGGCAACGTTTTGTTATTGTTTCATCTGTGAATTTGCCCTTTAAACAGCTGCATATTATCAAGATATCAAAGTGTCACCAACAAAAAGGTAAACAATAGGCCTATAAACAATAGGCCAAATGCAGCATATGGCATTCATTTTTTACATGTAAATAACACTTTTCAGTAGTGCTCAAAGCATGCCATTCAATGAGCCCAGCATTTATTTTTCAACTCGAATCAATGAGCCCAATCAGTCCTCTATGACAACTAAATCATAAACAACGGAGTAGGGCTGGCTAATAAGTCCCTCGTTTTGGGGTCATTCTCAGGTAAAACAATTTGGCTAATCTATACTTCCATATTTCCAAGTCCTATTCTTGAAGATCAAGGGGTATAACATTTATTGGAATGACTGGAATTCTGATAGACTTTGGTTTTTAAATATATAATATAATCATATTATTATATGTAGTAGAAAGTGATGGCTTAGAAGAAGCCTACATAACCAGTCCATGAAGTAAAATGTAACATCCATATATGGCCAGCTATGTAAACTTTAACACAGATTTATCCTGCTATAGATGTCGTTCAATTACTAACATACATTTTTGTCTTCTTCTAATGCCTCTTAAGAGGAAAGTAATCTAAAAGTAACGGAATGTAATCAGATTACGTTACTGAGTTTGGGTAATCCAAAAGTTACGTTACTGATTACATTTTTGGACAGGTAACTACTAACTGTAACGGATTACATTTAGAAAGTAACCTACCCAACCATGTTGAGAAGTCTACCACATCAGTCACCGGCTTTATCAATAAGTGCATTGATGACGTTGTGCCCACAGTGACCGTACGTACATACCCCAATCAGAAGCGATGGATTACAGGCAACATCCGCAATGAGCTAAAGGGTAGAGCTGCCGCTTTCAAGGAGCAGGACTCTAACCCAGACGCTTATAAGAAATCCGCTATGCCCTCAGACTAACCATCAAACAGGCAAAAGAGTAAATACAGGACTAACATTTAATCCTACTACACCGGCTCTGACCCTCGTCGGATGTGGCAGGGCTTGCAAACTATTACGGACTACAAAGGGAAGCCCAGCCGCAAGCTGCCCAGTGACACAAGCCTACCTGACGAGCTAATTGACTTCTATGTGCGCTTCGAGGCAAGCAACACTGAAGCATGCATGAGAGCACCAGCTGCTAAGAACGACTGTGATCATGCTCGCCATAGTCGATGTGAGTAAGACCTTTGAACAGATCAACATTCACAAGGCCACGGGGCCAGACGGATTACCAGAACGTGTACTCCGAACATGCGCTGACCAACTGGCAAGTGTCTTCACTGACATTTTCAACCTGTCCCTGGCAGAGTCAGTAATACCTACATGTTTCAAGCAGACCACCATAGTCCCTGTGCCCAAGAACAACAAGGTAACCTGTCTAAATGACTACCGACCTGTAGTACTTACGTCTGTAGCCATGAAGTGCTTTGAAAAGCTGGTCATGGCTTACATCAACACCATCATCCCAGAAACCTTAGATCCACTCCAATTTGCATAACACCCTAACAGATCCAAGATTATCTATTGCACTCAACACTGCCCTGTCCCACCTGGACAAAAGCAACACCTATAGTTGAAGTCGGAAGTTTACATACACTTAGGTTGGAGTCATTTAAACTCATTTTTCAACCACTCCACACATTTCCTGTTAACAAACTATTGTTTTGGCAAGTTCGTTAGGACATCTACTTTGTGCATGACACAAGTAATTTTTCCAACAATTGTTTACAGGCAGATTATTTAACTTGTAATTCACTGTACCACAATTCCAGTGGATCAGAAGTTTACATACACTAAGTTGACTGTGCCATGAAACAGCTTGGAACATTCCAGAAAATGATGTCATGGCTTTAGAAGCTTCTGATAGGCTAATTGACACCATTTGAGTCAATTGGAGGTGTACTTGTGGATGTATTTGAAGCCCTACCTTCAAACTCAGTGCCTCTTTGCTTGACATCATGGGAAAATCAAAAGAAATCAGCCAAGACCTCAGAAAAAACATTGTAGACCTCCACAAGTCTGGTTCATCCTTGGGAGCAATATCCAAATGCCACATTCATTTGAACAAACAATAGTACGCAAGTATAAACACTATGGGGCCACACAGCAGTCATACTGCTCAGGAAGGAGACGCTCAGGAAGTTCTGTCTCCTAGAGATGAACGTACTTTGGTGCGAAAAGTGCAAATCTATCCCAGAACAACGGCAAAGGACCTTGTGAAGATACTGGAGGAAACAGGTACAAAAGTATGTATATCCACATTAAAACGAGTCATAAATCGATATTACATGAAAGGCCGCTCAGCAAGGAAGAAGCCACTGCTCCAAAACTGCCATAAAAAGCCAGACTACGGTTTGCAACTGCACATGGGGACAAAGATCGTACTTTTTGGAGCAATGTCCTCTGGTCTGATGAAACAAAAATAGAACTGTTTGGCCATAATGACCATTGTTATGGGGGAGGCTTGCAAGCCGAAGAACACCATCCCAACCGTGAAGCACGGGGGTGGCAGCATTATGTTTTGAGGGTGCTTTGCTGCAGGAGGGACTGGTGCACTTCACAAAATAGGTGGCATCATAAGGGAGGAAAATCATGTGGATATATTGAAGCAACATCTCAAGACATCAGTCAGGAAGTTAAAGCTTGGTTGCAAATGGGTCTTCAAAATGGACAATGACCCCAAGCATACTTAAGGACAACAAAGTCAAGGTATTGGAGTGGCCATCACAAAGCCCTGACCTCAATCCTATAGAAAATTTGTGGTCAGAACTGAAAAGCGTGTGAAAGGAAGGAGGCCCACAAACCTGACTCAGTTACACCAGCTCTGTCACGAGGAATGGGCCAAAATTCACCCAACTTATTGTGGGAAGCTTGTGGAAGGCTACCCGAAATGTTTGACCCAAGTTAAACAATTTAAATGCAAAGCTACCAAATACTAATTGAGTGTACGTAAACTTCTGATCCACTGGGAATGTGATGAAAGAAATAAAAGCTGAAATAAATCTTTCTCTCCACCATTATTCTGACATTTCACAGTCTTAAAATAAAGTGGTGATCCTACCTGACCTAAGACAGGGAATTTTTACTTTTTACTTTTACTTGTATTTGGCTAAGGTGTATCTAAACTTCCGACTTCAACTGTATGTGAGAATGCTGTTCATTGACTACAGCTCAGCGTTCAACACCATTGTGCCCTCGAAGCTCATCACTTAGCTAAGGACCCTTGCAGTAAACACCTCCCTCTGCAACTGGATCCTAGACTTCCTGATGGGCCGCCCCCAAGTGGTAAGGGTAGGCAACAACACATCCGCCACGCTGATCCTCAACACGGGGGCCCCTCAGGGGTGCATGCTTAGTCCCATCCTGTACTCCCTGTTCACCCATGACTGTGTGGCCAAGCACGACTCCAACACCATCATTAAGTTTGCTGAGAACACAACGGTGGTAGGCCTGATCACCAACAACAATGAGACATCCTATAGGGAGGTCAGAGACCTGGAGGTGTTGTGCCAGGACAACAACCTCTCCCTCAACGTGATCAAGACAAAGGATCGTGGACTACAGGAAAAGGAGGACCGAGCACGCCCCAATTCTCATTGACGGGGCTGTAGTGGAACAGGTTGACAGCTTCAAGTTTCTTGGTGTCACCAACAAACTATCATGGTCCAAACACACCAATACAGTAGTGAAGAGGGCACGACAACGCCTATTCCCCCTCAGGAGACTGAAAAGATTTGGCATGGGTCCTTAGATCCTCAAAAAGTTTTACCACCATCGAGGGCATACTGACTGGTTGCATCACTGGCTGGTATGGAAACTGCTCGGTCTCTGACCGCAAAGAGCTACAGAGGGTACTGCTTATGGTCCAGTACATCACTGGGGCCAAGCTTCCTGCCATCCAGGACCTCTATACCAGGCGGTGTCAGAGGAAGGCCATAAAAATTGCCAAAGACTAATGCCACCCTAGTCACAGACTGTTCTCTCTGCTACCTCATGGGAAGCGGTACCTGAGCGTCAAGTCTAGGTCCAAAAGGCTTCTTAACAGCTCCTACCCCCAAGCCATAAGACTGCTGAACAGCTAATCAAATGGCTACCCGGACTATTTGCATTGACCCCCCCCCCCCCCCCACACACACCCCCATCCCCCCACACACACACAAAAATAATACGCTGCTGCTATTCGCTGTTTATTATCACTTTACTCCTACCTACATGTAGAATTACCTTGAGTAATCGGTACCAGTACCCCCTGTATATAGCCTTGTTATTGTTATTTTACTGTTGGTCTTTCATTTATTTATTTAGTTTATTTAGTAAATATTTTTCTTAACTCTTATTTTTCATTAAAACTGCATTGTTGGTTAAGGGCTTGTAAGTAAGCATTTCATGGTAAGGTCTACCTACACCTGTTGTATTCGGCGCATGTGACAAATAACATTTTATTTGATTTATTTAGCAAAAATGTATATTTCTAGATAAAAAAAAACAATAAATAGATACATTCAGTTTACATTTATTGTATGACAACAATATTACGTTTATACCTACCATGCTGTTTCACCTGTGGTGGCCTTGAAGTTCTACAGTACCGTAGTTTTACTATTAAATACCAGAGAGTGGATAGACATCTTTGAAAACAGGAAGAAAATCATTGATTCTTTGAAACTCCAGAAATAATACACAAAGTCCTCTTCAGAATTCAGTGACATTGCTTCGGCACAAAGGACTGAAAACTAAGTTGAGATTTGTGCGTATAACCCAGACTTTCAGCAAAATCTTGAACTCATCTTGCACCGATGTGGCGGTTGATGCTGTGGTACACTCCCACTGCATCTGGGTTGTTACTATCTAATTCAGCATATTTTTGTTTGATGTTGATGACCTCTAAATCAGACTGGATCAACGCTCTGGAAGACATGCTCTTGGTGAAAACCTAGAATCTTCTCTCACATGTAAGAGTGATGCCACCTGATGTAAGACAATGCTCACAATCTGGACTGCACATGGGGTTTGACACTGTGACAGAGATGCTCTCGCAGAAAACCTAGAATCTTCTCCCATGAGTCTTCTTGTGCAACAGCGTGAGGTTTGGTGAGGCCTCCCCACAGCACGACCACTGCAACAAGTTGGAATAACTGCTTCAGATTTGAGACATTTGAGACATGATATTCCTATGACTGTGTAATGTAGACCTACATAAAAATGCATTCAAGTTACAGTACGTAAGAAAAATATAGAACTGTAGGATCATTAGTGAACTAGTTTCATCTGGTGTGGTAATGTTGAGCAAGAGCAAAACATTGCTCTCTCATTCCAGTGTTTTACTTGCTATACTTTATTTACTTTGCCACCATGGCCTTTTTTGCCTTTACCTCCCTTATCTCACATAATTTGCTCACATTGTATATAGTCTTATTTTTTTTCTACTGTATCATTGATTGTATGTTGTTTTACTCCCTGTGTAACTCTGTGTTTTTTGTATGTTGTCGAACTGCTTTGCTTTATCTTGGCCAGGTCGCAATTGTAAATGAGAACTTGTTCTCAACTTGCCTACCTGGTTAAATAAAGGTGAAATAAATAAAAAATTATAATAAAATTGCAAATCCCTGTGGTCCCAGAGGAATGTATTGGGAATCCTATAGGAGCACAAGAACTATAAAAGCACAGTCTGTCTGCATGAATGACTCGGGAAAGGCACCTCTCTGTTGGTCTGGCTGCAACACAAAGGTGCAAGACCTGCAGTGGGGACCATACGGAGGTTCAATCAGGTGACCAGCTCCAGGGTAGGACAGAGTGGTCAGCAGGTGACTGTTCCCTGCTCTCTCCATCATCTGCGTCATCTGAGAAGGAGCAATTGATGGACTTTAACAGGGTTCCTATCCAAGCAATACTTCTCACAAGCAAATATCCCATTGACATCTATGCATGATTTACCCTAAAGCCTGAGTTCAGTTCATGGAGAATACATCCATTCACGCAAATCCATTTTAAGAATAGGCTACATAAGGACACACTCAATACTGTCAGGAACATTGCTCACATCATCAGCTGATTCAACAGCAGCCCAATTCGTATCATCTTGTCCAACAACCAGTAATAATGGACATGTTATCCTCCCCACCTGGGAAAATAACAAAAAATATTGATTTATATCAAGACCACCATTTTGTGAATGAGGAAAATTTAATTTAAAACAAGCCGGCCGAGACATAAGGTTCTGAAATGGGGGGTCTCTTACATCTACTTTCAGGTCAGAATCCTCTGGAATGGGTAGAAGAGTGTCCCTCCAAATGATGCAATTGTTCTCATCCATGCGAGACTTATGGACGTGTCTGCAAACACATGGTCAATGGTAGGTGCAATTAATTAGTACGTTGTCCTCTCCCAAAGTCAATGCTATGCCAATATACAAACACATTCATATGCACATATACACAAACACAGGTACAAACTCACTCTTTCATCACTTTGAAGGATTCCGCAATGGACTGGTTGGCTTTGAGTGTAAGAACATGGCTGCCACTGATGCACACACAACATAATGGCTAAAAAGGTAGACAAGTGTTAATTTACACTGTACATATTGGATAATTACATTTTTTTCCTGAGAAACATACATCATTTAGACTCATAGAGTGATCAATAAAATGTATAGATAGACATGCATGCAATTTATTTTCCAATATCACTGCATGCAACATGGTAAACATTTCACAACTACAAATCGGAAAATCATACTGATGAATTAAGACAGGGGCATTTTTGGTCTGGTGCAAGTACAAATGCATGTTTATCCAGGAAATGAACAGGAGATGAAAGGACTTGCATAGAGACTTACTTTTACAGTTTCTGAGAAGACAGCGAGGGATAAAGTGACTGAGGCGCCAAAGGACGTGCCAAGCAGGGCAATTTTGTCAGAGGCCACTAGAGGGTAATCCTGCAGCAGTCTGAAAGCATTCTGAGACAAGAAATCAACATTATATGTAAGACAGTGGTTTTCAAAGTCCCCAAGTCAATTCCTCTTTTGCATCTCCATAAGAAAATGGGGCAGATACACACCTCAATGTAATGGAAGCCAATGGTAGCAGCTTTCTGTGCATCTGGGAAAAGGTACATTAACGCCATGGCAGCAAAGCCGTGGGATGCCAAGAGAGCAGCTCGATATTCCACTAGGCCGCCACCACCTCCCCACATGTCTAAAACTCCAGGGAAGGGTCCGGGACCTTCAGGATGACATGACAAAAAACATAATTGTTAGTGTTTACCCGAGAGCAGAGCATGCATCTTTACATCCATGTACTGTATAGTTCTTTAGCTCTGTCCTCCATAGTGATGGATTTCTAAACTTTAAATATTGTTAATCATCAGTTGTACTAGAGACATGAGGAGTGCCATAGTCTGGTTTATACACCAGAAGTGAATGGTTATCTGAAGGAGGAATGTATATGGTGGAGGCAATTAAGCTTGGAATGTGCTGAGTGAAAGAAAGACGATCACATGTTGGCAGGCACTGATAAGGGTGGAGATGTGGTTTAGTGAGGAAGGGTGTCGAGGTCTGATCAGGTCACATTAACCTGTTTAGGATTATTGTGGGAAGCTTGTGGAAGGCTACCCGAAATGTTTGACCCAAGTTAAACAATTTAACTTGTTGGGGATAGGGGGCAGTATTTGCACGGCCGGATAAAAAACGTACCCGATTTAATCTGGTTATTACTCCTGCCCAGAAACTAGAATATGCATATAATTATTTGATTTGGATAGAAAACACCCTAAAGTTTCTAAAACTGTTTGAATGGTGTCTGTGAGTATAACAGAACTCATATGGCAGGCCAAAACCTGAGAAGATTCTATATGGGAAGTGCCCTGTCTGACCATTTCTTGGCCTTCTGTAGCCTCTTTATCGAAAATAGAGGATCTCTGCTGTAACGGGACATTTTCAAAGGCTCTCATAGGCTTTCAGAAGGCGCCAGAATGGGGAATGATAATTCTGCAGTCCCTGGGCGAAAAACAGTAGGGCTTTTGGAAAGTGGTCGTTCTGAGAACAATGACACTGGTGCGCGCGTGTATGTGAAGACTCCATTTTCTATTTTCAGTGTTTGAACGAAAACAAGGTCTCCCGGTTGGAATATTATTGCTATTTTATGAGAAAAATCGCATAAAAATTGATTTTAAACAGCGTTTGACATGCTTTGAAGTACGGTAATGGAATATTTTGAATTTTTTTGTCACGATACGCGCTGGCGCGTCACCCTTCGGATAGTGTCTTGAACGCAAGAACAAAACGCAGCTATTTGGATATAACTATGGATTATTTGGAACCAAAACAACATCGGGTGTTGAAGTAGAAATCCTGGGAGTGCATTCTGATGAAGAACAGCAAAGGTAATCCAATTTTTCTTATAGTAAATCTGAGTTTGGTGAGTGCCAAACTTGGTGGGTGTCAAAATAGCTAGCCATGATGGCCGGGCTATCTACTCAGAATATTGCAAAATGTGCTTTAACCGAAAAGCTATTTTAAAATCGGACACTGAGATTGCATAAAGGAGTTCTGTATCTATAATTCTTAAAATAATTGTTATGTTTTTTGTGAACGTTTATCGTGAGTAATTTAGTAAATTCACCGGAAGTTTTCGGTGGGTATGCTAGTTCTGAACGTCACATGCTAATGTAAAAAGCTGTTTTTTGATATAAATATGAACTTGATTGAACAAAACATGCATGTATTGTATAACATAATGTCCTAGGAGTGTCATCTGATGAAGATCATCAAAGGTTAGTGCTGCATTTAGCTGTGGTTTTGGTTTTTGTGACATTATATGCTAGCTTGAAAAATGGGTGTGTGATTACTTCTGGCTGGGTACTCTCCTGACATAATCTAATGTTTTGCTTTCGTTGTAAAGCCTTTTTGAAATCGGACAATGTGGTTAGATAAAGGAGAGTCTTGTCTTTAAAATGGTGTAAAATAGTCATATGTTTGAAAAATGGAAGTTTGGGGATTTTTGAGGTGTTTGTAATTCGCGCCACGCTCTATCATTGGATATTGGTGAGGCGTTCCGCTAGCGGAACATCTGTCCCTAACAGGTTTTAAGGGAGAAGGAACAGTTTGTTGACATCATCACTTTACATCTTTATTACTAGACAGGAAGTTATGTTTAGAGAGGAGGAGAATCCACCTAAATTGTGGTATATATCCTACCACTGGTGGAACCATGTCTTTCTCTTATGTAGCTGTATAACCCAATGGGTGAATAAACATGGTTTAAGCTTTACTAATCATTTTCCAAGGTTAATTTAAAACCTAACAATAGTAAATCCTTGATGTATTGTTGTACGTGTCTAGAACCTAGTTTAAGCATCCAAAACATATATAGTGCACTCCCCTTGTAGTGAGTGCAGTTACAGTGAACAGCCACCTATAGAAATTGTCCTGCACGGATGTAATCACTCAGTATACTAGGCATGTAGTTTACCTGGTGGCAGGAACAGGGTACCTGTGACCCCTCCCTCTGTGATGTCGACCCTGCGGACTCCGGGGGCCATGTACCAGCGCTCTGTGACGACACTCGCCAGGGCCACCTGCTCTCTGAAACCCTGACTCATGTGTCCGCTGTACACAGAGATGTGCACCACCATGGGAGTGTGGACTTCTTTGATCCTGAATCTAAGGGTCAGAAAGTACCAACAGAACAGCTGGTATCATCATTACATATGGTGGCAGCAGTGGGATACTGAGAGGTTCAAAAGCACACAATCTCCAAAAATGAAACGTTAATAAAATCGGATGGGGTTGAAGTGCTTACCTGAGTCCAGTTCTACTGCCAGGTATTGGTCTCATGCTCGCCAACAAACCCATTGGATCAACACCCTCATATGTGCCCCCAAAACTTTCATCTGTGGCAACTATAAACAAAAAAAACAATGTCCAATCTTTTGGTAACTACATGCACATAAAGTAGCACAGAGATGAATTTGCGATCAAAATGTGTCTACTTTAGCCAAACATTTTTCACTTACACTGAGCAGTCTGTCAAAATCTAAGTAGTCACATACTTTTTTACCTCATTCAAGTACTTGATGATAATAGATCATTAACCTTGCCATACTATATCAATCTCAGACCAGTGGTGTAAAGTACTTAAGTAAAAATACTTCATTTTTTGGGGTATCTGTACTTTACTTTACCTTTTCAAAAAGAAGATTATGTATTTTGTACTTTTTTTATACATTTTCCAACACCCAAAAGTACTCCTGACATTTCAAATGCTTAGCAGGACAGGAAATTGTCCAATTCACAAACTAATCAAGAGAACATCCCTGGTCATCCCGGCTCTGATCTGGTGGACTCACGAAACACAAATGCTTAGTTTGTAAATTATGTCTGAGCGTTAGAGCGTGCCCCTGGCTATCCGTAAATGTAAAAATAAATTGTGCCTTCTGGTTTGCTTAATACAAGGAAGTTCAAATGATTTATACTTTTACTTTTCATACTTAAGTATATTTTAGCAATTGCATTTACTTTTGATACTTAAGTACATTTAAAAGCAAATACTTCTAGACTTTTATTCAAGTAATATTTTACTTAACTGATTTGCCTAGTTAAATAAAATAAAAAATTAATTACAGACACAAATACATCTCCTACAATGTTTTTATTTTAACATTGTTGAAGTAGATGAATAAAGGAAAAATTACATTATTACAGAATGTTTCCCATTGGAATTTAGAGGTGTTTCTTTAGATATTGGTTAAAGATGTGATGAAATAATATTCCTCACCTGTGACCCTTCCCTGAGCATCACTGACATAGTGCCCAAACGCCTCCCAGTAGTCTGTGTCTTCAGACTGATGTAAAGAATGTAGTGTGACCTCCTGTGTCGGTGGTAAGTTCCCCACAACCACATCGAACTTCTCATCAAAGAGGGCTCTCCATGGTTTTACAGTCAACACAGGAACAGAATTCATGTCACACATTGTTGTAATGGAAATGTCCTCTAAAACAAATGCTCTGACCCTCTCGTAATAGAAACTAAGAGAAGATGAACCTTTGTTTGTCTGAACTGGCTGAACCCTATATTACAGAAATGTTCTG
This sequence comes from Salmo salar, assembly GCF_965601325.2. Classification (NCBI taxonomy): domain Eukaryota; kingdom Metazoa; phylum Chordata; class Actinopteri; order Salmoniformes; family Salmonidae; genus Salmo; species Salmo salar. The sequence goes on from NC_138313.1 coordinate 39,187,721, forward strand.
GTGATAAGGATAAAAAATGATATTTACAGAAATGTTCTTGGAAGATTTTGCCCTTACAAGGACTGCCCCTGTGTATTAATGAACTATGACTTAATGTATTAGATCACTGTCCTTGATATCCCACGTAGTTTGTCATCAACAAAGAACCAGATATCACCAGTTTAACATCTAACTCCAGACAAAATATTACATGAAACAGCCTTTATCATGGGTCTCCTTGACATTGAAATCAATTAATAACATTCAACAATGAACATGTCAGAGCGTACATTTCTCTAAACTTTACAAACAATATTTATCAGACATCAAAACAACATTTCAAAAAGTGCTTTAGAGCCTTTAGTCCATACAGCTACGGACATTGAGCAAGAACTGTTTATTGGAAATCGGAGCAAACAGGCTAATGCTAACACATTTCTTAAAGGCCCAGTGCAGTCAAAAGCATGATTTCCCTGTGTTTTATATTTATTTCCACACTATGAGGTTGGAATAATACTGTGAAATTGTGAAAAGGATGATAATGTCCTTTTAGTGTAAGAACGGTATGAAAAGACTGTCTGAAATTTCAGCCTGCTTTGGTGGGTTGGAGTTTTGGCCTCCCTGCTAGGCAGGATGGACAGGTCAAATGGACTTTCCAATTTCAGAATGGAACATGCTGTAAAGCTGTAACTGTAATTTCAAATAAAAGTCTCAAATATTAGGAAAATGTCTATATATTTCAGTTGTTTCAAAAACTTTGCTCTGATATTACCATTTATTACTGTAGGTGTTGGGCTGAACGAGAATTCTGTTTACAATGCTCTGCTTGGAGGGGGGGCAACTGTAGGGCGAGTGCGTGACCTCCTGAGGTAGTGCCCGAGACGTGATCATTTTGTAAATTTACATTACAATAGTGTTGCTTGAGAATTGATACCTCTCGAGAACCTCTTGATATTTTGTTAATGAGAATAGCACCTGTTTCCTTTTGACCATTTTAATATAAAACAATCACAGTAAGGTACTTAACTGTTATCCAGAAATGATTTGATATTCAGATAAAAATTGACCATGAAAAAAAGGAATGGGGTGAGTTCTTACATTTTCAAACGCTTTCCTTTATTCAAGGATAACAATTTGACAGGCATTTTATACAAACTATTAGTAATAGCGCCTTTGTAAAAGTAGAAATGCACTGTAGTAAAAGTTATCAGGTTTAGATGCAATATTGCTTGTGACAGCAGTAAAACTGGAAAGAAAGCAGTGATATGGTCTATTTAATTGAAATGAAAGACTGTATGAAACATTTGTAAGAATGCACTAACTCAGAGATCTTCTCAATCCTTGAACGTTATGGCTCGTGTAGATCACCAAAACCAGGAGAAAAGGAATGACACGACATTTGGATTAGGACATCGGCTCGTTGAGTTATGTGGTTTAATCCCACGCACACTTGTGTCAACATAATTATTTTTCCTTACATCTCTGATGAGAATTAAGATAAGTCATAATTACAAAAATTTTAATAAAATGTCTGTCTCTCTGGCCTGGTCACAGATTTAACGGTGAGGTCACATCTGTGCTTCAATATAGGTGCTCCTCCAGAAAAGAAAGGATCTTCTTCCAGGAGTCTTCCTGTGCGTGACCGTGTGGCGCTGTCTCTCCTCCCCAAAGAACCACCACTGCAATCAAATCAGGAGGGGAAGCATCAAACAAAAAGAGAACAAGTGTGATTATTCCATTGCTTCACACAACCCATTTCTATATGTTTGCTAGAAACAGTCATGGAAACAGCCATTACTTTTAAATTGCTATTCAGACTGACAGTATGTAATGTACTTGATTTCAATTGTATTTACTGCCTCGTAAAACATTAACGGGGAGTAATTTGTCTATCTCCAGGCAAAACAAACAGAATGTGTGACGAGAGTTCTTCACATATTACCAGACAAATGAGTCATTGCAACCATATCACTGTGATAATGTATCTTGTATTGTCGATTAGCACATCCCCAAAACAGCAAATAAGATACTGTCAAACTGTCTCTGATAATAACAAGGACACAAACACACCACACACACAACCAACGTTAAATTACACTTTTGTTTTGTCCCAGCCACAATGAAGTTGCTGGCACGGATATGAGGACTATACGGCAGTTCAATCAGGTGACCAGCTCCAGGGTAGGACAGAGTTGTCAGCAGGTGACTGTTCCCTGCTTTCTCCATCATCTGCTTCATCTGACAAGGCACAAGAACACAAGAACAGTTCTACATCAGTATTGGGTGTCAAAAACATAATGTAAAAAATTACAGTAGAACCACTTAATAATACATATTTCTGCAGCAATCCAAGCATTGTTAAAACATGTACTCACGTCCTCTGCTGACTCTGTGGCAGGCCAGTTTTGGTCATCTTCACCCACAATCATTAGAACAGGACATTTCAGCTGCCCCACCTAAGCAGGACACAACAGTAAACCATGGGGATAGACAATGCTACATTCCTTATAAAGTCAAACAGACAAGGGAGAACAGCTATAAAGTGAGTTCAATGAGGGTATAGGTTAAAATCAGGGTAAAATCCAGTTTGAGTTAAACCCACATCCACTTTCTTGGTTGGATCAGTTGGAATGGGTAGGAGCAGATCCCGCCAGATCACTCGATTCTCCTCATCATAGCGAGTGTTACGGACGTTTCTAGGAAATTAAACACACAGACGAGTAAGTTATATTGAATTATTATTAGAGGATCAAAGTGGAAGCACAAATGTATACACATCTTTAAACACGTGATAATACACATACTTCTTAATCTCGCCGAAGACATCAGAGAGTGAGCCTTTCACCGGCTGGACATGACTGCCACTCACACATACCAAACACCTGGGCTGAGAGAGGACCAACAGTTTAAGACACCGAAATACAAACACACACAGACAAAAACACAAATATATACACACATCTCCACTATTATTCTGCCAGTGCGGTATGAGCATTCTCCTACCTGAATCACAGTGGAGTACACGGCCATCCCCAAAGCCACTGAGGTCCCAAAGGACAGGCCCAGTATCGCTATCCTGTCCCCACACACCTGAGGGTGCTGTTTTAGAATGGTGAACGCAGCCTAGAGTGAAAAATAGAACATTTCATTTGAACTACAACTGTGGTTAATGTGTCCGCCCTGAGAATGGAATGTTGGGAGTTCAATCCCCGGCCAAGTCATACCAAAGACTGTAAAAATGGGACCCGATGCGTCCCTGCTTGGCCCTCAGCATTAAGCAGATAGATTGGGGATAAGGCCCTGCGATAGACTAGCGTCCCGTCAAGGGGGTGTATCATGCTACAGAAACAGATGTAGTAGGCTCCTGGCCCATGAGTCGTTCCGGCTCACACAAACCAAGGCTCGTGCAAGGCTACTTACTAAGACTGTCGTACAAAACTTGATTTTAAATTGTTACCACAGCAGTCATATTTTGACACAGGATATTCTGTTTCTTTATTACTGTAGTAATAACTTTATTAAATATTAATGTAAGTACCATAAAAGTGGGAGAAGGTTACATTTTAGTAATTTAGCAGACGCTCTTATCCAGAACGACTTACGAGTGCATACATTTCTCATACTTTTTTTATTGTAGGAAATAGGTCTAGTTGTCTAGTCACGTTTTCTTTAAGGTTCATACTTCAACATACATAACCCAATGACACATTTTACAACACACTATTAAGATAAGAACAAAATCCAGTGTCAGTTCCTACAAATAACAGTTGAATGTGTAGGTTGCGCAAGGGATTGGTTGCACAGACAAGGTGAACGAACCTTTGGATGAGCTTTGTGGGTTTAATTACCTACAGCTTCCTTCCTGAATAAGAACACACCATATACAGAGCATATCACCTTGTGAAAGTAAAATATATGTTATATATCAGTTGATCACTGTCATTTGAGGTACCTATGACACTAAATATGACAGTGCAGATCAGCCAAAATGCAGTGGTCTAGTAACATATACTGGTACCTCAAAGTATTCGTTCCCCACATGAGAGGTTGAGCCCCCAGAGGTCCGGGGTGTCATGTACTCCAGGGCCAGAGAGACAAAGCCATGCGACGACAGGAGGGCAGAGCGATACTCCACCAGACCGCCACCCCCACCCCACAGGTCCAACAGGGCAGGGAAGGGCCCGGGTCCTTCCAACACAACATGGTCTGTTCAGACCTGGGCTATATGCACTCCTCCTATGATAATCATATCTAAATCATATCTTTGGATGATTTTAATTGTAATTATTGAAAGTGAGGTATATGTTGCTAAAATCTATGACATGCCTGGTGGCAGGAATAGGGTCCCTGTGACCCCTCCCTCTGTGATGTCGACCCTGCGGACTCCGGGGGCCATGTACCAGCGCTCTGTGACGACACTCGCCAGGGCCACCTGCTCTCTGAAGCCCTGACTCATGTGTCCACTGTACACAGAGATGTGCACTACCATGGGAGTGTGGACCTCCTTCTTCCTCAACCTAAAATTACAAGACATTGTTTATAATTCAACTGGTGACCTTTGATTACAAAATTACAACTTTATCAATGTATTATTTTTAGGGTGGAGTTTCAGTTTACCTGAGTCCAATTCTACTGCCAGGTACTGGTCTCATGCTCCACAACAGTCCCATGGGTTCCACGCCATCATATGTCCCTCCTAAACTTGAATCATTGGCAACTGTAAAGATATTTGGGTAGTTTATGTGAGAGATTTTTAAATATGAATTGAACTCTTCAAATTATTGATAACTGTACAAACAAACTTCAATGAAAATGTGTGACATTAAATACAAGTAGCCTACCATTTACAAATCCTGTAGCATCACTAACATAGTGGCCAAAGGCCTCCCAGTAGTCGCCATCATCTGAGTGGATCAGCGCATGCAAGGTGATATCTTGAATTTGCGACAAATTTTGGACGATTAAACTGAACTTTTCATCGATTAGTCCCCTGCACGGATGAAGCAAAAGCATGGGCGTCACTGCTTTTTCCGTCATCCTGTCAAAATTGCACAGAAATTTCCTCTCAACAAAGCGACACCGACATATAACGTTAGTAAATTGCTTAAATTGTGAAATGAGACATCAAAGTTAAGGAGGATCGAAGTTCATATTGACAGACTGAGCGTCATAGGCTAGAGCTTGAGACTCAGAGCAGCATGCATTGGACGTGTTTACCTCTTACAGTAAGCTACTGTGTAACAACCAATTCAGTAGCATCACACTGCAGTTATTATCGCCCGCACAAAATAAAGTGGTCTAATATACCGTATTCTGGAAGTCTTAATTAATAACTTTAATGTCGCCAGCTTCTACAAAACGTAGCATATAACGTTACGCAGTTTTACCAACTTGCCCGTGTTGTTGTCCTAACAACTGCTGTAGGAAACGGCCATTGCAATTAGGTGTCGAGGCCTACTGTATTGGGTCGGCAAATTGTGCCTTACAAGATTTGCATTACGTTTCTTATGCTTTAAAAATCAAAATTCCTATGGGCTAAATTTCTCTCATGAGTCAAATTGAAAACAGTGGAAGTCCCGCAGTGACAGGACTGGGGCAGAGCGATACAACGCAGTGGGGATTTTTTAAAGGTGGAACATGGTTTGCCAAATTAAAGGAGGCTCGACATATTGTAAAGGAAGTTAGGTAGGCTAAAATGCTACAGGTTTTTTGGTAGAACACTTTATTTGAACGAAGTTTTGTAACCTATGTCTAATAATTGCTACAAAACATTGTATAGTGTAGCGGGTTTCTTATGCACCACAGGAGAACCAAGAAATGAAGAGCGACACCACGGCTGTCTTTTAGGCTTTTATGTCGATCTTTCTCTCTCAGTGTTTTCTCAGACTCTCACAATCACACTCATACATAAAGCCATAATGTATAGTATAAAATAATAACCAGTCCTTAATACAAAGAATGTATAATCTTAATTCTTAGACAATAGAACAATACCTGCAATAGTATTATGAAAAGACAGGACAGGAACACATCAGTCTCCAATGCACCACCTGACAAGTTGTTCTACACAGGAGCATGAAGAAAGGTAAAACACATATCCTGTCTCACATCCCCAATACATTGCTAGGTGCTTTCAGTGTTGATAGTAGCAAAATACAACAACTCATGTACAAAACCACTGCAACACAAACAAGTTACAACATAAAATCGCCTTAGAGGGCAAAACTACATCCCCCATAATGCAACACCATCACTAGTCGGCAGCTCAGCTAGCCGTCTGCATCACAGAAAGAAAGTCATACTAGCTAGCAACACTTTTAGCACTCTGTAACTATATTAATAACAACAATAAAACTCTGAAAGTTACGTGTTTCGATAGTCTCACATCCCCTTATAACAATATCTACAGCATTAACCTTGGGACGTTTATTTATTTCACGTTACGGACTTCTACAAAGGAGTAATCTGCAACCCGTACCTTTCTCTCTCAGTGTTTTCTCAGACTGAGGAGAGCGGGATCTATGGGTAGTACCAGGGTGTTAGTAGGTGACGTAAGCACCCAGATAAAATAAAATACATTTAATGAAACAAAACCTGAAGATGTTAACATCATTCAGCTACTGTAGCTGCCTACCTAACATCAACAGGCATCACCAGTAGCGCAACAATTAAAATTAGAAACCAAAAGTAAAGTTCCTGGCGATCTGACTCCCCCCTTCTGTCTGAACTTGGAACATTCCTGTTCGCGGGCTTTTGGCCACTGACCCTCAACCTGATTGTTCTGTTCTGCGTTGTGTACTATTCTAATAATTTGAATTTTGCTGGAATAACCATTTTAACTCTACTACACTCACCCCTTCTTGATTTCAGCAAACTTTAAGACATAAGGTAAGACTTCTTCCTCCACAGGGGTAACCTTGACCAAGAGTCGTCCAGAAGGACAGCAAAGAGACTTTGCCAGGTAGAAATATGCCCATATACATACAACCTATGACCCCCTAATAAAGTATTTCTCATTTCCTTAATCTATCTTCTGGCTTCTGTGTCACTGGGGTACTGTCACTTCAACAAAAGTTGATAAGGCTTGAATCAGGGCGGCTAGATGCTCTCTTTTGTCCGGCTCAGCAATCACTTGACTCATTGACTCTAAAAGTCTTCTGACAGGCTTCACAACTCTTCCAGTTCTCAAAGTGCCTTCACTTGGTCTCAGGACTGTATCAGTGAGCTCAGATGTCTGGCTGTTTCTGCGCTCTACCTCTCTCTGGTTACTCATTCTCTTCTTAGTAGATCTTATGCATACAGAGCCGCTGACTGATGAACTTCTACTGCTGATGCCATCTAGACTGCTCACTGACGTTGCTTCTCTACTTGTGTCATCTTCAGAAGGATTACTTGATGGGGGATGTGAGACAGGATATGTGTTTTACCTTTCTTCATGCTCCTGTGTAGAACAACTTGTCAGGTGGTGCATTGGAGACTGATGTGTTCCTGTCCTGTCTTTTCATAATACTATTGCAGGTATTGTTCTATTGTCTAAGAATTAAGATTATACATTCTTTGTATTAAGGACTGGTTATTATTTTATACTATACATTATGGCTTTATGTATGAGTGTGATTGTGAGAGTCTGAGAAAACACTGAGAGAGAAAGATCGACATAAAAGCCTAAAAGACAGCCGTGGTGTCGCTCTTCATTTCTTGGTTCTCCTGTGGTGCATAAGAAACCCGCTACAGATTGGTGCCGTGACCCGGATCAACAGATCAGCTGCAGCAGATCGCCGGGGGACCCCTAAACAGAACTGGATCGACATCACACGTTTAAAACATTTGAGGGCAAGGTTAACTTTGGACAATATGTTGCATATGCCTCAGTTGTGTGAGATTACAGAACAGGAGAGAGAAGACATATCAGGTGTTGGTGATAACAATGTACATGTTACTCCGGTTGGTGTTACTGTGAGAGGTTCACAAGGTATGGCCACTGGGGTGGGGCGGGGGGCTCAGTTGGCCAGTATGGGGGAACATAGTGCTAGAGCCAGTCCTCTTAGATACCCAGCAGTCGACACTAGAGTGCCAAGTGTCAGTAGTAGCCAACCAGAGCATGTTAGCAGTAGCCAACCAGGCAACGATGACAGTGAAGAGTCCCAGAAGGCCATAGGGGGTGAAAATGAGAACCGAACCCAATTGCAAGCCCTAGCAGAGTTAGTCAAACAACTGGGCAGTGAAATAGGTAATCAAGTTGCCGCTAGTCTAGCAGGGGCTGGTCCAAGCACTTCCCATCCCCAACCAATAGTAGAAATACCTGATTGGTCAAAGGTCAACCTAATTCTGAAGTCAGACGTCAGAGAACCACCCCACTTCCGGGGTGATAGCACAGACCGGTGCACAGTGACTGAATGGCAAGAACTTATGCAAGCTTACTTGAAAAAGAAGGGATGCAGTATATCAGAACAAGGGCAAGAAATACAGGATAGACTAATGGGGCGGGCTAAAGACATAGTCAGAATTGGGCTCCGTGGAAACCCCCTTGTTAACATAAGCAGAGATCCTGAAGCCATATACAATATCTTGAGGCAGCACTTTGGAGAGGCAATCTCATCAACAATCCCATTAGGATACTTCTATGAAACCTTACCAAGACAGTCAGAGAGCTGCTTGGATTATTGGGTTAGACTGAACAAAGCAATTGACCTTGCCAATGAGTGCTTGCAAAGACAGGGAAAAAGAGTGGATGATCCAGGTCACGAGGTGACCATGATGTTTGTTAAGCACTGCCCTGATCCGGCACTGTATGCCGCTCTTAGGTGCAGGCCTATTGAAAATTGGACCGTTGGAGATTTGCAGGCAATGATTGACAGCCATCACCGAGACAAACAATCAGCCAGACACAGGGAGCAAAGTACTGCCAAGGTAGAAGTTGTGATGACCCCCGACGCTTGGTGTATGACTCAACAACAAGCAGTCGGTCAAAATAATTCAGCCACGCCCACTAACAGCGATCAGGCTCCATTGAACAAAGTGATTTCTCTCCTGGAAAAGCTCCTGTCAACCCAGGAACAAAATCAAAGGAGAACTTCAGCCAGAACGCCACAAACTAATACTGCTGCTGGTCCCTGTAGAATTTGTAAGGCCTCAGACCATTCAACTCAGTCGCACTGCTTTAAGGAGGGGTTATGTTTCAAGTGTCACAGGACAGGCCACAGAGGCTTTGAATGTCCAGCAAGAAAACAAGTTGGAGAGGCAACCGCCGAGGCTCCCCCTGGCCCCGCTTTAAACTAACATGCTCACACCAAGAGGGGGGCGGTGTGGGCGAACATGTTACACCTCCACAGAACACTACAGATATAAGGACTGGAAACACAATGAAAACCGAGGTGATTTATCCAAAAATAGAGAGTAATGACAGTCTTTTCTATGTTCCAGTAATGGTGCAAGAAATTGTAGAACTTCAAGCTCTGATAGATAGTGGGTCTATGACCTGCACGTTAAGTGAGTCAGCTGAAGACACACTTCTGAGATGTAATGTGATAAAACCAGAGTCTAGAAAGCCAACTCAAGTAGTTCTTGTAGGCTGTGGGGGCAACCAGGCACAGCCTAAGTATGAATATGACTTGAACATTGATCTTTTAGATTGCAAGATGGCAGTGTCTGTTTTAGTTGTACCTGGACAGACAGATGACATGATAGTTGGATCGAACGCCATAAAACACATAATGCAACAGGTTAAGAAAACAAAGTGGTATTGGGACAGCCTCTCCAAACCTGCCAAAGGAGATTCACATGGACTTTTACTCAGCATGCTAGCCAACGTGAACCGTTGGCACGGTGACAAAATACCAGACAAAGTGGGAACTGTAATGCTCAAGCAGAGTGTGACTCTCATGCCTCAACATGAACATTTGGTCTGGGGAAAACTGAAAGAAAAGGTACCGCTATCAGTCGGTAGTACTGTAGTCATAGAGGCCACTACAGCACGATCTGCACCAAGAAATGTCCTAGTAAGACGCACTGTATGTCCTTTGAGGGGTGACAAGTGGGTCCCCATGAAAGTGATCAACATGTTGGACCACCCTATTATTCTCCGCCGTAACACCAAGTTGGCCGATGTGCACCCATGCCTAGCCCTAGAAGACCTAGAGCTCTATGCCAGCCATGCTGAGAACCCCAGTAAGGTCCAGTCTGCCCTTCAGAATGTCACCCAAGCTGGGGAAGGATGTTCATTTGGTGGAAAAAGGGCAAAGAAAGAGTATCTACAAAAGTTGGAAGAGTTGGGCTTAAAAGAAGTTGACATAGAGTCCTGTGAAGTGTCTGACATGTGGAAAGGAAAACTAGTGGACCTTATTGCTCAGTATGAAGGCATCTTCTCCAGGGACCGACTTGACTGTGGAGAAGCGAAGAACGTCATCCACCGTATCCGACTCAAAGATGAAAAGCCTTTCCGGCTGCCGTACAGGAGGGTCTCTCCATCCGACTACCAGAAACTGAGACAGACGCTGGAGGAAATGGAGGAGCGGGGCATCATCCGAAAGTCCAGTAGTGAGTGGGCCTCCCCCCTTGTCCTGGTTTGGAAGCCGTCAGGAGAGTTGAGAATTTGCACTGATTTCAGATGGTTGAACCAGAGGACAGAGAAAGATGCATACCCATTGCCCCATCAAGCCGATGCTCTCGCTGCTTTGGGGGGGAACTGCTTCTTCAGTACTATGGATTTGACTTCGGGATTCTACAACATCCCCATACATGAAGATGACCGCAAGTACACAGCGTGCACAACACCCACGGGTTTATTTGAGTACAACAGAATGGCTCAGGGGTTATGTAACAGCCCAGCAACATTCGCCAGAATGATGACCTCGATCTTCGGCGACCAGAACTACTTGTCCCTCCTGTGCTACTTGGATGATCTCCTGGTTTTCGGGAAGACTGAGCAGGAAGCCCTGGACCGTCTCGAAATGGTGTTCTCCCGCCTTAAGGAACACAACCTGAAGCTAGCGCAAAAAAAACGTTACCTCCTCAGAAAATCTGTCAAGTTTTTAGGCCATATCGTCACGGCACCAATCTGTAGCGGGTTTCTTATGCACCACAGGAGAACCAAGAAATGAAGAGCGACACCACGGCTGTCTTTTAGGCTTTTATGTCGATCTTTCTCTCTCAGTGTTTTCTCAGACTCTCACAATCACACTCATAAAGCCATAATGTATAGTATAAAATAATAACCAGTCCTTAATACAAAGAATGTATAATCTTAATTCTTAGACAATAGAACAATACCTGCAATAGTATTATGAAAAGACAGGACAGGAACACATCAGTCTCCAATGCACCACCTGACAAGTTGTTCTACACAGGAGCATGAAGAAAGGTAAAACACATATCCTGTCTCACATCCCCAATATATTGCTAGGTGCTTTCAGTGTTGATAGTAGCAAAATACAACAACTCATGTACAAAACCACTGCAACACAAACAAGTTACAACATAAAATCGCCTTAGAGGGCAAAACTACATCCCCCATAATGCAACACCATCACTAGTCGGCAGCTCAGCTAGCCGTCTGCATCACAGAAAGAAAGTCATACTAGCTAGCAACACTTTTAGCACTCTGTAACTATATTAATAACAACAATAAAACTCTGAAAGTTACGTGTTTCGATAGTCTCACATCCCCTTATAACAATATCTACAGCATTAACCTTGGGACGTTTATTTATTTCACGTTACGGACTTCTACAAAGGAGTAATCTGCAACCCGTACCTTTCTCTCTCAGTGTTTTCTCAGACTGAGGAGAGCGGGATCTATGGGTAGTACCAGGGTGTTAGTAGGTGACGTAAGCACCCAGATAAAATAAAATACATTTAATGAAACAAAACCTGAAGATGTTAACATCATTCAGCTACTGTAGCTGCCTACCTAACATCAACAGGCATCACCAGTAGCGCAACAATTAAAATTAGAAACCAAAAGTAAAGTTCCTGGCGATCTGACTCCCCCCTTCTGTCTGAACTTGGAACATTCCTGTTCGCGGGCTTTTGGCCACTGACCCTCAACCTGATTGTTCTGTTCTGCGTTGTGTACTATTCTAATAATTTGAAGTTTGCTGGAATAACCATTTTAACTCTACTACAATAGCATTTTTATAGCAACGAACTGGAGGGCTGAACTATTTAGTTACGTGCCAAAATTGCATTCTGAACTGAAGATCATGATTTGGTGATTATCGGAATCAGGTGTGTTAGCTGTGGCTGCGGAAAAACTGTGACACTAATCAGGCGCTCAAGGACTGGAATTGCCCACCCCTATATGTGTTTTTGGCCAGAAGAAAGATGTTTGAAATAATTTGGAAACCTTAATTGTCCATACTTCTACTGCTTCTCAATCCTAAGTGAATACAATACAATATAATCAAATACAATGCAATAAAATACAATGGAATAAAATAAAATACAATAAAAAAATAATACAATATAATACACTGCAGTTGTCACGTCCTGACCAGTAAAAGGGGTTGTTTGTTATTGTAGTTTGGTCAGGGCGTGGCAGGGGGTGTTAGTTTAGTGTGTTTCGGGGGTTTTGTTTTTTGTTTTTTTCTAGGCAGCTGGTTGTCGTTGCCTCTAATTGGAGGCCATATTTAAGTGGGTTAGTTTTCTCTTGTGTTTGTGGGTGGTTGTTTCCTGTTTAGTCTGTGTACCTTTCGTCGTTTGTTTGTTTATTTTGTTTATAGTGTCTTTCTTTAAATAAATAAGAAGATGCTTATGACAACAATATAATACAATATAACACAATACAATATAATACAAGAAAATATAATTTAATATAATACAATATAATTTTGGGGTATTTGGTGTTTTATTAGGATCCCCATTAGCTGTTGCAAAAGCAGCAGCTACTCTTCCTGGTGTCCACACAAAACATGAAACAACACAGAACATTAATAGACAAGAATAGCTCAAGGACAGAACTATATAAAAAAAAGTTAAAGGCACACATAGTCTACATATCAATGCATAAACACAAACTATCTAGGTCAAATAGGGGAGAGGTGTTGTGCCGTGAGGTGTTGCTTTTTCTGTTTTTTTAAACCAGCGTTGCTGTTTATTTGAGCAATATGAGATGAAACGGAGTTCCATGCAATAATGGCTCTATATAACATTGTACACTTTATTGAATTTGTTCTGGATTTGGGGACTGTGTAAAGACCCCTGTTGGCATGTCTGGTGTGGTAAGTGTGTATGTGTTAGAGCTGTGAGTAAGTATACTATGCAAACAATTTGGGATTTTCAACACATTCATGTTTCTTATAAAAAGAAGAAGTCATGCAGTCAGTCTCTCATCAACTCTTAGCCAAGAGAGACAAGCATACATAGTATTTATATCAGCCCTCTGATTACAATGAAGAGCAAGACGTGCCTCTCTGTTCTGGGCCAGCTGCAGCTTAACTAGGTCTTTCCTTGCAGCACTGGACCACATGACTGGACAATAATCAAGATTAGACAAAACTAGAGACTGCAGAACTTGCTTTTTGGAGTGTGGGGTCAAAAAAGCAGAGCATTTCTTTATTACAGACAGACCTCTCCCCATCTTTAGCTGTGATTGCTGATGCGTATATGGTTGAATCATCAGCATACATGGACACACATGCTTTGGTTAATGCCAGTGGCAGGTCATTGGTAAATATATAAACGAGTAGAGGGCCTATAGAGCTGCCCTGTGGTACACCACACTTTACATGTTTGACATTAGAGAAGCTTCCATTAAAGAACCCTTTGAGTTATATTAGATAGATAGCTCTGAATCCATGATATGGCAGTTGAAAAGCCATAACACATGTGTTTTTTTAACAACAGGTTATGGTGAATAATATCAAAGGCTGCACTGAAATCTAACAGTACAGCTCCCACAAACTTCTTATTATCAATTTCTTTCTTACAATCATCAGTCATTTGTGTAGGTGCAGTGCATGTTGAGTGCCCTTCTCTATAAGCATGCTGAAAGTCTGTTGTTACTTTGTTTACAGAGAAATAGCATTATATTTGGTTAAATAAATAAAAAAGCCAACAATTTTGTAAGAGCTGGCAGCAAGCTTATAGATCTGCTGTTAGAACCAGTAAAGGCCGCTTTGCTACTCTTGGGTAGCGGAATTACTTTGGCTTCCCTCCAGGCCTGAGGACAAAGACTTTCCTCTAGGCTCAGATTAAAGATATGTCAGATAGGAGTGGCTATAAAGTCAGCTACCATCCTCAGTAGCTTTCCATCTAAGTTGTCAATGCCAGGAGATTTGTCATTATTGATCGATAACAATAATTTTTCCATCGCTCTGACATTAACTTTACAAAATTAAAACTTGCAATGCTTTTCTTTCATTATTTGTTTTTTTTAAGCATGAATACGATGGCTCGCTGTTCGTTGTTGGCATTTCCTGTCTAAGTTTGCCCACTTTGCCAATGAAGTAATCATTAAAATAATACAATATAATACAATGAAATAAAATACAATATAATCATTGCACTTCACAGTCATGTTAATGAATAACTTAAATTTGTCTTCTGCCTCTCCAGACTAATGTCTTGAAATGTAATATTAAAATATTTGAAATATACACACTTTGTGCTGCACTGAAGTACTCAGACACAATACCCAGATAAATAACACTTTGTGCACAAATCACAATGAAACATCATCTTCCCAGCTGTCAGTTTAAAGCACATAGGCTCATTCCTGCTGAAGATTGTTCTATCACCACTGCTGGCAATGGATTCTGCTGTTGAAAGTATTTTTCTGTTTTCAGAGTGGGGTCATATTACTGAATAAACAGCAGAGGGAGGTGTAAGCTCATTTTCTGCTATGGGTTTCTCAGTGGCATGTTTTGGTGTTATTAAATCAGTATTGCTTTAAACTGGGTAAGAAGGGATAGGGAGAGCAGATAATTGTGAGAGCTTCAACATAATTTTGTGGCATAATTGCTTGTCGGTGGGAATATCCTCTAATAAATACACAGCCTAAAACTCCCACATGTCAATACTATCAGTTTTTGATTGGGACCCTAAAACAGTGATTGTGTGTGTGTGTGTGTGTGTGTGTGTGTGTGTGTGTGTGTGTGTGTGTGTCTGTTTATTTATTTTTGTTATTTTTTAATTTAACCTTTATTTAACTAAGCAAGTCAGTTAAGGACAAATCATTTTTACAATGACAGCCTACCCTGTGTCTGTCAAATCAAATCCAATTGTATGTCACATGCTGAATACAACTGGTGTAGACTTTACCGTGAAATGCTTGATTACGAGCCGTTCCCGACAATGCATAGTTTAAAAATGAAATAGTAACACAAGAGGAATAAAATTCAACCCACAAGAATGGAGCTATATACAGGGAGTACCAGATCAACGTGGAGCTATATACAGGGAGTATCAGTACCAGATCAATGTGGAGCTATATAAAGGGAGTACCAGTACTATATCAATGTGGAGCTATATACAGGGAGTACCAGTACCAGATCTATGTGGAGCTATATACAGGGAGTACCAGTACCAGATCAATGTGGAGCTATATACAGGGAGTACCAGTACCAGATCAATGTGGAGCTATATACACGGAGTACCAGTACCAGATCAATGTGGTGCTATAGACAGGGAGTACCAGTACTAGATCAATGTGGAGCTATATACAGGGAGTACCAGTACCAGATCAATGTGGAGCTATATACAGGGAGTACCAATACTAGATTAATGTGGAGCTATATAGAGGGAGTACCAGTACCAGATCAATGTGGAGCTATAGACAGGGAGTATCAGTACCAGATCAATGAGGAGCTATATACAGGGAGTACCAGTACCAGATCAATGTGGAGCTATGTACACGGAGTACCAGTACCAGATCTATGTGGAGCTATATACAGGGAATATCAGTACCAGATCAATGTGGAGCTATATACAGGGAGTACCAGTACTAGATCAATGTGGAGCTATATACAGGGAGTACCTGTACCAGATCAATGTGGAGCTATATACAGGGAGTACCAGTACCAGATCAATTTAGAGCTATATACAGGGAGAATCTGTACCAGATCAATGTGGAGCTATAAACAGGGAGTACCAGTACCAGATCACTGTGGAGCGATATACAGGGAGTACCAGTACCAGATCAATGTGGAGCTATATACAGAGAGTACCAGTACCAGATCACTGTGGAGCTCTATACAGGGAGTACCAGCACCAGATCTATGTGGAGCTATATACAGGGAGTACCAGTACCATATCAATATGGAGCTATATACAGGGAGTACCAGTACCTTATCAATGTGGAGCTATATACAGTGAGAACCAGTACCAGATCAATGTGGAGCTATATACAGGGAGAACCAGTACCAGATCAATGTGGAGCTATATACAGGGAGTACCAGTACCAGATCAATGTGGAGCTATATACACGGAGTACCAGTACCAGTTCAAAGTGGAGCTATATACAAGGACTACCAGTACCAAATCAATGTGGAGCTATATACAGGGATTACCAGTACCAGATCAATGTGGAGCTATATACAGGGAATACGAGTACCAGATCAATGTGGAGCTATATACTGGGAGTACCAGTACTAGATCAATGTGGAGCTATATACAGGGAGTACCTGTACCAGATCAATGTGGAGCTATATACAGGGAGTACCAGTACCAGATCAATGTAGAGCTATATACAGGGAGTACCAGTACCAGATCAATGTGGAGCTATATACAGGGAGTACCTGTACCAGATCAATGTGGAGCTATATACAGGGAGTACCAGTACCAGATCAATGTAGAGCTATATACAGGGAGAATCTGTACCAGATCAATGTGGAGCTATAAACAGGGAGTACCAGTACCAGATCACTGTTGAGCTATATACAGGGAGTACCAGTACCAGATCAATGTGGAGCTATATACAGGGAGTACCAGTACCAGATCACTGTGGAGCTCTATACAGGGAGTACCAGTACCAGATCACTGTTGAGCTATATACAGGGAGTACCAGTACCAGATCAATGTGGAGCTATATACAGGGAGTACCAGTACCAGATCACTGTGGAGCTCTATACAGGGAGTACCAGTACCAGATCAATGTGGAGCTATATACAGGGAATATCAGTACCAGATCAATGTGGAGCTATATACAGGGAGTACCAGTACTAGATCAATGTGGAGCTATATACAGGGAGTACCAGTACCAGATCAATGTGGAGCTATATATAGGGAGTACCTGTACCAGATCAATGTGGAGCTATATACAGGGACTACCAGTGCCAGATCAATGTGGAGCTATATACAGGGATTACCAGTACCAGATCAATTTGGAGCTATATACAGAGAGTACCAGTACCAGATCAATGTGGAGTTACATACGGTGAGTACCAGTACCAGATCAATGTGGAGCTATATTCAGAGAGTACCAGTACCAGATCAATGTGGAGCTATATACAGGGAGAACTATTTCCAGATCAATGTGGAGCTATATACAGGGAGTTCCAGTACCAGATCAATGTGGAGCTATATACAGGGAGAACTAGTTCCAGATCAATGTGGAGCTATATTCAGAGAGTACCAGTACCAGATCAATGTGGAGCTATATACAGGGCGAACTATTTCCAGATCAATGTGGAGCTATATTCAGAGAGTACCAGTACCAGATCAATGTGGAGCTATATACAGGGAGAACTAGTTCCAGATCAATGTGGAGCTATATACAGGGAGTTCCAGTACCAGATCAATGTGGAGCTATGCACAGAGAGCACCAGTGCCAGATCAACGTGGAGCTATATACAGGGAGTACCTGTACCAGATCAATGTGGAGCTACGGTATATACAGAGAGTAGCAGTACCAGATCAATGTGGAGCTATACACAGGGAGTACCAGTACCAGATCTATGTGGAGCTATATACAGGGAGTACCAGTACCATATCAATGTGGAGCTATATACAGGGAGTACCAGTACCAGATCAATGTGGAGCTGTATACAGGGAGTACCAGTACCAGATCAATGTGGAGCTATATACAGGGAGTACCAGTACCAGATCAATGTGGAGCTATCTACAGGGAGTACCAGTACCAGATCAATGTGGAGCTGTATACAGGGAGTACCAGTACCAGATCAATGTGGAGCTATATACAGGGAGTACCAGTACCAGATCAATGTGGAGCTATATACAGGGAGTTCCAGTACCAGAACAATGTGGAGCTATATACAGGGAGTACCAGTACCAGAACAATGTGGAGCTATATACAGGAAGTACCAGTACCAGATCACTGTGGAGCTATATACAGGGAGTACCAATACTAGATTAATGTGGAGCTATATAGAGGGAGTACCAGTACCAGATCAATGTGGAGCTATAGACAGGGAGTACCAGTACCAGATCAATGTGGAGCTATATACACGGAGTACCAGTACCAGATCAATGTGGTGCTATAGACAGGGAGTACCAGTACTAGATCAATGTGGAGCTATATACAGGGAGTACCAGTACCAGATCAATGTGGAGCTATATACAGGGAGTACCAGTACTAGATCAATGTGGAGCTATATACAGGGAGTACCAGTACCAGATCAATGTGGAGCTATATACAGGGAGTACCAGTACCAGATCAATGTGGAGCTATATACAGGGAGTACCAGTACTAGATCAACGTGGAGCTATATACAGGGAGTATCAGTACCAGATCAATGAGGAGCTATATACAGGGAGTACCAGTACCAGATCAATGTGGAGCTATGTACACGGAGTACCAGTACCAGATCTATGTGGAGCTATATACAGGGAGTACCAGTACCAGATCAATGTAGAGCTATATACAGGGATTACCAGTACTAGATCAATGTGGAGCTATATACAGGGAGTACCTGTACCAGATCAATGTGGAGCTATATACAGGGAGTACCAGTACCAGATCAATTTAGAGCTATATACAGGGAGAATCTGTACCAGATCAATGTGGAGCTATAAACAGGGAGTACCAGTACCAGATCACTGTGGAGCGATATACAGGGAGTACCAGTACCAGATCAATGTGGAGCTATATACAGAGAGTACCAGTACCAGATCACTGTGGAGCTCTATACAGGGAGTACCAGCACCAGATCTATGTGGAGCTATATACAGGGAGTACCAGTACCATATCAATATGGAGCTATATACAGGGAGTACCAGTACCTTATCAATGTGGAGCTATATACAGTGAGAACCAGTACCAGATCAATGTGGAGCTATATACAGGGAGAACCAGTACCAGATCAATGTGGAGCTATATACAGGGAGTACCAGTACCAGATCAATGTGGAGCTATATACAGGGAGTACCAGTACCAGTTCAAAGTGGAGCTATATACAAGGACTTCCAGTACCAAATCAATGTGGAGCTATATACAGGGATTACCAGTACCAGATCAATGTGGAGCTATATACAGGGAATACGAGTACCAGATCAATGTGGAGCTATATACTGGGAGTACCAGTACTAGATCAATGTGGAGCTATATACAGGGAGTACCTGTACCAGATCAATGTGGAGCTATATACAGGGAGTACCAGTACCAGATCACTGTTGAGCTATATACAGGGAGTACCAGTACCAGATCAATGTAGAGCTATATACAGGGAGTACCAGTACCAGATCAATGTGGAGCTATATACAGGGAGTACCTGTACCAGATCAATGTGGAGCTATATACAGGGAGTACCAGTACCAGATCAATGTAGAGCTATATACAGGGAGAATCTGTACCAGATCAATGTGGAGCTATATACAGGGAGTACCAGTACCAGATCACTGTTGAGCTATATACAGGGAGTACCAGTACCAGATCAATGTGGAGCTATATACACGGAGTACCAGTACCAGATCACTGTGGAGCTCTATACAGGGAGTACCAGCACCAGATCTATGTGGAGCTATATACAGGGAGTACCAGTACCATATCAATATGGAGCTATATACAGGGAGTACCAGTACCTTATCAACGTGGAGCTATATACAGGGAGTACCAGTACCAGATCAATGTGGAGCTATATACAGGGACTACCAGTACCAAATCAATGTGGAGATATATACAGGGATTACCAGTACCAAATCAATGTGGAGCTATATACAGCGAGTACCAGTACCAGATCAATGTGGAGCTATATACAGGGAGTATCAGTACCAGATCAATGTGGAGCTATATACAGGGAGTATCAGTACCAGATCAATGTGGAGCTATATACAGGGAGTACCAGTACCAGATCTATGTGGAGCTATATACACGGAGTACCAGTACCAGATCTATGTGGAGCTATATACAGGGAATATCAGTACCAGATCAATGTGGAGCTATATACAGGGAATACCAGTACCAGATCTATGTGGAGCTATATACAGGGAGTACCAGTACCAGATCAATGTGGAGCTATATATAGGGAGTACCTGTACCAGATCAATGTGGAGCTATATACAGGGACTACCAGTGCCAGATCAATGTGGAGCTATATACAGGGATTACCAGTACCAGATCAATTTGGAGCTATATACAGAGAGTACCAGTACCAGATCAATGTGGAGTTACATACGGTGAGTACCAGTACCAGATCAATGTGGAGCTATATTCAGAGAGTACCAGTACCAGATCAATGTGGAGCTATATACAGGGAGAACTATTTCCAGATCAATGTGGAGCTATATACAGGGAGTTCCAGTACCAGATCAATGTGGAGCTATGCACAGAGAGCACCAGTGCCAGATCAACGTGGAGCTATATACAGGGAGTACCTGTACCAGATCAATGTGGAGCTACGGTATATACAGAGAGTAGCAGTACCAGATCAATGTGGAGCTATACACAGGGAGTACCAGTACCAGATCTATGTGGAGCTATATACAGGGAGTACCAGTACCATATCAATGTGGAGCTATATACAGGGAGTACCAGTACCAGATCAATGTGGAGCTGTATACAGGGAGTACCAGTACCAGATCAATGTGGAGCTATATACAGGGAGTACCAGTACCAGATCATTGTGGAGCTATATACAGGGAGTACCAGTACCAGATCTATGTGGAGCTATATACAGGGAGTACCAGTACCAGATCAATGTGGAGCTATATACAGGGAGTTCCAGTACCAGAACAATGTGGAGCTATATACAGGGAGTACCAGTACCAGAACAATGTGGAGCTATATACAGGAAGTACCAGTACCAGATCACTGTGGAGCTATATACAGGGAGTACCAGTACCAGATCTATGTGGAGCTACACACAGGGAGAACCAGTACCAGATCAATGTTGAGCTATATACAGGGAGTACCAGTACCAGAATAATATGGAGCTATATACTGGTAGTACCTGTACTAGATCAATGTG
Organism: Salmo salar; assembly: GCF_965601325.2. NCBI lineage: Eukaryota > Metazoa > Chordata > Actinopteri > Salmoniformes > Salmonidae > Salmo > Salmo salar. Next base: position 39,209,059 of record NC_138313.1, read on the forward strand.
GAGCTATATACAGGGAGTACCAGTACCAGATCAATGTGGAGCTATATAGAGGGAGTACCAGTACCAGATCAATGTGGAGCTATATACAGGGAGTACCAGTACCAGATCTATGTGGAGCTATATACAGGGAGTACCAGTACCAGATCAATGTGGAGCTATATATAGGGAGTACCTGTACCAGATCAATGTGGAGCTATATACAGGGACTACCAGTGCCAGATCAATGTGGAGCTATATACAGGGATTACCAGTACCAGATCAATGTGGAGCTATATACAGAGAGTACCAGTACCAGATCAATGTGGAGTTACATACGGTGAGTACCAGTACCAGATCAATGTGGAGCTATATTCAGAGAGTACCAGTACCAGATCAATGTGGAGCTATATACAGGGAGTACCAGTACCAGATCAATGTTGAGCTATATACAGGGAGTACCAGTACCAGATCAATGTGGAGCTATACACAGGGAGTTCCAGTACCAGATCAATGTGGAGCTATATACAGGGAGTACCAGTACCAGATCAATGTGGAGCTATATACAGGGAGAACTAGTTCCAGATCAATGTGGAGCTATATACAGGGAGTTCCAGTACCAGATCAATGTGGAGCTATGCACAGAGAGCACCAGTGCCAGATCAATGTGGAGCTATATACAGGGAGTACCTGTACCAGATCAATGTGGAGCTACGGTATATACAGAGAGTAGCAGTACCAGATCAATGTGGAGCTATACACAGGGAGTACCAGTACCAGATCTATGTGGAGCTATATACAGGGAGTACCAGTACCATATCAATGTGGAGCTATATACAGGGAGTACCAGTACCAGATCTATGTGGAGCTATGTACAGGGAGTACCAGTACCAGAACAATGTGGAGCTATATACAGGGAGTACCAGTACCAGAACAATGTGGAGCTATATACAGGAAGTACCAGTACCAGATCACTGTGGAGCTATATACAGGGAGTACCAGATCTATGTGGAGCTACACACAGGGAGAACCAGTACCAGATCAATGTTGAGCTATATATAGGGAGTACCTTTACCAGATCAATGTGGAGCTATATACAGGGAGTACCAGTATCAGATCACTGTGGAACTATATACAGGGAGTACCAGTACCAGATCATTGTGGAGCTATATACAGGGAGTACCAGTACCAGATCTATGTGGAGCTATATACAGGGAGTACCAGTACCAGATCAATGTGGAGCTATATACAGGGAGTTCCAGTACCAGAACAATGTGGAGCTATATACAGGGAGTACCAGTACCAGAACAATGTGGAGCTATATACAGGAAGTACCAGTACCAGATCACTGTGGAGCTATATACAGGGAGTACCAGTACCAGATCTATGTGGAGCTACACACAGGGAGAACCAGTACCAGATCAATGTTGAGCTATATACAGGGAGTACCAGTACCAGAATAATATGGAGCTATATACTGGTAGTACCTGTACTAGATCAATGTGGAGCTATATACAGGGAGTACCAGTACCAGATCAATGTGGAGCTATATAGAGGGAGTACCAGTACCAGATCAATGTGGAGCTATATACAGGGAGTACCAGTACCAGATCTATGTGGAGCTATATACAGGGAGTACCAGTACCAGATCAATGTGGAGCTATATATAGGGAGTACCTGTACCAGATCAATGTGGAGCTATATACAGGGACTACCAGTGCCAGATCAATGTGGAGCTATATACAGGGATTACCAGTACCAGATCAATGTGGAGCTATATACAGAGAGTACCAGTACCAGATCAATGTGGAGTTACATACGGTGAGTACCAGTACCAGATCAATGTGGAGCTATATACAGGGAGTACCAGTACCAGATCTATGTGGAGCTACACACAGGGAGAACCAGTACCAGATCAATGTTGAGCTATATACAGGGAGTACCAGTACCAGAATAATATGGAGCTATATACTGGTAGTACCTGTACTAGATCAATGTGGAGCTATATACAGGGAGTACCAGTACCAGATCAATGTGGAGCTATATAGAGGGAGTACCAGTACCAGATCAATGTGGAGCTATATACAGGGAGTACCAGTACCAGATCTATGTGGAGCTATATACAGGGAGTACCAGTACCAGATCAATGTGGAGCTATATATAGGGAGTACCTGTACCAGATCAATGTGGAGCTATATACAGGGACTACCAGTGCCAGATCAATGTGGAGCTATATACAGGGATTACCAGTACCAGATCAATGTGGAGCTATATACAGAGAGTACCAGTACCAGATCAATGTGGAGTTACATAGGGTGAGTACCAGTACCAGATCAATGTGGAGCTATATTCAGAGAGTACCAGTACCAGATCAATGTGGAGCTATATACAGGGAGTACCAGTACCAGATCAATGTTGAGCTATATACAGGGAGTACCAGTACCAGATCAATGTGGAGCTATACACAGGGAGTTCCAGTACCAGATCAATGTGGAGCTATATACAGGGAGTACCAGTACCAGATCAATGTGGAGCTATATACAGGGAGAACTAGTTCCAGATCAATGTGGAGCTATATACAGGGAGTTCCAGTACCAGATCAATGTGGAGCTATGCACAGAGAGCACCAGTGCCAGATCAATGTGGAGCTATATACAGGGAGTACCTGTACCAGATCAATGTGGAGCTACGGTATATACAGAGAGTAGCAGTACCAGATCAATGTGGAGCTATACACAGGGAGTACCAGTACCAGATCTATGTGGAGCTATATACAGGGAGTACCAGTACCATATCAATGTGGAGCTATATACAGGGAGTACCAGTACCAGATCTATGTGGAGCTATGTACAGGGAGTACCAGTACCAGAACAATGTGGAGCTATATACAGGGAGTACCAGTACCAGAACAATGTGGAGCTATATACAGGAAGTACCAGTACCAGATCACTGTGGAGCTATATACAGGGAGTACCAGATCTATGTGGAGCTACACACAGGGAGAACCAGTACCAGATCAATGTTGAGCTATATATAGGGAGTACCTTTACCAGATCAATGTGGAGCTATATACAGGGAGTACCAGTATCAGATCACTGTGGAACTATATACAGGGAGTACCAGTACCAGATCAATGGGGAACTATATACAGGGAGTACCAGTACTAGATCAATGTGCAGAGGTACGAGGTATTTGAGGTAGATACTGTATGCATATGAAGGCAGAGTAAAGTGACTAGGCATCAGAAGAGATAATAATACGAGTAAAATAAGGACAGAGTAGCAGCAGCATATGATGACTGTGAAAGTGGATGTGCATGTGTAATGTGAATGTATGTGTGTTTGTGTTGTGTCGGTATGCGTGTGTGTGTTATGTGTGTTTGTGCGTATGTAGTGAATGTGTGTGGGTTTTGTGTGGGAGTGTCAATGTAGTGTGTGTGGGTGAGTGTGTACATGGTGTGTATATATAGTCTAGTGAGTGTGTATATGGTGTGTATATATAGTCTTGTGAGTGTGTATATGGTGTGTATATATAGTCTTGTGAGTGTGAGTAGGGTCAGTGCAAGATAGCGATAGTTCGGCTACCATTAATTGACTATTTAGCAGTCTGACTATTTAGCAGTCTTATGGCTTGGGGGTAGAAGCTGTCTCAGAGCCTGTTGGTCCGAGAGCCGATGCTCCGGTACTGTTTGCCTGTTGGTAGCAGAGTGAACAGTCTATTGGTCAAGGTCTGTTCATTTGTCATACCAAACGTCGATGCATCCAGTCAAGATGCTCTCGATGGTTTAATTGTATAACTTTTTGAGGATCCGAGAGCCCATGCCAAATCTTTTCAGCCTCCTGAGTGGGAAGATGCGCTGCCATACCCTCTTTGGGACTGTACAGATGTGTGTGGACCATGTTAAGTCCTTAGTGATGTAGACACCAAGAAACCTGAAGCTCTCAAACCGCTCCACAACAGCCTTGTTGATGGGGGCGTGCTCTCCCCTCTTTTTCCTACAGTCCATGATCTGCTCCTTGGTCTTAATGAAGTTGAGGGAGAAGTTGTTATCCTGGCACCACACTGCTAAATCTCTGACCTCATCCCTGTAAGCTGACTCGTTGCCATTGGTGATCAGGCTTACCACCGTTGTGTTGTCAGCAAACTTGATGATGGTGTTGGAGTCGTGCGTGGCTACGCATCCGTGGGTAAAACAAAGACATTCTGACTAGTGGGGACATTAGGAATAATGTTAGGATTAAGGATAGGATAAGGTTAAAGGTTAGAGTTAGGGTTAGGGGTTAACTTTAAGGTTAGGAGTTAGGGTTAGGGGTTTGGGTTAGGGTTAAGTTAAAGGTTAAGGTTAGGGGTTAGGGAAAATAGGAGTTTGAAAGGGAATCAACTGTTTGGTCCCCACAAGGATAGTAAAACAAATGTGTGTGTGCGTGCGTGCGTGTGTGCTCATTGCTGTAAAGTGTGTTGTTATTGCTTGGGTGTCCAATTAGGGCTTGTGTGCACAAACAAGCGTAAGACATAAGATCATCTATTTGTTCTCTTTTGCTTAGAAATTATATCAATAATCCATTGAGCTCAATTCCTAATCTAATCTCAGAACAAAACACTGGCATTTAAAAAGTTAATCTCTTTACCAGAGAAATCCATACATTATCCTGCTGTACACTGTCTGTACAGAAAATACACTTGGAGGGGCTGGAGATATTCCACACAGAATGCCAATATGTGGAGGGGCTGGAGTCCATACATTATCCTTCTGTACACTGTCTGTAAAGCACATACAATTGGAGGGTCTGGAGACAGTCCACACAGAATGCCAATATACGGCCTATGTTGCTGATGTGGACATTCCAGGTGATAGGGTAAGCTAGCACAATGGAAAAGAATCACAAATATGGAGCAGAGACAACAAGGGATGAGATAATCCACGTTTCGGGAGGGCGCCCCCCTCCTCGCATCTGACATTCCGATGCAAAGCACACTGTTATTCCAGGCTGGTAGACAGGGCGAGAAAAGTGACGCCAACGGGAAGAGCTCTGGACTGGATCAACCAGATGGGCGCGTGTGGAGCCGGTGATGTCATTATGGATGGGGTTGAAGGTGGGAGGCACATTGACGGTGTGTGTGGATATAACACCATAGTTATGTCTTGCACTCGAGTGCCATGCAAATGGAGACTAGTACTACTTTTGCCTCAAGGGGATTCTGTACTGTGTGGATGTGTAAATCATTTCTTATACATCATCCCCTTGCTTGTGCCCTGTGTTTTGTGCCAAATGACTGGGAAGTGGACGGCACAGCAGATGTCAACATGCCCAAAGCAGTCCCCATGTTTTGTGTCCAGTGGTCCGTTCTATGGGCTTGAACATGAACAGTTCCATAGACCTACAGTATTTTCTCAAGATGTTCCCGACATCTCAACAACCCCATGTCCCTCAGGGTGCTCTCCATGTGTATGCATTCCCCGGCATATATGCCCTTAACATTTGGGTCAAAGTCAGCAGGACTCCGAATGAGCTAAGCGTCGTTAAACCAGAACCATGTGAGGTCTGTCAATGGAGTGGAATGAGACACGGTGATCTCAGCGTCTATACCCTGATGCCTAGACCCAGACCCAGTCAGTCAGTCTCCACCTGCAGTTTCTGGAAGTCTTTATCGCTTAAGAAGACGTCCTCCCCCTGATCCTTTCCATACGCCTGACTCCTGTAAAACCCATGTGCATAACTTAAACAACAGACGCAAATTCCTCCACAGGCTTGGTTGCTTAGAGAGAGACCGAGAGAGAGGGTCTTCATTCTCTCCTGTTTTTAAACTGTACTGAATTCGGAAGTTATGACATATTTTTTGTTTGACTTCGTTTGATTTGCTTTATTGAATTAAGAGTTGGAAGGGTTGGTTGATGACTTTATGATCACATATTATGAAAGAACTGGCCTTCCTCAATCACTTAAAAAGGCTTTATTTTTTATTTATTTTTTATTTCACCTTTATTTAAACAGGTAGGCCAGTTGAGAACAAGTTCTCATTTACAACTGCGACCTGGCCAAGATAAAGCAAAGCAGTGCGACAAAAACAACAACACAGAGTTACACGTGGGATAAACAAAAGTAGAGTCAATAACACCATAGAACAATCTATATACAGTGTGTGCAAATGGCGTGAGGAGGTAAGGCAATAAATAGGCCACAGTAGCGAAGTAATTACAATTTAGCAAATGAACACTGGAGTGATAGATGTGCAGATGATGATGTGCAAATAGAAATACTGGTGTGCAAAAGAGCAAAAAAAAGTAAATTAAAAACAATATGGGGATGAGGTAGGTAGTTGGATGGGCTATTTACAGATGGGCTGTGTACAGCTGCAGCGATCGGTAAGCTGCTCAGATAGCTGATGCTTAAAGTTAGTGAGGGAGATATGTCTCCAACTTCAGCGATTTTTGTAATTCGTTCCAGTCATTGGCAGCAGAGAACTGGAAGGAAAGGCGGCCAAAGGAGGTATTGGCTTTGGGGATGACCAATGAGATATACCTGCTGGAGCGCGTGCTTCGGGTGGGTGTTGCTATGGTGACCAGTAAGCTGAGATAAGGCGGAGCTTTACCTAGCAAATACTTATAGATGACCTGGAGCCAGTGGGTCTGGCTACGAATATGTAGCGAAAGCCAGCCGACGAGAGCATACAGGTCGCAGTGGTGGGTGGTATATGGGGCTTTGGTGACAAAACGGATTGCACTGTGATAGACTGCATCCAGTTTGCTGAGTAGAGTGTTGGAGGCTATTTTGTAAATGACATCGCCGAAGTCGAGGATTGGTAGGATAGTCAGTTTTACGAGGGTATGTTTGACAGCATGAGTGAAGGATGCTTTGTTGCGAAATAAGTAGCCGATTCTAGATTTAATTTTGGATTGAAGATGCTTAATATGAGTCTGGAAGGAGAGTTTACAGTCTAGCCAGACACCTAGGTATTTGTAGTTGTCCACATATTCTAAGTCAGAACCGTCCAGAGTAGTGATGCTACTCCGGTGGGCGGATGCGGGCAGCGATCAGTTGAAAAGCATGCATTTAGTTTTACTAGCATTTAAGAGCAGTTGGAGGCCACGGAAGGAGTGTTGTATGGCATTGAAGCTCATTTGGAGGTTTGTTAACACAGTGTCCAAAGAAGGGCCAGATGTATACAGAATGGTGTCATCTGCGTAGAGGTGGATCAAGGAATCACCCGCAGCAAGAGCGACGTTGTTGATATATATAGAGAAAAGAGTTGGCCCGAGTATTGAACCCTGTGGTACCCCCATAGAGACTACCAGAGATCCGGACAACAGGTTCTCCGATTTGACACACTGAACTCTATCTGAGAAGTAGTTGGTGAACCAGGCGAGGCAGTTATTTGAGAAACCAAGGCTGTTGAGTCTGCCGATAAGAATACGGGGATTGACAGCGTCAAAAGCCTTGGCCAGGTCGATGAAGACAGCTGCACAGTACTGTCTTTTATCGATGGAGGTTATGATATCGTTTAGTACCTTGAGCGTGGCTGAGGTGCACTCGTGACCAGCTCGGATACCGGATTGCACAGCAGAGAAGGTACGGTGGGACTCGAAATGGTCAGTGATCTGTTTGTTAACTTGGCTTTCGAAGACCTTATAAAGGCAAGGCAGGATGGATATCCAAATGAGCTTCAATGCCATACAACACTCCTTCCGTGGCCTCCAACTGCTCTTATGTAACAGTTTGGGTCTAGAGTGTCACCCCCTTTGAAGAGGGAATGACCGCGGCAGCTTTCCAATCTTTAGGAATCTCTGACGATACAAAACAGAGGTTGAACAGACTAGTAATAGGGGTTGCAACAATGGCGGCGGATAATTTCAGAAAGAGAGGGTCCAGATTGGCTAGCCCTGCTGATTTGTACGGGTCCAGGTTTTGCAGCTCTTTCAGAACATCTGCTATCCTGATTTGGGTGAAGGAGAAGCTGGAGGGGCTTAGGGCAAGTAGCCGCAGGGGGTGTGGAGCTGTTGGCCAGGAAGAAAGCATGGCCTCGACAGTGTTTCTTAGCCTCAGTGCAGTGGGCAGCTAGGAGGAGGTGCTCTTATTCTCCATGGACTTTACAGTGTCCCGAAACTTTTTGGAGTTAGAGCTAGTGGATGCAAATTTATGTTTGAAAAAGCTTGCTTTTAAATAAAGAATGAGATAAAAAACTGTTCAAATGTATTGTATATACACTGCTCAAAAAAATAAAGGGAACACTTAAACAACACAATGTAACTCCAAGTCAATCACACTTCTTTGAAATCAAACTGTCCACTTAGGAAGCAACACTGATTGACAATACATTTCACATGCTGTTGTGCAAATGGAATAGACAACAAGTGTAAATTATAGGCAATTAGCAAGACACCCCCAATAAAGGAGTGGTTCTGCAGGTGGGGACCACAGACCACTTCTCAGTTCCTATGCTTCCTGGCTGATGTTTTGGTCACTTTTGAATGCTGGCGGTGCTTTCACTCTAGTGGTAGCATGAGACGGAGTCTACAACCCACACAAGTGGCTAAGGTAGTGCAGCTCATCCAGGATGGCACAGCAATGCGAGCTGTGGCAAGAAGGTTTGCTGTGTCTGTCAGCATAGTGTCCAGAGCATGGAGGTGCTACCAGGAGACAGGCCAGTACATCAGGAGACGTGGAGGAGGCCATAGGAAGGCAACAACCCAGCAGCAGGACCGCTACCTCCGCCTTTGTGCAAGGAGGAGCAGGAGAAGCACCGACAGAGCCCTGCAAAATGACCTCCAGCAGGCCACAAATGTGCATGTGTCTGCTCAAACGGTCAGACACAGACTCCATGAGGGTGGTATGAGGGCCCGACATCCACAGGTGGGGGTTGTGCTTACAGCCCAACACGGTGCAGGACGTTTGGCATTTGCCAGAGAACACCAAGATTGGCAAATTCGCCACTGGCGCCCTGTGCTCTTCACAGATGAAAGCAGGTTCACACTGAGCACGTGACAGACGTGACAGAGTCTGGAGACGCCGTGGAGAACGTTCTGCTGCCTGCAACATCCTCCAGCATGACCGGTTTGGCGGTGGGTCAGTCATGGTGTGGGGTGGCATTTCTTTGGGGGGCCGCACAGCCCTCCATGTGCTCGCCAGAGGTAGCCTGACTGCCATTAGGTACCGAGATGAGATCCTCAGACCCCTTGTGAGACCATATGCTGGTGCGGTTGGCCCTGGGTTCCTCCTAATGCAAGACAGTGCTAGACCTCATGTGGCTGGAGTGTGTCAGCAGTTCCTGCAAGAGGAAGGCATTGATGCTATGGACTGGCCCGCCCGTTCCCCAGACCTGAATCCAATTGAGCACATCTGGGACATCATGTCTCGCTCCTTCCACCAACGCCATGTTGCACCACAGACTGTCCAGGAGTTGGCGGATGCTTTAGTCCAGGTCTGGGAGGAGATCCCTCAGGAGACCATCCGCCACCTCATCAGGAGCATGCCCAGGCGTTGTAGGGAGGTCATACAGGCACGTGGAGGCCACACACACTACTGAGCCTCATTTTGACTTGTTTTAAGGACATTACATCAAAGTTGGATCAGCCTGTAGTGTGGTTTTCCACTTTAATTTTGAGTGAGACTCCAAATCCAGACCTCCATGGGTTGATAAATTGGATTTCCATTGATTATTTTTGTGTGATTTTGTTGTCAGCACATTCAACTATGTAAAGAAAAAAGTATTTAATAAGATTATTTCATTCATTCAGATCTAGGATGTGTTATTTTAGTGTTCCCTTTATTTTTTGAGCAGTATATATTTTAAACTGCATTTCCAGAGCAAGTTAAAACCATAAATATATTGACAGCTTAAAGTCCGAGGCTCATCTAGCTTAACAGACATTGCCCTGACAAACATTTGGGCACACCTATTTAAAATGGGAGGTCTGAGCACAGGAGGTTGGTGGCACCTTAACTGGGGAGGACGGGCTCGTGGTAATGGCTGGCTCGGAATAGGTGGAATGGTATCAAATACATCCAACACATGGTTTCCATGTGTTCTCTCCGTTCTCCCCTTATTAACAGCCTCCTGTGGGTCTGAGGTGGTGGACAAGTTAGCTTAGAACTGTTGAAGTTTGCAAGTGACTGAAGGAATAAATACATACACAAAGTAAGTGATACATGCCATCAGCATACAAACCTATAGAAATGAGATAGCTAGTCTATATGGTGCCATAGAGAGCGCTCTATTTTACATAATCAGAAGGCTCTTGTGCTATACACTTGTAGACTAATGGAAAATGGGATGCTAGTTTCATGGTGTCACACCCCTGCAAACCAATGGAAAAAGCAGGCAGGTCAAAACTACCCCCAGTCCGGGCTGTGTAAACTCAATGACCCCTCTTTGTTTAATGGCCCCCCACCCACCACGCAACACACCCACTCACCTTTGACCCCTAAAGAGGCCCCATTTGTTTTGGCATTAGCCGAGTGAGCGCACAACGACAAACTGGCCTGTCTCAGTGTCCTCCGGTGATGTGACACACCATCTGTCCCCGGAGGGCCGTTTGACCCTTTAGGAGGACACCACTGTCTGTCGCCCACTGTTCTCAGGTCAGTTTTAGGGACAGTATCAACAGGGTCTTGATAGATCACTGTGGACAGGGGGATCAGGTGAGAGGGAGGGTACACCTCTGACTGAGAGAGGGATTAGAGCGAGAGAGAGAGAAAGAGAGAGAGAAGACAAATTTAGTCAGAGCAAGATATATTGTTATACATTATTTCTCATACGCGCCGCCACACACTGTTTCCTATGCCGATAAAAAAAAGGAAAACAAGTATAAAAAATATATCCACTCACTACTTACTGTAAGTCGCTCTGGAAAAGAGCATCTGCTAAATGACCCAAATGTAAATGTAAAGCATTCCTGGATTGAAATATAAACTGAAGTACGTGTGGGATGGATGAGATATAGAGAGAAAAAAGCTGCAGAAGGTTGACTGAAAGAAAATAGAAAGACGGAAATGAAGTGGAATGAAAAAACCTGAGGCAAACACCCCCTCACAGCATAGCCCAGTGGACTCTGGGTAAGAGTCTGAGGGCGATAATGGATGCCTGGCACTTGGCAGGGCATCAGATGCCCATTAGCGCCCGATCCACGCTGGCATACTGGCATTCCTTGGCAGGGATGGTCCGTATCTGGACCCTGTTGTACTGACTAAGAGAATAGAGGGTTGAGGCATTTGGCCATAGTTCTCTTAGTTGTAATGAAATAGGCTCAATCATATTAAACATTAAAGGGACAGTTCACCCAAATTTCGAGATGACATATTGGTTTCTTTACCCTGTAAGCAGTCTACGAACAAGGTATGACAGCAATCTATGCTTTGGTTTTATTTAGCTAACATTTTAGCATTCAAGTCATGGAACCGATATTAGCATTTTTTGTGCATCATGTTCAAATAATCTATAAGTGACTTTGTGGAGCTTCACAATCAATTTTAGATTTTTTTGGGATGATTTGAACACGAAGTATGGAAAATGCTAATATTGGTCCAATGACTTGAATGGGATTTGAGCCACAATTGCTAAAATGTTAACATGTGGAAACAGTGCCAGGGAAACTAAACCAAAGAATGGATTTCTGTCGAACCTTGTCTATAGACTGCTTAGAGGGTAAGGAAACCAATGTGTCATTTTATAATTTGTCGTAATTTATTTATTTACATTTTAAATTGACTGTAACTCAGTAAAATCATTGAAATTGTTGCTTATTGCGTTTATATTTTTGTTCAGTAGAATACTTCTTATGCCATCATTACTGCCTCCACGCCATCTATTTGTCAATGCCACCACAACTTCTGGCTGCACATAAAGACAAGCTACATTATAAAGAATATATCTTACTCCCTATCATAACCCCAAATATAAGGTTGTATTACTCTTTGCTCTGTCACATTCGACAAACGCTCAAACCTCGCCCTCTTTAGTCTGGATATTTACAACCATGATAAATTAGTTAATGCTAATAATGCTAATAACGGTGACCGGTGTAAAGCATATAGAAACGAGTTGAGTAGACAAAGCTGAGCTGTCCTTGGCCTGATGAAAAATGTTTGACACCACTCCCCTCAGCCCAAAAAACATATGCTACAATGCTAACAATGGTGACTGGTGAAGAAGAAATAAAAACATATTGAAATGAATGTTAAACACATGCAGGCCAATTTAAGATATTCACTATTTAAGAATTCATGCTTCTTGCAAATCATTGTCTACTTATTCACAGGGGGAGGGAAGACTGTCTTAATTCTGGACAATAGAGAAGACACCTGTTACCAGAGAGGCCATGACCATTCAATCAGGGACCCCCACTGTGTATGTGTGTGTGTACACATTCAATTAATGGATGGATTAACATGGATGTATAAATAAGACAATAAAGAGACTGAGTTTGCATTCATGTAACCGCCAAGCCTAAATGACAACTCAGATGCTAAAATGACTTAAATTGTTGAACTTATTGATTGTTCATGTGTGTGAATTCTATTATACATATAGCGTCTTATAAATGGCATATACTACATAATAATGTCTTTAAGTTCATTGAGTTCATTTGTGTGTGTGTGTGTTTGCGTCGATATGTGTATGTGTTTATGTGCGTGTGTGTGTTTGGGGTGAAACCAGACACACCCATGTCTGCAGACCTGTCCAGCAAGGCGATAAAGACACTTGGGAGTGTTCTACAAGAGTTCAAACAGATGGTACACTGACTGTCTCTCTCCCCCTCTCTCCTCTCTACCACACCCACCCATAGACCCCTGTATACCTCCCACCAAACCACTCCCACAAACCACCCCCACTCCAAACCTTCATCACACCCGGAAACCACCCCGAAACCACTACCCCAATCCACCCCCATTCCAAACCATCCCATCCTCAAACCACAACACTATGAGATGATCTATCACATCATCAAACCACAACACTATGAGATTATCTATCACATCCTCAAACCACAACACTATGAGATTATCTATCACATCCTCAAACCACAACACTATGAGATTATCTATCACATCATCAAACCACAACACTATGAGATTATCTATCACATCCTCAAACCACAACACTATGAGATTATCTATCACATCATCAAACCACAACACTATGAGATTATCTATCACATCCTCAAACCACAACACTATGAGATTATCTATCACATCCTCAAACCACAACACTATGAGATTATCTATCACATCCTCAAACCACAACACTATGAGATGATCTATCACATCATCAAACCACAACACTATGAGATGATCTATCACATCATCAAACCACAACACTATGAGATGATCTATCACATCATCAAACCACAACACTATGAGATTATCTATCACATCCTCAAACCACAACACTATGAGATTATCTATCACATCATCAAACCACAACACTATGTCCTCTGAAACAAGGCACGGCAGTAGTTCTATGGCCATCCCACTGCTGTCAATTTTGGAGCCTCTTGAAACCTCAGATTATTAAGCTTTTGTAGTACCATACTGTACCCCCTAGCTGGGTCTCTCAGCCTGGAGACAGGACCCCCGGGGTGGGGTAATTAGTGTGCAACAGAAGGGGTGAGAAAAAGATACAAACAAGGGTTGGGCTGTATCCAGATTTTCATACCTTCATACTGTTCCTGTACCATACTGGGGTATATGGTATTACTGGCAGTGCATACAAGTAGCACTATTTCTTTTCCAAAGTAAAAAAAAATTATTACACACAAAACAAATGTAGGCAACAGGGATCTTGATCCAGGAGGGGATTGATTGTCTCTGCTTCAACCAAGAAGCTTGATCTTGCAAGCTAGCCACTTAGCTAGCAAGTTAGCAAAGCAAATGCATAGCTGGCGCCCTGAGTAGTATTGAAAATCATACCGTCTAAATTTCAAAATACCCCAGTATATGGTTTATACAGTATACCGCCAAAGCCTAACAGAAACATTCACACATGAACATACAGTGAGGGAAAAAAGTATGTGTTCCCCTGCTGATTTTGTACATTTGCCCACTGACAAAGAAATGATCAGTCTATAATTTTAATGGTAGGTTTATTTGAACAGTGAGAGACAGAATAACAACAACAAAAAATCCAGAAAAACGAATGTCAAAAATGTTATAAATTGATTTGCATTTTAATGAGGGAAATAAGTATTTGACCGCCTCTCAATCAGAAAGATTTCTGGCTCCCAGGTGTCTTTTATACAGGTAACGAGCTGAGATTAGGAGCACACTCTTAAAGGGAGTGCTCCTAATCTCAGTTTGTTACCCGGCTCAAGAAGAAGCACATTAAGGTCCTGGAGTGGCCTAGCCAGTCTCCAGACCTTAATCCCATAGAAAATCTGCGGAGGGAGCTGAAGGTTCGAGTTGCCAAACGTCAGCCTCGAAACCTTAATGACTTGGAGAAGATCTGCAAAGAGGAGTGGGACAAAATCCCTCCTGAGATGTGTGCAAACCTGGTGGCCAACTACAAGAAATGTCTGACCTCTGTGATTGCCAACAAGGGTTTTGCCACCAAGTACTAAGTCATGTTTTGCACAGGGGTCAAATACTTGTCTCTCACTGGTCAAATCAACCTATCATTAAAATTATAGACTGATCATTTCTTTGTCAGTGGGCAAATGTACAAAATCAGCAGGGGATCAAGTACTTTTTTCCCTCACTGTATACAGTGCATTCGGAAAGTATTCAGACCCCTTGACTTTTCCACATTTTGTTCCGTTACAGCCTTTATTCTAAAATGTATTAAATTACACATTTTCCTCATCAATCTACACACAATACTCCATAATGACAATGTGAAAACAGGTTTTAATAAATGTTTGCACATTGATTAGATATAAAAAAACAACAGAAAGACCTTATTTACATAAGTATTCAGACCCATTGCTATAAGACTTAAAATTTAGCTCAGGGGCATCCAGTTTCCATTGATCATCATTTATACGTTTTTACAACTTGATTGTCCACCTGTGGTACATTCAATTGATTGGACATGATTTGGAAAGGCACACACCTGTCTATATAATGTCCCACAGTTGACAGTGCATGTTAGAGCAAAAACCAAGCCATGAGGTCAAAGGAATTATCTGTAGAGCTCCGAGACAGGATTGTGTCGAGGCACAGATCTGAGGAAGGGTACAAAAACATTTCTGCAGCATTGAAGGTCCCCAAGAACACAATGGCTTCCATCATTCTTAAATGGAAGAAGTTTGGAACCACCAAGACTCTTCCTAGAGCTGGCCACCCGGTCAAACTGAGCAATCGAGGGAGAAGAGCCTTGCACAGGGAGATGACCAAGAACCAGATGGTCACTCTAACAGAGCTCCAGATTTCCTCTGTGAAGATGGGAGAAGCTTCCAGAAGGACAACCATCTCTGCAGCACTCTACGAATCAGGCCTTTATGGTAGAGTGCCCAGACGGAAACCACTCCTCAGTAAAAGGCACATGACAGCCCGCTTGGAGTTTTCCAAAAGGCACCTAAAGGACTCACAGACCATGAAAAAACAATATTCTCTGGCCTGATGAAACACTTTGGCCTGAATGCGCAGTGTCACATCTGGAGAAACCTGACACCATCCCTAAGGTGAAGCATGGTGGTGGCAGCATCATGCTGTGGGGATGTTTTTCAGCGGCAGGGACTGGGAGACTATTCAAGATCGAGTGAAAGATGAACAGTGAGATCCTTGATGAAAACCTGCTCCGGAGCATTCACGGACCTCAAACTGGGGGGGAAGGTTGACCTTCCAACAGGAGAATAACCCTAAGCACACAGCCAAGACAACGCAGGACTGGCTTTGGGACAAGTCTCTGAATGTCCTTGAGTGGGTCAGGCAGAACCCAGACTTGAACCCGATCGAACATCACTCTAGAGCCTGAAAATAGCTGTGTAGCGACACTCCCCATTCAATCTGACAGAGTTTGAGAGGATGTACAGAGTAGAATGGGAGAAACTCCCCAAATAAAGGTCTGCCAAGCTTGTAGCTTCATACCCAGAAGGCTCGAGGCTGTAATTGCTGCCAAAGGTGCTTCAAGAAAGTACTGAGTAAAGGGTCTGTTGCAACAACCACACTAGAAGACACACACATATCACACATACACACACACACACACACACATCACAAACATCACACATACACACATACACATCACATACCCCTAACACACACAAACATCACACATACACACACACACACACACACACACACACACACACACACACACACACACACACACACACACACACACACACACACACACACACACACACACACACTCTCCTCCTTGCCCTCCTCCCTCTATCTCCTCTTCCTCACTGTCTCGCTCCCCTCTATCTCCTCTTCCTCACTGTCTCGCTCCCCTCTATCTCCTCTTCCTCACTGTCTCGCTCCCCTCTATCTCCTCTTCCTCACTGTCTCGCTCCCCTCTATCTCCTCTTCCTCACTGTCTTGCTCCCATGCGTTCTTGCTGTAATGCAATTATAAGACTAATGGGTTTCAGATCTCTAAAAGACAAAAGGGGCATATGAGGACACAGTGGATTGATGTTACTGCTTCAGTTAGGAGGCCAAGAGAGAGAGAGATAGAGAGATAGAAGACGTTGAATCAAAAACAAATTTAGTCAGAGCAAGATATATTGTTATACATTATTTCCCATACGCGCCGCCACACACACGAGCCCACACACACACACACACACACACACACACACACACACACACACACACACACACACACACACACACACACACACACACACACACACACACACACACACACACACACACACCACAACCACCAACACCAGTTTCAGACAGCCTGTCTCCTTGTCAACCCCACAGTGGCTTAGCCAGGATGCTGGCGGTTAGTCCCATCACCAAAAGCCTTTTTCGCCCTCTCTTTGGGCTGCAGTGAAACCACAAGTTGACATCCATCACATTGACAATTTTGTCTTTGGATTCATCCACAAGAGGAATGTGATTGTGTGTTTTGCTGTCTGAGATTGCTATCTAAACATCTGTGTTCAATATGTGATGATGACGTGTGTATGTGTGTGTGTGTGTGTGTGTGTGTGTGTGTGTGTGTGTGTGTGTGTGTGTGTGTGTGTGTGTGTGTGTGTGTGTGTGTGTGTGTGTGTGTGTGTGTGTGTATGTGTGGGGGGGGGGGGGGGGGGGGGGGGTGACATTAAAACATTCCTTTGCTAACAGTCCTGTGCAGTGCACTACACAGACACCCTATTTCGCCAGAATGTTTTAACTTTATTTATTTTGACGTTTCAATGCGTTCACTGTAAAGCAGATGAAAACTGCTTCACAAAATAAGTACATCACCTAGCAACCTCAACAAGATGTTCAAACCTCTTGGTGTAAGAGTTAAGCCATCATCAGTCACTCCTCTTGCTTAATACCAGTTCTGTTGCAATCAAATGTTGTCTGGTGTTGTTGCTACGGGCTACAGTTTGCAAATAGACAATTTCCCATTTCATCATCCCTTTTAATCGTTGTCTTTAAGCTTTCACCAGACTAGTCACCAGACAATTGGGTAAACTCAGAGTCTATGAATCAAAGGAGAGACTGTCATTTAAAGGGGATGTGGCCAACTTATAAATCAAAAGCCAGCTCAATGGGAGGAGAGACACAGTCATGGTGTTAGTGAATGATAAATGCTCTGGTTGAGCTGAGACAGTTATGGTGTTAGTGAATGATAAATGCTCTGGTTGAGCTGAGACACGGTTATGGTGTTAGTGAATGATAAATGCTCTGGTTGAGCTGAGACACGGTTATGGTGTTAGTGAATGATAAATGCTCTGGTTGAGCTGAGACACGGTTATGGTGTTAGTGAATGATAAATGCTCTGGTTGAGCTGAGACACGGTTATGGTGTTAGTGAATGATAAATGAATGCTCTGGTTGAGCTGAGACACAGTGATGGTGTTAGTGAATGATAAATGCTCTGGTTGAGCTGAGACACAGTTATGGTGTTAGTGAATGATAAATGCTCTGGTTGAGCTGAGACACGGTTATAGTGTTAGTGAATGATAAATGAATGCTCTGGTGAGCTGAGACACAGTGATGGTGTTAGTGAATGATAAATGCTCTGGTTGAGCTGAGACACAGTTATGGTGTTAGTGAATGATAAATGCTCTGGTTGAGCTGAGACACAGTTATGGTGTTAGTGAATGATAAATGCTTTGGTTGAGCTGAGACACAGTTATGGTGTTAGTGAATGATAAATGCTTTGGTTGAGCTGAGACACGGTTATGGTGTTAGTGAATGATAAATGCTCTGGTTGAGCTGAGACACGGGGATGGTGTTAGTGAATGATAAATGCTATGGTTTAGCTTGGGCGTAGGGATGATTAGAGATCATTTGGGGATTGGAAATGTGAAAATAATGCTTGGCCGCTCCAGAGATTGCCATCCATCTCTGATAGGTGTTGGGGTGGAGCCTGTTACTTTATGGAATGTTGCGTGTGGTTTTGTGTGTCTGTGTATATGTATATTTATATAAATCTGTATAAACCGTATACTGGGGTATTATGAAATACAGACAGTATGATTTTCAATACTACTCAGGGCACCAACTACGCATTTGCTTTGCTTTATCGTTAGATGATAGACAGAGACCCTTGAGAATGTTCATTACGCATAAGAGCATACTGTGTTCTACCTATTTTAGAATGCCTCTATAGGGGAATACACTGGCAATTTACATTGGAGACATTTTGAAAGCAATGACAGAGAGACTGCAATTACAGACATTGGTTGAATAACTCTTGAGACATTGACGTTAGCTCCCCTGGTATTTCCAACACAATACACACAGTATTTGCTCATGTTTTTCGTCTGACTCTACAGAACTGGAGGAAACTGATAAGGCAATTGATACTTTAATAGGTGCAGTGTTCCAATTATTGTGCCAATATTTTTGTCCCAAAAGCAAAATTGACTTGAGAGTAGAGCTTATTCTGGTACAGCCTGACCTATTTTTAGGCTGATATGGACTTTGGGTGAGCTATTGTCCTCAAAGCTAGCGTGACACAAAATAACTACCACAATATGGAACTAGTAGGTATTCCCCCGCCTCCTTTGTGTACATCCACTTTTCCTGGCTTTATCGTCTGAGTCGACATCTTGGAAGATGGTAAACTTCACTTGTAACCTCCTTTATAAGGTCTAAAGCATACAGCTAAATGAGCTTCACACCTTCATTTCCATAAGTTAGATACTGTAGGTACATGCTACTCTACCTGACTGACTGACAATCAGTCAAAGTGGTCGCCTGTGGATAAACAGAGGACCTGAGTGCTAATTAGCTCTAACTGCTGTAACAAGCAAGGGTATGTCAGAGCTGTCAATCAACTCCCTGCGGCTTTGTGTATGATTGAACTCCCCGATTACCATTTTCCACTAGCTACCACAGCCACAAAGTCAAAATTGCCTATATCGTAAAATAGCATTCATTATTTAAATATATTTTTGTTAGCTTTTTGGTCTTAATTTCAGGTTAGTTTTAGGCATAACGTTAGCAGTGTGGTTAACGCTAGGGTGAAGGTTACGGTTAGGTTTCAAATCACCTTTTAAGAAGATAAAGATAAAGAAGATAAAGATAAAAAAAGATAAAAGAAGATAAGAAGTTAAATTGTAGAAATAGGCGGGGTTTATGTGGTAACTAGTGACAACCCATTACCCTTCCCCTGCCACCATGGCAACCAAGTCAGCATGCTTGCCCACGTGTACAGCCTCTTAAAGGGAATGTTGAAAATGGCTTGAATTTCATGTACTTTAACACTTTTGGGCTAAAGTTAGCCATTTTGGCAACATAAGGAATGCATTAAAGACACATACCAATGGAGGAGTGAATATATTATCACAGTAGGAGTATTTCTGAGTGAAAGAACCTTTAATAATATCCCCCTAGAGTGTATTGATGTAAGTGTCACAGTATGTCTGAGGGTAACCGGTTTAAAACATTTGTGGAAGTATGGAGGTAGTTGTGTGCCTAAAACTACAATATTTCCTGAGCTTTCTTATATCTCCTAGATGTAGGACAGACACTTCAAACCCTTATTCCCCAACTGCTTAGACTTTTAATTAAACACTAAAAGTTCTCCCTTACAAAGATTAAGGGCAAAATTTCATAGTCCTGCTGAGCTCTCACAACTCTCACCCTTCCATAACCTTTGAACCTTATCTACCCAAGCAAACTCATTCCTTTAATATGTGCAGCAAGAGCTGTGTCCCTAAAGCTGCATAAAAGGTCAGATTATAGTTTTTTTAAACAATAGACCATATTAAAGTCATCCCTTGGGAAAGGGAGAAAAAAATACCTAGCTGAACACTGCTCTGCCTGAAGTAACCCAACAGGGTATTAGGAATACACAGTTGTTTCTAGCTAGAAATAAATAATAACTGGAAAGCTTCAACTCTAACCTTTAACCTTTGCGGGCCAATCAGCAGTTGAAACAATAACAACAGCCCCCACCACTGTTTTGGTAAAAAGCTGATGGATGGTGCTGGAGAAATGTAATCACTTTCAAATTCATAGACATTGCTCTGGATGCAAGGACTGACCAATCATGCTATCAAAAGTATAATTTTAACAATGTTTTCAGGCTATACAGTGTTTGTTTACATTTACTTTGTTTACAAACATTGGACTAAAACAAGCTTATATTTGGGTTCTGAAGGGGCACGACAGTTGAACTGAGGCGTTTATATTCTTTAAGAATCAATGGGTATATATAATTCATTTATAAAATGGATTTAGCAACTACTTTAAAAAGGCCTTCCCTGTGTCATTCTTTGGTCAGGTCTGCTTTGGCCTCTGCATTTAGTTTGCAGTACAAAGGAAGTATTTTCATGAACCCAGACTGATTAATGACTGATACTATGGCATAGATTTATGAGTTGTATTCAGGCCCTTAAAATAGCCCACATGTTTTAGAAGGGCATGACGCTTCCAAGACTACAGTTGTTTGTTAGAATGGGAGAGGCACGTGGATGGCCATGACTGTGTATCTCCTGTGTGTGTGTGTGTGTGTGTGTGTGTGTGTGTGTGTGTGTGTGTGTGTGTGTGTGTGTGTGTGTGTGTGTGTGTGTGTGTGAGTGTGTGTGTGTGTGTGTGTGTGTGTGTGTGTGTGTGTGTGTGTGTGTGTGTGTGTGTGTGTGTGCGTGTGCGTGTGTGTGTGTTTGACTGTGTGTGTGTGACTGTGTGTGTGTGACTGTGTGTGATGAATGAATGTTCCTCCATGCGTGTGCCCACACGTGAGGTCTGTTGTGCTGGGTGGTCCACGTGATGTTCCAGAATGCTCGGCCTGGTAACCATAGCAATTCTCTCATCCCCAGGCCTACATATTCAGCTGGTGGTTTGTTTTGAAGATGCTGAGTTTTGTCTGTCTCTGTTGTGAAGAGTACCAAACAGTGTCATTGGCACATTGACTGGATGGGTATTCTACAAAGCAGAATCAATGAGTTAGCCAGCTAATTTGCCAAAATATTCAGAATATTATTTCAACATTTGTATAAGACCAGCTTGAAATGAGCATGGTCTAATTGACTCAACAACCAAAAACACATATCTAAATTAAGATTTCTTAATTCATCAGAAAATCAATAGTTATTATTTTATTTTTGTATCCAAGTTAGCAGTTTTTTTTTAATCAAAGTTAGCTGGCTAACTCATTGATCCTACTTTGTAGTATACCCCTCTGGTCCTTTGGAACAAATGCCATGAACACAAACACAAAGAGGAGGAGGAACTGAAACTATTCAACAGCTTTGGAACATGAACGTAGTATCCATACAGACCCTGAATTCAGATGAAGACAATATTTCCTCTCTAATAGTCCATCTCCTTTTCTATTAGCTCTCTAGCATGTGTTGTAATGGGGTTCTGATCATTGACCTTTTAGTCTGCTTCACAACATGGTCTTGCTTTCAAATTGTTATCTTAAAGAGCTGACAGCCAGCACTGCGCCCCACATGAAACACCATGCAACTAGATGTCATTTGTTTCTGTCTCTCTGGGATATCTTTGCCTATTACCAAAAAACGATGTGATTTATTACCTCTGTGTGTGTGTGTGTGCGCGTGCGTGTGTGTGTGTGTGTGTGTGTGTGTGTGTGTGTGTGTGGTCATACTATTGGAATGTCTAGGTTCCAAAGGAAGCGTGATAAGTTCCAGCTGTTTTGTCTTGCAGTGGTGGGTGGGCAACCTGACCTCATAGCTCTGTGTATACTTTATACGTGTGTGTGTACCTTACTTGGTCAACTGTTCCTCAAAAGTGCTCCAGCTGCACGGGACGAGAGATTAGAAAGTAAAGGGTGGGCGGGGGGGTGAGGGAAACGAGGGAGCATGGCCTTTCTTGGTCACGAGATGGGGAATGGAAACGTGAGTCCAGAGTCAGACTGTCACACAAACCTGCATGCTGCGGGCTGAGACGTGTCCAACAGGATCATTTCCAGGCTCCGTGAGTCAAGCTGTTGTTATGCTGCAAGATGAGGAATCGAAGGAGGAGCAGGAGACGGTGGAGGGGAATTCCAAATGTGGAGACCACTCCCTTCTACCCTTGTCTGCTTTGTTCCTTTTCTCTTTTGAGCAGCTTTTCTCTACTGTATGTGACATGTACAGCACACACACATGATCAACACTGCCCAGGTCTAAATGATATGACGAGGGCCAGGTCCATATGATATGTCTAGGGCCAGGTCTACGATATGACTAGGGCCAGGTCTATATGATATGACTAGGGCCAGGTCTATGATATTATGACTAGGGCCAGGTCTATGATATAACTAGGGACAGGTCTGTATGATATGACTAGGGTCAGGTCTATATGATATGACTAGGGCCAGGTCTACGATATGACTAGGGCCAGGTCTATATGATATGACCAGGGTCAGGTCTATATGATATGACCAGGGTCAGGTCTATATGATATGAATAGGGCCAGGTCCGTATGATATGACTAGGGCCAAGTCTATATGATATGACTAGGGCTAGGTCTATATGATATGACTAGGGTCAGGTCTATATGATATGACCAGCGTCAGGTCTATATGATATGACCAGGGTCAGGTCTATATTATATGACCAGGGTCAGGTCTATATGATATGACCAGGGTCAGGTCTAAATGATATGACTAGGGACAAGTCTATATGATATGACTAGGGCCAGGTCTATATGATATGACTAGGGCCAGGTCTACGATATGACTAGGGCCAGATCTATATGATATGACCAGGGTCAGGTCTATATGACATGACCAGGGTCAGGTCTATATGATATGGATAGGGCCAGATCTATATGATATGACCAGGGTCAGGTCTATATGATATGACCAGGGTCAGGTCTAAATGATATGACTAGGGCCAGGTCTATATGATATGACTAGGGCCAGGTCTATATGACATGACCAGGGTCAGGTCTATATGATATGGATAGGGCCAGATCTATATGATATGACCAGGGTCAGGTCTATATGATATGACCAGGGTCAGGTCTAAATGATATGACTAGGGCCAGGTCTATATGATATGACTAGGGCCAGGTCTATGATATAACTAGGGACAGGTCTATATGATATGGCTAGGGCCAGGTCTATATGATATGACTAGGGCCAGGTCTATATGATATGGCTAGGGCCAGGTCTATATGATATGACTAGGGCCAGGTCTATATGATATGACTAGGGCCAGGTCTATATGATATGACTAGGGCCAGATCTATATGATATGACTAGGGCCAGGTCTATATGATATGACTAGGGCCAGGTCTATATGATATGGCTAGGGCCAGGTCTATATGATATGACTAGGGCCAGGTCTATGATATAACTAGGGACAGGTCTATATGATATGGCTAGGGCCAGGTCTATATGATATGACTAGGGCCAGGTCTATATGATATGGCTAGGGCCAGGTCTATATGATATGACTAGGGCCAGGTCTATATGATATGACTAGGGCCAGATCTATATGATATGACTAGGGCCATGTCTATATGATATGACTAGGGCCATGTCTATATGATATGACTAGGGCCAGGTCTATATGATATGACTAGGGCCAGATCTATATGATATGACTAGGGCCATGTCTATATGATATGACTAGGGCCAGATCTATATGATATGACTAGGGCCATGTCTATATGATATGACTAGGGCCAGATCTATATGATATGACTAGGGCCAGATCTATATGATATGACTAGGGCCATGTCTATATGATATGACTAGGGCCAGGTCTATATGATATGACTAGGGCCATGTCTATATGATATGACTAGGGCCATGTCTATATGATATGACTAGGGCCAGATCTATATGATATGACTAGGGCCATGTCTATATGATATGACTAGGGCCAGATCTATATGATATGACTAGGGCCAGATCTATATGATATGACTAGGGCCATGTCTATATGATATGACTAGGGCCAGGTCTATATGATATGACTAGGGCCAGATCTATATGATATGACTAGGGCCAGATCTATATGATATGACTAGGGCCATGTCTATATGATATGACTAGGGCCAGGTCTATATGATATGACTAGGGCCAGGTCTATATGATATGACTAGGGCCATGTCTATATGATAGGTCAGGTCTATATGATATGACTAAGGTCAGGTCCATACGTTATGACTAGGGCCAGGTCGATATGATAGTCCAGGTCCATATTATATGACTAGGGACAGGTCTGTATTATATGAATAGGGCCAGGTCTATATGACATGACTAGGGTCAGGTCTATATGATATGACCAGGGTCAGGTCTATATGACATGACTAGGGTCAGGTCTATATGATATGGCTAGGGCCAGGTCTATATGATATGACCAGGGTCAGGTCTATATGACATGACTAGGGTCAGGTCTATATGATATGGCTAGGGCCAGGTCTATATGACCTGACTAGGGTCAGGTCTATATGATATGGCTAGGGCCAGGTCTATATGATATGACTAGGGCCAGGTCTATATGATTTGACCAGGGTCAGGTCTATATGACATGACCAGGGTCAGGTCTATATGATATGGATAGGGCCAGATCTATATGATATGACCAGGGTCAGGTCTACATGATATGACCAGGGTCAGGTCTAAACGATATGACTAGGGCCAGGTCTATATGATATGACTAGGGCCAGATCTATATGATATGACTAGGGCCAGGTCTATATGATATGACTAGGGCCATATCTATATGATATGACTAGGGCCAGGTCTATATGATATGGCTAGGGCCAGATCTATATGATATGACTAGGGCCAGGTCTATATGATATGGCTAGGGCCAGATCTATATGATATGACTAGGGCCAGGTCTATATGATATGGCTAGGGCCAGATCTATATGATATGACTAGGGCCAGGTCTATATGATATGACTAGGGCCAGGTCTATTTGATAGGCCAGGTCTATATAGTATGACTAGGGACAGCTCTGTATGATATGACTAGGGCCAGGTCTACTTGGACGATGTAACGTTGGGTGCCTAACCATGATACTTTTAAAGCACTGTCATGTGAATGACACAAAGTCATACAGTAATATCATAAAAAACGAAATGCAGTCAAATATACTGCTACCAAGTAGTATATTTTCAATTGGATTTGAAAGCCTCTTGAGACTTGAGAGGCACGTGAACACAATTAGATGAGATGGATCCCTTCCACAGCCATTGGAGTTTCCAAATGAGGTCATGGGAACGGTTCAGAGCAGTCGCTCAGGAGGAAAGGTCTGTTGTGACCACTGTGGATTGTGGTTTGCTTCACTAAGCTTTTCCATGCTGCCCGTACAGTAGCTTTATTGTTTTCACTGTTTAGAAAGTCTCGGGGGGGGGGGGGGGGGGGGTAAATACATGAGTCTTTAAACATATTTGTACTGTATACTACACATTTGAGTGTATGTGCGAGTGCGTACATGCGTGGTTGGGTGAATTAGTTGTGTGTATGGGTGACTGGGTAGATTAGTTGTATGTATGTGGGTGGCTGGATTAGTTGTATGTATGTGGGTGGATGGCTGGGTGGATTAGTTGTATGTATGTGGGTGGATTCGTTGTGTATATGGGTGGCTGGGTGGATTAGTTGTATGTATGTGGGTGGCTGGGTGGATTAGTTGTGTGAATGGGTGGCTGGGTGGATTAGTTATGTGTATGTGGGTGGATGGGTGGATTAGTTGTGTGTATGGGTGGCTGGGTGGATTAGTTGTATGTATGTGGACGGATGGGTGGATTAGTTGTATGTATGTGGGTGGCTGGGTGGGTGGGCGTGTGGATTAGTTTTGTGTAGATGCGTGGTTGGATGGATTAGTTGTGTTTACGTGGGTGGCTGGGTGAATTAGTTGTGTGTACGTGGCTGGGTGGGTGGATTAATTGTATGTATGTAGGTGGCTGGGTGGGTGGGTGGGTGGGTGTGTTACTTGTGTGTACTTGGGTGGCTGGGTGGATTAGTTGTGTGTATGTGGGTGGCCGGTGGGTGGTTAACCAACTATGCTATTATGTTTGTTTTTCACATTGTTTGTAACTAATTTTGTACATAATGTTGCTGCTTCTGTCTCTTATGACCGAAAAGAGCTTCTGAAAATCAGAACAGCGATTACTCACCTCAAACTGGACAAAGAATTTTTATTTAATGAGTCTGACGCGAATTATATACTGCTTTGTCAAGACAATGCCCAAATCCCCGTCATCAGCATGAAGAAAATACAAAGAAAAAGGGGAAGGAGGGCAGGGTGCCTTGTAAGAATTTGCAGACGAGTAGGTAAACCACCACTACCCTCCGTATTATTGCCCATTGTGCAATCATTGGAAAACTGGATGATCTACGATTAAGACTATAATATATATATATATATATATATATATATATATATATATATATATATATATATATATATATATATATATATATATTAAACTGTAATATCTTATGTTTCACTGAGACGTGGCTGAACGATGACACAAATAGTATAGAGCTGGCTTGCTTCTCCGTGCATCAGCAGGACAGAGCAGCTACTTCTGGTAAGACGAGGGGCGGGGATGTGTCTATTTGTCAATAACTGCTGGTGCGCGATGTTCTTTATTAAATAAGTATTGAGGTATTACTTGCCTGAGGTAGAATACCTCATGATAAGCTGGAGACCACACTATCTACCAAGAGAGTTCTCATCTATATTATTCGTAGTCGTCTATTTACCACCTCAAACCGATGCTGGCACTGAGACCGCACTCAACGAGCTTTATTAGGCCATAAGAAAACAAGAAAATGCTCATCCAGAAGCGGCGCTCCTAGTGACCGGGGACTTTAATGCAGGTAAACTTAAATCCGTTTTACCTACATTTCTACCAACATGTCACATGTGCAACAAGAGGAAAAAAAACTCTAGACCACCTTTACTCCACACACAGAGACACATACAAAGCTCTCCCTTGTCCTCCATTATGCAAATCTGACCGTAGTTCTATCCTCCTGATTCCTGCTTACAAGCAAAAACTAAAGCAGGAAGTACCAGTGGCTCGCTCAATACGGAAGTGGTCAGATGACGCATATGCTACGCTACAGGACTGTTTTCCTAGCACAGACTGGAATATGTTCCGGAATTCATCCAATGGCATTGAGGAGTATACCACCTCAGTCACTGGCTTCATCAATAGGTACATTTCCCAACCAGAAGCCATGGATTACAGGCAACATCTGCACCGAGCTAAAGGCTAAAGCTGCCGCTTTCAAGGAGTGGGACACTAATCCGGACACTTATAAGAAATCCCACTATGCCCTTAGATGAACCATCAAATAGGCAAAGCATCAATACAGGACTAAGATTGAATCCTACTACACTGGCTCTGACGTTCGTCAGATGTGGCAGGGTTTGAAAATATTACGGACTACAAAGGGAAACCCAGCTGCGAGCTGCCCAGTGATGCAAGCCTACCAGACGAGATAAATGCCTTTTATGCTCTCTTCGAGGCAAGAAATTCTGAAGCATGCATGAGAGCACCAGCTGTTCCGGATGACTGTGTGATCACGCGCTCCATAGCTGATGTGAGCAAGACCTTTAAACAGGTCAAAATTCAAGAAGCTCAGGGGCCAGACGGATTACCAGGATGTGTACACAAAGCATGCACGGACCAACTGGCAAGTGTCTTCACTGACATTTTCAAACTCTGCCTGACCGAGTCTGTAATACCTACATGTTTCAAACAGAACACCATAGTCCCTGTGCCCAAGAAAGCGAAGGTAACCTGCCTAAATGATTACCGCCCCGTAGCACTCACATCGGTAGCCATGAAATGCTTTGAAAGGCTGGTCATGGCTCACATCAATACCGGAAATGCCGGAAACCCTAGACCCACTCCAATTTGCATACTGCCCCAACAGATCCACAGACAACTCAATCTCAATCGCACTCCACACTGCCCTTTCCCACCTGGACAAAAGGAACACCTATATGAGTATGCTGTTCATTGACTACAGCTCAGCGTTCAAAACCAGAGAGACAACAAAGTTCTTCACTAAGCTAAGGACCTTGCGACTAAACACCTTCCTCTGCAACTGGATCCTGGACTCTCTGACGGGCTGCCCCCAGGTGGTAAAGGTAGGCAACGACACATACGGCACGCTGATCCTCAACACTGCGGCCCCTCAGGGGTGCATGCTTAGTCCCCTCCTGTACTCACTGTTCACCCACGACTGCCTTGCCAAACATGACTCCAATTCCATCATTAAGTTTTCTGATGACACAACAGTTGTAGGCCTGATCACCGACAACGATGAGACAGCCTTTAGGGAGGAGGTCAGAGACCTGGCAGTGTGGTGCCAGGACAACAATCTCTCCCTCAATGTGAGAAAGACAAAGGAGATGATTGTGGACTATAGAAAAGGAGGGCCGAACAGGCCCCCATGAACATTGACGAGGCTGAAGTGGAGCAGGTCAAGAGTTTCAAGTTCCTTGTTGTCCACATCACCAACGAACTATCATGGTCCAAACACACCAAGACAGTTGTGAAGAGGGCACGACAACACCTTTTCCCCCTCAGGAGACTGAAAAGATTCGGCATGGGTCCCCAGATTGTCAAAATGTTATACAACTGCACCATCGAGAGAATCCTGACCGGTTTCATCACTGCCTGGTATGGCAACTTCTTGGCATCTGACCGTAAGGCGCTACAGAGGGTAGTGCGTATGGCCCAGTATATCATTGGGCCAAGCTTCCTGACATCCAAGACTTATATACTTGGCGGTGTCAGAGGAAGGCCAAAAAAATTGTCAAAGACTCCAGTCACCCAAGTCATAGACTGTTCTCTCTGCTACCGCATGGCAAGCGTTACCCAAGCCATAAGAAGGCTGAACAATTAATGAAATGGCCACCCGGACTATTTATATTGACACCCCCACCTCTCCCCCCATTTGTTTTTACACTGCTGCTACTCACTGTTTACTATCTGTGCATAGTGACTTTAGAAATTACCTCGACTAACATGTACCCCCGCACATTGACTCCGTACCGGTACCCCCTGTATATATCCTCGTAATTCTTATGTCATTTTGTTGTGTCACTTTTTGATTTGATTTGATATTTTTTACTTTATTTTATAAATATTTTTTTTGCTCTATTTCTTGAACTGCATTATTGTTAAGGGCTTGTAAGTAAGCATTTCACGGTAAGGTCTACACCTGTTGTATTCAGCGCTATTTGATTTGATTTTATATGGGTGGCTGGGTGGATTAGTTGTGTGCATGTGGGTGGCTGGGTGGATTAGTTGTATGTATGTGGGTGGCTGGGTGGGTGGGTGGATTAGTTGTATGTATGTGGGTGGCTGGGTGGATTAGTTGTATGTATGAGCTCCTGAGTGGCGCAGCGGTCTAAGGCACTGCATCTCAGTGCTAAAGGTGTCACTACAGACACCCTGGTTCCATTCCAGGCTGTATCACAACTGGCTGGGGTTGGGAGTCCCATAGGGCGGAGCAAATTGCCCCAGCATCCTCTGGGTTTGGCCAGTGTAGGTTAAATAAAATTAAAAGGTGTAGGTGGCTGGGTGGGTGGGTTAGTTCTGTGTACGTGGGTGGCTGAGTGGATTAGTTGTATGCATGTGATTCAGAAGGTGTGTGGACGCAAGGTCTTTCTCACAGATACACAACCTCGTTAAACATTCATGTTGGGGGGAGCACACACACACACGTTTTATATACAGTCTGCTTTCCACCTCTACCTTCTTCCCATCTCTGTTCCTTCACACAATGAAGAAGGAAGACAGTCAATGCATTTCTACCTGTTAAAGACTCTAGATCTACAGCCATTTTCAACCAGAAACACACCAAGATGAGTGTTCACAAGAGACGATCGAACATGCATGATACTTGAAGTCCACATTAGTGTGTAGCCTGATGCAATGTGTATCCAAGGAAACCAGTGTAATGCAAACCCACTGGTGGTATGAAAGACCACATTCATCAGACGATCTCTCTATGACAACGGGTCATCTTTTTCTTCAAATGGGATGCATCAACAGCATGTTTGGCCAGGAGGTGTGCCCTGTCCCTCAGCGTGGGAAGATTCCAGATCCAACTGAAATTCCGGTAGAGCATTGTCACAGCGGAGTGGGCCGTTGCTATGGCGACTCCCGGTGCATATCTGTGTGTGTGTTTGTGTATGAAAGTGTGCCCCTTGTGTTGAAATGAGTTCTGGAGGAGGGAGTGCTAGACGAGATCCAATCAGATCAGAGTGTGAGGTTTTTAGTGAATGCTCCCCCCCCCAACATGATAGTGTTAACGACGTTGCACAACTCTTTCCCAAACCTGCTGCCAAAACACCATGTAGGCCTACATTTCCAGTCGCTGTCACCCCCACCCCTTTAAAGCCTAAACCTTCTTACAGAAGAGGACCAGTATGGGCTTTCCTCATAGGATGCAGGGTTAAGAGGGGAGTTTAATAGTAAGCTGTTAATAATAAGCTTAATACTAAGAGTCCACACTGACACCATCTTTTTAAAACGAGCTTGAGAATTCAACAGCATTCACCTCCTTGGTTACATAATGAGAGATGTCGAGAGTCTTCACATACCTCTTCCCACCCCTCATCCTCCCACCCCTCATCCCCCAATCCACCTCCACCTCCTCCCACCCCTCATCCCCCCACCCGCCTCCCCCTGTCCTCCCACCCCTCATCCCCCCACCCGCCTCCCCCTGTCCTCCCACCCCTCATCCCCCCACCCGCCTCCACCTGTCCTCCCACCCCTCATCCCCCCACCCGCCTCCCCCTGTCCTCCCACCCCTCATCCCCCCACCCGCCTCCCCCTGTCCTCCCACCCCTCATCCCCCCACCCGCCTCCCTCTGTCCTCCCACCCCTCATCCCCCCACCCGCCTCCCCCTGTCCTCCCACCCCTCATCCCCCCACCCGCCTCCCTCTGTCCTCCCACCCCTCATCCCCCCACCCACCTCCCCCTGTCCTCCCACCCCTCATCCCCCCACCCGCCTCCTCCCCTCCTCCCGTCCTCCCACCCCTCATCCCCCCACCCACCTCCCCCTGTCCTCCCACCCCTCATCCCCCCACCCACCTCCCCCTGTCCTCCCACCCCTCATCCCCTCGTATGGGGACACTGTAGTCAAACCAGCTCGAATATCGATCTATACAGCCCTCTCATACTTCAAATCAAAAATCTCTTGTGAGAATAGACATTCATTGTACACGTGGATACACTGGAGGTCTGTCTGCAGGGAAAATGTTATTCTTTTTCTTTCCTGGGGATGGATGGGTAGGTCTGAATGTGTTTGTGTATGAGTCAGTGTGTGAGCGTTAGAGGGGAGGCTGAGTAATCGAGTGCCTCTTGTTTTTTTTCTGGCAAATTGTTCTTGACTCTCAGGCACTAGAGAAACGGTTACTCTCACACTGGGCCCTCTGTGTTCTTTCACTCTGCATCTCACTAACTGTGGTTTCTGAGTAGACTGGCTGGCAGAGTAAGGAGAGTGGGGAGAAGGAGACAGACATGCTCTTATTGTGTGCTTCTGGGTTCCTATATAGTTTTTTTGAAAATTGAATGACGGAGGGAAAAACAAAATATTTATTGTGAAGGAAGGAGAGAAAGGGAGGAGCAAGATGTAGGGAAAAAGAGAGAAAATGTGAGAGACAATAAAAGAGTTAGAGAGAAAGAGAGACAAGGCGAGCTGTGCAGACGTACAAGGGTGGTGACGTGGACAGATAGATCAGGAGAGAGAGAAACAGACTGAGAGGAGAAAAGGAGGAGCTGGGCACAGACAGAAACAGAACCAGGCAGAACCCTCTGCAAAAAAGAAACCAAGATAAAAGGAATATTCAAGAAATACAACATTCAACTGCATAAAACAACCATACTTTCTGACAGACCACAAATGATAAAAGAGAAGGGCCTCACAAGAGGTGTAAAAGATGCAAGAGAAAAAACAGTTAATAAAAAAAAGAAAACATTTGCATTTCCATCCCTGTCCAGCAGGTGGCCTATGTGGTTCTGCGTCAGGGCTGTGGAGGGCGTGTCTCGCTGAGTATTCGGGTCAGGGGGTTCGTTGTCGTGTTGAAGAAAACAGCTCACATCGGAGCCACAGTGGCGCTCTGTGAATCCCCCCCCTCCCTTCTCTCTTCTCTCTCTCTCTCTCTCTCTCTCTCTCTCTCTCTCTCCCTCTCTCCGTCCCCCCTCGCTACGAGATGAGCACGCACTGCGCTTCCTCTGCAGCCCGCGAGCCCCCACTGAGGCTTGCAGGGCATGGATGGAGGGAGGCAGAAAGGGAGGGGGATGAGAGAGGGGATGAGGGAGGTGAAGAGGGAGAAGGGGAGGGAATGAGTGAGAGAAAGGGGAAGAATGAGAGACAATTTGAGAAGGAGACGGAGTAAGAGGTAAGGGAGAGTGGGGTACAAATGTCTGTACTTAATGAAATATTTTTTTTATTTAACATTTATTTAACTAGGCAAGTCAGTTAAGAACAAATTCTTATTTACAATGATGGCCTACCAAAAGGCAAAAGACCTCATGCGGGGACAGTGGCTGCAATTACCACTACCTTTTAAAACCATGTCTATCTTTATATCCCAAACATAATTCAACACAATCAAGATCGCTTTTTTGTCTTTTAATCATTTTAATCATATTTTTAAGGTCAACTGCACTTCCTGATTTGGCCTTGTTTTTCATCAATGCTCATTAAGAAAGGCTAGTGGCCGTGACAGAAGTCACACAAGAGTTGTCTTGGGGTTGTGGTTTGATGTAAGTGTTTCATGAGTGTGTCTTTGCCCTTCAATGACAACAAACAAGGACAGTAGCTAGCCAGTTTGAGTTAAAACATTATTGAAAGAAAGCTGGTAACATGCATCAAACATGTCGTCAGGGTTGCTTGATTATGAGCTAGCTAGCTACAGTGCCTTCAGAAAGTATTCACACCCCTTGATTTTTCCCACATTTTGTTGTGTTACAAAGTGGGATTAACATGGTTTAAATTGGTTTAAATTATCATTGTTTGTCAACGATCGAAACAAAGTACTCTGTAACGTCAAAGTAGAAGAAAATGTTTAACATTTGTAAAAAAAATCAAGAGAAATAAAACACTTAAGTATTCAACCCCCTGAGTCAATACAAATTAGAATCGCCTTTGGCAGTGATTACAGCTGTGTGTCTCTGGGTAAATCTCTAAGAGCTTTCCCCACCTGAATTGTGCAACATTTGCCCATTATTCTTAAAGAAATTATTCAAGCTCTGTCAAATTGGTTGTCTGGGAGTGCCAGACGAGATCCAATCAGATCAGAGTGTGAGGTTTTTAGTGAATGCTCCCCCCCCAACATGATAGTGTTAACGACGTTGCACAACACTTTCCCAAACCTGCTGCCAAAACACCATGTAGGCCTACATTTCCAGTCGCTGTCACCCCCACCCCTTTAAATCCCTGAGTAGTTTCCTTCCTCCCCGGCAACTGAGTTCGGAAGGACACCTATATCTTTGTAAATGACTGGGTGTATTGACACACCATCCAACGTGTAATTAATAACTTCACCATGCTCAAAGGGATATTAAATGTCTGCTTTTCTTATCCATCTACCAATAGGTGCTCTTCTTTGCGAAGCATTGGAAACCTCTCTGGTCTTTTTGGTTGAATCTGTGTTTGAAATGTACTGCTCGACTGAAGGATCTTACAGATAATTGTTTGTGTGGGGTACAGAGATGAGGTAGTAATTAAAAAAATCATGTTAAACACTATTAATGCACACAGAGTGACTCCATGCAACGTAGTATGTGACTTGTTAAGCAAATTTGTACTCATTAACTTATTTAGGCTGGCCATAACAAAGGGGTCAAATGCTTATTGACTCAAGACATTTCAGCTTTTCATTTTTAATTAATTTGTAACATTTTCTAAAAACATGATTCTACTTTGACATTATGGAGTATTGTGTGCAGGCCAGTGAAATGTTTCTCTCCAATTTAATCAATTTTGAATTCAGGCTGTAACACAACAAAAATTGGGAAAAAGTCAAGGGGTGTGAATACTTTCTGAAGGCACTGTAGCTAGCTAGCTAACATTAGCTAGCAGGGATCGAACCTGTCTTCAAGTACAACGTTAGCTATGCAAATCTTCCTCTCACATTACATGTTAAGGAGAAGCTATGCATTTAGCTAGTAACATCATGGTATCATAGCGGCATAGCCTACCAAACAATGACAAGTAGCTAGGTAGCTAGCTATAAACAAAATGTAGCTACTTACCAACAACACACCAATCTCAGGTTTGACAGTTGACAGCCCAAGTAGAAGCCAGTCGGATTTAATCCATATCCTGCCCATCTTTACAAGATTGCTGAATAACTTTTTTGAAGCCCA
Source organism: Salmo salar (assembly GCF_965601325.2). Lineage (NCBI taxonomy): Eukaryota > Metazoa > Chordata > Actinopteri > Salmoniformes > Salmonidae > Salmo > Salmo salar. The sequence continues at coordinate 39,243,907 of NC_138313.1, forward strand.
TTTTCACTAGCGTAGCTATTTCCCAAGCAAGGGTAAGTACTAACCACTGTCTGGGGAAGACGTTCCAGTGGGCGAGTTTGTTTTGCATGACCCATTTCCTGGTTGCTAAAATTCTAATAGTTCACCTAATTTCAGTTTATGTGACAAAACAAGCAAGTATAGTGTAGAGAGTCATGGTAACTTCTAAACCGTTGTGAAATATATTTTCCATACCCAAACGTATTGGTGTACAAAACCGAAAGTAAAAGTTGCAAAACTTAAGAACGGGAAGCATAGAAATAGCTCTCATAGAACAGATCTCACAATTCTTAGACTTGCGTTCATTGAGAGTGAAAGATCTACAACACACATTTCTATGTTCATTTGGTCAGGTCGCCCACAAAGTTACATATTGCAGCTGTAGCATAGGCCAGGCCCTGATGTTACTTCATATCCCAGTGATAACACCTTGCATTACACCTGGGAAGAAAACACTTCAATTTGCTCAACTTGCCATTGGCTCAACCATAGGCTCATCTTACCCCAAGGCAAACATCTTGACTATATCAGCCCACACAGCTACAAGGATGCACTTTTATGCTAGGTTTAGGACCTCATATTGAAGTGTATAGAGACACCAACAGATGTATACAACATTTTTACATTTTACATTTTACAACAATCTTAAAAGTATCTACTTTCATTTGGATACAAGCATCATGAAACCTCTAACACAATAAATTATTTGGACTTGGCGAAGATCAGGTTCGTGGACTTAAGTTGTTTATCACTTTTTCCATGTGGTGTCTTCCTTCACAGACTCCATAAAATACCTCTTCCTAAATATTTGGTACAATTATTCATTTTGTGTATGGTTTCATAGAAACAAGAGTGGCTCAATTTACCCCTTTGGCTCAACTTACCCCACTCTCCCCTATAGAGAGAAGGGCAGGGATAAAGAGAGCTGATGTGGGAAAGAGAATGTGATTTTGAGAGAAAGAGACGTCTTATCTCCCTCCCTGTTTCATTCATCTTACATACCCAAGTGAGGATACAGAACCAAACACAATCACAGTCGAGAAGTCACACACATGCAGACCTAATGCAATTTGGTATACTACTCTTCAAAATTGAAGTCACTCATATAAAGTACCCCCCCCCCCCCACACACACACACACACACACACACACACACACACACACTCGCGCACACACATACACACATAAAGTACAATACAATGATAACACAATATGATGATTTGGTGTCCCTCTTGCAGTTGACGCACATCACGGGGGAGGGTGGGGCTCTTTAATACTGCTTCTGCAGCGCGGCAGACAGGTGAACTGGGGACATGCTGGCTCCAACTCAGCATTCAGGACACAGCTACTGTACACACACTGCAGAGAGAGGAAGAGAGCGAGGGAGGGAAAAAAGTAGGGAGAGAGAGCAGAAATAGAGACAGATGAGGAATTTCAGCGTAGTAGCGTCTAGAGCGTTTAGACTCATAATATTCCACCTCGTAACCAAAATACACTCTCAGGCTTACCACAGAGAGAGGATGGGGGAGGGAGAGAGAGAAGGAGGGAGCAGGGAGACAGAGAAAAGAGGGATGTCAGTGCAGTCTACTGTATTTAGTGTCATAACAGAGCAGAGGTGGGAGAAAGATGGAGAGAGGGATAAGGAGACAGAGAAAGAGTGGGATAAGGAGACAGAGAGACACAGATAAGGAGACAGAGAGAGAGCGGGATACGGAGACAGGAGGAGAGAGACGAAGAGGGATAAGGGATTAGGAGCCAGAGAGAGGGATAATGGATGAGGAGCCAGAGAGAGAGTGATAAGGGATAAGGAGCCAGAGAGAGAGGGATAATGAGACAGAGAGAGAGGGATAAGGAGAGAGAGAGAGAGCGAGAGAGATAAGGAGACAGAGAGAGAGTTAAGAAGACAAAGAGAGGGATAAGGAGGCAGACAGATAGAGATAAGGAGCCAGAGAGAGAGAGGGATAAGGGATAAGGAGCCAGATAGAGAGAGGGATAAGGAGAGAGCGAGAGAGGGATAAGGAGACAGACCGAGAGGAATAAGGAGACAGACAGAGGGAAATGAGAGAAAAAGAGATAAGGAAAAAGAGAGTGGGATAAGGAGAGAGAGCTAGTATCCTTGTTTTCTTTCGTTCATTCGTCCTTTCCTGCCTGCCTTTCTTTCTTTCTTTCTTTCTTTCTTTCTTTCTTTCTTTCTTTCTTTCTTTCTTTCTTTCTTTCTTTCTTTCTTTCTTTCTTTCTTTCTTTCTTTCTTTCTTTCTTTCCTTCTCTTTCTTTCTTCTCACCCAAGTGGCCCGAGTGGCACTGCGTTCTAAGGCACTGCATCTCAGTGCTAGAGGTGTCACTACAGACCCTGGTTTGATTCCATGCTGTATCACAACTCCCATGATTGGGAGTCCCATAGGGCGGCACACAATTGGCCCGGGTTTGGCCGGGGTAGGCCGTCATTGTGAATAAGAATTTGTTCTTAACTGACTTCTTAACTAGTTAAATAAATACATTATTTCTTTCTTACTGCAACAAGTGCTCACATATCTGAAACAACTTGTCTATTTCAGAACATGCAGGGATACTATTGTAGGGATAATGATACTGTTGTGTTTTTTTCTAAGTTTGCATAACAAAAGCCGTGTAACAAGAACCTCGTTGAGCTAACGTGTAATCAGGGCCAGGCAACAACATAGCCACATTTTCCAATTACAATTTTTGTTGCAGATACTAAAGAAGTCTTCTCAAACCACCACAGCTTACCTGTTACATAAACATTCTGTATTAGTGTGTGTCAAAACATGATCCTGTTCTTGACATACAGCCTACCTGGGCACCCGGTGTTGTTTTGAATTATAATTATTGTCATAAGCTAAGGTTAAGATGACATTCCTACTGCTCAGCACATGCGAAAGAAGGGCGGCGTTGTTTTGTTCATAATCCATTGTAGGGAGGAGAAAAAGAGCAGTGCTACTGTTATGCAAACTCAATGGATTAGTGGGCAATTGTTGCTCACTTCTTTAATCCACTATACTAACGTGCTGAATGACGTACGGTGGAAGAACTAGGACAGGACACAAACCAACGTTTAGATACCGGCTAGACAAATTAACCTTTGGGTCAAACCATTTTTGCATGATTCTAACCCATGATTTGACCTATGTTAATTACATTTTAACCCCTTTTTATTCAGAGCTCACATCTTTCCTTTCTTGTGTGTGTTTCAATATGTGTGTTGACACTAAAAATCAGGCTTCTGACATCTCAAGCTTATTTTGACATTGGGTGGAAGTGGGCCAAAGGCCACCATCGGTTAGTAGAACTCAGCTACACACTGAGAATTCGTTATTTTAATTTTTTATTTAACCTTTATTTAACCAAGCAAGTCAGTTAAGAACAAATTCTTATTTACAGTGATGGCCTACACCGGCCAAACCCGGACGACTGGCCGCCCTATGGGACTCCCAATCAAGGCTGGTTGTGATACAGCCTGGAGAAAGACGTGTGTTAACGTTAAGTGCGTGTGTGGGCGGAAGGGGGGTGTCTACACACTTCCACCACTTAAACTACACTTAGCTACATTCACTTGAGCACAAGGGTTAGGTTGTCTGTTGGACATGGGAAACTATCAACATGCTGTTGTTTGTTTCTAGTTGACATGGCTTGCAGTTATCCAATGGATAATCAAAGCAACAGTCTGTTGGGAAGACAGTAGACACACATGTCAACATTTTTATGAATGGTATAACTGTGTATTAAGTTACATACTGCCACTGTCACGGGGACAAAGCTGGTATTAAACATATAAGATGAAAAATACCCACTGATTTTGAGATGCTTTAGAAGTATAAAAACCTTCATTATAGGAACAAGAACAAGCTGTCTGCATTCTAAAGGCCAAGCTGTAAGTCCCAATCCAAGGATTTAGGACACATTCAAAAGTCTAGGCCTGCATTCTACGATTAAGTGTGCTTTCATTAGTTGGCCAGTTGAAGGCAAGGATGACCTGCATGGCCTAGGTTGCTGGGTTGGACTCTTGCAGGAGCCCAACCTCCTGAGGGAGTAATGAGAGTACTTCAACAGTGTGTCGGCCATAGAGCTCCGAAAAACTATCCACTTTCAAAAGCTGCTCTATGAGTGCATCTCCACAACATGGCCAGGGATGAGACAGACCAAACAAAAATGCCACAGTGCCGTTTTATTGCTACATTTGTTTAATCAGGCCCAACATTCTATTACCTCACGGAGACCCTATAATTAGACCCTTTTCTTTCAAAGAAGAAGACATTTAGGGCCCAGCTGAAAATGAACACTTTGTACATTGTTGACATGGGCGATTGTGAACAACACACGTCCTTGTGTGGAAGGGGCGACTCAAGACTGAGGGAATCTCTTGATGAATGAGGGTCTCATTTCGGCGCCCGCCAGGACCTGTCGAGCGAGAATCGCTTCTTGTTCCATTGGAGGCGCTCGCTAGACATCTTGGCTCCGCGGTGGTGGCTTTGCGCCTGGCTGCGTCTGAGGAGATTTGCTCTTTTAAGAAAACACACCGTGTGAAAACGGCAGCTTGAAAAAGGGGCTCCGCTTCTCCCAAACGGGGAGGGGGTGAGGTCATAGAGGTGGTACCTCAGTGGAGTCTTTGTTTAGGTTGTGGCTGGAACGTCTGAGGCATTTCTGGAAATCTCTGAAAACTGTGCCATAGCGCCTCTCTCTCTCTCTCTCTCTCTCTCTCTCTCTCTCGCTCTCTCTCTCCTTTTCTGCAGTTCCTTGGCTGCCCCAGCTGATTGTGAGGGTTTGGGCTGATTGTGAGGGGGCCCTCTGTTTGCTCAGACAAAAGGCCTTCTTTCTGCTGAAGAAAGCAGAGTTTCCGGCGTGAGTTTGCTGATGGCCCATATAAGGGGATGGGGCCAGAGGGGCATGGGTTGGAAGGGGGAGTAGTGATGGGAGGGTGAGTTAGTCGCAGGCTGGGGCGGTCCGAACAGAGCCACAGCTGCATCCTAACACAAAGACGAGAGAGAAACACTGACCACTGTCTTCAGCCTGAAAAAAACAACAACCGTTTCTTGAAAATAATGGGACACAGTTTGGCTAACTTGACAGGGCTGACACTTTATTAGCTTAGCCTTTTCAGATCCAGATCCCACCAGTTTCACCTGATTTAATCAACTCTGCAACTGTTGCCAGAACGGGGTGATGAATCAGACCGCAAATAACCCTAATATACAGTATCTTTCAAAGAAAGACAACAGAATAAGAATAACCCTGTCATGCACACACTTACATACATATTCCCTTGACGCACACTTAATGCACATTACCCTACTACACAAAGACTGGCTCATTCTCTTTACCCTACTACACAAAGACTGGCTCATTCTCTTTACCCTACTACACAAAGGCTGGCTCATTCTCTTTACCCTACTACACAAAGACTGGCTCATTCTCTTTACCCTACTACACAAAGACTGGCTCATTCTCTTTACCCTACTACACAAAGACTGGCTCATTCTCTTTACCCTACTACACAAAGACTGGCTCATTCTCTTTACCCTACTACACAAAGATTGGCTCATTTTCTTTACCCTACTACACAAAGATTGGCTCATTCTCGTTACCCTACTACACAAAGACTGGCTCTTTCTCTTTACCCTACTACACAAAGACTGGCTCATTCTCTTTACCCTACTACACAAAGACTGGCTCATTCTCTTTACCCTACTACACAAAGACTGGCTCATTCTCTTTTATCCTGTGGAAGTTGGAGCCTTCCTTGATATAAGACTTCTGATGCTGCGTATGCAAGGAGGTAGGGCGTAAATCTCCTTCCTGGTGCAAATAGACAGATTTATATGCCTCTCCCCAGAAAACAGATCAATGACTGGCTGCGGCACAGACGGGTGAAGGGGTTCAAATCACTCTGTCACTGTCACAGTGCCCGCTGCAGCGGCCGGCTTTTACAGCTGGGAAGCCAGACAGACATGGAGAGACAGATCACTTACTGTAAAATGAAAACAAATATGGTTATGCTTAGGTCATACAGAGGGAAAAGGGATGCTTCGTAAGCCAGGTCACCTCACTTAAAGCCTCATAAGTCACGATGGCAACAAGTCAAAATACTTCCACTCAAGCTAAGGGACCTGCAGTAATACTATGCCTGTCCCTACCACTTGAGGGAGAAGCTATCCCTAACCAGAGCCTTATACATGTATATTGTTCTAATTCTACACATTCAGTTACACAGCATTGTTTAAATATTCCCATGTAATGTTAATGGGGAATAACATGGCTGCCATAGAATGTTGAAGTGTTATGTAAATGTATCATAATGCAGAAATCCGCATTGGCCCAACTTTCTAAATATATGGCTCTGCTCCTAACCACAGATAGTAGATCAGATGACCCTACCCCAATCCTAACCCTGGACCAGAGGTCAGGGGCGACTACTTCCTACTCTCTTAGACAAAAGCTGGATACACATCACAGCTGTGCTGACCCACCTCAGATCAAATATATATTTATTTTTCATTCTCTCCCTTCTAACAAAAATGTTGCCTAATGACCAGGTCTCAAAACTATTTATTGTACACAATGATGTTATGCAGTTATGCAGTCATGTCCAACATGATTGGCACCATTGCTTTTTTTATTTAAAATATTGTTTTAAACTAATATAATTGCTCAGATAAAAATTTCATTTAACAAAAATAAAAATAAACATCTAAAAAAGATATAGGTCCAAATGATTGGCACCCCTGTTTTCAATACCTTTCAATACCTCACCTTGCGATGATAACGGATCTGACTCTTTTTCAAAAAATGTTTTAAGAACACAATGGGAGGGATCTTAGACCATTCCTCCATACAGAATCTTTCCAGATCCTTGATATTCTCCATCTGTGCTTATGGACTGGCCTCTTCAATTCAAACCATAGGTTTTCAATGGGGTTCAAGGTCAGAGACTGAGACAGCGATTACAAAAAGTAGATTTTGTAGTAAATTAATAATTTCTTTGTGGATTTTGATGTGTGCTTGGCGTTTTAGTCTTGCTGGAAGATCCACTTGCGGATAAGTTTCAGCCTCCTGGCAGAGGCAACCAGGTTTTTGGATAAAATGTCCCAATACTGGGTAAAGTTCATGATGCCGTTGACTTTAACAAGGGCCCCAGGACTAGTGGAAGCAAACTAGCCATATAACATCAAAGATCCGCCACTGTATTTTGCAATAGCTATGAGATTCCTTTGTGCATATTCATTTTTCCTTCGATGCCAAACCCACCACCGGTGTGCGTGGCCAACGAGCTGCATTATCAAGCCATCTGACCATAGCTCCAGTTCTAATCCAAGTGCCATTGCCATTTTGTAAACTCCAGATCACATTTGTTGGATGACATGAACATAGAGCTCTTTGCGTGACACACCAGTGGTGGGTTTTACATCGAAAGAAAAACAAATATTACTTGTTAATTAATAAACAAAATCTCTTTCTCTGAGAAATTATATTAGTATAAAAATAGATAATTTCCCAAATGTTTTCCATATTTGTATTACTTATTTTATAGTCTTTTCTGCTTGTCTTTATCACTGGAGCCAAACATTTTAGCATACAGTGCATTCATAAAGTATTCAGACCGTTTCACTTTTTCCACATTTTGTTACATTACAGCCTTATTCTAAAATGGATTAAATAAAATTAAAATCCTCATCAATCTACACACAATACACCCCTTTTTTTTTTCTGGTCGGGGCATCACTGGCTGAGGGCAGGTTTTTATCAAGGAGCTGGCCGCTCGGCAGGTTCAGAGCTGTCCGCCCTGCCAAACTGAGCAATCGGGGGAGAAGGGCCTTGGTCAAGGAGGTGACCAAGAACCCGATGGCCACTCTGACAGAGCTCCAGAGTTCCTCTATGGAGATGGAAGAACCTTCCAGAAGGACAACCATCTCTGCAGCACTCCATCAGTCAGGCCTTTATGGTAGTCAGGCCTTTATGGTAGAATGGCCAGACAGAAGCCACTCCTCAGTAAAAGGCACATGACAGCCTGCCTGGAGTTTGCCAAAAGGCACCTAAAGATTCTCAGACCATGAGAAACAATACTCTCTGGTCTGATGAAACCAATATTGAACTCTTTGGCATGAATGCCAAGTGTCACGTCTTGAGGATACCTGGCACCATCCTTACGGTGAAGCATGGTGGTAGCAGCATCATGCTGTTGGGATGTTTTTCAGCCTCAGGGACTGGGAAACTAGTCAGGATCAAAGGAAAGATGAACGGAGCAAAGTACAGATAGATCCTTGATGAAAACCTGCTCGAGTGCTCAGGACCTGAGACTGAGGCGAAGGTGAACCTTCCAACAGGACAATAACCCTAAGCACACAGCCAAGACAACGCAGGAGTGGCTTCGGGACAAGTCTCTGAATGTCCATCTCACTCATACAAGCATGCATACATGCACTGACACACACACACACACACACACACACACACACACACACACACACACACACACACACACACACACACACACACACACACACACACACACACACACACACACACACACACACACACACACTGTAACAGGCAGTAGGCAGTCCCATGGCACCACCACCTTAAACACTCTTCTCCTTGAATGGCTTCTAATGGGGCAATTTGCCACAACTTTTCCCCATCCTCCCCTCCTCCATCTGACGCCTCACAAATTGCCTATCTATTAAAAAGCCCTGGATATGACATGTGGTGCACAGGGACCCAACCTCATTACATGCCTTGTGGGAGATTATTAAAATGTCTCCTCTGATTTCAGAGTGCTTTTACTCATGACAGGATGAGGAGGAGGACGGATACAATAACCACCACATCTACACACTTGACTTGGCCAAGCATGAAAAAGGAACGCAAATAAAGTGTTGGTTATTCAGGTTATAACAGGTTATTCATTAGCAGTACAATGACAGAAAAATAAATGATCGATGTCAAGGAGATAGTATAACTGAAGCAGGAGATAGGATAACTGAAGCAATAGGTAGGATAACTAAAGCAGGAGATAGGATAACTGAAACAGGATATAGGATAACTAAAGCAGGAGATAGTATAACTGATGCAGGAGGTAGGATAACTGAAGCAATAGGTAGGATAACTAAAGCAGGAGATAGGATAACTGAAGCAGGATATAGGATAACTAAAGCAGGAGATAGTATAACTGAAGCAGGAGGTAGGATAACTGAAGCAATACTTATACTAGTGCTTTTACGAGGCTAATAGACATCATTCATCAGACACAATGGGGACTCAGTGATTTGCACTTCAGTCGACTGCAAGGGACCGAATCGTTTGCTAATGTGTCTTTTTATGGGCCACATTTAGTACAAATCTTTGGCTGGCTGGTTTCCCAATATAGATGTTTTAAAGCAACACAACCCACATTAGGCTTTGACCTTTTCCAGTGTTGAGAGAATATGGAACTGAACTTCATGCAGGACAGTGCCCTTATCCATTCAATTTCCATTTCGGATTAGTTGCTTGGCCAAAGGGGAGTCGGATAATTGCCATCTGATGGAACTGAGAGATTTGATGGAAAGTTGCACATCAAGTTAATGCTCCATGCTAAAGGGACAATGTCCTCTTTTGATACTCAATAGACATGGTATTGCTTCCAGATTTAGAGACACTATACATTCTGAGCTGAAACAAAGAAAACAGAGGTTCCATATCAGTTTTGATAGATGTTCTTAAATTATGTTTTCCTCTCAAGATCAAGCACTCCAAGAGATTCAGACATAAAATACCCCATAGACTCATTGACGTATTCCCATTAATCGCCCCTTTAAAAATTGATTAGAGGTGGGGAAATGCTCCCAAAGGAAGGGAAATGGGAAGCTCTTTCATTACCGTAGCTACCTCCCAAGACTGTAATCCTCAGAGAGATGGTATTCCATAGAAATATGGAGAAAACCATGCTAAAATGTTAGCATCAAATTAATTCTTATTTTTCTTTCAAACACTTGATAATCAAGGAAAAGCAGGTGTTGCTGTTCTCTTTGTGTTGTTGATAGGAGGCTACACGATCGCCTATCTTCCCTTCGTTATAAAACATTATCCTTTATGTGCCATCGCTACGACATTGATAGACTAGCAATAACTAAAGCTGTAATAAAAAATATATGCCATTCATCTGACACTTTTATCCAAAGCGACTTATAGTCATGCCTGCATACATTTCACGTATGGGTAGCCCGGGGATTCAAACCCACAACCCAGGCA